>NW_024468039.1:0-1200000 GCF_001896365.1 Talaromyces amestolkiae | reverse complement strand
ATTCATCAGTCCCTCATCCAAGAACGCAATCCGTTTGTGCTTGTTCTTATTGATGGTAATGGCTACTTGGTAAGCTCTGCTTTTATACCAAGAGACTCTATAAAGTATATACCTTCTGACAGAATCTAGTTCAAGGAAGATTTGGTCAGAGCTGGTGCAGAAGGCGGATTAAGAGCTGCGCAGTTGTTGAACAATGCGATCAAAGCAGAACTACCCCCTGATATACCAGATAATTGTCGCATTATGGT
Organism: Talaromyces amestolkiae; assembly: GCF_001896365.1. Classification (NCBI taxonomy): domain Eukaryota; kingdom Fungi; phylum Ascomycota; class Eurotiomycetes; order Eurotiales; family Trichocomaceae; genus Talaromyces; species Talaromyces amestolkiae. The sequence goes on along the minus strand of NW_024468039.1, from coordinate 1,199,752 downwards.
CCGCATATATGCTAATATTCTTGACTTGAGCGCTGTCCTGGCTCGTGGCGACCTTGTTGGAAAGGAAGCTCGATCCTTGTCAATGTTCACAGCATCTTTTACTCGTGCACAGAACTTATTTGATTTTGTTGATGTGGACGCCAAAAAGGGAGGAGCAAAATCCAAGATCAAAGGTACCCCCAGGAGCAAGTCAATACGTCCCGTTTCACTGTCGACTGATAGTATATAGAAAATTTTCGTCTGTTTATCGATAACCACCAATGCAAACACATATTTCTCGGAGGATGTCACGACAGGGAGTACATGCCGATGTTGGCCCTGTATCGAGATGAGAAAAATCGCGTCACTCTTATAAAATCTGCCAATACGTATCCTGAATATCAGACATTTGGGCTATCCATGAAGGACCTTCCTTCAGTATTTATGTCCACATTTATTGAGGATCGTCCATCGCCACCAATTGACCCTAACAAGCCCGTTTGTACACATTTCTCCAAGGTAATATTAGTAGTTGATGCAGCTATAAACTTAAGCTAATTTGTTTCTAGGGTATCTGTAAATTCGGCGTTTCGTGTACGAAATCACATCTCTCGGAAGAGTTCAAAATCAAATCCAGCGAAGACCCGCTCTTCAAATCACCACCAAAGAATTTGCCAAGCCTCCCCATTCACAAGAAATGCTATGCGATACTTCTCCCTAAAGCGAGCGGGAATACCACGAGCCGCATACCAGTGGATAAAGAGGGAGGTCGGATTGATACATATACACCACGACCCTCTGACGATTCATTCCAGAGATATAAAGACCTATCTCTGCGCCTTTGCAACAAGTATCATCTTTTAGGCAGTTGCAACGATACTAATTGCCCATTTGACCATGGCCATGTGGAACCGGAATTTATTGACATCATAAGATACCAGGCCAAACGGCGTCAATGCCTTCGAGGTCGCAGTTGTCGGACACTAAATTGTATCTACGGACACCACTGCCAAATTGATGGTTGTACGGGTGGAGGCTTTTGTAGAATGACTCATCTCTTGCATAGCTTTGACACGCGTGTGGCTCGCTGGGKCAAGCCAGATGACGATGCAGAGGACGAGAAATTCGAAGAAACACGCACTGATGACACTGGTAGTAGTAATCAGACCAACGCGAAAGATAAAGGGATCGAGGAGTTCGAAGCTATGTGGAATGGTACCGATGTTGCTCAGACCGACAATGAATCCTCCCAATCATTCTCAGTAGCGAATTCCACTAATGAAGATACGAGTCCAGATCTTCTGGAAGTTGAGGAAACAGCATCAAACTTTTCTATAGAGTGGTGAAAGACATGGAACCATTCGGTTCATTGGCAGGCAGGCGTTTACGGGAATGCTCAACTTTGCGGGATTCGAAATCTTGTCTTGTTTGTTTATAGATCAAGTTGGTACCTCTATCTGAGCGCTGTCATAATTCTTTGGATCGCACGTTCTCATATGATATTGATTGTGGGTTTTCGGTATTAATGAACTGTTTATCCTTGCCCCTGCGATACTGAGAGATGCAAATGAGCATTGCATGCCACGAGAAACGATGAAGTTAATGGAAAAGCAATAGATCAGCTTCGTTGCGAATTATTTTTTCTTAGATTGAAAATGAGGACGGTATTCCCTTCTTCGCTGTCTTATTATAGTATTTTGATTGATAGCCCTATACCATAGCCCTAATGGCCAGTAAATAAGATGAGATTAGGGCTGTCGTGGAATATTAGTAATATATTCATGCCGCTTTAACGTCCAGACGTTTGTACGGTACCCGCTTTCAATGACATGCCTGTATATCAATACTTAATAGTCCTTCGTGGCTGAAAGGCATCGTATCCTGAGTGTAAACTCAAAAATACCTCATTAACCAATGATATGTTATGTCCTTGTTGGTCATGCTAATTTACGAGTAGTTGCAATTGCGACTAGTGATCCATTTAGTTCCCTAAATTCCGTTCAAGAACCACCCGGATCTGTCGCTCGTCATCCTCCCTATTACTGGCGGCGACAAGATGTTGACATTCAATCATCTGAACGCAGACGCATTCGAGAATTCCAAAAAACCCAACGGTCGAAAGAGACCCCGTATTCGGGAGCCCGTGGCATGTAATCATTGTCGAAAATTGAAAGTGCGCTGCGATCGCAAGTCACCATGCAAGCAGTGCCGAGATCGTGGAATGGATACAGAGTGCGCTTACTCGCGTTCCAAAAGTCCAGTAGTTTCGGTCTCGGGGTCTGTCAGGCCGTTGGTATCTCCTCCAAGTACAGAGATAGATGTACTGACGGCACCCGCCTCCGATGGCGAGGTACCTCGCAACGTATCTACCGCCAGCCATGGCAATGGTGCCTTCAGAGGGTCTGATTACAAAACAAGACTGATTGGCGGCACCCACTGGCTAGCGGCATGTAATGATTTGCCTGTAGTAGAAGCCATGCTGAAGAAGACCGTCGACTTTCAACCTACGTGGAGCAATTTCGCGGAAGTAAAGTCTCTCCTTCGCGTGGCAAACTCGGTACCAGCAGGAGTGGCTGGAGCTGGTAATACGAAACTATGGCATCTCCTTCCCGATCGACCGACCTGCGAAAAATGGATTCGGCGATTTTACGAGACATATGGTAGAATCTATCATGTGATCGACCAGAACTTCCTGATCGGTCAACTGCAGAGGGTATTGATTTCACCCGTCGATGCCAATGAAGTTTACATTCTCAAGATTCTGTTGGTAATTACGATTGCCAAGCAGACGGACAAATCAGAGCGATTACGAGGGCGACTGATAATGCAAGAAGCAGAATGGCATATATATACATCTCCGCCGTTCCAAAAACCTTGTATAGGCGTCATGCAGGTTTTGTTGCTGCTGATTATTTTGAAGACTATCAATGCCTCAGATACTGACAGTATTCACGGCCTCTTGGGTATTATGGGGCTGACTACGCAAATGGCCTTGAGCATGGGTTTGCAAAGGGATCCGGCTTTGTTTCCAAATGTCACTCCGTACTATGCCGAGTTTCGAAAACGATTATGGGCGTGCTTCTTTCGATTGAACCTTGATTATTGCATCCGGAGCGGATCTCAATTTAGTATTAGATTGGAAGACGTGGATTGCCCTCTCCCGAGTTCTATCGATATTCAGACCCTTGACCAGGGAACCGCTAGAGAGCCAGTTCTCCTGCTGAGCCAGACGCAGCAAGCATCGGACCAAGCTTTCAACATCGCCGCTATGAAACTTGCCATGATGAGAGCTCCATTACAACAGCAGCTTTGCTCCACAACACCACAATTATCGAGCGAGGTACGCGATCAAGTGCGCGCCTCTTGCCGTAAAATTCTACGTGAGCTGCCCCCAAATTTGCAAGAGGGGGCTTCGTCATGCAGTCCAATCGAAAAACTTCAACAAGCCATATTGACCGCGCATGTACATGGCTCTATGATTATCATCACACATAATAATGTTCTCGGAGTTCTACCCCATAAATCACAGCGGGACGATCTCTATGAAGCATGGGACAATTCAGTGCCCATTCTCAACCAGTTACAAGAAGTGTTACAAGGCGACTCGGAGCTGTCTAGTGTGGCTTACCACTTTCTTTGGAGTGACCTTGCCCGCGCCGCATTGACTGCGTGTTTGGTAGTGTTTCGCCTGCGGAGCTTCACTCTGGGGACAATAGTCTCTAATTGTCCTCCTCCTACGCTAGTCATGTTCCAACAGCACTTATCAAAGTATCTTGAGTACTTTTCACATATATTAGCGGGGAGGTACCACCTTGGACCTGTCGTAGCAAAGACGAGACTTATCCTTGCTGTCACAACAAGTATCACCTCAAACCTGTTCCGCGACTTTGGCGACATACAACATGATTCCAAATTCATAAAACTCGGCATCGCAGCTGCTGAGGAGACTGTTACGGAAATGCAACGGTCTCTGAGGCGGGAATATCAAGTCTCGGCACCCTTGTTGCTGGAATTCAGTGATACTGCAAGGATAGAGACTGCCCTAACTGCTCCCCAGCCTTTGATCACTAATTGGATGGACCCTACACAAATTTCTGATCCCTTGACGCGGACTTTGTTTGCAAGCGACTGCGACTTTGGTCTGGGCTCAAAATCTCCGGACTTAGATTTGGAGTCCAGTCTTTACGCTATGGCACCATTTGAACCTACCTTGACAAATCAGTCCACGACCGACAGTCTGTGGGAAGATATATAAGTTTTAGGCTTTTCAGGAAGTCTTTACATGAAGGGTAAAGTCATGCTACTTACCTAGGTAGCCTAATCAATGAAATCAAGCTTGCAGATTCACTCTTCTTTTCCTTTGTTTACCATTTTTACGTTATTCAAGATCCAATCTTGGCTCATAAATGCTGGCATGTCCATTGTGTGCCTATTCTAATTGTAACAAGTTTGTCTCAGGAACAAAGCTGAGTCAAAGTTAGAGACAAGGACAGAAAAATAAGCCGGAATTTGAGTCGCAGGATGAGCCGGAAGGCCAGGATAGGTTTCTTACCTAGGTATAAGATTCAGTTTCATTATTGTGGGCTTGACTAATTAGTAGTAAAATTTTTGAATATAAGAAAACGAAAGATGCTTGAATTCTAAAAAATCTAAAACAGAAAATGGCAGATATGAGATTTATATGTAAGATGAAGCGCGTATTAGACAGCGAAAACGTATAGTGAGAGAATATGATATCTTCCGGAAAATATGCTAGATCTGGAGCGGACCGAAGAGAACCCCGCATACACATAGTGTCAGGCCTTCTTCAAAGCGAATCCCACCTTGAACACGCGAGCAATGGCCAAAAGTACACCACCAGCCAAAATGAAGAGTGCTGAAAAGGTCAATGTACCCCAGAAGACGTCGCCCCCAGAAGTCCGCTGGTGGTCTAGAATCGCMCCTGCCACAGGGCTGCCAATCAACAACCCTAGTCCCGACGCAAAAAGAGTTACACCGATGTTCGTGCCTAGCTTAGATAGATCGGGACAGAGAAAGGCAACTGTTGCGGGAAGGACGGCCTGGATCGAGCCGCTTGTCAAGCCGACAAAGAACGCGATAGCGATTAGACCCGACTGAGATTTCACACTTATCCATGCCAACATTAAGATACCGGTGAGCAGAACGGAAGGAATCATGACTGACAGGTTACCGATCTTGTCGGCGATGATGGATGGCAAAACACGGCCGGGGACCGAGCCCGCGTTCATGATGATCAGCATATAGAAAGATAAATCTTGCGACATGCCGAGGTCAAGACCATATTGTCCGACGTAAAAGAATGGGATGTAGAGGCCTGTGAAGATGAAGAAGGCGGCAAAGAGCCAGAGGACGAAGACCGTGTCCCGAAGAGATTCAACGTTGATAAGGGGGCCTGACTTGCGAGGCGGAAGGCGAGGCTTCATGACCGCGACCGAAATGAGAAGTGTTCCTAGCATGATGAATGCCATGACTCGGACCGCCCACGGTAACCCAATTTGGATGATGAGACGTCTTAACACAACGGGGTAGATGATACCTCCAATACTTGAGCCGGTAGCAGCCAGACCCTGAGCAGTGGTGCGTCGTGTAGAGAAATATGTACCCACGATGGTCACACTGGCTATAAATGACATTCCAGCACCGAGGCCGACACATATGCCCTGGGCCAGAATCACCTGCCAATACTCCTTGCAGAGTGAAGTCACTGTTGGAGAGTTAGCAAGTCTTTCGCTCTACGTGAAAGTGCACCCTGAAAGCTCACTCATCATGCCAAAAACCTCAAGGAAGAGACCCAGAGTAATATCCACATAGAAATATCCAGCGTCAAGAGCGCGTCCACAAAGAACGCCTATTACCAGCATCAGAAACGCCTGCAGCGATCCAATCCAAGCAATCGAAGACTGTGACGAGTCCCTCAGCAAGCCTGTACTATATTCAGACTGAAATGTGCCAAAGGTATTGATGAGACCCCAAGTGTTGAAGTTCAAGAAAAAAGCCCCAAGAACTTGGAGCCATGCTTTCGTGCCTCCATTGGGTGGTGGTGGAGGTCCTGTGGGCTTGGGTGGTTGTGCTGTCACTGCTTCCGTCTTAATGTGATTATTGAGAGTCGCTGCGTCGGATTCGACGTTTTTTCCGAGCGTGGTAGATGGCTGCGATGATGCCATTGGGAGGTAGTTGTATCTTTGACTGAGGGTAGGCCTCGGGTTGAAGTTGGAATGTATCGAAGAGCAGAATCAAGAAGAATGTCTAGGAATCAGTAAAGAAGGTATTCATAATACATTGGGAAAAAAAGAAGAAATAAACCACAACTCACTGGCGATGCGCCGAGTTATACTGTATGAGCGAGCTGCTAATCCACAAGGCCAAACAAATAAACCAAACCGACCAAGTGGCTCTAATAAAAATACGCCCTCAACAAAAAAGCATGATCGAGTCCCAATGCCCAATTATCAGGAGATACCAACACCAAAGTGACCGATTTGGAATTTATCCAGCAGACTACCCCATTGGGAGATGCATGATCCGGAGTTAAATTACCCAAAGCGGAAGTGGATAGGGTTGAGAAGTGACGAAACCCTAAGCTCCTTATTTATATCCGACGGACCGGCCAGTAGTCACCAACTTGAATAGTCAGAAAAAATATATAACAAAAAAGAGATCCCTCTAGTAGGGCTTTCTGGTAATGCTTTGTATAGCTACGAGTTTTGCGATACGTTCTGTATCACGTGCCTCTTTGTCCGATATAACTATCGGCGTAGAGTTAGCTAACAACCCTTTTTTACAATGTATAAGGTTTCTTTGTTGTACACACGATTTACTCTTCATTGAGAACTATCGATATAAGCGATAGCTCGGTTTTCGATTGAAGACTTGAAGTCACAATCTTGTATTAAAATTCCGCTTGAGTACCTATAGGAGCATCTTCTCACATCGTCTTGAACAACAAAATAAAATTGTATAGAAGTTTAGTACTTGCTTTATCTGCCAATTTCTAGACAGAGAGAGCTCTATATACGGAACTGTAAGGCGCCTCTTAGACATACTACTTTGTAGATTCCTTAGATCGCCGGCACCAACACAATTCGTCCAATGGTTGCCCAGGATAATCTGGCGATGGAAATCACTTGCACCATATCTATACAGGGAAGTTCTACTAAGGAAAGTGCTGTTAGGTTTCAGCACGTTCGTTGCCCTTGCCTTACGCAAAGGGAGTGGTGATTATTTTAGTACTACATAAAGTGCGTGGGGTTATTTTGTATACACTGTAGTGTAATCCACAAATTGATTTTCATCACTAAGCTTAGAACTTAGTAGCTTATTAAGCTACTCTTTGAGTTAAATTCATATCAATTCTAGGTACCTAAATGGAAGTATACTTTCTTCCGCGATTATCAAGAACATTCAATTAGAATTTAGAATACCAAGTAAGTTTCAACCCCACAGTTTGAGTTGAACCCTTGTCATGGCGGCAGTCATCATCCGATGCCAGTGAGAATGACAGAAAACCATGCGGCTAGAATGAGACTATGTTACATGCATGAGTTGGGGGCCATTTTCCTTTTATGGCAGCCATCCGCGATGACTACCCCTTGCAAATGTAACTTATGTAAAGTTTCTGAAGTTTGCACGTCGACGTCAATATAAAAGGGGTACTTAAGATGTCGAGGATTCCCATCTGAAAATAAGCACAAATTTACATATTCAGAAGCAACGCATATAAGGATCATTACTCCTTAAGAGACAAAATGGGTTTCAAGAACATACTTGTCATTCTTTCTATCGCGACCTCAGCCCTCGCTGCCCACACAGTGGGAAGTGGACCCTGGACTTCAGTCACTGCCAGTACCACTTTTAACGTCCAAGAATGTGCCGGGGGTGTGGTTGATGGTGACACTTTCTCGCTTCCCACATCACCAGACGGCAGCACAAGCGGCAGTGGCTGTTCAAACGGTCACCTACGGGCTGAGCGCCGCTACTTGAATGACTACACGTCCGGTGTGCACCAGTTCGGAGGAAATTTCCAGATTACATCCCTGACTGGCACCAATATTGCGCTCAAGCAAACATTCAACGGTAACACCGGCCCTTATTTCATCATGGGTGTCAAGAGCAATGGCGATCTTTACGATGTAGAGGGAGGAGGAATCATTGCCAGTGGCGTGGCTACTGTAGGAGCAACTGTTACCATCAATACTATTCACGATGCCAATAACCAGCTATACTATGTGTATGTCAATGGCGAAGAGACATTCAACATTACCGCCCCTGGAGGCAGCTTTTATGACAAGTGTGGAGCCTATACGAGCGACAGTGGCACAGGCGCGATTACCGTTGTCTGGAGCGACATTTCATTTTGGACTCAGTAGAAGCAACGCCTGGCATGGAGCAGGTTTTCTGTACTCATCCACTGGAGCACATGAAAGTTTGCAGGATTCTGTGGTGACGGTAGTGGCCTTTTTGAATGTCTGGTTATACCGTACATGGGTAACGTGCACCCTGAAAAAAATGTACCATACCAACCAGATGGGCTGAATAGCCCGTATGCAAAATCAGTAGGCTTAAGGTCTTGATTTCGATGTCGCTTACAGGCTACTCTTAGATTTATATACACTGCTTTGTACTATGGACATCAAATTCTTATCCACGTTCTAGATATTCATTTTTTTTTTAGCTTCTGTAAAGCCATTGAAGTCCAACACTGTACATACAGGGATAAATTCGTGATTTTTCCTATCCTATGACTGTTTGAATCGAGATAATTGAACGAACCGGCTCCTTGGAGCAATGAGTTTTACCCATAATTTTACACACAATTTTGTTGTAGACTTTATCATCTTTCACTTTACTTTTCCTACTACTTCTGCTTTGACAAATGTACTTCGGTGAGACCATTTAATGATATTACTACCCTGTTTGAGTCTCGTGAATTTCGCCCCATTTCCCCATTTCGGAATATGTCTGGGTATACGTGCCTCATTTGAGTAGAGTTCCGCAGCGTAGCTTGGTCCTGAAAATATTCATACAAGCACATCCTAGATAAGCCAGATTATATTTGAAAAAATTGTAGTGATGTTGCTACGCCATACGTCTGCACCTACGTGTCGTCTACCCCGGACCATAAATTAAATAGCCGGACCGGCACGTATATCACCAATCTGGCTTTGGTGGAAAACAAAAGCGAACTTTGGGAATTTTACACTCATAAATGTATGATAAAAGATAAGTTAAATTCCTCTCATAAATATCCAGATGCGGAAATTGGAACGTCAAATTGCCAGAGCTAATATCTGGGATATCGTGACATGGAAACGCTCAACATCTACGTGTTAGTCTGCAGCGGTGGCATGGTAGGTACATCCTGCGCCTCGTTCGCAGCACACTCCTGGACGAAAGCACTAGTTGCCGAGAAAAAGGCACATATCGAGGCTCATTGAATTACTCAGCAGGCATGTTGTAAGCTACGTTTAATCCTTTGTTTCTAGATTAGCAATCTCAGACAATATTTTAAACGGCAGCTGGGCTCCTCGAAAGCTTACGAGCTTACGATCGTCGGTCTCAGATGGCGAAACAGACTTACAGCGCGCCTTTCTAGATGACTGCCTTCCTGCGGTGGAATGAATGCGGCAGAGTGGTGTCCCAACAGCTAAGCGGTTTGACGATATCATGACAATTGTTACGTTGGGCATTATTCAAAGAAGTTATCTTCTGATTATCTACAAACTTTTCAGACTCATTATCTATGTGATAGGCATTGAATAGCCGATCAACACCCCTCATCTGTACTCCTTCTACTAACGCCAAACCTCGTCCAGCGGAACAGGCTCCGAGGTAAAGAGGCATCGCAATAAACACTCAAGGCCATGCCCTGGCACCGGATAAAATGGCTAACCTTGGTCTCCTCGTAGCCGGGGTTGATAACGGTGGATTTAGCAATCTAGGTTACGCCGGTGACCTAGCTTTGGCCTTTGTCACTGGTCTCTGGGCTGCTCGTTAGGTTGCGAAGAAATCACGTTTCTCGGAGCTAAAGCTACCTGCGGCAAATCCACACGATGTAAAAATTCAAGGCCGGCTGTAATCGGCCTTTTGAACTATAGATCCTGGAATTGAGATAGTTACAAGGTTTTTAAGGATAGATTCAATGTTCTTCAATTTACAAGTTTGGGCAGTACATGAGGGATAGGCTAGGGGAAATCTACTGATCTACTTGAGCACACTCAGCGGAAATAGAAGATCAATTGAATAGTACTACTTGAAGTGCCCTAAAGCTCAGAAAGCTCCATATGTCGTTTAGCATACTTTTTCAACATGATCTGCTCACTCTCACCACTTATCGCGAAGCCCGAACGTTGCGACTGATTTTCTCAACCTTCTGCCCCTGAATAGAGCGTGATTATCCAGCTTGTCAAAGAGCTGTCGTTTCTCTCTAGATATTGTCCTCGTGTTGTGCGCCGCGTGAGTCTTTAGCAAAGCGGTTCCCATTCATGCGTGCTTTTGATACAGACCCGGTATTTATGTGTGCCAGTATCCGAACCGACAGAGGTATTACCACCGACCTGAAGACGGTGGCAAGAGATCTTACCGAGCTGGGCGATATGGCCGCCGCATTTTCCAAAGCTGATGGGGGTCGCATGCTGAAAATCGGATATGAGGGTTTGTCTTGGGCGACGAGAAATAACACTTGGTCTTCATCATGGGAAGTTGTCTGATTCGCGAATCGACCAAACGTGGGCTTGATCGTTGAAGCGTTTAACGTCCTTGCTGTGGAGTTTGCAGATCCGTACAACCCTGCTGGACATGGTCGAATTTACCCTACAATTGAAGAGTCAATTGAAGTCTTGGCTGCGTCGATGGCTAGTCTCGCCGCGACAGTACCAGGTGATCGCATCGATTTCTTTCAGTGCGGCGATGCTGAGTTAATGAATCCACACAATTTCAAGCGACCGGAAGATCTAAAAACACCAGCGCTGTTGCCATGGTCAAGAGGTCATCGATTATATCCATTTGAGCATTCCAAGAGTGCTTATATGCCCGTCGAATTGGTCACTGCTGCAGTACTGGCTATAGGATATACCGGGCCCATTTCGCTAGAAGTATTCAACAACTCCCTCGATAAGCCAGGTGCTGATGTTCCAACCGTACGTGCAAAGCGTGGGATGGTTGGCCTTCAGCAACTAGCTGACCTTATGAGAGCAATACCTGCGTTTTGGAACACGCCTGCGAGGATTTCGAAAGAAACAATGCAGGTAGTCATCGACGGAGTCCGGTCAAGGCATACCGCACGGTTATAGACCATACATAGATGTATATCTATCACTTTATACCACTCGAAATTGATTGAATTTGTATTGGATCGGCATGTCAGCCGATGAATGTAGTTCGATTGCCTGAAAAGAATGCCAGCGATAACAAATCGGCATCACCCCCATAACCACCTACCAAATTACTGCCAGTGCTGGTAGGGCTAATAAGCCCCGCACGCAATTCAGCCCACTAACACTGCCGGCCATTAAATTTAGCAACCGCCACGTCCTATCGTTCAATGTGTAAAAATCCCCATATCATCGACCATGACTGCTCGATCTCGGAATGCAATTCAAGCAACCAATAAGTCCATAGATGACGCACCACTACAGCACGAGACGCCGCAATCAACCGCTGGTGCGGCCTGTGAGGCGTGTCGGAAGATTAAGGTGCAATGTGCACCCGGCTCCGAACGATTTGATATTCGTTATGCATAGAACTAATGGTGATAAAATCTCTAGATGCGATGCATCCGACCACTGGGACAACCTCCCAAGAACCCATGCGAGCGCTGCAGTCGCAATGACCGGACATACACAATCCCACAGCGCAAGCCACAGGGGCGAAAGCCGGGAGCGCGTGGCCGTTATCAAGGCATCGAAAAAGCCTATCGCAAGATGCAATCGGAACTTCAGAAGGCAAAAACCTCATTCGACAGCGCCCGTCAGATGCAAGAATTGACCAGCAATGCAACGCCAGGAGATGATGACACGGAGATCCTTCAGATGCTGCTTGCCGAGAACGCGGTGACATACCGCAGAGGGCATTCGCGGATCGTCACCAAAGTCGGGATGCGGAAGAGAATGTACTTATAACACCAATTGAAGAACCATCAGATATGGAATCTGTAATATATTCTTCTTCGATAGCGATACGGCCGTCTCCGATGTCGACCGAGGACATTAGCGAAAGTCGAGAACCGATCAATAATCCGCTTGCACTATTAGCAGATGCCTCAAGCGCTGCCCAAGCGCTGCACCACAGAGCTGTACAGTCTAATGAATCACCAGTATCGAACATAAGACTTGGCACTTTCACATCAATCTTTGTCAAACTCCTCCGGCTCCTGGCTTGCGCGGCGCTTGCTGTCCCGACCAGGGTACGTCTCGCTAGGCCTACAGACCAACCGAGCAAGTCTGGAGCAAGGACTTGAAGCTCGTTTCACAAGCTACAGAGCACGAATATCGACACTTGAATTATTTTAAGCCACTAGCCTCGGGCCCATCTCGGGATGTGGGACCTGAGCTCGATCCAGTTGATTTGGGCTTGGTAACCATGGAAGAAGCGTATTATTTCTTTTCAATGTAGGTCAACCTCAAACCTCGTCTTTGATTCTCTTTTGTTCCAGCTAGAGGGTTGAAATTGATTAGCTACTTCGCTCGATTACCATCCTTCAATGGGATGCTCGACCCTTTGTTGCACACACCGGAATTTGTAAAAGATCGATCCGCACTTTTATTCACCTAGATCCTGGCAATCACGGCACAGTTCGACCATTCGTGCAGCATGCTTGCTAAAAGGCTGCGTCTACATGGGGAAAAGTCATCCCAGCACGTGCACTCTTCAGGATTCAAATCAGTAGAAATTTTTCAAGGATACTATATCTCCCTGTTGTCAGCCACCCCGGCCAAAAGCATGACCGAAGAACGAGTATGGCTATATACCAGCGGCGCTTTCAGTGTCGCGGTAGAACTGGGCCTAGATCAACGCGCCCCGCTACTTAACCCCGGAAGTAGTGGTAATAGCCTGTCAGCAACAAGAATAACGTCCTCTTTACCAGCGGCCTGTGTGGATCATCAACCCGCTGAAAAAGAGGACGCTTTTCGTGATCCAACTTATGTAACTACCCAAAGGCTCGCCCGAAACCGTGAACGCACATGGCTGAGAATCCCTCTCTGGGAGCGAGCAAACAGCGCGGCATGCGGTCGTGTGAATATGTTCCCAGAAACAGAACTAACTCAGAATATTGAAGACTGGCGGCTACACCCTCTAGCAGATCCCACAGATCGATTCAACTGCGCTTTTATCCCGCTACGTCGACAGCTCTCAGCATTGCATATCAACCTGCGCGTGCAAGCAGCTCTGCCGCATCACTCCAATCCAAGATGAGACTGGTCTAGAGAAGTCGAATTTACAACCACATAATCACTTGCTTACAGATTTTGACCCGTTTCTTATACCAATGCTCACGCTGTCGAATATGGAATGTAACGGCGAGGCGTTTGCGGACATTTCCCGCAAACTGTTTGGACAGGGATTTGGAGGCGTAGTCTGATTCTAAAGTCTATTACCATTATTATTGAATCACACCTGCACATGCTGTGTTGTTATGAGTGTTTCTGGTCTCGTTCCTCATCTCCCTCTTTAAGATCACAGTGCTGCATCTATATGTTGTCACTATTGCTGTGTGCGCGTACCCTTCCTAGGTATATATTATTATTGAATATCTATATTAAAATTATGATCAACAGGTTGAATAAACCACAGCGTTGATTTGTGGGTATTATGATCTCTCTTCCCAGCTGTTTTGAGATTCTGCTTCGCACTTCTGCAGTATTATTATTTCTTGAAAAACAAGAAAAATGATGATATAAAATCAATATCAAGAAGTCAAGCTCGATATAGTCGTTGCCTCAATAATCACGGCCTCAAACGAGGCTGTCTTGTCCTAGAAGCTTTGAGCTCACCTGGGCTATGGCTTCGTTTCTTCAATGTTGAGTTTTGTGAGAACTTTCAGGTTGCTGGAAACTATCAAACGTGTCCCTCGGAGGGAGGAGTGTGGGTTGCCGGCTAATAGATTGACCAGTATTCTTTTTACATGTTGATTGGCCATTGACGCAGTCGACTTCTCATCGAGAGGTATGCATGCATCTTTCATAATTGAAGAGGGCCTCCAGTAGCAGTTCCACTATTGAATAGGGATAATTTTCTTCAATTCTGTTGAGAAAGTGATGTCTCAACTCTTCTTCCAAAGTTCATGTAATTGCGCAATCTTATATTCCGTCTCCCATCCAGCTTCTGCTCGAATGATGCGAAGCAGCTCGACGACTTTTTGACGGGCCTCCGGCCGATCGTCACACAAACCAACCACATATAATGGTTGAACCAGGTGAATCTGCACGGCGGATGCGGTTCTGCCCATTGCAATCCCAGCGATCTCACGAGCACGAATATCGACCTCCTTCGTTATTTCCCTGTACTCAACCAATCTATCACGAGCTACACTTTGACTGTCGTGCGGTTTGTTGAGCAGGAGAATGATGCGCGCAAAGTCGTGAAGTGCCACCGTAGCCGCATGTGTGGCGCTGCTAAATACTATCTCTGGAAACGGTAGAGATGTTGCAGAAGGAGTCGGGGAAACGAGATCATGCGGATTCTCTAGACGAATGTATGGTTCGAACGTATCAGGCAGAGATTTGTGCCAGTTACTGAGCTCCTGGACCAATTGATGCCATGTCACTGCAAGACCGCTCGACTGAGGTACGGAGATATTTGATAAAAAGTCCGGAACTGGTGATGACATGGTAGTAGCTGACTGTTGAATGTCTTTGAATTCAGCGATAAAATTCATGAGTTTGAGAGCGATAAAGGTTATGCCGCGTAAAAAAGTATCATCTCGTCGTGGAGAGGACGGAGGTGTGGGTGACAGGAAAATTCCCGCGTCATCAATGGCAAGGCCAGCAGCACGGAAAAGGTCGAAGTTGTAAGCATCCATACAAGTGCGTCGACGATTGGCATATGATGCGAAACAATCTAAGTATGCAAGGTTCCAGAAGGAAACCTGGAGCGCATACGACAGGCTGGTGCTCTTGCTGGGAGACGTAGTCAGCGCCATAATGGATTGCATGAGATGCCTTAATCCGAGTAGTCGCCTGTACTAAAGTCAGCGGACAAAATTAGAATACGCACCAGAGAGGCATAGCTCACTTTTCCCATTCCGTTCCAGGTTTATCTATGATATCAAAGATGGTCAAGATGACCACACCGGGTAGAATATCATCCATGTAGGATATGAAACTTGGGGGAAGAACAGCCCTTCGAGCCCCTTCGGATGTATGATCGATTTCTAGATCCTGACATAGGATCTGAATTGGTGGTGTCGCAGCATCTAATTGCTGAAAGTCTGCTTGACCAAAGAGTAATTGTTTCAAATGGAATAGTGCTTGGTAGTAGTAATTGGTGGCTTTGAAGAGCCAATCGACTTGGCCTGCATTAGGGTATGTTTCTGTCGTTGTTGTGTTAAGTGCCGTGGTGCGGCAAGATCTGACACCATTAATTCGAGCAAGATGCTTTGCAGCTAGTGCCAATGTGGCGTATTGTATGAACGGAACTTGAAGAGATCTCTTTGGAACATTTAGCATGAAGAATTTCTCCGAGTCATGCAAATCAAGCCTATTTCAGTTAGTACTGTGGCGTAACAGACTAGTCAAAACTCGTACCATGGAGATATAAACTCGACGTAGTGCCTTTTAAGAAATGCAATTTCACGATCGCTATTAATCATTAGCTCTGAGTAAAGATCTCCAAATGCGTTGACGTTACGCGCATCCGGCATGGTATACGCGTAGTTAGAAGTTGACGTGGAGTTCAAATTTTCAGAATTTCCAGAATTATTGCCGAAGAACATAGGAGACTGTAAAGAATTAAAAAGCCCAAATGTGTTGGTGTAAGCCAAGTTCTCCGGATTTGGGAGATCTGAAAGAGGCTGTTGTGCGGTATCGAGAAAGTTTGCTGGAAGGGCAATGTTCGCATAAGGAGCCGTGGTGGCTATATTAGGCTCCACATCCAGAGACATTTGATTCCTGGATAAGCTATCAGGCTGGCCTGAACCAGAGGGATTGATTTGATCTTCTGTTGTGGAGGATCTAGAGCTACCGGGTGCTGGATCTTGACCCGACGCCTCTCTCGTATCTATTTCTTGCTGGACCTTGCCCGGCTGAACATTACTACTTTCTTCTTCAGTACCCGCTCGTGCTGAATGCTGCGATGATGCCTGGCTCCGAGAGTCTTCTCGCTGATACGGAGCATATCTGCGGCGCACAGTAGCACCTTGATCAATGAACTTGCGATCTTGAGAATAGCCCGGACATTTTACGTTGGCAGCAATGCAACGCTGACACTCAGGCCGTCCTTCATCACACTGAACTCGGCGTTAGTGAGGTCGTGATGATATCGCCGGAACGAAAAATTCAAACATACCTTGACGTGGCGCTTCTTGCATCGATCGCATGCTTTGTTTGACGGGACTCCAGGCATGGTGGGAATTTTAAGAGTGATTATATGTGAAGACTTTGTCTGACCGAACTATTGCTCAGCAGACATGAGCCATTCGAAGAGCGCATGTCCAACGGCAACTGGTGGTGACAAGTCCCGTAAAGTGGAACCGGAGACGGCAATCACAAGATGTTTCTTTGAAAACGCTACTCCTGCAATGAGCTGAAAGGGTAGTGGTAGACTGAAACAGGCTTTCACCAAGCAAAATACAAGAGAATTATAGCATATCCGGGGAAGCTGGAAAAGAATGAAGGGAATCAATTGAAGGTGAAGGCGAGAGAGAAGAAAAAGGGAAGAAGTCCCAAAGTCACTCAAAACGTCAAACTCCAAAAGAGGCTAGCGTCTTATCAGTCATCAACTTTTGTGGGTCCGCTATCTTTCCTCCTCCCGAAAAGTCACAACTCTATCAGGGCCGAATTGTTGATGTACCACCTACTCCAATATTTTGCTTCTCTTCCTTCGTCGACTCGCTAGATTGTGCCGAATACCTACCACACCCCATGTCTGAACACTTTTAAATTATAAAGGACCTACGTGGTGTTACGTGGACTGTGTCTCCGTTGTTTGAGCTAAAGAAAGAAAATCAAGGTATTCATCGATTTCGCCAGCTCACCATCTGTCAAACCAAGGCATTGAGTGGCTGACTGATAAGAAACTCCGTCAACTAGATCTCTGATTGGAAGATATCAATCTCGATGCAATAGAGCTACAATGACTTTAAGAGAAGGATACTTCTAAATGCCGGTGATGAAAAGCATTGAGAGTATCATCTCGACGAGCGAAGCCATGTTAAATGAACACACGAAAAGTTTCATTGAAAAAGAATGGATTAGTGAGTCTTTTATCTAAAATTTGGATTAACATGTTCAAGACGTGCCATGACCAGGTCATTCACAGAGCTAATATGACTTTTAATTAAGGTGCTGGGAGACCACACAATATCATCTGTTCCCAATGCCTTAAGCCGGGAAATTTAATTTGGTGCTCAACTTGCTGTCGGTCCTATCATTTTGCCTGTCTGGTATCACCGCCATCCGTAGAGGGCGCCGCATCATGGTCATGTCCTTCGTGTCAAGAACGCCAAGCGGCTCTACATCTTGAATACGATCGGCTCTCTGATCCCACAAATGTACCCATCGTAGATGGAAGTCGTGATACCTCTGCCGGCGACATATTTTCTACTGCTTTTTCCGATCCTGCATACGCCATGGCAAAGAGATTCCTTGCCAATCACGGTCTTGCAAACAACAAAGCCATCACCGCAGATTTTCGTCGCGACTTACAACAACTGATAGCCAAGGCCGAACTTGCATCTCAAAAAGATACGGAACTAGTGAAACTGCGGCGTGAGAACTCGCAGCTCATGACAGAGGTTTTCAGGAACCGAGTCCGCTCAGAGTCCCAACAATCCCAGCAATCCCAGCAATCTCAGCAATCTCAGCAATCTCAGCACAGTCCAGTCTACAGTGCACAGCAAGCTGCTTCCGCTACTCCGAGTTGTCCTCCCAGCAGGACTGAAATCTCGAAATTGGATGTGTCAGACAAATCCTGGGATCGAATCATAAGTGAGGCTTTCTGATATGAGATGATTTGGCGACATTATTTCTGGTCTCCATTGCAGATTGTGCGAAGACCCTACGAGAGAAGGGTACAGCTTCTACCAAGATATTAAATCACCTATGGCTATCCTGTACAGACAATATGATATATAATAACCCCAGGAATGTTGATTTCATGCTCTTCACATTTATGATTTTCGAGGTCAAGGGATTTCTTCATAGGAATACTGCTACGGAATCGAATGAGTGTTCTGAAATTCACCCTGCCGAAATGATATCTAGTCATATTTTTCAGAGCAATCCACATACTGCGCACTCTGTCAACTGGTACTTGCACAGCACTCACAAGTACCTGGAATACTTGAAAAAACACACGATTCTTTCGTCATTGCCAATGGAATTGGAGCATTGGGGATGCAACTGATTCTTTAAACACTGATATGATTGATATGATTGGTTTTGTAACTAGATTCAGACCAATCATTTCATTCTTCGTCCCAGTGCCGCCAAGGCGATGCTTTTCTGCTGCAGCTTCTCCACCAAAGAAATTCAGTTACATGAAAGAACCCCTGTTATTAAGCGCAATTATCACTTGGGCCACAGTCAAGTCTGAAAGACTTAATGCTTTCCCCAATACTAGCACATCCATAACCCACACCACCCATCGGAGTCGGCCCAATATTTTGGGATGTACAAGTATAGGACGAATGATACATCAATACCGAAACGTCATAACATGGGTCGGTACAGTCTAGCCATTCCGCAATAGTGTCATAATCACCCCATGAGATAGACCACATGTCGAGGTTTTGACCATTCTGGTTGTAAGTGACACATCCATCGCCTAGATATGTCCAAGTGGTCCCAGTGACGTCCCCATCTCCTCCACAATTTGGCGAGTATGGATAGGCTTTAACGCCATGCCAACCGCGACTTTCGAGGTCAGTGGCATTGAGAGTAGCGGTACTGCCTCTAGATATGGATATACATTAGTATCAAATACCTACAACTTTAAGGTAGAACTCACTCAGCCAGGTCTGCAGTGACAGCATTTACTGCATATGGCAGGACAATAAGAGACAGAAGTGACTTGATGTAGACTTTCACCATGGTTGCGATATTCAGACTGGACTTGAATAATAGAATTGATCTCTACTTCTTGATTAGTATTCAGCATGTCAGCCCACGCCCTCTTTATATAGTTTTTCGAGATTTAACTGGAGATATATCTTTAGTATTCGGTATCATACTACGTTATTGCTCTAGTCTAATTTCGACGCATCAGTCTCTCTGAGTCTCTACCATTTTGAGCTGCGGGGTGGGGCCGACCATATATTAAGTCTCCTATGCTCATGGGTTGCTGCGGCTGAAACTTAAAGCAAGAGTCTGTAGAAATGAAGGAACGTTATCTGTAGAAGGTGGGTTTAGTTTAGTCATATGATATGCCTAGCTAGGAACGGAGTATTGGATTAGGCTTAAGTCACTGTACGTATTACGAACTTTGACCCACCAGCTCATCTATATTTCTTGTCAGCTCTGAGTAAGTCAATTTGACTTCCACCGCTGCTGTCGGAGGAGTACTAATATCCGGAGGTCGTAACCTCCAACTTGGATGTCTCGGTGATTTCCGCCACCATGTCCTGACCTTCGGGCAGCTGCTGAACCACATCGTCGTCCACCATAATCCTAAGTCCTTCTCGATTGACACATAATATGCGGATAATACGATCGGGATCAATCTTGTATTTATCCGAAACCTTGTTCAAGAGATCTCGGACTGTCCTCTCCGTCAGATGCACAGCTCTGTAGTAATCACCATTTTGCTCGTCAGGAAATCGAATGTAGAAACATGCAACTATGGATTCGCTAGCCTCTAAGTAATGTTGGCTTAGCGAAATGTATGGAGAGCCATGCCAATCTTCCAATAGGAGAGCTTCAGAGATGGAAACAGACAAAGCCATTGGTTGGACAGCTTTGGGACCGTATCTATCAGGTCTTCAACCAGAGGCCCATCCGAGCAGATATGATTCGATACTGTGCTCAGGACGTGACTATACTGCTACAGAAGTAATTAATATATATCTAAAGTATTTTTTATAAAATATAAATATTACCTAATAATGGAATATGTGGCGAAGGAAGCGCCCGCAGCCCGAAGTTATAAGATATATATACATCTCTGCCAGTATCGGGACTGCATGTGATGTGGTTTAGCCGAACCAGGTCATCCAAATGCTCCCACAAAACAGATCCAAATTGTTCTAAAATATTCTTGACTTCGTTCCACTGCAAACCTTTCATTTACCCCTCATAAACAGTACAGTGCGTACGCACTGCTCTAGTCTCTCGATGCCTTCATGAATGATTTTATGCTGAGTTACCATCTTGTTTTTATTTTTGCGAAATGTAGGCATTCGGATCGCAAAAAATGGGAAAACATGGGTCTGTGAACAGTAAGTACAAATTCAGATTTCAATCAGACTAGGGTTTTGATACCTCTTCGATGCTACGGTGCATATCAAGTCCCTGGCAGAAATCAAGACACAAATTTAGATATGATCCAAGGGACATGCCTTGTGGCCGTGCAGACGTCGTAGCGGCTGTGTACATCGTATTCCATTGTATACGAAAGTGATTGTGCTTCAAAATCCTTGTGTCAGAAACCTGATAGCTCTATAAACCAGGAACCAGTTCTTATAAAAGCTTGCATTTTTTCCTGCCATTCGACCGTAAATTCTCAACTCATCCGGACTTAGAGGTGTATTAGCAGTCATAGTTAGTCTGTCTCGGTGTTGTTGATATCAAACATGACATTTTCTTCAGTATAGCTAACTCTATATTGTGACTTGGGAGTCTTACATATTTACAGAAAGTCTTCACTATTTGATAGTGATATAATCCGGTTTATGTCACTTTTTGCCAGCTATCAAATGCTGATTATTCATAATTATCCTTTGGGGGAGTGCGGCACGTGTATCTACCATGGAAGAGTTGCAAGAGAGCCACCACTACCAGTTTTGGCAAGATATGGAGCCCATATGTCGTTATTCCCTTTCGATTATGTAGAATTCATGCAGGCGTACTCCGTAACGTTATACCCCCTATATCCGGGTTATACGGTGCGGGTTATGTAACTCGGGCTGTGACTTGGCTCCCGATAACTAAAAACATATGCCCCCAAACCAGGAGATAAAAGCAGTGGCAGCTGAAAAAGGAAAGCTCCACCTGGCAGG
This sequence comes from Talaromyces amestolkiae, assembly GCF_001896365.1. Taxonomy (NCBI): domain Eukaryota; kingdom Fungi; phylum Ascomycota; class Eurotiomycetes; order Eurotiales; family Trichocomaceae; genus Talaromyces; species Talaromyces amestolkiae. The sequence goes on along the minus strand of NW_024468039.1, from coordinate 1,178,385 downwards.
AAGAATCAAGTTCGTACAGCTACCTATGTATAACCTTTACAATACGAATGCACTCTGAGAGACCTTGTCATTCGTAGAGTTATCGGCACTTGAGACACTAAAAGTAGAGACCCGGTGATTCAGTTGTGTAAAGGCAATGAAGGTTTTGTAAGAAGATCAAATATGGATACAATCGCAAATATATCACGGCCTTGAATATCGCCGAAGATGATGACACTGAGCGCGAATTTCCGCTTTGCTTCTAGGAACTCACCCATGGCATTGATTCTTCTTAAGAAGTTGTTTCTTTTGAAAATACGATGAGCTGCAAGAGCAAATGCACTGGCATTGAGATAATCCGAAAAGTCCATGGGTGCAACTGCAAAACCTTATTAGAGACCTTATAAGAACTAAATATGTAGAGAATGGAACTATCTTTGTACAAATGATCCTATATAATTTTATGTCCATGCTCTCTAAGTCAAAGCGATACTTGTAGAAGTTGAAGAGGATCTAGCATCAAGTTCTACACAACCGGCCGTTCTCCAACTCAGTCCATTGGTCCGAGTTGACAGCAGTAATAGCGTAGAACAAGTCTTCAGGGTCGTACTTGGCTTTGACACATTGCAGTTGTTGGTAGTTAGCACCGAAGAAGGCTTCTTGGAAGTCTGGTTGACGGAAGTCGGCCTAAGAAATAAATTATCAGTTATGAGGCTATATCAAGTTCAATATTTTGGGAACAATTACCTCATTCATGTAAGCACCGGAATTGGGCGCCAAGGCTTTCAATCGCGGGATGTAATCGTTGGTCATCTTGAGCTGTTCTGCGACCATATCAGATTTGGGGGCTGTAAAGTTCCATGGTGTGGTGATGACAGTATCAATTAAAGTATCTCTCCAAGCAGGCAAAACGGCATTATAGATATCATTGCCAACAAGAGCCTTGGAAACATTCACACCAACACCGATGAATTGGGCGCCATCTTCGGTAATGTAGCGATAGACGTCAGTCAAGTTGTCGTTATTTGTCTCAACGACGGAGCGTGGGATAAGCCAGCCGCCGTATTGGGCAATACCAACTTCGATGGCGCCCTGCATGCCGTTGTACTCGTCTAGGTAAGTGTCGAATTGTTGAGAATAGGTAGTGTATTTGATGCCAAGTTCGGTCAGTGCATCTGTGAAAGGCTTGACGAGACTGATCAACTTGGCAACGGGGATATTAGGTCCGGTAATTGGGGAGATTGCGAAACTGGTGTTGGTAAAATACCAAACACTCATGGCACCGGCATCAACGATCGATGCGAGATTAGCGTGATAGATACCAACAGCCTTGTAGTAAGTGTCCTGGGAGACTCCCTCATTTGTGAATGTCAGGTTCAGACCAGATACAGGTGTGCTTGCGTGAGCTTTGGATGTCATCGACCACACAACACCGTAGGTGCTACCACCACCGCCGGACAACGCCCAGTACAAATCCGAATTTTGCTCACGATTGGCAACCCGGAACTTTCCCGTGCCGTCAATGACTTCCCACTCGACGACCTGGTCAGCGCCCAATCCGTAGCGGGAAGAGAGAGCGGAATGACCGCCGCCTTGAGAGTAACCGCCGGCAATACCGACAGTAGGGCATTCTCCGCCGACGACCTGGAGGCCGTTTGCATTTGCTAGCTCATAGGCCTCGATGCCTTGAACACCGGCACCGAGTTTGACTGCTTTGCCTTGGTAATAGGTGCCGTTGTAATCAATGACTTCCCGAGTTTTTAAGTGATGGGTCCAGATGGCGATAGCACCAGCACCAGTGGACTTTCCATTGTAGCTATGACATGTTTAGTCACAACACTCCCTCGGTAAGGAGCATACTTACTCGTGACCGGTGTTACGAACGACAACACGGATGTTGTTCTGTTTGGTAAACGCAAGAGTCTTGGAAACATGCTCTGGCTTAGAAACGTTGACCGAGTAGACAACATAATTTCCTAAAGTACAAGGCTGCGAGACTGGATGAAAAGGATCGCAAGTCTCGTTCGTGAACCATGGAGCCATAATGGACGATGAAGACTCATAGCTGCGGAAAGTATCGGGTCAGTACCAGTGAACCAGACCTGTTTTTCTTTTGGAAGGTAAACTTACTGCTCTTCCGGTAGGAGCCATCCATTGCGAAGCACATCGCACTCGGCGGCATTGTATGAGGGGGCATGACAGGGAGTGCCCAAAGGTACAGTTGCGATTAGAGTCCCATCGACAGACTGGTTGAATTTCGCCCATGCAGCAGCTGAAGGCCAACAGGTATCACCAGGAAAACAGCGACATGTAGATGAAGAAGAGGACGAAGCTGCAGCCTTGGCAGGGACAGATGAAAGCAAAAACGAACAGATGACTGCAGACCAATGCATCCTGACGATCCTGTACGAATGCAAAGTGAAACACCCAAGGACAGAAAGTACTTGCAAGTTAAGGCTTTGCTTCGTATTCTCTTTTTTCTTTTCTTTTTTCCTGTTTCTTGCAGATTTCTGCGTTTTGGCCTCTCGTTTAGTCTTCGGAGGAATTTACAATGCAGACTCAATTTAAGTTTCAATGCTGAGAGTTCGTCCGCATAACAAGTTCATAATCAATCATGCCAAGTAATAATAAGACATATTGCTTTCGGGATTTGCTAGTCGAATCATTCGATTGAGTTGTCTGTTTTCCCAGGATTTCCCGAAGAAAATTGGGTATCCCCTGTATGGTGCCACAATGTATATGTCACCATTCAGGAACTATAGGTCTGGTAAATGAGATCCTGCATTAGCGATACAATAGTCAGTGGGAACGTGCGCATAGTATAGAAAACACTATTCGTCGAGTTGAGACGTAGGAGTTCCGTATTTCCAGCAGAGTGGCAATCCTGGAGTACTATCATTTATCGTTAGTTGAGACTTGAGATTGGCTCTCGTTAGGGTCAAATAGTAACATGGCTATTGGAATTTTCTTGGAATATTCCACGATGCAAGAAGAAATTCCCAGGTTCTTACCCCAGCCTGCATACATAATGCATGCTGGCTATGGGTCAATATGCAGAATTCGGCCAATTGGAAATACTGTCTGTATTGATCTGCAAATCAACGCCAGTTATTCATGGATCGCCTGCCGTTTGGGGCTAAGATTTGCACTGCCGATGCAAGGCTACACCATATTGGGACCAGAATCAGCCAATGAGCGATTTTATCGATGCCCAAATGAATGCTTAGTCAGATCTCAGCTTTAGGCCCGCTAGTTAACTTATGCATAATTATTCTTTTGCGCGCTCTCCAAAATGACTCTGCACAATTCTGATAGGCCTCTCTGGATCTGAAAAATGCTGATGTTTCAGATCGGCGCATCCTTCGTCCACGCGAGAACAGGCACATCATTAGCATCGACTACCACATGCAGTCATTACTTCTAAATCGCCCCTGACTAGAGCTGATTCGCAGCCCTCCCGGGATACCTCATCGGCGGTCCATGGGAGTTCATCCGTCGTCAACCCTCCAAACACAAATCCGTACCAAAGAGCGGCGGCAAATGTATGAAAATGGCAAAGTCAATGATGTCGAAAGGTTACTTTATACGATTTGACTCCTGCTTAGTAGAGTACTGGGGGGCTCAAGCGTTGTTACCGTCCATAGATTTTCCTCGACTAGGCTTCATGCTCTCTCGACGAGCGATTTGATCCCTGTGCGTAGCCGTGTAAAGTTTCTTTGCTAGGTGGACGGTGCACGATTAACTCAAAACCCGAAATGTGGCCAAACTTTCAAAATAGGTTTTCAGACCTTTTGCTCTGTTGGGACCAAATATGGAGCAATCGAGAAATCATTCTTTATCAATGGTCCAATCTCGGTAAACCCACTTTGTTTGGAAGAATTTATACTACTGAGGTACCCTCTGCTCATTGATGTGCACCTGGGTCTGCTCATTACGCTCTTTGCACCATGGGCTGGGTATACAACCTCGATACTCCAAATGCGCCAACGAACGCGCCTCGACTGATTGCCATCGTCTCTGTATTTTCGGTTGCGGCGTTGTTGKCGGTGTTGCTCAGATTCTATGCACGTTTCTTTACCAACAGAAAGCCGGGGATTGATGATTATACTGCCCTGGTCAGCGTGGTATGTTTTTAGCCACGAGGTTACTAGATGATTGAACTGACGGAATACATAGCTCTTGTTAATTGTGTACTCTGGCCTGGCTATAGGTCGTAAGTTGCTACTCATTCTATTCCATCAGATACGTGTCATACTCATCATCACGAACAGAAACACGATGGGGTCAAGGTCTCGATCCAGCCGCCTTTCCACCTGAAGACATTATTCCTTTCGGAAAGGTAAATTCCTAAACACACCCAAAACCTCTTCTCAACATCAGTATATGCTAATCAATTCGAGCACAGATTCAATACGCCGGCGGCCCGGTCTACACACTCGCTCTTCTCGGTTTCAAATTAGCCCTCCTAACCTCCTACCTCCGCATCGGCGGCTTTGTGCAATTCTACAAAAAGATCCTTTACGGTCTCGTCATTCTTTGTATATGCAACTCGATTACTTTTACGCTTTTGATTTGTTTGACCTGCATTCCAGTATGTTTCTTGAATGAGGCTACCGTGGAGACGATGACTCGGGCAAGCTGTCTGACATGCGTTATAGGTAGCGAAAATCTGGGATGCAAGTGTTCCTGGACACTGCATTAATGCTATTGCGGCTTACTATGGTAGGTGTATTTTATGCCCGTTTTCTTGTTTCGCTGTACTGACTGTAATTTCTAGCGATTGCCGGTACGCTTTCTTTGAACAAACATGATCTGCTCTCAATCTCGAAAACCGTCCTGACACTCACATAGGATCTAGTCTTGCACTCGATGTACTCATCATCATCCTGCCTATTCCGGTCCTATTAAAGCTGAAGTTGAACACTAGGCAAAAGGTAAGTCGCAGCATCTTCTGTACACACTTCATCCTGACAATCTCCCTTCTAGTTGGTTCTCGTAGGAATGTTTGCTACAGGATTCTTCGTGACCGTCATCCAAATCATCAGAATATTCACCATCAAGAACCTCCAATCATATACCGACAGTGCCGCCATCATCATCTGGTCAGCCATCGAAATCAGCCTCGGTGTAAGCACTCATCCTAACCTCTGCTAAAATCTCATTACTTACCTTTCCCAGATAATTGTCCCCTGTATCCCAACCTGGGCACCCCTTGTCCGCTCAATGGCACTCGCATCGGGCATCGGCTCTAGTTCTGGCCCCTCTCGTCCCTGGCAATCGCACAACACACCTCAACGCAGCGGTGGCGGAACCGGCCTGGGAGGAGGAGGTAAAAGAGATAAATTCTCAGCCATTCACTCGACTGATATGCCATATGACATGAGCGCATTCGCAACAGTTACGACCCATCACAATGACGGGGATGGAGATAGGTCCTCTGAAGAAGCGATTATTCATAGGGCTGCTAATGATGCGGCGCCGCAGCATGCTGATGATGCAAGTAGGGAGGATAGGTTTCAGATTCACACGACGACGACTGTGAAGGTTGAGAGTCATCAATTGGAGGAGGATGTGGATGAAGAGTCGGATTTTTCACGCTGAGTTTAGATATACACCAAGTCTCGAACTAATCGGTGTCTCGTAAACTCATTGATACGGTTTCACATAGATTTCTTTTCTCTTTATACCCTTTTTCATGTGTACATATTCAAAAGTGATTTAAAAATAGCCCTTATATGTCAAAATGAATACTTTCATCTATGTTTTAAGAATCTACATACTAAGACTTTTGCATCGGGCCCACGGGAGACGAATTCGACTTAGGGTTAGAGTGCTGCGGACACAACGTTGGAAATTCCTAGGTAGGCAGCACCCACGTTGAGCTTCAATCTCCCATTCTCTTATTTTGTTGTCTCCAATATTCACATTTTGAATCCACCATAGTGATACAATACATCATTTACGAGAAACAACCACCAGAATCAAGTTTGACAGGCAGGTACGTCATCGCCAGGGCTATACATAGCAAGCAGTCATGTACAATTGACAGTTACCACATACATTAGCACATGTGCAGCTTTCAAGACCCAGTGCTCCAAGTCCTCAAGCACATCTGCTCGGGGAATCCTCCACCGAAGGAATATTGTCACTGTAACAGTGTAACATCACCTAGCGCCCTTTATCACCCATCTCGTCCAATCGAACTCCGCTGATGCGCGTCACCGTTGTGGAATGTTGTACCCATACCGCGATGGATACATATGTATAAGGCGGGGTTCTCCACATAGTATAAAGCCGGGATGTCGATCAATCCTTGCTTTATGGTGAGCAGGGATAGAATGGTGAGGGGCAGGATTGTTTTCTTCGGGGAATAAATAGTTGAGACCAGCGTCGCTTGCATCAAATGTGTTGTGGTCGTGATTGCACATACGGTTCTTTTCTTATTGCGCGTTGGCACGATGAAGTTGTTTCCGTTGACCATTGCGGCGGTCTTGAAAGAATGTGTTGGTGCGCGTATACTCGGTCAGCGGGATGCGAGTACGGATAATTCGTCGTTTAATGTCTTGGATTATGTTGATCCGTTGATTGGGACAGCAAATGGAGGTTTGTCATCGCAAAACACCAGTGTTTCCTGGACACGCGATGCTAATCTCGATATTTGTATACAGGCCATGTATTTGCTGGCGCGTCATTGCCTTTTGGTGAGTTCCATAGTCCATCCATCTTGACGCAGATGTTGATATCAGTCAGGTATGGCAAAAGCAGTTGCAGACTCCTCTGTGGATAATCAGGGCGGGTTCGCCTCAGATAGTAATAGTATAAGCGGCTTCTCGCACATGCATGATTCTGGAACCGGTGGTGTAAGTCCCCATTCCTAAAATTGAAGGCATGTATCAATGCCAATACTACATACAGGGCGCATCATTGGGAAACTTCCCCATCTTTCCCAACCCGGGCTGTCCAGACGACGACCTGAACCAATGCGTATACCGCTACCAAGACCGCTCAGTCGGCTTCAGTAATGCAACCTTGATCGCACAAGCAGGTTACTTCAGCATCGACCTCGACAGTGGCATCAAGGGCGAAATTACAGTCACGAACCATACAGCCTTGTACAGATTCACATTCCCTTCAGACGTGACTACTGCACCTATGATATTTGCCGATTTGATTGATCTGCCGCAGTCGAGATCGAACGGTACTGCCTCTGTCGATGATAAAACTGGACGTATTACTGGTTCAGGAACGTTTAATCCTAGTTTCGGCATTGGGAATTATGATCTCCATTTTTGCGCAGATTTTTCCGGAGCAGATATCTTCGATACAGGCGTGTTTGTGAATGACCGTGCTGGAAATGAGCCCAAAACAGTACAGACATTGTCCGACGGCGTGAATGATGACGAGTCTTATTCAGCCGGTGCATTCACGCGTTTCAAGGCTGGTACGACATCTGTCATCGCTAGAGTTGGCGTTAGTTTTATAAGCGTTGACCAGGCATGCTCCAATGGCGAGAAGGAGATTCCGGATTTTGATTTTGATAGCACGAAACAGGCGGCGCAGAATATCTGGAAGGAGAAGTTGGGCGTGATTAGCGTGGACGCTACAGGTGTTTCGACAGATTTACAGACTGTTTTCTGGAGTGGTGCGTACAGAGCTCTGCTGAGTCCTCAGGATTATACCGGCGAGAATCCGCTATGGGAGAGCACCGAGCCATACTATGACAGTTATTACTGGTGAGTACCTCATCTACGCACACCACTGAAACAGAGATTAACGGGAATAGTATCTGGGACTCATATCGAGCCATCCATCAACTAATCACCCTCGTCGATCCCCTCTCCCAGTCCCGCATGATCCGCAGCTTGATTGACACTTACCGACACGCAGGCTATCTCCCCGACTGCCGCATGTCGCTATGCAAAGGTTATACGCAAGGAGGCTCAAACGCCGATGTCCTGATCGCAGAAGCCTACTTGAAAAATATCACTGACATCGACTGGGCTACCGCTTACGAAGCCGTCATTCAAGACGCTGAAGTCGAGCCGCTGAATTGGGCCGTTGAGGGTCGTGGTGGGTTGACTAGTTGGAAGAATCTTGGATATATTCCGACAGATGACTTTGATCCGTACGGTCAAGGCCCGCTTACGAGAAGTATATCGCGAACTGTCGAATATGCGTACGACGATTATTGTATTGCGTTACTTGCAAAAGCTCTGGGAAAGACGGACGATTATGAAAAGTACATCAAAAGCGCGACAAATTGGCACAACATGTTTGACGCCAATACCACTTCTCTCGGATACACCGGCTTCTTGCAGGTAAAGTACTCGAATGGAACATGGGGATATCAAGATCCGCAGTTCTGTACACCTCTGATGAACTTCACAAGCTGTTATCTGAACCCGGATGGCCACGAGACCTACGAAGGTAGTACATGGCTCTACACTTTCTATGTTCCTCAAGACATGGCCTCCCTAATCAGCGCACTCGGCGGACGTGACACATTCATCGACCGACTGACCTACTTCCACAACTCGGGCTTACTCTACGTCGGCGACGAACAAGCCTTCTTGACCGTATATCTATTCCACTACGGCGGCCGACCAGCGCTATCCACAAAACAGGTTCACGCCTACATCCCCTCGCAATTCAACACCAGCATAAGCGGTATACCGGGTAACGACGACAGCGGCGCAATGGGTTCATTCTCGACGTTGAGTATGATTGGTCTTTGGCCTGTTCATGGACAGGATGTGTATCTAATAAATCCGCCGTTTTTCAAAGAGGTTAATATCACGCATGGTATAACGGGTAATGTTGCGACGATACGCAATGTGAATTTTGATGCGAGTTATGCGGACTTCTACATTCAAAATGTGACGAGAAATGGAGAGGTGTGGACGAAGAATTGGATTCAACATGATTTCTTTGAGAAGGGGGGTGTGTTGGAGATTACGACGGGCGCGAGTGAGAGTGCTTGGGGGACGAAAGCGGAGGATCTGCCTCCTAGTATGGATTCTTATGCTTTTTAGGACTCGAGTACCGAGTTCTTGGTAGTGAAGAATGATTCAATAATGGCTCAATTAACTCCATTGAGTTTTATGCTCATGTTCATGGTTCGCAATGATATATGACTAATGAGAAGTATCTGGCTCGATCAACATAGATCGTGAGCTGTATCAATTCCCTAGGAGAATATAAATTACCCATCATAGATGTCCAGAACGAAACTCCCAGGCCGCAGGCTTGGTCGTCCACAACTCAAAGACCACCCCTTTCAAACGCCACTTTGGCACTTCCTCACCGTCCTTCTTGATTGCTGCTTCCTTGAAGATGTGCACTAACCCTTCTTCAATCTTCTCCCAGTCGTCGCAGATTGTCCCTGGCTGAATGTAGACGAGGATCGCGAAATGAGTGATGCTGCTGATATCGCTGCCATCCACTGATTTAGGTTGCGCGCGATTGCCATCCTTGCCGACTCGTGGATAAGTAATGACGTTGAGACCATGGCACTGCCCCTTTAGATGCGTGAAGAGATAACCGTAAGCATCGTCGACGGCCTTGCTTGTCGCGACTGCGCTCAGAACAGATGTTGGTAGAGTCTTGTGAAAATTGTTGGGCTGCGGGTTGCGATTGATGTAATCCTCGATTGTGATTTGATATGTTCCAGTTGGTGTTCTTTTTCGACGTGCCTCGCGGAAAGAGAGTACGCTCATATTTCCGATTGAGCCTGTCATTTCTGTCGCCTGAATGGAGGTTGTCGTGTCTGACGAGGATAAGGACTGTTGGCGCTTTCGTGGGCGTGGTTTGACAGACGTGCCAACCTTCTTGCGGATGAGGATTGATTGTGGATCGACAGTCATTATGTGATGAGATAGAAAGAGATCTTTCAGATAGGTGAAGCTTTTGACAATGAACGAGTCTGCTAGAGAAAAAAAAAAGCGAGGTAAGTAACATACACAGTCTGAGTAGCAAGATTGAAAGATAAGTCGGAGGGCCCAACAAAACAAGAGGTTCAAATTTCCCCAACAAAGGAGACAGACACTGTACTCAACTATCAACAATCAGAGCAGTGGCCCTGGAATTGCCATCAAAGAGTATAAGTTCTCAGTGATCTCCAGGTGGTGTTACGAATTCTGATGGGCACTGATAGAGGACAGTCAAACGAAATCATAACCTGTGATTATATCTCCCAAATAGGAAGGAGCAGGGCGCAAGCACCCCAAGGCAGCACAGGGAAGGAGGCATCGATAGCACGTCTCTTAGCCTTTGGCGGACTCCAGAGAATGACCACAACTACAATCCACAGTCATTGTCTACCGCACGCCAACCATTACAACCTTATATCTTGGAATCTCTTTATACACAACTCCCTCCTATTGTGCATCAGCCAATAGCCACGATTCAATAGCAACAAACCAATACACACAAGCCAATGCTATTCATAATGGCTCCCCGTCGCCCTCCGTTGCTACCTATTCCCGGAAACAATCAGAAGATCCAAAAGACTCAATCGTTCGAGGAGCGCCTCAAGCAATTTTTCACATCGAGCTATAATACCCTCGTGTCAGATCTGCTCATGGATCTCGACCACCCATTCATTATTCCCATTGAATTATATCTCTCTGTGCGCCAGCCAACTGTATCCCTGGAGGGCCTCGATTACTCAAGGCACGACCCGTTTGACTTCAAAATCAACTTTTACATTGCCACGTTCGTCGATCCCGCGAGCGACGATATTGCCGCATTGCTACAGGCTTCACTGGGAGATACGAGCTCCGTGAGTGTCAGCTTTGAATGGGCATACGTGGGTGCCATAGAGGTTATGCCTACGGTTTACATTGAGGTGCCCCCCGAAACAGTAACGGACTGGGCCGATTTGGAGAGTGGGATTCGTGCAGTGTTGGCGAGGAATGCTTCGAAGATGGGGATCGTGGTTGACGTGCAATTTCGAGTGAAAAGTTCGCAGAACAGGGCCATTGAGATCACTTGAATATGTGCATGAGAAACCTATTGATGAGGTAAGTGGTCTGCTTCTGCGATTTTCCGGGGGGGCTAACAATGTATGTTTGGTGCCTTAGCAGACAAATCGGCTGCCTAGATCTCGCGAACCAGGAATCGCGTTATTGCTACAGGGATGGATACTTCATGGTATATCTTTAAGCTTTGAATTCTAAAAATTATTCACGCCTCTGCTGAATTATTATGGTCAACACAACTCGTTACCAAAAGTTCATCCCTACTGTACTTTCGCCTCTCGGTAGCTCAAATATCACCACCCCTTCGCGGTGTAAGCTTCACTATAAGAGGTCTTTTCAGCCACAATGTGCTGGTAGTTTGATAGGTCCAATTGTAGCTCTTTGGCTGAAGTTCCACGTCAAAATTCCAAAAGAACCTGCAAATTATCAACCTCATCTCGGCGTATGCCAGACGAGAGAGAGGGTGCTATGCAGTCATCTATCTCAAAACCAAGATGAGAGGTGAATATGCTCACTTTTTACCTGAAAATTTTCTAGGCCCATGCGAAAACGGATGAAAAGCGTCCTTACGGTCATCCTTGAACCGCGGGTCTTCCGCCTCAAGCCATCGCTCTGGATGGAATACTTCTGGCTCAAAGAAGTTCTGAGCGGAGTGATAGCAAGAATAATGAGGCAACCCGACAGAGGTACCAGCAGGAAGGAATCTTTCGCAGCTGAAATGACCCGGTTTCGGAACCATGCGAGGTAGAGCAGCGGGCACTGGCGGGTAGAGCGTATTGACCGTTCCAGCACAGCATTCAAGTATCGAAGCGGAGCAGCGCTGATTATACCGATTTGATTCTCGCCTCTGAAGGATGAGTGGATCTAATTCGTTAGACGGGCCAGGCACTAGGACTCCTATAGCAGATAGTACAACGCGCCAGATAACGCCGTGGCTACTGTCTCACTGCCAACAAATATGATAATGTCACTTACAGAGACCGTCTCGTCAAAACCAAGACCGTCAGGGCCCATGGGTTTTTTGGAGCCTTGTAATATATAATTCACTTTATCACTGTAAGCTTCACTGCCAAACTTCCCGAAAACAGGAGACCAAGTACCGAAATCTTTTCTATCGGAGTCAATCAAGACACACTTCTTGAGTTTGCTTTGCGCAAGTTTGCACAAGCTCATACTGACACACCCTGTCAGCCATACCTCGCTTCGGCGTGACTAAATTGGTCACAAAAGATCTCCATTCCAGCGGAAACAAGCGTTTGATCGCAGGGTACCAGGCAGTGAATTGTATCATCACAAAAGTCGTCGAAAGATATCTCGACAATACGCCTTGATGGAAAATGAGTCGAATACAAGGTCGCCAATAAGATCGAAATATATAAAGTTGAACCAATGCATCATGTTGACGATGCCGTCATTTTCCGACCCTCTTTTACGTAGTTGAGATATAAATCTGTTGAAATAGCCCTAGAGAATCGCTTCTTGGGCTTTCAATGCTCGATCGGAAAAGGCTTGAACTAGGAGTCGACGAAGGCGGCGATGTTGTTCGTCAATTGTACCGAACCAGTCCTGTGTTAGTTTTGTTTGCTTCGAGTAAATGAGTAGTATTAGGTACAATGTTATGTTCACCTGTGGGAGACTCGAGGAAGAACTTCTGATCCTTCTCGAACAGAGACTGGTTGTTGATTGTGCGATGACCTGCTCTGTATACTAATTGATTCTATAGCCGTCTCTTTAACTTACCACATATTATCTCCCACGCTCTGCCAGAATTGTATGACAGCTGATTTGGCGCTATGCGTATAACTTCGTCGTATCGATTGTGCTATTGGTTTATCTTCAGGTGAGAGCTGCCTTCTAACTCCCAGAAAGTTGCATAATATTCGGTGGTTGGACAAAGGAATGGGCCGGAATCTGAGCGTAAGGAGTGAAAATAGAGGATTTTGCCAGATATGCCGTTGCGACGATGGCAGAAGTGCCTGATTTTGAATGTAGACCAGTCAATGCCCATTGTGATGGTAGAATAGAGATTGAGACACCAGAAAAAGCTGAAAACCATGAACAAGAAGGAACTTCGTTATGAAAACGACTAATTCGGAAAGAACCACACATGTTGACAAAAGCAGCAAGTGGGCTACTTAGGGTTAAGCTGTCATGGTGAACATAAAAGTTTCCGCCACCATTCTTAAACTTTAATCCTTGTCTACTCCCACAACTTCGTCTCTTCGTCTTAACCTCACTGCAACGTTTCCAACTGCATTGGAATCTCAGTCAAATTATTTTCAACCAGAACCCTACAAATGCCTCTCACCGGTCAAGATGCCTGCTACCGATGGACTTCGTGCGTCTCCTGATCCGTTTTATCAATCTTCTTCGTACAGTTGACTCTCGTTCAGTGCCTCCATTTTCTACGACTGAGCAAGAGATTGTAGAGAGTTACGGCGGCTGGACCCATTTCTGTGCAAGCTTTGGTCTCAAGCCCTGGAATGACGATGATGCTGAGGAAGCTATGCAAATTGTCCGAGATTTTGCCGCACACAGGGTGTGAAGTGATATCCAAAAATTCAATCGCACAAAACAAGGCCTGGAGGAAGCATCTCAGAATTCAGAGGGCGATGAGATGTACCATTCTATTTATCGATTGTGTCCACGACTAAATTCATCCTACTTGATTATGGCTTTACAACTAGCTTACAATATGCATCGATTATCACACGAGGCATGACCTCCCAACACCATCGTCAGTTTGTATGCCTCTTATTTTTTAGTTTATAACGTTGAACAAAGAAAAGAAAGTCCTCAATGTGCGTGGTTCTACTCACAGCCATTCACAACAGTCATCACCATGGTCCTGAGCATACTAAAAATTGTGGCATAGGAAGCTCGCTCGAAACTAAGCATTTGACCAATTATAGCTTGACAGCAGCCTTGCCTCCGAATCATGCCATGGTAATCCTACCAAGCACTTCTTTGTCTCGTGGCTACTTCAGGTTCAGTCTTCTTTCGATGAGCATTGAACTCGTAGTACCATGATGTCATCGTAACCGAAGGTGGGATATGGAGGTTTTACTACCAGGTGAGAATCCACGATGGTGGTGCATGGCACCAATCAGGTTGTTCCTTTAGTAAAACTGGGATCTAGTGATCGCATCCTTATTCAATAGAACAACCAGCAATCAGAATATCAGTCTCAATTAGAAATTACTTTATCCCAAAATTAGCAGTTGTCTATATGCTCCCTAACTCCTTGTTCCCTCTGTCTAATTCAAAAGACCTTAATGCGGATAGTAATACGTGTTGTCCACCGTCGTACCCCTCATATAAGGAGGCTCCGCTCCTCTCACAAAGATATCCTGAAACAACGTATCCTGTGTAGGAGGCGGATTGTCCATTTTCTGTGCCGCCTCCGCCTCAGCATTAACATGTCCCCTGATCTCCTTTTCCATTGCCTTCAGCTCATCCTTCGTGTTGACTTTCAATTCTATCAATAGCTCTTTGAGTACCATCAAGGGGTCTTGTTTCCTTGCATCTTTTAGCTCTTCGCGTGTTCGGTACGCGATGCCGGGGTCTGACATGCTGTGTCCGGCGAATCTGTATGTGACGAATTCATACAACAGGGGTCCTTCGTGGGAGCCTTCTTCGCCAGTGATTAGGCGACGGGCGTATTTGACTGCTGATAGTACGGCAAGGACATCCATGCCATTGACGCGAATGCCGGGGAAATAATTGCCGCGTTTGTAGTAGTCTGTCATGGCAGAGGATCTTTCGGCGGATGTGCCCATTCCATACTGGTTATCTGCTTGTGCTCAGCATATAATTTTCCCTTCTTTGAGATTTAAAAAAACTTACTCTCACAACCATACAGCACAGGCAAATTCCACAACTTCGCCATATTGAACGCCTCATGAACCTGCCCTTGATTCGCCGCACCATCCCCATATATATCAATAGTCATAGTTCTCTTCTCAGAATACTGTTGCGCGAGAGAAATACCCGTACCGACAGGTACATGTGCACCGACGATCCCATTTCCGCCATAAAACCCTCTGGCAAACATATGCATCGACCCACCTTTGCCGTACGAGATTCCCTCCTTTTTACCTAACAATTCACCAATTATCGACCGCAGACTTCCACCTCGCATGTATGTGAAGCCGTGGCTGCGATATGCCGTAATCAAGGGGTCAGATTTGGTAATGGCATGCTCGATGCCAACGGCGACTGCTTCCTGGCCTGTTGAGAGATGGCAAAAGCCTCGGATCTTTTGCTCTTTGTAAAGTTGATCGGAGAGAAGTTCCAACCTCCTATAGCGTGTCGTAAGATGCGGACTATATGCATCCGAAGAGAAATCAGGTGAGGACTTACCGGATAGTGGTCATATCTTTATACAACTGTCGCAGCTCGTTTTTTGAAGTCTCTAAGCTGTATGGAGGTGGATCTATGTTGTAGGTATCAAAGGAGTCTTTGGGAATTGAGACATTGATGATTTGGTCGTCTCCCTGGCACAATTAGATATTAGCTCTGTTTGAAGATCGTAGAAAATGTTTCAGATAAGAACAGACCGAAGACTGAGAACTTCCCCCATCTGCTCTCGCCAAACTACGCCGTTGAGACGAAAATGTCCCCATGGAGCGAACCGGCAATCTGCCGGCTCTCAAGCTCATCGTGTAAAATGACATCCTGACCAAAAGATAGCCTTGAATATGCAACACAGGTCGATATTGAAGGATACGGCACAAAGAAGAAGCTGAGCTGTTGTTGACAATGTCTACATTATGTCATACTGAGGTTAGAAAGTAATGTTTCGTGATTGGTCAATCTATAAGAAGATTTTCGGAACGGAAGATCCTGATTTCCGACGTGTAATCTTATCGCGTTCTCCTTGGCGTCATGCCATTCCCTAACTCAATAATCTTGCGATGACATAGTTTACCGCCAAAGCGATCCTTTGTCGCAAATTCCACCACAGCATATTGTGTATATGTGGATGACAACGGTTATCGCAAGTAGATGACTGTGTATACGGTCTCTGCTGCAACCTTTGAACCATGCTAGGGACATAAATTCTACGGAGTTGAAATAGCTCCAGCTGACGAGACATCACCATGCCGCGAACAACATTACCCCGACGAGGCAGGGTCCGACCTGGAAACTTCCAGAAACCTCGAAACCACCGCGACCGCGAGGAAGAAATTCCCCAAGTCTATCGTGAATTATTAGCCGAAGCAGATGCGCGCGCTGGGGATGAACCACAGTCGGAAAGACCGATTAAACGTCGAAGAGTTGGGGAAAGGGCACAACATACCCATAATGTACAGACAGATACAGACATCCAAGATTCTCCAAGCTCAAACAACGTTATCGATTTGACACAAGCGCAAACTATCTATGACCTTGACGCCGAAGATTCGTCCGAAGATGAATCGGATATGGAGTGGGAGGAGGTTATTGTGCAACAGCCAGCCACAGGTATTCAGAATTCTGTACATACGGGAGGTGACGAATCTTTGGACATCACACTCGAGGAACCCACCGTACGAAGGACGCTTGTCAGAAGACGTAAACCAGTCACTGGATCCGAGAAGAGACTTCGTTTGGATATTCACAAGGCTCATGTTCTTTGCTTGCTGGGCCACGTATATACGCGTAATTTGTGGTGTAACGATGATGACGTTCAAAAGTATCTCAAGCAGATGTTGCCGAAGCAGACTATATCGCTCTTGAACCCGAGGGAATCCATGCCTCAGTTTCAGCGATCTACGACTTTTATCGACGGTTTGAAAGAAGCGAGTGAGGCTTTTGTGCGACGATTCAAGGTTACAGCGCCTGGCCTGAGGCGGCCATATTGGGCGGAAAATGTGCAAGAGTGCAAAGATAGAGCAGCTTCGATCATGCGCGATGGAGAGATCATATCGACCCGGGAAGAATTCCGAGAACAGGCAAAGAAGCTTCACGGTTCGCGTGATTTTGGTGCCCAGTTATTTTGTGCGCTACTACGCTCAGCTGCGGTTGAGGCACGGCTTGTATGCTCTCTGCAGGTGCTACCTTTCTCCGGAGTCGCAAAGGGCATCAGCCCCGAGAAACCAAAACGAGACTATATAGTAATATCCTCCGATGACAATCTGAGTTCAAGCGATGACAAAATTGTCGCGCAAAGTAGTAGTCTACCTGCTAAGGGGCGCAGACTTGGACAGCCGTCTTTCAAAACACAAGTGCGCCCCTCATCCTCCAACAATTTACGTACGTTTATTTCAAGTGGCGAGTGAATACAGACTGATTCTTAATAGACCGTCCACGAAGCTTCACAAGTTCTCCATACCCTGTCTTCTGGGTCGAAGTCTTCAACGAAGCTGTTCAAAAATGGATTCCTGTCGACCCTCTCGTCACGAAAACCGTGGCGAGGCCATCCAAATTTGAGCCCCCTGCAAGCGATAGACATAATAACATGTCGTACGTGGTAGCGTTCGAAGAAGATGCCTCTGCACGAGACGTTACAAGGCGGTACGCCAAAGCGTACAATGCAAAAATGCGGAAAACACGGGTGGAAAGCACCAAGGATGGCGAAACATGGTGGACCAACGTTATGAACTACTTCGAGAAACCTTTCTTAGAAGATCGGGATCAACTGGAGTTTAGTGAGTTTACGGCAAAATCAGCGGCTGAGCCGATGCCCCGGAATATCCAAGACTTTAAAGATCATCCCGTCTATGCGTTAGAAAGACACCTTCGACACAATGAAGTAATTCATCCAAAGAGGAAGATCGGTCAGGTTGAGGCTGGTAAATCAGGCTCCAAGAAGGGTACCGTGGTCGAACCCGTTTATCGCCGTGCGGATGTACATTTGGTTAGAACCGCTGATGGCTGGTATCGACTTGGACGAGATATCAAGATTGGGGAACAACCACTCAAGCGTGTCGCTGCTTCGCAAAGAAGGGATGAGAGTGATGACGATCCAGATGCTATCTCTGGTGCGGAGAGAACGCTGTACGCCCTGTATCAAACCGAGTTGTACAAACCGCCGCCAGTCGTCAACGGCAAAATCCCTAAGAACGCATATGGCAATCTGGATGTTTATGTTCCTACTATGATACCTCCCGGAGGATTTCATCTCAAGCATCCTGAAGCAGCCCGCGCAGCTCGAATTCTCGGAGTCGACTACGCCGCTGCCGTGACGGGATTTGAATTCAAAGGTCGTCATGGTACAGCCGTGGTCAACGGTGTTATTGCAGCATCAGAGCATCGTGAAGCTTTGGAAGAAGTTATCAGGTGCATTGAAGATGAACGGATCCAGGAGGAACTTGACAGGAGAACGGAGGAGGCACTACGTCTATGGAAACATTTCTTGTTGAAATTACGCATTGCACAAAAAGTAAAGAGTTATGTCATTGAAGGAGAAGCTTCTGAAGGGGAAGAGGAAGTTTTAGAAAAGGATGGACATGTGAGTGATGATGCTTCAGATGATCCAGACTTTGCGGATGGAGGTGGATTCATTGCAGACGATGATGTAGGCGAGTCTGCGAGCGGCGGCGGGTTTATTCCGGAAGATAATGAAACCAGCTCTGCGGACGGGGGCGGTTTCATCCCAGAGGATGATGGACACGACCTTTCATTGGAGAATAACGATTTTGGCAATAGTTTGGATTCAGAAAATCATGAAGGTGGTGGTTTCATCATGAATGAAAGCGATGGCCTGAACTCAGAAAGTCGTAATGACGGTGGTTTTATCACAGATGAACATTCGCCGGCTACTGACAGAGATTCGCCTTATAATAAATCTGTCGAGGATACAAATAACGTTCAGCAATCAGCAGTAACTGAGCGCAATGTACCGAGATCGAAGAAAAATATACCACGCTACAAATTAATTGTGATACCCAATACAACGACCATTGAAATCTCGTCCAGCACGTCAGTTCAGTCGGCCAAGAAAGCAGCCGAAGAGAAAGATGTTGCACAAGCCAGCATGAACATATCTGATGGTGTGGTTCCAGCCGACGGCCTCTCTGAAGCTGCGCCCATTCAACTTGATTCATCTAGCGATCAAGCATCGGCCGCGATGAGCGTGGATCTCAATTCGCAAGGCCCAGAAGAGCCCAAGTCACCGGAACAATTTGTGCAACCAGCAGACAGTGAGTCCGACTCAGCCTTGGAGAAAGAATCACTGTTGTCTCATGATCCTGAAGACGAGGATGCCGAACCTGAGTGGCTTCTATCTGATTAATATGTGTAAATGAATAGATATCTCCAGAAATATGAATGAATGACATCAATGTACGATATTCATGTATTCGGCAGCTAATTCGCAACATGTAAAGTTGAACTTTAAGCAATTTAGCCAAAGGAGGAAAGGCGTACCGTTGGGAGTCCAAAGCGGTTAGCGCGGCACGACGCGTCTGGACGCGTCCCCTCGAACAGGAGGCACACAGCGGCAACCTAGACTTTCATCAACGAACCATAACGCTACCAATCATGCACGATATTCCAGTTCAACACTCGTGGAAATGAGTTCGCGAAAGACTCATCAGCACCAACCTCGAGATAACAACGATCTACCGACCACACCCGCCGAAAGCACGACTACAAATGCCACCAACGGACGACGCGCAGCAACGACGTCTAAAGCGAGCCGCAAGGATAGACCGATAGCCTCATCATTTTTGACAAACCCGAAGAGACGCAAATTCCCCAGTTCTCCGGACTGGGATAGTCAAATAACATTAACGCAACTGGTGCCCAAGGCAGAGACAGAAGCACCGGATGGCGGATTGTTCGAATACGATGACGATGGGACGGAAGGCAAATTTGTGGAGGTGATCGATCTGGCCGACGATGCAGATGAAAATGATGCTTCATGGAGACCGTCGACAAATCGACGGCCGCCGGCCAAAAGACGAACCAACGGCGGTTCTCGTTCGCCCAGCAGTATTCCCACGACTACATTCAAGAAGCGAAAGTCTAGCGTGTTGATTAGTGGAGGGCCGAAAATTAGCAAGTCGATAAGGAGAAATAATAAAGGATCTGCGCAGAAGGAAACCAAAAGAAACAAAACCCTTACGCAGATGGACTTTGTGAGGCGGTTTATACCACTTCCTGATTCGGATGAGGAGGATCTGAATTTGTACGAGAATCCACTAGCGGCTAAAGAGGAAGATGATAAGACCAAGGGGCATACTGTTGAGAAAGATGACTTGGAAGATTTGACGCCAAGAAAACGACGCAAATTGAACGATGAAAATATCACTCCGTCGCCTGCAATCAAAAGCAAAGTTTCCCCTGCCGAGAAGAAGCCGACGCTCCTAGGTGTCCCTGGCGTTCAGCCAAAGACGCCCCAGAAAGAGCGGCGATTCGAGATACCGTCGTCACAAACTCCTGAAACTCCTCAGGAGACATATGTGGCTTCTCCGAGCATTCGTCAAGTGTCTCGTTTCTCCATCGAACGATTGTCGAACACAATAGACACAAATATCTCCGGAAGTTCCCTTCGGGAAGCACCCGAAGAAACTCAGGATCAACAGGATGACACAAGACCACCGGATCTGGAAGTTGCCGGAGATGATATAGTAGCCTCTACCATGATATCAAGTTCGCAATTACTACTATCAGGCACCAAGGAACAAACTACGATTCAAGAAACGGATGCCATGAAACAAACATCACAACCACCAGAGCCGCCACCGCTATCGTCACCACCAATGAGGACTGTTGTCTATGATACTGATGCAGAGACAGACTATGGCGAGCTAGAAGACGATAATCTGCCAGAAATCTCCATCGGAGCAAAGGCATTGGAGGAATGGCCCGAACCGATCGACAATTCCAGTAGAGATCACACTTCTCAAAACTGCGATTATTCAGATGACCTTCCTCCTGTCCCGAATTCCGGAACCGATCTGGAGATAATCGGCAATTTCTTGTCCGACACGACGTTGCCATCGGAATCGTCGGTATACTATCGCCGGCCTGCTCGATATACGCAATATCCAAACGAACCTGTACCTATGATGAATACCCAACAGGTAGCAAAACTCTTTCCCGTGATCGAAGATCATGATGATTCAGCTTCGACGATACAGACATCAATCCCCTCTACGAGAGATCCCGCAGCTTCTACATGCCATGAACACTCCAATGTCTTGAGCTCCGAAATGGAGACTCCGACACAAGATGACTCTGTCAACCGATCAATCCAAGTCGTTCCGGAATCTTCACCCATCACACGAAGCTACGACGCAGCCAGATCTGCATCCAACACAATGGCACCACCACCAGCACGCGAGTCAATAGTACTCGTAGAATCGTCCCAGTTAGTGGACAGACTTAATCGGCAACTCGACAGCGTGGATGCTGGTAAATCTTTGAGAAGACTGTTTTCTACACGGGACTTTCTCACGGATAGTGTCATGGAGAGCATTCCGGCTCCTCCGGGGATGGCGAGTCAGGATAGTATTGGAGAGCCCTATCCAGAGAATGACGGGCATGGGTACAGTTGATAGCAGTCATTATAACATAATTTATTGATAGAATAGATTAGAATGTACGCGAGTAAGGTTCCCTAATTATACTGGAGGATATTTATCAGCTCAACTAGCATCTACATTATGCATCACTAAATCACAACACCAAGACCGTCGTCCGGGGTACAGTTTTTTGGTCAATTGCATTTCATAAAGCGACTGATAATAACTGAAAACAGATTCTCCTTTTCTTTGATAAGCGCTGACTTTGGATACCGTAGTGATACACCGAGATCGTTGACCATTGGACGGAATCGCCGATACCGACGATACCCCGTAAATTAGGGCTAATTTCCCAACATGGAAGGTAAAGGGAGACGCTTGCCGTGGCAGATAAGATAAGAGGTTAACCTTACAGCTGCTTTTGAGCCCTCTAAAAACATTTCAGATCGTTAGTTTATGCATATCGTCACATCCAAGTCGATATCATTACTATTTGACTATCATACTACCGTAACGTCTCCATCAAGCTTCCATTTTGGGGAACCCTTTACGATTATGTGACACGGACGATAGCGCGACCTCTTCCAACAAGGGGGTTATTTATACCCCAGCAATTGCCCACGTGCTCGGGACTGGCCACGCCTTCCAGTCCTCTCTCTTCTCTTCAATATTCAAGTCACTCGTACAATTACCAGAAATCAGAGAGAAAAATGACATCCTCAGTCCTCTACTCCAACATCGCCAACCCTCCCCTACAAATAACCAGAGCCGACGGACATTACTTGTTCACTGAAGATGGCCGCAAAATCTTCGACGCCACCAGCGGCGCTGCCGTTGCCGCACTAGGCCACAACAATGCTGAAGTCAAGAATGCGATTGTAGAGCAGTTAGAGACGTTAGATTATGCTTATTTACCGTTCTTCACTTCTGCGGCGGCGGAGAGGATTTGTAAGTTTTTGACGGATTCGACGGGTGGGGAGATGGAGAAGGTGTTTATCGTCAGTTCGGGTTTGTAGAAACTTCTCAAGTGTGTGGTGCATGGATAACCAGTTAATTGATCCCATAGGAACCGAGGCTGTGGAGGCGTCCCTCAAAATGGCTCGGCAGTACTTCGTTGAGCTGGGACAAACCTCGCGAACAAAATTTATAGCTCGGAAGCAATCTTATCATGGTAATACGCTGGGTTCTCTAGCTACTGGTTTCCATAAGGGGCGCAGAGCGATTTATGAGCCTATACTAGCGACGAATGTGTCGCACGTGTCGCCGTGCTATAGCTACAGGGGTAGGAACGAAGAAGAAAGAGACGAGGACTACGTCAAAAGACTTGCTCAGGAGCTTGAGGATGAGTTTCAGGCTCAAGGACCGGGAAATGTGTGCGCGTTTATAGCGGAGACTGTCTCGGGAACTGTGAGTATCAGATTCTGCCCCGATTTCATGAATTAGAACTTGGGAACTGACGAGCACTTAGACTTTAGGCTGCGTGCCGCCTGTCCCCGGGTATTTTAAAGCAATGCGCGAAGTCTGCGATCGCCACGGCGCATTATTGATCCTAGACGAAGTCATGTCCGGCATGGGTCGTACCGGCACACTACACGCCTGGCAACAAGAAGGCGTGGTACCGGATCTTCAAACAGTGGCCAAAGGCCTCGGAGCCGGATATATGCCCATCGGCGCTCTTATGCTCCACAAAAAGGTGGTCGATGTACTGTCCAAGGGCTCCAAGGCTTTTGTGCATAGTCAGACTTATCAGGGACATCCGGTTGCTTGTGCGGCAGCTTTGGCGGTCCAGAACATTGTAGTTAGAGAGAATTTACTTGAGAATGTTAGAGTGCAGGGTGAGTTGTTAGGAAAGTTGTTGCAGGAACGGGTTGGTGGGCATAAACATGTCGGAGATGTGCGTGGTCGTGGATTACTTTGGGGAGTAAGTCTATTTTCTATCATTGGCTTCTCTCCTGATTATCATTCATGTATTGACTGGATTTATTGTGTAGGTGGAATTCGTCAAAGACAAAAAAACAAAAGAACCGTTTCCTGCACACGAACAAATCGGAGCAAAAATCAATGCAAAGGGCTTAGAAGAAAAGTACTCCATCTCGCTTATGCCAGGACCGGGTATTGTAGACGGCAGAGATGGAGATATTATTTTACTCGCACCGCCATATACCATTTCTGCAGCCGAAGTTGAGAATATGGTGAATAACGTAGCGGAGATTGTGAGTGAGGTGTTTGAGGGTTATGCTTGATACTTAGTTTCAAGGCAGCTCTTGATATAGGGAATTTCAATTGAGAGGCTATTGAATTAAAGAAGGGTATATAATTTCATAAGAACCGTAAAGATCATATTTGACGTTGGGTTCATAATCAGCAATGTGATTGGACAAACTATATCGTACTTGTAGTCATGTATCTCCGGCTTATCTCGGTTGTAACCAGCATTGAACATTCACCAATCCTGCTCTATTTTCCTTCATGAATCAAGATCGATCAGAATAACATGGGTCCATCAAATCCTCAATTGCCTATCGGGAAAAAGAGAAAGCGACCAAAAATAAAAGGTAATATCTCGTATATAAAGCCAAAGGCTGTTTGAGACCCCTCCAAGGCTCATCCGTCATTTAGGTTGTTATCAGTGCTCACGACGCAGAATCGACTGTGATCGCCAACAACCGAACTGTACAAAATGCATGACGAACGGGTTGACCTGTAGCGGATTGGGTATTCGATATCGATTCAATGGCAGTCTAGCATCTCGAGGCAAGCTTGTTGGTGAGACTATTCCATCGAGGCTCTCGTATGCTGGGGAGACCGATGCGAACAGTTCAAGCCTGATCATCAGTTCAACAAATGCCTCTCACAAAAATGCTCAACTTCGCCGTTCAGAACGGAAATGTGCTGCTCGCCATGACGAGGAGCTCCGGGGTCTGTCTGACGATCCTCGTATGTCCCCGCAGCCGCCTTTGGGTAGTACGAAAGACGATAAGCGGGCTACACAGGAAGATGAAGATGCAACAGTAACGATAGGGAGGTGTCTCACTCAGGTCGAGGGAAAGACTCAATATTTAATGCAATATTGTACAGGAGCCTTTCTGACTCGAATTGTCGTACTGAGCTGATCATTTTTCATCAGTTGCTACACACATCGCTCCCGCGGCAGCAGTAATAGATAGAGGCTGGAATGGCTTTCGAGACCTACTCCTACCGTACGCTGAGACAGAACCATTCGTCAGGAGCGCGATTGCAGCAGTTTCAAGACAGCACATCATCCTACGTGTTGGAGGTGACTTCACTTCCGATATCCGGGAATATAACAGTCTCATTGCAGAGTTGGTCGCGAGATCGAAAGTGTTTCCTCCCAATCAGGACATTGACAGCTTAGTGGTGCTCCTGCTTCTACATTATAGGGAGACCGTCAGCGGAGGTACTGGATTCAAGTATCTGTATGGCTCGTTGAAGGCATTACCGGATCTGACGATTCAGAATGGCTTGTCGGGKCAGTTGTATGAGCTGGCACGATTTGTAAATATACAAATCTTGAGGTAATCTATCTAATTGAGATGTATTAGATCATACTGATTTCTAATTAGACTCCGCCTTTTCGCCGAGCCACTTTTCGACGAAGCTGCTGGAAAGCAATATCTATCCGTCCATCGCACAAGATGCTTCGAATTCCTACGTTTCTGCCAGACGCTGCACCCCGAATATGAAGAGCTAATGAGACTTTTATTTGCTGCCGTCACCTTAGCATGCGAGGCCTACGTTCGACGAGCATATTTCGATCCTCCATCTTCCGAAGTAGCTCACCTAATCGAAACGTTCCGCCAGCTCGTCCGGCGAGTGAAATGCTACGGTAATGTCGTGGGTCAGAATATGCTTGCATGGCCATATTTTGTCATGGCAGCTGAAAGCTCAACAGAAGAGGATAGAGAGTTCTTTCTTAATGAATTGCAGGCACTGTATCAGGCTACAGGCTATCGGAGTGCTCTTCGAGGCGTGGAGACGATCTTGAATATGCGACAGGCTGGATCGAATATTCGATGGACGAGTTTGCTCGGTGGATACGATCAATTTTTGATTATGTAGTCCAAGTAAGAATATGATTTTTGAGCAGTGGATCAGGTGTTAGGGTTAGAAGTGATCGAAAACAGTAAGCTGCACGATTAGCATGAGCGGAGCCTATGGTAGCCCGTAGCAGCTACAATCAGAGTGATCGGATGTCACCTCATCACTACACCAACTGTCCACGACTCCAGCAAGGTTGCTGTTTGTCTTGATAAGCAACTATATTGCGAAGTTATTAGCACAAATATCATATTTCTAACACCATGGATTTCGCTTACGACCACATCCAAGAGGAGATCCTAGCTTCCAACCAATCCGACAAGCACGAAGACGGAAACCCCTCCACCGACTCAAAGAACATAGACCTCGGCGCCGAATTCGAAGAGACCTTTCGCGCCTTTTCCAACAGTCCCTGGGGCGCCAAGATTGGTGGTCTGTGGAGTAATGTGCGGAAACAAGGCGAGAGCTATTATGAAGGTGCCAGACAGGAGTATGCTGCGGTGAGCGAGGAGGCTACCAAGGGCTTCTCTGGTCTACGCGATAGTATTGTCGATAGAACCAAGGGGATTTCGCTGGGCGGTGCTTTATCGGCGATTTCTCCGGGAAACGAGGAAGCATCGGGTGACTCTACGACCAAAACTGCAGATGACGAAAACAAGGATGAAGGCGAATCGAAGGACCAGACACAACACGAAGAAGCCGAAGGGTTTATTTCAAGGTTCCGTGCCGAAGCCGCGAAGAGACTGAAGGAAATTGAAAAAGCCGAGGACGCAGCCGACGAAGCACTTATCAGATTCGGTACGAATGTTCGCAATTTCCTACGAGATGCCGTGAGTATCGCTCCGCCGGAACAAGGGTCCGACAAAGTACTTTTCGAGAGCAAGGATTCGGAGGGGAAACGCGTGTTTCATGCTACTCGCCTTGAAGCTCAGTTACATGCTATTCATACGAATTTGGAAGGTCTGAAAAAGAACCCGGATACCGAGCAATGGACCGAATTCAACAAAGAGTTCAATGTGGAGAGCAAGACGGATGATATCACCAAGGATTTGGAACAATACCCTGAGCTACGACGTGCTATGGAGAAGCTTGTTCCGGAGACTGTTGATTATAGCGAGTTCTGGTCGCGGTATTATTTCCTCCGTCTGGCTGTTGAGACGGAGGAGCAGAAGCGCAAGGAATTACTAAAGGGTAAGCCTAAGGTTCATTCGGCTTGGTCTTCTTTAATGCTAACACATAACTTAATTTAGGCGCTCATAAAGCCGCCGACGAAGAAGAAGTCGGCTGGGACGAAGACTCCGACTCCGAATCCGAATCTCCATCCACCCCCCACGTGAAATCCAAGCCGAGCGCCGCGTCCTCCCAAAACCTTACCGTTGTCAACGACTCCAACCTCTTGAGCGAACCCCGTCGATCCCACGATCAGCATTCCCAACCCGATAGTGAATCAAGCTACGACGTTGTCAGTGGTGCTACAAGTCAGMCTCCCGCCAGTCCGCGCGAAAAGTCCTCTGCAAAGGTCGAGGAAAGTGATGAAGATTGGGAATAAGTCTGTCCGATTTGAGAATATCGTGTTATGCTTTTTCTCATCCCTGGTCCGAGCGGGAGTTATTGGGAGTTTGGGGCGTATATATTCTAGCACGTGGTGATGCTCTTCCACGATTTCTTTGATATAATACCGCGTATGATTGTCAGGTTCCAGTATTTCACTTTTGATCTGATATCTGGCCTTTGCTTCTTTGATTGATAAGAAAATTACTCTATCTCGAACTACTGTGTTGCAGACTCCTGCCCAACGCTAGGACTTGTCCCCAAACCCTCATCTGTAAGCGCTGTAGTAGGCCGCCTAGACAACGGCGATACTCTAGGCACAATGCCCTTCTTTCCGCCCGCAAGTCCCTGTCTAACGGTCTGCCTGGGCAGACCCGGCGATGACAATGGCGGTGTCTGCTCTCGCGACGACCGTGTCTGATACTGCTCTTCCGAAGCACCAGGCGACGCAGGATCGACACTAGACTCTCGATACGCATATCGAGCCGGTGTCCCTGTCGGCGTCCAATGACCATCGTCATTGTACTGATACTGATAATCCTCCCCGCGACGCTTTAGTGGTGACTCATCGTATGGGTCCCAGCCTACTTTCCGCCTTGCTTCGGCGCGCACGCGCTGGCGATGTTGCTCGTCGCCTCCCGCGCCGGTGCTGGAGGATTCCTCGAGGAAGAAGTTGAGGAGTTCGTCGGTGATTGAGAGATGGGATTGTTGTTGGAATTGTTGGAGTGATGTGAGGCGGAGCAGGGTCTCAAGGAGAGATAGTGAAGTACGGATGTTGTTGAAGAGGGGGTTGGAGGCCGTGGACGCTGATAGATCATGAGATGAGAATGAAATTTGCTGTGTCGAAGAGTCTTTCTGATCGTCAAGTTTCAGGTTCGCCATCTGGGATGCAGCGTCAGTGGCCTCTTCTTCATCATCGACATCAGTCTCATCTTCATCTTTGTCTTCCTCTTGATAGACCTCAAAAGCCACCCATTCCGGATCCAAGCCAGGTGGCAGACGCCAAGGTGCAGGTATATGGCGTTCAGACAAAGATTTAAAATAACCCAACTCCTCTTCCTCCGGTTGTGTGGCGTTCAATTGCGCGTCAAGTTGTTCTTGTAATTCATCTCTTGCCGCCTGTTTCTCATTTGTCTCCTCAACCAGAGCCTCTTCGCTCAGTTCACTGTACATAGTTTCATTCCTATCAATCATTCGACGTGGTGGGATAGCATTGATATCTCGCTTGAGCAGTAGCACCGGGCTGTTGGTTTCACCCTCACTTCCAATGTTGAGCATCTTACCAGTGTCTGCGTAGAAAATCTTGGATATTTGGTGAACAGGAATAATTTCTCGCAGGCCAGCAAGTTTAACTCCTTCGTAGGGTGCAGGGTGCGCTTCATTATCTTCGAAGTTATGCACTCTGTCGTCGTCCAGATCCTCGACAATCAAAATCTGATAGGCAAATTCGTCTACCCTTGCCGTAGCAGGAAGATCAGATTTGTTCGATTTTTGTTCCGATGTATCAGCAAAGACGTCCATGGGAACTCTCCTCAGTTTCACGCGGGCTTTGTGTATGACTTCCTTCCACGTCGTTTCGCGAATGTTCTCTTCATCAAAATGCCTTATGTGCCCGCTAAAAAGCATGTACATTGATAGCGTAAAAGTTGGACCGACTTGTACAGCCCTAAAAGGCTTAATCGAGTATTGTGTATCGCATGCACTCAGAAAAGTGCTGGCCTGTAGCAAGCGAGATGGCGAAACCGTGGATGGTAGAGTCGTGGAAAGTCTAGCGCCAGATGTCGTAATTGCCAGATTCATTAATGGTACTGCGTCCTCAATTCTTTCTAGCACCCTACGAATATCGGTTATAATGAGTTTAATCTCAATCTCGTTCTGGGCTCGTGCTTTGGATGATAATGCTCCTCTGTGGGCTAATTCCTCTGCCGACGCTGCTTTTTCAAGTCGTCGTGCAAGTGATTGTATGTCGTGTCTTATTGCTTTGGTAAGGGAAACGGCAGATTCGAGTGATGTGTTTCCTCTGGCAGCTATCAACTCAATCATGTCTATTGCAGGCGAGATGACCTGAAATTCGGTGTCAGTCTTTGACCCAAACTTATTCCATGGATGACGAACCGTAATCTTGCTTTGAAGCCTCTGTTGCAAAGCCAGCAGTTCTGTTCGTTCGGTGCCTCCAACATTCTATATCCATGTGTCAGCTTGAAGGCATGCTGAAACTGTTTCAAATGCACCATACTTTGAGCAGTCTGGTTGACTGTTGGATTGCATATGTCGCGGTGATACTTATGCCAGACCTATTCGCAATGTTAGTTACAGTCATATGTCGAAGGTTCTGCGTCTTTATTACCGAATAGCATAGTTCATAGCCTGGTTGGTGATCTGTTACGGATATCAGAGACGGCCGACAAACAAACAATAAATAGGAGACCCCACCTTGGACAAAAACACCTCCATTTTGGCATGGAAGAATGATTTTGATGTATGTCACCAGCTTGATTAACAGTTGATCAACAAGAGGTCTGCAGAATTTTGTGGAAGTTGAGAATTAGTGGTTGTATTGAGACTGCAGAAGTGGCGTGTAAACATTGAGGGAATGCCCGCTCTATTTTTACTCCTCAAGGAGAAATGAGAGTCTGGGAGAACGGGCCACTTCTTTTTGTTATCAAAGTCTACCAGTCCCTATTATTGGCTCGAAGATTTTTTTTKGATTTTATTATGTACAACGATGTTCAAGGATTATTGTGCGTGACAAAAGCTGCCTAAGGAATTGCTTATGGTTCCTCGATACCTGAATGCCTCAATGCCTGGAGCTGTTGCCTTGATGCCTTATTGAGCCGCCAGCCCCTGCCTTCACTAGACGCGCGGCTGATAAACCAATCACCATCGCAATGTCCCGCAGGCCCCGCACAGCTGAGTCATCAACTCGGTGCAAAATTGTAGCCCCTCCACTTCTTACTTGTTTTGTCTCGCAAGAAAGAAGGAGAAGAGTCTACACACGACGTACGAGGTGGTCTTTTTTTAAAATAGCCTTGTCCGCAGTCTTGCTTCATTTTTGCTTGTTGTCGCATACTTTTTTTTCGTTTTTTTGCAAAAGCTATCATCATGGCTGACCAAACTCCCGACAACTGGGAGGAGGMCCTCTCCAGACAAGCCGACAACATGAATTTGAACAACGGCAACAACAACTTCCAAGCTCAAGCGGCCTCGTTCCAACCCGGTGCAGCATCTTTTCAGCCTGGTGCCAACACCTTCGTTCCTGGTCAACAGTTCCAGCAATACGGGTACCCTCAATACCAGCAGCAGCAACAAGGCTATTATCCCGCCTACAACCAACAACAGCAAGGATACAACCAGTATGGTGGCTATGGACAGCAACCGGGTAACTACAACCAGATCTACAATAATCAATATAGTGGTGGTGGCTACAATCAATACTCGCAACAACAGCAACCTCAAGCTCGTCAGGCTCCTGCTGCCCAAAGGGCTCCCGAACCCGTCGCCGCGGCTGCGCAAGCCCCCAAACCCGCGACTACAACTGCTCCGAAGGCCAAAGTTCTCTCACTCGGGGATAGCACTGGTGCCCCGAAAGCCAAGGTTCTTTCTCTTGGTACTCCGGCAGCGACAAAACCCACCAAGGACGAAACCGCACCTGGCGATAGCAAGGGCGCAGCTGCTGCGGAGGCTGCTAACAAAGTGACTGCCGCTAAGGCAATCGAAAAGACAGAGAAGAAAGCAGAGGCAAAGGCTGCAAGCAGCGGGAAAGCTTCACCTGCCCCGTCTTCCGGTCGTAATAGTCCCGGACGCAGCAGCCCTTCTCGAAGCGATGGTCCCAAAGCCACTCGTGACGCCGATGCGGTTAGTCGTGAACAAAAGGCCGATGTTGACGAAGCTACGTTGAAGGAAATCTACGGCGAAAAGCGCGAACATGTCAACCTCGTGTTCATTGGTCACGTCGATGCCGGAAAATCGACTCTCGGAGGTTCCATATTGTATGTCACTGGTATGGTCGACGAACGTACACTCGACAAATACAAGCGCGATGCTAAAGAGGCTGGGCGTGAGACATGGTATTTGTCATGGGCACTGGATTTGACAAACGAAGAGCGTGCCAAGGGTAAGACCGTCGAAGTCGGTCGCGCTTTCTTCAAGACTACCTACCAAGGACCTGACGGCGAGGTCGAGCGTCACTTCACTATTCTCGATGCCCCCGGTCACAAGTCTTTTGTGCCACACATGATTGGTGGTGCGTCGCAGGCCGACGTTGGTGTGTTGGTCGTTTCCGCTCGTAAGGGTGAGTACGAGACTGGTTTCGAGAAGGGTGGTCAGACCCGAGAGCATGCCCTCTTGGCCCGAAATACCGGTGTCAAGAAGCTCATCGTTGCTGTGAACAAGATGGATGACCCCACTGTCGAGTGGGCCAAATCTCGTTTCGACGAATGTACCGTCAAGATCGCCAAGTTCTTGGAGAACTTGGGCTACAAGAAGACAGACCTGACCTTTATGCCCATCTCTGCCCAACGCACTCTTGGTATCAAGGACCGCATTCCCAAGGATATCTGCCCTTGGTATGACGGGCCTTCTCTTCTCGAGTATTTGACCGAGATGAAGATGCCTGAGCGCAAGATCAATGCACCTTTCATGATGCCCATTAGTGCCAAGTACCGTGACATGGGTACCATGGTCGAAGGTCGTATTGAATCTGGAGTTTTGAAGAAGACCAATAATTACATCATGATGCCCAACAGAGAAGAAATAGGCATTTCCGCGTTATACGGCGAGACTGAGGATGAAATTGCCACTGCAACCTGTGGTGATCAGGTCCGACTCCGTCTTCGTGGTATCGAAGAAGAAGATATCCTTCCCGGTTTTGTCCTTTGCTCGCCCAAGCGACCAGTCCACTGTGTCTCAGCATTTGAAGCCAAGATCCGTATCTTAGAGTTGAAGAGCATTCTTTCTGCTGGTTATAACTGTGTTTTGCACGTGCATTCTGCTATTGAAGAAGTTACCATTGCTGCATTGCTGCACAAACTCGAGCCCGGCACAGGCCGTAAGAGCAAGCGTCCACCTGCTTTTGCCAGCCGAGGCCAGACTATCATTGCCCGTGTTGAGGTCACTGGTTCCGCAGGTGCAGTCTGCGTGGAGAGATATGAAGATTACGACCAACTGGGTCGTTTCACATTGCGTGACCAGGTAAGACCTTCCTCTATTATACCACTACCAAGTATTCTAACATTTTGATTTCCAGGGACAAACAATCGCCATTGGTATGATCACAAAGCTGCTCCTTAACGAAGATGCCGCTTAAAATGGGTGTGACGTATATGCATCAAGTCTTACAAGATAAGCATTTGGACGGGCTTAGGTTTTCTATTTCCTTTTGTGGATTCTGTGATGATTATGAAAATGTTTATGCTCCAGTTTAGATTTTTGCATTCTTTAAGTCAGTGAAATGTGACTCGAAGTGCTCTCTCTCTATATCTCTAGTGAATTGCAATTGACTCGGATTGTGTCAAATTCCCCTTAAACCCTTTGTAACGTCTCCAAAGCTCTAGACGACAAAGAGAACTCTCTTTTTGCGTCCTGTCAGATGAGACTAGCTCTGCGACGAGCCTCAAGGGAAGTATCATCCTCATATAATTGCATCCATCCCCACAGCTGTCCATATACGAAGCCGCGGACAGGATTGATGAGCAATGTCCTTGTAGTATCGCAGCATAAGTCGTGTTCTGGTTCTCACCATCGTTATCTTTGATGTGAGTGAAACGATTTAGTACAAGGATCCATGCGAGACTGTAGTATGCCACTGTTACCACGGACTCTTCCGAGTCTGAGGTTATAGGACATTGATAGCTTGAGGATAGGAGTGATTCAACTGGGATATGATATTGCCATAGATCAAAGCCATATAACTTATTTTCTCTCGCCTTGTAGTCTCCTTCGCTTTTCGTCATTGTCGTCGTCGTCGCCGGAACAAGTAATTGCTTGATAGAATGCAACTCGATCATCAATGGAAGTAGCGAGGCCATGGAGTCTGTAGTATTAGGATCTAAACATAGTGACTCTGGTAAAAGAGATGTGATTATATCCACGATATTGTCCAAAAGCGTCTTGACCTTGTATTCGAACGGGATTGTTTGCCATTCCTCAGATGCGAGGAGTGGCGGATGCCCTCTGATCAGAGAAACAAATAACTGAATGACACAGCAACATCAGTATCTTTTAACCTATGATAAGATATCTAGAGGATGTAATAGGGCTCTAGACTTACTGTATGAAACCTAACCGTCCTAAATAAATCATGAAGATGGCCCCCTTGACACATCTTCGGCCCTAGCTCCTCCAGAAACCGACCAGCTGCCAGAATATGCTCAACGTACGCATCTGGCGAAGTCAGCGTGAATAATTCGTAGTATGCCAACATTAAAGCCATGGATACGTCTTCGGCAGAAATGTTCATCTTTCCTGCTTGTCCTGTTGTTTTACCTTGTGATCGAGGAGAGGTCACAGGAAGAAGGAAAAGTAATCTCCCTCTCATCCTTCGAAGACTGACCCCATACCACTTTCGTGCCTCGTTTGCATATACTATATCATCATCGTGAATAGCACTATATAAAGCTAGCGATGTGGACAATATGGATGACTTGTGCGCTATATGCGCTCCCTCTGAAATCATGGAAAGTAGATGGATCATCCAATCTGTTGGGCGTGTTTTGGTGATGTTTGGTTTTGCGAAGTACGAGATGAGCTGGGCTACAATTTGGGTTTCGTGGATATTGACTGTATGAATCGATTTGATAAGGAGTTCATCTCTGGGTGAAGTGGTGCCTTTGGAGGTCTTTTCAAGTTCCCGATGTGGTGAATTCTCAAGTCTTGAGTGTTTTCGGGGATTCTTGTCGTCGACGAGAAGATACACATGACTGTTCGATGTAGCTCCGGGGCAGGACACTCCAAGGCGTAGACATTGTGAGCATGATGGCTGTTTTTCATCACACTTGTACACATGTCACTGAAAGTCACTGAGTACATCTCAAGATTATTATATGGCTCACCTTGACTTTTCGCCTCCTGCATACAGCGCATCCTTTGCTTCTACCGATACCTGAACATCGGACCATTTCCCATCTGATATACTAATGTGTCGATAAATTATGGCGCTGATAGATAATATCTATGTTCAGTGGATAGATGGATGTAGGATGGGAAGTTCTTCTGGCTCAAAGCCCTAACCTTTTTATTTTGGGATTAATGGCGCTAAACCCAGTTTGGAGATTATTGCGAGCAATTATTCATCTATCTTCTCAAATGCTTATATGCTCCCAATCCCTCCATATCAGGTGTAGAAAGAGAAAGACATCATGTCATAGTATTGTTCCTTTCTGTCCCCTCAATCGTCGGAAGCCAATTTCCTCTGTTTCTGCAATAATACTCCTTCTTCGGCACCCACGCGTCCTTCCCCTCGAGGTTCATCGTCCCACTAGTCACAATTACCGCCCCCTCCAGCAAAGGATTCATATCATTCGTGATGAACAGAGGTGACCCGCACGTGCCACAAAAAGACCGGTTCACGGTAACTCCAGCATCGGTCTGGCTGTCATGATATGTCCTCAGATTGTGTTCGCCGGTATGGATTCGGAGTTTCTACGGCATGATATGTTAGACGAATACTAGAATGAGCATCGGTTGAAAAAGGCAGAGGGACTGAGTACAATTTTCTTGTAAAAGGCGTTGGCCATGAAAGCTGAACCAGTCGCTTTTCGGCAGTTATTGCAGTGGCAGAGGACATTCACTATGGGAGGGCCGAGGAGTTCGTATTGAACTGTGCCACAGAGGCAATTTCCGGTCATTGTAGATTCAGCCATTTGTCAAAGCATAGGAGGGTAAAGGGATAATAGAGTATAGTAAGCGGAATGAATTGGGGGTTGTTCGTCTTTTAAATCTTTATTGCAGGGGATCCTATTATGGTGGTACAGCATGAAGGTGTAATGAGGATGATGTGCTGGTTTGTCAGATCCTCGCAATAATCGACATATTCGGAAGTGGCTGGCAAATTTGAGACATATCAACCACCAATATGCATGCCGAGTTGGTGATTATCTGGATATTTATTTGATTGAAAAAATTGCTAGACAAATACCGTCAACTGGTGCAGGAGTTGTCCGTCCAGCTGACTATTTATCTGGACATCTTCAATACGTGGGGATCAAATCCAGACGCTATATACACTTCGAATCTCCAATTTTGATGCATGATACATACTGCATGTTTCACATCAATGACCTAAGATCCTAGGACTCTTCAACAATCTTCCCATAGACTATGACAGCAGCCCACCCATCAGTGGTCAGATTGTCTCCACCCTCGATATAAAACCTGGTCTCCAATCCCTTCGTGACATACCAAGCCTGCGCCAACTTGTCCTTTTCGTTCGAGAACTTCCCCCTCAATTTGACAACATTGCGCAAAACTCCATTTTCTTCTCCCGGACCAAAAGTTTCGACTCTCACCGTCACACCAGGAGCTAAGTACGTCGGCAAGAAGATAACTTCTGTCTCCCAAACCTTGGCCAAGACTCGCACATTCTCACTTTCCTCGTCCGGATGCGGTTTAGGGAATTCCAGCCCAAAAACATCCTCATTCGGAGGATAAAACTTCCCCATCCCATACGCAGCATCCAGAAAATTTCCAACGTCATAGAATAGATGATTCCACAACCAGTATATCTCGTTTCTCCAGGGATTATGGAGTGTTTTCGTGTCTGAATTGAGTGGTAACTTTGCTTGCTCTTCTTCCGGTAGATCTTGATATCGTTTCATGACGGGACCGACGTCTTTACAGTCTGGTGTTGGAGGGACGAATGTCCATGCTTGCCGCAAGAAACACGCTACTGTCCACTGCGCGGCGTCCATGCTGAAGTTGATTTTGCGAAAAGTTATTTGGGACACATCGTTCAAGTCCCAGTCACCGTCTAACATTGAGAACATTTTGACTTTTTCTACTATAAGACGCTGGATGGGAAGATGGGCAGAGATGAATCCAAGATGGATTTTACGTGAGTAATAACCACCTTAGCAGACAACAGGCTGCCCTCTCAAGCGCCAAGAACATGACTCACAGAGCTGTATCTATATAGATATGATGCGCCAATGTCACCTAAATTGGTTTAGGGCGGCGCAGTGAGTATTCGCCAAGATGTTGGTGGCTGGTATCTCAAATGGAATAGTCTAATATCTTCTATATTTTGGAGTATTGAAGGGGTATATGCAAACGGCAAAGAAGAAAACTGCCTGAGAGTGTGAATTCCATGAGAATCTCAGCTTCGACCCGTTTTATCTGGCTTGAAATCCGACGAAAAAACGTCATAAGTCATAATATGTAACAGTAAGAGAAGGCCAAAAGCTCATTATTTCATATATGCATGGGTATTTTGTATCAAACACAAAGGGCAACTCAATCACCGCTTCTTCTTACCCACAACCTTGGTAAATCCATCCTCATCGACCTCAGGCTCAACCCTTTCTCTAGGCGGTCGCGACACCAACGCCGGCGCATCGCCCATCTCTTCATCCTCATTCTCATCATCGTCGTCATCATCATCATCCCCATCCGTCTCCTGATCCTCATCCTTCGTCTCAACACGCTTGAATATAGCAGCCTGCTGTTCCGCCCCTTTCCTCTCCGTCCGCTCCTTATATTCGGCCCACATCCTATCCACATCTTCATAATCACCCAACTCAATCTTCCCTTTGAGCGTCATAATCTGATCCGCAACCACMCCCGCCGAACCATCGTCAACCGCAACGTCGAATTCGTCGGTCATCACTTGCACGAGAACATCTTCAATATCGTAGGAATCCGTCTCGGGTCTGGTGGAGATGATGTCGGAGATTGCGCCGCAGAGCCAGTCGCGTTTGTCGGAGGAGTTTTGGCCGCCCCAGGAGGATTGCACGGCCAGGGTTAGCGCGGGCCAGGTGTTGAGGGCGAGGGTGATTGCGAGGTCGAGTTTTTGTTGCTTCTCGTCAGAAGCAACGGGGGTTGCTGTGGATGCCATGTTTGCGATTGTGTGTTTTCTTCTTTCTTGAAAAATACTTGATATGTACCACTGGCCGTTGTTGTTGTTGCAGTCTTCCAGAGTCTGCCCCGCTGCGGTGCCGATGCTTCAATGTCAACGATCTGATCGCCCAGGGATGAGAATGCAAATGATACGGTGAAAATAAGTCTCAGGAATCTAGTTCAACTTTTGGGTAGGTAGATGCGCCAGGAGAACTGCTGAAATAAAGGTAATATAGAATCGGTGAAGTTGGTGACTCGCTGCAATGAAAAATTTCGAATGTGCCGCAGCCAACTCCGCTTATCGTTATCTTATCGCCATCTTATCCGCAATATATTTCTGCCTTTATTTCAAGGCGAAATGACTGGAAAAAATCGCTCCCTGTCGAGGGTTTAGTATTCAACTGCATCGCTTCATTGGACGAGATCGAGCTCTAAGTCCCAGGTGGTTAAAGAATAAAGTCTATAGGGAAGGCTTTGATGATGCAACGCACTGAAAATTTACGACCTTGGCAGCAATCGAATTTGAAATAATGCAATTGTATAAACAATCAAATCTAAATGCAACAAATAGCTATATACCAACCCAACTTAACTCCATACATAGACAAAGAAGACAATGATATCATGAAAACCATCGAGTCCGGCTCGCGTAGGGTATTTACCGGCCAAAAGGATTCCGCGCCGCAATGCTTCGAATGAGACATGCCAAATTTTAATAGTGCTCAAAGCTGAGCCATGTCGTTCAGAATTCTGACTTCCTCGCCAGGCTTGAAGGCAGGCAACCCAATGAAGGGGCAGCCCTCGCAGCGGAACGCATCTCCCAGGGAACAGCTGTTGCAGGAACCTGTCTTTCCCTGCACGGTAAAGTCGACTTCATCGTTGAGTTCGTTGGTGTTGAGTTTGAGAACATTAAGGTTTGCATTGGCTTTTTCGCGACGCTCGGCGTCTTCGGCTTCAAGTTGGGCGGCGAGACCACAGGTGCAGTCTTTGCAGGCGCGTCGTCGCTTTTTAGCGGTCTCTGGTTTGCATTCGGCGGCTACCAAGATTGCATTAGTATTGAGAAGTGATTGTTTAATATGTGAAGAAGAAAACTTACGCTGCTGCACAGGCCTGCCAAGATCCTCCTCTGCCAGCAAATCATCTTCATCAATCAATTCGTCGTCATCGTAATTATCAACAAATCCAACAGTCTCAACCTTGACAGGTTCTGGAGCAACCTTATTTTTCTTCTTATTCAACCCGAACCGGAGGGGTACGGCGGCTTCCTGGTATTGCGGTTTCTCAAAGGCGCCATCCTTCTCCACCAAACCAGCCAGAATTGCCTCACGACCTTCGGTGGATTGAAAAGGGCCGTCTTGTAACTTCAACTGTGCTGAGGGCTTCATTGCAGGCGTCAGGACATTGAAAACATCCCGAGTAAGCAGGCCAAGAGCCTCGTTTCGTCGAGCGCCATTGGTGTCTGTGAGAACGAGTACGAGATCGTAAGTGGACGTAGGGAGCGTGACGAATCCGGCAGAGAGGCGATCCAACATCTGCAAATCGGTGACGGAACGATCGAATGTCGCAAAAATGTCTCTCAATTTCTCCTCATGGGCGGCAATCGAGGGGGGTGCGAGGAGCAGACTGCGCTTCTGAGTTACATTTTGGGCGGGAGAAAAATCAAAGTCGGCGGTATTGTCGATGAGGACGGGCAGGGAAGGCATTTTGTTTGTGTGATTCCCTTCTGATGAGTCTTGCCGTTTATTTTAAACACGCAGAAACAGACACAGAAGCGCTGGACGAGAGTAAAACAGCGATTATGGCTTKTCGCGAGGAGGGAGKCTGATTACCAACCCTCCAAAAGTATCCGAAGTCGGGGGGGAAAAGTCGCAGCCCCGCTGTCTGCCTAAAATTTCAGGCGTCATTTGCCACGGGCCGGACAAATCAGGCTAGCCTTTTTCCGGATCTTATCGCTGATATTTACAAGTGCTCTGATTGGTCAATTTCCGTACAGTATATATGTAATTCTATTTATTATACTTAGAAAGCGTACTTTACACCATACCAACCCAAAGAGAGGATATGTTGGTCTAGCTACGGTCCGTATCACGAAGCGTGATTTCGTGTTTTGGTGCCTCATCCCGAACCAATCCACTTGATTCCAAGCTATTCTGACCTTCTTTCTGAGGCTCACGGAAGTTCGAGGACTCTTCCATACAGCAAATTATATCACTCTGTTTGTGGTAAGTGCCGCAGGGTTGGGTCTGATTTTCAGTCAAATCTTTCAGTATCGCCGAGTAAGGGCGGTATTCAGTTTTAAAACTGAAACTGTTGCGAACTGCACAAACATATTAGCATCGTCCTTGTCCTCTGTGCCTTACGAGGTAATCACAGACTTCGCTATTATCATCCTCCCGGCGCCCCCTCTGACTCGATTACACATACTATGGGAACGGAAGCTGATATTGATCATTACTTTTGGCGTTGGCTTCTCCGTGATCGTGATAGATGTAGCCCGGATCTCACAGCTTCGAACTACTATCATGAATCGCCTACACCCGGTGGGTTCCGCTGTTGTCACGGATATAGCCCATCAAGATTATACTTGTTGTTGACCATCTCTCCGTCTTACTTTTTCCCCCTTCAAATTTTGCGTGACCTGCTGATTCATCGTGCAGTCGGGATTTATTTCCGAGGAGAACTTTGTCGCTTTTCAGGCTAGCTCTAATGAACTCATCAGGCTTCGCGTCACAATTGGCAGAGTACATATATATACTTTCGCAATTGAATTCCGCTATCCTACCAACAATGAGAATACGTATGGTCGTGGATCCACCTACAATGATTGGACACCTTCGAAAATCATCCATAGCGCCAATTAGTAAACTTTCAAGGGTTACGTCGGGAAGTCATTTCCAATCTTCTTCGAAAGACTTAGAGAAGCACCAGCTTTATCTCATAAGGTTATTAGATTACTCTAGATATATAGGTAGAATGATTAGGTAGAAGCAATGGACGTCACGGTTACCTGTGATTAACTCTATTCGAAAATCATGCCCCTCAAGATTACAATTGTATATTCCCAATCAAGTCGGCGGCATATTCCTCTTCTTCTCTTCGTGTTCATGAACAACCTGAGAGCGGCGTCTTCTACATACCATTAATTTTACATTTAACTGGCCAAAACATTTAGCACATTGCCCAAGATGCAGAACCCCCCCAACCTAGGAGAACTCGCTACTCCCGGGAAATGCCTTGCGGATTTTTCTTTGGTCCCGGTAATGCACGCCATAACGACCGTATGAAAACTCACGGTTAACGCTCAATATCTTCTCTATCACAGATTGGAGATAGCTCGACCTCCTATGCTCAGCAGATTGCCGCCATACAGCGATTGTGCGAGAGATCTGGTGTGAAATACTCCATGCATGCTACAGGAACCACGCTTGGTACGTACACCAGGCATTTTCCATAAGATACCCAGTGTTCTAACATATGTTATTTTTATCTCGGTTAATAGAGGGGCCATGGGATCAAGTAAATCAAGTCATAGGTTGTGCTCACTCCCTGGTCCACCGACAAGGAACGGGGAGAATACAGTCAGATGTTAGACTGTCTACAAGGTAATTATACCCTCATACTATGCGTATAGAGCTAAAATATGTGACGCTGATTATAAATAGAACGGACAAGCCACAGAGCATGGAATCAGAAGTTGCCTCGGTCAATAAGGTCTTAGCGGCTTGATGACTAGAGCATGTGCGAGGTTGGCTTCGAATATTCTCTACGCCTTACAAAGAGTTATTTAAATCGGATGGTATGCCTCAGGGATGGCATCTTATAAGTCGTTTCTCTAGGTGGTAATATGATTCATAAAAACTTATAAAATCCAAATTGTAAACCTTCAAAAGCATGCAAACAATAACCAAGTTCACTAGTAAAACAAATAAACATAAGACACCAGGGAACCAGCCCCAGATCTTTGAAAACGAATTGAAATGAAATAAAAATACCAACAGCAATATTCCTACAACAGAATCAACCAAATTCCATGACTGTCTATCTTTTAGAACCTATGCGGGCAACGCATTGCCAACAAAAACGACGAGAACGGCGCAAAATCTGGGCCTATTAGCATAAGAACCATAAAATCGGCTTTTGAGGAAACACACGCAGCGTTCGTTGCAAATATGATTTCTGAACTTTTACCAGCCAGATGCCTCGTCATGAATGCGAATATAATTGCAAACCCCCATAAACATGCCATTCGATCCCAAGTTGAGTGTATGGCATATAGTGCAAACATCGGCGCCACAATTATAGTGGGAACGATAATGACGACAAGTTCAGAGAACCAACTTGATATATCTTCGGTCCCCAAGACATGTTCACCTTTATGTGCGGGGTGTTCGAAATAGTTGCGTATGCAAAATGGCAGTTTCTGAACTACAGTTAGGGATCCGGATCTAAAACGATATATTGGGGACATGGAACTCACGGCGACCGAAGACTTGAACCATTTAGACGTCCCGACTTTGTTGAAAAGACTAACTATGTGCATCGTCATGGGGCTTTTCTGCTGCAGATGATTGGTAAAGGGGTTCATGAGGTCAATCTCCTCAAGCCAGGGCGTCTGCTCAACATCTGTCTGAAGCTCTTTCCGAAGGTTATTTTTGAACTGCTCAAGGACAACTTTATGGGGTGTCCTATAGGATTGAATCTTCGAAAACGAATCGAGAAATACGTCTGTAAATTAATAATAGCGACTATATATTAGTGACTTCACAGTTCTGATTTTTATCAAACACGCACAATAAGTCGCTACTTACAGTAATTGTAAAGCTTGAGTTGCAAATCTCGTAGATACCCTTCTTCCGTCGAGGCTTGTGCGGCCAATTCTACGTCCGATGCACCGTTTGTGTGAAGACGAATACGTGCCCTAAGAGCATCGCTCCTATGTGCCTCTATTGCGGTGATTTCTGACTGGAGTCTAAGAAGTACTGAGTAC
The DNA here is from genome assembly GCF_001896365.1 of Talaromyces amestolkiae. NCBI lineage: Eukaryota > Fungi > Ascomycota > Eurotiomycetes > Eurotiales > Trichocomaceae > Talaromyces > Talaromyces amestolkiae. The sequence goes on along the minus strand of NW_024468039.1, from coordinate 1,136,326 downwards.
CCCAGGGACCCAAATTTGCGTAAATGAGCAAGGCTGGGTCTCTCAACTAAGCAAGTTATCATGTCAGATTCACGTGGGATGGCCATTTCCACCTGCGATGTAGATCACTGATATGTATATAAAGCCGAGATAAAAAGGTAATTATCGGGCTTGCGGGAAGGGTTGATGATAGCTGGGGGTTTCTCAACAGATACTGTTCTGTCCATGTTCCTCGTAATCAAAGACGCCCGAGAAAGGTCCTTATTATACCCAATCCCTCGATTATATTTGTTCAGCCTCATCAGAACATCTTCTCGATTCAATTCCATGTTCATGCACAATTCAAAATATCAAGGCAGCGCAAACATGGCATGTGTGTCGATATCCGATGTGGTGTAGTGGAATCACTTTCTGTTGGCTCCCTTCCCATGACTAAAGCCACCATCTTGACAGCGTACCAGACTTACATGCACAAGCGCCTGTGAAACACCAGTCAAGATACAAGCCAGATACGTGCGTAATGGTGTCCAGATGGAAATGAAATTTGCGGCGTAGGTAGATTGATACTACCCTGAAGCATGGCGTGCGTATGTATGTTCAGTAGCAGGATTTCTTCGGCGCATATCTATACTTGCATACGTGTCACTTAGGCCAGTTTCAAAAATTTATAGCGGCAATCTTTTGATGATTGGAGATTTTTCGGCGCTCAGATGAAAAGAGAGCATTTTTTAGACTGGGAGCGAGTCGCTCCCTGCAGATATACTGAAGAATGGTCCATCAACCGTTGGGCCAAAACGAGCTTGATGACCCACGAACATGTCAGAATTAGATAAATAGCCGCTAAGTCTAATCAGCTAAGAATCGTTTTATGTTTCGTGTACTGGAGGGGGGTGAACGAATAGCACCGTGATGATTTCACGGAGAACCCAGCGCTAACTCTCAAATCGAGCATGACATTCGGATTATTAACTTCTTTTCGGGAAATACTTGTCATAAGACTTCAGTGGAAAACGAATGGAGTATTCCCTTTGCCTTTCTGAAATCGGAGGAGTTCCATGAGACTTGACAACGGCAAGGAGCCATTGATGGATTGTTTGCGGTTGGGGTTCTTGGTGCTCATTAAGTCATATTATCTTCCATGACAAAATCTTACTAAACTTAGAGCCTGATCGGCCGCCATTCCATAGAGGCTGTCCATGCAAGAACATGGACTCCAACCTATCAGTTAATTCTCCTTCTAGACAGACTAACCACCGACGGCGTCTCACGAATCATGCGGCCCTAACGCAACGAATTCATTGATTCATGCTTTGGAAAAGATAGGTGAACAACAGTATGGTGAGTAGATCAAAATAAGCTAATAATTCCTTAGAAAGAATAATTTGCATACCTGTCTTTACATACAATCCAAGTTTACTATGCGCAAGTACTATCTTAAGAGGGTTCTGTTTGCAAGAATATAGATTTTTTTTCAATCGATTAATGACTTGACGTAAGCCCACGGTAAACAAATCGGCTCCTGTAACAATATCTGAGCCACTAAATTTTTATTTTTATCAAGGAGAAATCGTTGTCACCAGGAAAATATTGATCGCAAGGCGCTTACGGGTGAGGCATCCCGAGTACCTTCCCTTTTGGGAATCTAGCCCTAATTACACGGCAATTGGTATCAATTATTCCCGCCAATAAAGAAAAATAAATGACACTGATCTGGGCATTAGAAGATTTGAGTCTAACATAGATGTATGTGACCTTCCAAGAAAACGGAAATTTGACCCTCGAAACTGGGGCTGGGTAGTGATCTTGACAACCAAATTATCCGGTGCTGCAATGGGCTCGACTCCGGACGTTCCTCCATACCTTGCCAATACATTCAGACCGTGACTTATTTATTCTCTGCGATGCGAAAACCTACCCATGGTTTTTTTTTTTTTTTTTTTTTTTTTTTTGGCTTGAAAAAATGCGGAGTGAAGCATAACACCTTCCCCACGTTCCGGACTCTCCTCTTCTGCTTAGCAGCACATGTTCTTAGCCGGGACAGGTGCCGGGGTAGCTCCGGATCTCGACATGGAGAACGAGACTGGAAAACGCTCTCATGCTTACAGGACAGTTCTCAGGTAAAGTTTGATATTGTATCAAATTCCGAAGTATGTCTCCTGGGTCCAGAAATTGGTTACCGCGAATGTTCTTGTGCCTTGTTCCGGTTATAGAGAAGGAGTCGTACGAAGAAGATACCAAGTGCATTTTTTCAATCTTTGTTTTCGAAACAATTTAATCCAGGTTTCAGGAAACACCACAAGGGGGGAAAAGACAAAACTTCATCATGGAGGTCAAAAGGCATTTTTCCTGGCGCTCACTAGTCACCATTGCTGCGCTCTGTCTCTTTCATGTCACCGCCGGGGAAACAACGTTGGGTCAAACCCCACAAATGGGCTGGAACTCGTGGAATACCTTCAAGGCCATTATCAATGAATCTGTTATTCACGAAACTGCCCGGCTTTTTGGTACGCTTGGACTACAGAAAGCAGGATACAACTACGTTGTCATTGATGACGGGTGGGCGAACCACTCTCGTACTGCAGACGGATATCTACAAGCAAATGTTACCGGATTCCCATCTGGTATCAAGGCACTGGCAGACAAAGTTCATGCTCAGGGCTTGAAGCTCGGCATTTACAGTGACAGTGGAATTTTGACGTGCGATTTCAAACCGGGTAGTTGGGGTTACGAAGAGCGAGATGCACAAACTTTCGCAAGCTGGGGTGTAGATTATCTAAAATATGATAACTGTGGTGGTTTCGAAGGAATGACGGAGGCGTCTCAAGTCCGATTTGGCACAATGAAAAATGCTCTTGAGCTTTCTGGTCGAAAAATCTTTTACTCGGTGTGTGAATGGGGGTTCCAATTTCCATGGCGCTGGGGAGGAGGTAAGATTTAATGAGACGATTTTAATTATTTTCATTGTGTCTAACCTTTATTTTGCAATAGGAATTGGCCACTCCTACAGAATCTCTGGTGATATTACCGCTTCCTTCACCAATGAGACCGGATGCGCATGCAAAACTGCCTACTGTCTCAACACAGGGTACGCTGGCTGCTCTGTTTTGACTATCATCAACAAGATGCGAGAGATTAGCCAGTATGGCGTTCAAGGGCATTGGCTAGATATGGATATGTTGGAAATCGGAGTCGCCAACATGACTCTTTATCAGCAACAGACCCACTTCACGTTTTGGTCAGCCCTCAAGTCGCCTTTGATTATTGGTGCCGATCTCAGTAGATTGTCGAATGAGAGTCTGGCGATTCTCACGAACAAGAACATCATTGCTCTCAACCAGGACTCTCTTGGAAAACCCGTCAGCTATGTAGAAACATTAAGTGAAGACGGGCTATGGCAGGTCTGGGCTGGAAACATTGAGAGTGGATATGTTGTCCTTCTATTGAATGAGAAGAGCTACCCTCAGACTATCTCTCTTCAATTATCGAACCTGGGACTTGGGACCCCCCGCAAGATTGTTGAACTGTGGTCCGAAAAGACATTGAAGACGAACGCATTTAATGGGACCCTTCAACCTTATCAGACTCTTGTATTCAAGATAGACACTGCCTGAATCCCTATAGCGGCAACAATGCTTTCTGAGGAGAACCGTAAACCTCATTGCTGAATCAAAATTTTCGATATTTTACATTTGTCAGATTTCCTTTTCGCATGGACACAGATAGTAGTGTATTCTTCTTGCTTGCTAAATGAAAGAAAATGTGAGTCACAATGCCTCGAACGGGTTATCGTAAGAAAATATTCAAATCGTCATAGCCGCTTATCGGCTTKCTAGCTAATTGTAAGATGTAAAATTCGAATTAGAACTTCTGGGGGCTTTCAGCGCCGATGATCGGGCACAGTACGATTAAAAGTTTTAAGTGAGCTTTACCGGGGAAGTGACCGGAAGCACCACGGAGCAATTTGCGGACTGGAGGATTTCCTATGTCGATCCGTTAGAGACGCGTCAGAAGGTTATTCGGCCGCATCTGTGCAGTTCACAGGCTGTGCCGAGATTGTAAAATCAAGTACCCCGTAGGTAACGTTGAAATAAGTCGAATGTAGTGCGAGGCATGAACTGTACCTTAAAGTAATCCTGACTTTGAAAGCATATGTTCAAGTAAGGCATTCTTGTTGGTGTAACTCCCCAAGTTCATATCAAATTTCCAAAATCCATTGCTGTTCGAACTCCAACCAAAGCAAGCAAAATGAAAGCTACAAACTCACTACTTCGCATTTCCTGGTTGATATTATTGAGTAATGTCGTTCAGGCTACCAATGATCCTCTTGTCTACCGTGAAATTACCGGCTTTGTACCTGCAGCTTCAGCAAATGTCACCACTTTAATGGAATTCATTGCTGGTCGACCTGACCTTAGCACCTTGGCTAAAAACATCGGGGAAGTGGGAGGCTTTTTAGAAGCTTTCAACACGACTCCTAACTGGTCATTTACCTTCTTTGCACCCAACAACGACGCATTTATGAGCCATACAGGAGAGTATTTCAACACATTTCAAGCAACTCCGTAAGAGAAATATTCAGAATCCTGACTTCATTAACTTACTTCCTGAAACAGAAAAGGCAAATGGCAGCTGGGCAACACTATATTGCATCATTATGTGCCAAATACTAAGCTTGCCTCTACTGTGTTTAACAGCACCTATCAAAGAATTCAGGTGAGTTGGTGATTATCGAGTTTTGAAGAGGTCGCGATATTGACTTCTGGTGTAGACTGCTACCTATCTATATGTCGGCACACAGGCCGAGAATGGAACTGTTGTGCTAAATCAAGTTGCCAATATCGTGGAAAAGGACATATCGGTTACAAATGTGAGATTTTATCCCTCAAAAATCTCTTGGTTGGGTAGAATGTAATTCTCATCATACATAGGGTGTTGTTCACATCATAGATCGAATTTTGGATCCCTCGGCACAAATATTCGAAGCTGAGCTTCCTAAAATCTCCCAGGCCTTCATTCCTGGAAGTTGCTCAAACGCGGCTCTTGCATACTGCTAAATTAAAGAAGCAAATCAATATTCTTTAGCATTATATAGTAAAGTAGTCTGTGGGTACTTAGGGTCTATAATACAAACATGAATCTTGCATAACTAAGATTGTTTATCAAATGATGCGATCAAATACCTAGGCGGCATCGATTTCTTGACAACCTTTGAACGGTCGATACAAGGAACAATATCATTGCAATCTCGACTTAGTAGAAAAGGCTACTTCTAGCCTGCGTTTCTATCGTCCCAATCCGGTTTCTACTAAGCTTACCCTTAACATGCTCATTTGGCCCCCGCGATACATTTCACCTCTTAGAATCATGGAAAAGATAATGTAGAGTTGCAGTAGTAGACTATTGAATGAAATCAGGACCAAACTTTTTTCAATGACGTTAGGCATGTGCCTACGTGTAACATTCCCGCATCGAATATGGGGTACAAATCATGGGGTGCAGCATACAATCAATTTATCCGCCACACGGAGATCCCCCAGCGACATTCCGGGATATAGAGCATCTGACTGATAATTCTTGAGATATTGAACTTGGCCGGACAAGTCTCAGGAGAAAATTGAAGGATGCAAATGAAGTAGACAGAGGGGCGTGGGGAAGGAGCAGAACGATGTTTCATGTCACATGATTACACTTTTGGATTTGTTATAAAATGATCCTCGAACACTCTGAAGGTTATTATGGATTGTGAAATATACCGTTTCCATAAGGAAGTCCTACTGATTCTTTGCGTACTGAATCCTTTTCTGATAGCCAATCATGATATCCAAATCTTTCTTGTTGCTTTTCTCGGCCTTCGTGCCATTCATACAGGCTGCGTTCGTTCATCCTGGTGCCATGCACACTGCTGCTGATTTTACACGTATCAAGAACTATGTAGCTGCGAAATCAACGCCCTGGTATACCGGGTGGGAGCTCCTACTGAACAGCTCATATGCTCAAAGTACCTACACATCACACGCTGTTGCAACAATCTACCGAGGCGACGACGGCATTCATGCTCAGAACTACGCTTTACTCTATGATGACGCTGCTGCTATGTATCAGCTTGCCATTCGCTGGCGAATTTCCGGAGACGCCACATACGCCGATGCTGCCGTGAACCTTCTCAACTCCTGGGGTACAACATTGAAACTCATTTCAGGTAACCCAGATCAGTGGCTTGCAACTGGTCTATATGGTTACCAGCTTGCTAATGCCGCCGAAATTATGCGAGACTATTCTGGATGGTCCTCGACCGATTTCGCGACCTTCCAACATATGATGGAAGACGTCTTCGCAGCCCAGAACGAGTACTTCCTTCTCACACACAATGGTTCCGCGAACATCCCTTATGCCAATTGGGATTTGTGCAATATGGCCTCCATGCTTTCCATTGGTATCCTAAATGACAACGCGACAAAATATGATTGGGTCTTGGACTATTTCTATAACGGATGGGGCCACGGCGCAGTTGGAAATAAAACAAACTTCATCATTGCCAACTTTACCGAATCTGGGTCGTCAAAAATTCTGTCTCAAGGCCAAGAGGCCGGCCGTGACCAGGGCCATGCTACTCTGGATTTTACGCTCGCGGGCGTTCTAGCTCAGCAAGCTTACAATCAAGGCACTGACCTCTTCGCTGCCGTTGGCAATGCTTTTCTAAAAGGGTACTTAGTAGTGGCCTATCAAATAACGTAGTTCTGAACCATTCAGCTAACTAATTTATAGGTCAGAGTATGTCTCCAAGTATAATGTTGGGTATGATGTTCCATATACCACATATGTTAGCTACGAAGGTACACAATCTGTGATCTCTGACAGCGCCCGTGGAGATGTCCGTCCGGGATTTGAGCTCTTATACGCTCATTACAATGACCTTAAGAAGCTCAATGCGTCGTGGACTGGAAGGTATCGTGACTACGTTAACAGCAACATCTCAGCAGGCGTTGAGGGTGGCGGAGGTAACTATGGTACTAATAGCGGTGGTTTCGATGGTCTTGGATTCGGCACTCTGTTATTCAGACTGACAGCATGAACTTGTGTGCGGTTCCGCAGAAAAATTTTCAATGTGGTTCGAGCAACTGATAAGCATTTCTCGTTTTTACGGAGATGGTGACATCTTTGTTGTGTCAAAATCTCTTCGCAATACTATGTCTCGACCTTCATGCCCATTTAAGTGTTTGACTTGCCACGACAGAATCTTGAACAGATACCTTCTTTGAAATATTGTGACACATAAAGTTATGCGAAATGCAAAATGCGACGTTTTGTGTGTGTCATTTCTTGTGGATTCAGATTCCGGGATGCGGGTGAATTCTCGGAGGGTGGCCGTTCTTTAGGCTTCATGCCCTAAGGTAATAGGAGTACGTAGAGGAAATCAAACGATTACTAAACTTTTTTGAAACCTCACGGCTTCTGGATGCAGGACTCTCTTGTTCAGAGGCAATTAATGCGCACTATTTTGTCGCCCTAAGCTCCGGAGGTGCCTCCGGGGATCGAGATCAGAATACAGAGTAGTCGCTCCTTGATTTATCTTCCAACTTTGCATCTCGGATCAATTGATATTAGCACATGAAGGGTTCGCCAGTGGTAAACCAAGCGTGGGGGAACCAGGGGTATCATAGGAAGCATCATGCCGGGCGGGGAAATTAAGCTTTTGAAAAATGAAGTTAGGTTCACCTTGAACATTGATTGATCTCACATTCTCAACTAGTCCTTATTTATGCATGTTGATATAGTATATTATATAGTAGGCATCCCCAGCAAATTGACACAACATAAGCTCTCACGGTTGTCAAATATTTGTCACAAATTTGTCCTACGCTTGATATCATCATCATCTTCTTCTTCTTATGCGCCCCACCAGTAATGATTATCACCAGAAAAAGTGGACTAAGTCCTCTTTCAGTATTGTTTTGCATATGTATCTTCATCCAAGGTGCATTAGCAACGGGGGGTCTGAATGGATTGCCCATTTTGAACGGCCCCATCAATACCGTTCCCAGAACACCAGGAATGAAAACACGTGTTGGTGACTTCATACACCCAGGTCTATGGCACACGCACGATGATCTTGAGAGGATTAGAAATGGGGTGTTGAACAATGAGGAGCCATGGAAATCGGCTTATGCCAACTTCAGCATTAACTCATATTCCCAGGCTAATGTGAGTTCTTTGACGAAACACCAATACACTTTCACTCTCAAAAATGCTAAGTTGGGTTCGGTAGTACACCATGAAAGGGCCGTACAGTGTTCTCTGCAGGGGTTCTTGCAGTAACTACACGAGTTTTAGCCAGGACGTCCGGGCAGCCTACCAGAACGCTTTGATGTGGTACATCACTAAGGAGCAAGGTCATTGGGATCGGGCGACGACGATTCTTGATTCCTGGGGCTCCAACTTGACTAACATTATTGGAACTGACACTTCCCTTTTGGTGGGACTTGAGGGTGACTTTTTTGCCAATGCGGGTGAGATTATGCGATGGGAAGGCAATTGGACCGAGAAAGGTGCCGCGGCCATTGGAACATCTGGCTTTTCCAACCAGCTATACTGGTTGTTTGCCAGACAGTCTGTCGTTATTGGCCAGGCCAACTATGGAATGGTGAGTATCAAAGGATTGCTATCGTTTGGTGTATACCTTGATGACGTGCAGATGGTAAGTGAACCTCCGTTGGTTGCAGCTTAGATTGACGAAGAGATTAAAAATGTCCCAAATTAACTCTTTCCAGTACAACTACGCCCTTCACGCCTGGCAAAATGATCTTTGCGCGGGTATTTATGGGAACTTTGACCCCGCGACAGGTCAGAGCGCCGAAACAGGGCGAGACCAGCAGCATTCTCAGGGGGGCCTTGGATGGACTGCTGAGGCAGCCAGGGTTGTCCAATCCCAGGGTACAGACTTGTATTCATTTGATAATAATATGTTACTCAAAGCAGCAGAATACGCTGCTCAGTACAATCTCGGATATGATGTCCCATACGACGAGAAGTTTTACCGCTGCGAAGCGATACTTGTAAATGGACCGTGGTCGGGCCCTTCTCCTATGGGTCGAGGGTACCAGAGCAGTCCATCAGTTTGGGATGTAAGTACTGGATGATATGCAATTCTGCAAATAATTTGTGGTCACTTACTTACCAATGATGCAGATCCTTTACTATCAATATGTCGTCAAGCGTGGTGTCACCGCGCCTTGGCTGACAAAAATCAAGAAAGCTATAGACTCGATTGGCGGCGAACGTATAGGTGAGTTTGCTGTTTTTTCGGCATGATGATTTTCTACCCGTTCACAAATATTGAGCTGCGGGGACTGACAACACTTTTGGTGGTAGGAACGACCAATATTGACGATCATCCGAGCTGGGGAGACTTGATTTGGTCCTACCCAGGGAAAGGCTCCTTCTTGAATAACGACAGCTATACTATCTGGGGCGGTGGAGAGATTGGACAAAATGGAACAGGAAATTTGAATCTCACTTAGTCTTCCTTTGAGCTTTAATCTAAGGAGTGTTGATGGTATGCTTATATGGAAGTTTTGGCTCGAAGCTCTACCAAACAGGTGATTTGTGGCCGGCGGATCAGTTTTCCAAGCTTGTCTTACTCGTAGACGTTCCAGGCTCTTTTTTATCTCAGCAAGCTCAGCTGCTCTTCGCGGATTATGTAAGCTAGATTCTGCCAATTAAGTTAAGTACCCGTTCTGGATTGGCTCGAGCGCAGCAAAGAGCGTCCGAGAACTTCATGTCACCATTTATTAGTAATTTAGTGATTTTAAATTGATAAATTTCTCAGACCCTTCTGCGGAGGATTCGCTTCGCGATTGGGTAAGCCAATTAGCAGCTCTGCTGCGAAGTCTGTCACGCCGTAATTAGCACGTCCTCCTTGTTGAGATAAGCTCTTTTGAGCTCCACGTGTGTACCGCTAAGATATCCATTGCTATGGAGCTCGGGCACGCTAATTGTTGTACCTACGTACTACTCATAGTACGTACATAGTATGTACATAGTACCTAGGTCCAGTGCTAGTCGCTGTTAGAGCTTATGGCAAATGTAGGATCCAGTGGTCCACTGCTAGGATGATCCATGTTTGGGGGGTTTGCGCCCCGCTGGTCACTTAATTCATCAATATTAACGTTCGTCAATGAGCATGTTGCAGTGCCCCCAAGATGTATGCTACACCGATTGAGAAAACGAGAATAGAAGCAATGAAACATGATTCTCAACATCCTGTAGTCTTTTTAACGTGTCACACACCGAAAATCATGCATCAAGTTGATAATTATTGTTCATACCTTTAAAGTAATCCATCCATCTCTCGTGGGTACTAAGGAGCCGGGTCAGCACCGATAATTAAGGTACCAGAGTCCAGGATTTGGAATGCACCAAGCGTTTAAGCGAGGCTTCTAGTGGCCGGGGAACTGGCTCCCAGCCTCCGCGAAGCCCTGTCTCCGCAAGTTCGTAAGTTAAACCGTCGATCCCTGGGACAAAACCGCTCAGACATGGCCTTAGCAACACATGGCGATCGTCTTTCTGGCTATAGTGCTCCAAAGACTGAGGTTCAATCTGTAGTCCCAACAGCTGTCGATACGGTACAGTTTGATTCCTAAAATCATGACTTAGTTCTCTGGTCTTCAAGCGATTGTGGATAACGTCGTTCTGAGACGCGGTGATTGGTGGTGGTGGCTTCTTGGTCGCGGCCAAACTACTTTGAGATGGATCAGCACGGTTCAACAAACCCCAGATAGGAATATCGACGTCTTTGTCTCCGCGCTTACCTCCGTATAGTCCGTATCTAACTCTGTATGGGATGGTACGCCCTCAAATGTGAGCCACACGAAGTATTCCGTACGGAGAGTAGTCATCGTACTGCTGTGGGTAATTCACGTACTAGTTAGTACATTTGTCCATAACAAGATATGGTTCCACATTAAAATTGAGGCTCCGTCGCTGAAGACCCAAGAATAAACAAACTAAGCACTAGTGTGTCGGGTTTTGGATTTGAAAACAGTGAGTCCATTATGATGATTCCGTCGCTGGAGCAGATAAAAATACTCAGCGCCTGTGCCCCAGGGGTGTGTCGCGTAATTTCACACTAAATTTCCGACGCACACAACAAATGTCTGGCTCTTTTTTTCCCTGATTTTGATAGTAAATGCCATTATCAACAAGGCTGGGGTGACAGGGTGGTCGGTGATTGTGGACTCCCTCGCTAATGAATCCCTAGTAAGATCTTTGCTTGCTCGCTTGGACCTTACTCAATAATGATTATTGAGTCACATACCCGATCGACCAGGTTTTCTTGAACAAAATTGTGCCAGTATTCAATCTTTTACACAGTCCAAAGATTGAATTCGCAATTTCGCGAGGTTCGCTTGCAAAGCTAAACCCAGAAGCGACGCGTCGAGGTCGAACTCGTTCAGTCATTCTAAAGCTGAAGATTTACCCTTGGTAAAGATTATTTTCTTCTTGGTCACCCTCCTTTGTTCAAGGTCTCTTGGAGCCTGAATATTTGATTCCTTCCACTTTCGACCATGGTGTCCTTCGCAGACCTTTGTAAGTCGTTATTCAAGACGCCGACCGGAAGTGAGACGTTACCCACGTCTGTTTCCCCGGGCGAGAGCAGACCTATCGAGGGAGGTAAGTTTCATTCAATGCACCGATTTGTTCAATCCATTTGCTGATGAAAGATTGTGTATCGCCTACAGAACAGCCACCATCCTCTCCAACGACGCCCATACCGCCAACATCGGCCCAGCGAACTCAAAGTAGAAAACTGCGTCCAGACCAGATCCCTATCCTTAAAGATGTGAGAATTGCTTTCCCAAGAAACAAAACCTCAAATAGGTCATTGTGTTGACGTCAAGTTAGGAGGTACCTATATAAGTTGTCCAGGGACGTTGCGGATGTGGGTCCATACAATCACGGCGTACCTTGCCCCAGATTCGATCGCCTGAATCGCTGACGATGAATCCACTTGAAATTGAAAAGTTGCCAGTCGCCCGATACTGTTTCTGAGTGTTGTACGGGACAGTTGTGAGTGAGATAGGCGCATAGCCGTGAATAATAGGTGGAAGCCTTCGAAGCAGAATACAGTCCCCATTATCTTTCTTTCTCGTTGGGTTTCGCTGGGATATTCAGGCCACTTCAAAATCGTGGTAATGAGCTGATACAAAAGAATTTCGGGTTTGCTTTTGGGTTTTGATTATTAATATTGATAGAAATATCAGAAAAGTTGATTTGCTGAGATTATATGAATATTTTTAGTACCAGTACAAGCGATTTAGAAGAGATCATGGATGCTCATGAATGCTGTCGAGTTTTGCTGCATCTCGGTAGGTCAATTCATTGGACTAGCTGCAGGTCACTTTAGCAGGATTACGCTGCAAGGATTCAATGGTTGACACGTGAGATGAACCTACCTTTGCCCATCATCTGGCATTCATTATTTCAATCCATTCTTTAACAACTCCTCGACATAGGGCTAAATGGTCAAGATTTCGAGTTTCTTCCCAAGTGCAACCCACTGACATTGTATGCAGACACATTGCTCTTATCATTTGAGCACTCAAACGTCGAAACTCGTCCATTGATTGTCATTGAGGCTTTGAGTGTATCCTCATCGCCCTTACTTGATGATCCCTTCTTCAGCTCTTCTCTTTCACAAAGATGAAATACAAGTAGATGACAAAGTTTAAAAGAGAGGAATAGAGAAGACTGCGATTTCTTACCAATATTAGCCGAGGCATTAAAAAGCCAATAGGCACCCTTTTCACCCGTCTAGTCTCGTCACATCAGTCGGTGACTCCCATAGGCTAGACTAGACGGAGAACAATGCAACCTGACCTACATCACTTCACACTTCTGCGAGAGCTATACATGTGCTTACATGTACATAACATCAACCAATTGTTACTTTATGGTTTTGGGCTAGGCACGGCCCGTACTCGGGCCGCTGTGCATAATGTTTGGGACTCCATCGCCTGGGAAAGAGGCCAGGAAGGATTAAAGGTGTGGAAATTTTTTGTGGGGTTAAATTATCTCGTCATTGCATTGCATTGATGGAGTACATGTGTATCACTTTGAGTGTTGATTTAGATCTCAACCTAGCATTTTAGTGCCCACCAAGATGACTCGCGAACAAACTTCACGAGTCGTTTCGTCTGTTAACGAGCGTCTGTCTAAACAGCATACCTAAATCGATTAACAGGATATGAATCATATAGCATAAAGCGACATCACCATCTCTCTATGGCATAACTTGTCTTCTCTTGATGACAGGATACTTGTTGCCCAACGTGCCGTCAATTCCTGCCATTAACTGCGGACTTAATTTCTGAAACACGCCCGACGACCTCACACTTTCATAAATTTGATCTGGGTGGCTAGCGCCCGTAATGGTCGATTTCACTTTCGTGTTAGCTAACACCCAAGCCAAAGTCTTGCTTGCCTGGGACAAGTCGAACTTATAACTGTCTTGAGCTTTGATACGACAGCCTTGTTGGCATCCCATTCCTTGCCACCAATTCTGTTTCTCATGCGCTCAAAAGATGTATGTATACTGCTCACCAAAGGGGGTTCCCTAAAATCCTATGGCAATAATTCCCTGTCACCATGCCAACCTTCACAGGATCAACAACAGTAAGAACGAGTCCTACTTCTTCATACAAATGAGCAAACTCTTTCTCAACCTTATTCCATATAAGCAAGTCGTACTGTGGCTGTTCCATCACTAGACCAATTAGTTAATCCGAGTATATATGCGTACCGCCGTGCCATTGCGATTTCTTCGGCATTTCATTCTTAGGTACTCCTGTAGAACGCCTTCCCTGCATTGATGACATAATTAAAAGCATGGAGGATGTTTTCGTGGAAACAATTCTATCCGGTTGACGAGCAACAACTATCGACGTACTCTAGATCTCGACTTTTGAGTGAACTATTGAGTCTTTCGATAATTTTTTGAGCGATAAACCACGATTATTCACCGGGTTTTCGACCAAGACCTTGCCGCGGAGAACCTGGTCGATGATATCTAGCTCAAGATCCTTGATTTGGTAAATAAGCTGACTGCAACTTAGTAGCTACTACAATGTCATTTCATTCTCAACTAAATTTCTTGGTAGTCTGGTCCACGATGCGCTCAGATGAAATAGCATTCAGCCCAGTCGAAGAGTTCGATGCCCACGTTATATGCTGCTTTCGTTTAAGCAGGCGTATTATCTGGAGTAATCTATGGAATCAAAAATATAGATATATACGGGCATTAAATCGTACCAATCTCAACATGTCCTTGATATTCAAGCCAACTCCCAAGAGAAATAGCAGAGACTTGCAGCCCTGACCAACCAAGAAAGCGATACTGTCTGTACCTTTGAAATACCTTACCTTCTGGGATTGGCATTTTTGGCCATAAACTACTGCTCGAAAAAACCCCTCGAAAATCACAGGGATACTTTTGACATTGGTTTAGGTACCTAGATAGACCTAGGTATGCGACAAACAGATGAGAGATACCTAGCTTCTTTCAACGTGAACCGGGAGGTTCATCACAGCCATGATCCAATAGCATGACAATAAAGATGTCATTCCTCATTATTTTCTTCTTACCTTCTTCTCTCGCTAGGAGTTGGCGTATGAGTGGGCTTCTTGTCCTTAAACTCTTAAATCCAGCGTGTCCGGTACCGGCAATCTCCATCCCGGTTCAGGTCACAGTTTGAAGCCATAAATTGCGACTGAAGTTCAATGTCCCTGGTGGGCAATCAGAATGTAATTGATTATCAAAATTTCCTTGTATTATCCAAGCCATTCTCCTCCGATCGGTCCAACCGTCAAAATGAGTAAAACAGCCCTCCTCGTGATGGACTACCAGGCCGGCATTATCTCTCGCTTGCCGTTGCCCACAGACCATCTCCAGCGCCTCGCAAAAACAATCGATACTGCACGTCCTCATGTCAAGGTCATCTACGTCACAGTCGCCTTTCGCCCCGGTCATCCCGAGATTTCAGCTTCAAATGCCACCTTCAGCGCTGCTAAGCAGAACAATTTGTACATAAGCGGCTCCCCCGAGACTCAAATTGATCCGGCTATCGCCCCCAAAGAGGGCGACATTCTCATTGAGAAGAAGCGTGTTAGTGCATTTACCGGCAGTGGCTTGGATCTTGTCCTGAAAGGCCTGGGTGTTGAGACATTGGTGTTGGCGGGKATCAGCACTGGAGGTGTGGTTCTTTCGACCGTTTGTGAAGCGGCGGATAAGGATTTCAAACTTGTTATCCTGAAGGATCTCTGTGCGGATGGTAATGAGGATCTTCATAATACACTGTTGAACAATATTTTCAAGAAGAGAGGAGAGGTCTTGGAAGCTGAGGAGTGGTTGCAGAGATTCGACGCCTGAGATCTCTTCTTGTTGAGATTGGAAATTGCACATTACTAAATTTGGGACTTGTAGATTGCCTATTGTAGATGCATTTAGAATTGAACAATTCTACTCACAAATATACTATCGCCAAGGCCGGCTTTTGTGTCATTAGGACTTTCCTCAATGTATAGGAATCTATCTATTTAGGCACTCGCGTCTGCCACGTTCTTAAAAAGCCTCTGCATATTCTCCATTGCACTCTTTGCAAATTTGCCCACATCGTACTCTTTTCCCGTGCCGTCTGGACCACTATCAAATATCTCCATGGAAAACCAGCCTCTAAATCTTGTCCTGAGTACCGCTTTCGTTACATCTTCGATTGGTAAATATCCACCATTATACGGCATCGGCCGGAAGTCATGACTCCACTGTCCTCGAGGGAGCAAGTCATTTTTAATCTTCCTTTCAATAGGAGTATTTGGCTTATATGCATCTGATATCTGTAGCAGATAGATCTTTTCTGCGGGAATCGAGGAGGCCAATTCTTCCATACTGTCTTTCCATCGCTTCTCCAGTTCAGTCTTGGATACCTCTTCAATCAGTCCCGAGGCTGTTGTAGGATCAGCCCACTCGCTACCCGCTGTTTGGAAAGTGTCGAGACATAACCCGACATTTGGTCTGTCGACCTGTTGCACGATTTCCCATACCGCCTTCCATGTCGGCGCATGTGTGGACCAACACCAGTTCTCGTAGGCCATCCGGAAATTTTCTTTAGCCAGCATATCTGCAAGTTCCTGGAGGTCTTGTACAATTTCGTTGCGATCGGTCGTTATTCTATCTTCATCTGAGCTGTCCGTTGACCCGACCTAGATTTCAATGCTCAATTAGAATGCGATTATCGATAATTATTGCTGGGGAGATCACCTGTAACAAATCCGTCCCACAGGCTTTCATTATTTTAATCCAATTTTTCGCTCTTGAAAATGCTTCCTCTCTTTCTGGAGACCCATTCGGCCATCCCTCAAAATTCGCAAATGGTTGCAGCATCATGATCTCGAGATTCAACTGCTGACACAATTTCCCGATTTCTTGCGCTGCCCTGCACAGATCATCATAATCGTCGGGTCCGACTTTTTTATCCAAGAGCTGCTCTGCATACTGCTTAATATCCGGGAACGATAGTTCAATTCCTACGAAGCCCGCATTTGTGATTGCTTCGAGTCTTTGAGAGAGTGAATCGGTGACTTTCCCAATGGAGCAGCTGGCGTAAGAGAGAGGGATCCTCCGCAGGGAGCTTAGATTTATTTTTGATGATTCGACCATTCTGAATATATGCGCCTCAATTGGATATCAAACATTCAATTAGAATTGAAGATAGCCATAGGAGGACTGAGAATGAGTCAAACATGTTTACCGAGATGATACTTTTCTGCTCCGGATTGTTGATGATAGTGATGTAATCCCCACATCATGCTTTGGTGCTCCATATTTTCCGATCAATACAAGCATTTGCAAGGCCGACTCGTTCTTTTCTTTTATAAGAGCATTCTGACAATGAAATTTCTTCGAAGAAAGACGAGAGATAGATAGCATGAAATGACGTAATGAATTTGTCGCGGTGAGGTATATACCGGACAACAAGCCCGCACACACAAATTTATTAGTCTTGTATAAAGTTGCTTCATATTTATTCTAGGCGCTTCAATATCATCTTCATTTGATCAAGTATTAACTATACTGGAATCGAAATGCCACACGTAGACCCTATTCAAGAATGGAAGGTGATCGGTGTCGTCGGTGCCGGGAGCATGGGCTCCATGATGGCCTTCGCATTCGCTGAATTGGGACTGGATGTTTCGATTTGGGACGTTGCAGGAAAAAATGTCGATAAATTGCTGGAAAATGTCGAGAAATCACGAGAAAAACTCCAGGGAAAAATTAACGGCTTCAAAAAGATCGACGAATTCATGACAAGCCTCGAAGGCAAGGGGACGCGAAACTTATTCCTCTTTTCAATCACACATGGAGAACCTGCAGATTCGGTGTTGCATCAAATGAAAGGAAAATTGAAAAGTGGCGATATCATTCTAGATGGTGGAAATGAGTATTATCGTCGGACAGAGCGACGCCAACAGGAACTCAAGCCCCTTGGAGTAAGCTGGATTGGAATGGGGGTGTCCGGTGGCTACCAGTCTGCTCGCCGGGGACCAAGTCTGTCTCCTGGTGGCGACAAAAAGGCCATTGAGCAGGTGCTGCCATTATTGGAGCTCTATTCTGCCAAAGATAAGAAGACCGGCAAACCATGCGTGACTTATATTGGCCCTGGCGGATCCGGTCATTATGTCAAGATGTGTCACAATGGTATCGAAGGAGGCCTTCTATCCACAACATGTGAAGCATGGGATATAATGCACAAAGGTCTTGGTATGAGCTACGACGAAATCGGCGACATTTTCAAGGCATGGTCAAGCCATGGCGAATTAAGAAACAATTTTCTTCTCAACATCGGAGTTGACATTTGCCATCGAAAGAAATCCGCACAAGGGGATGGCAGGGGTGAAGGCGTTGATCCGGCTGGGGGACATGTATTAGACGATGTCCTTGACAAGGTAGTCCAAGACGATGACAACACAGAAGGGACTCCACTATGGTCAATCATGGAGTCTGCTCTTCGACACGTCTCTAGCCCTAGTCTAGCTACGGCACACTATATGCGTATCGCTAGTGGAAACAGGAACCAACGAGTTCGCGTCGCTAAGAAGCTTGATTTACCCGAGCCAAAGCGGATCGACATTAAAGATAAAAATGACTTTCTAGAGCAATTGCGCCGCGCCGTGTACGCTTCGTTTCTCTGTTCTTACTGTCAAGGTCTAGAACTTATCGCGCGAGCTTCTGCCGACGAACGCTGGGGAGTGGATCTCGGAAAATGTATTCAGATTTGGCGAGCCGGTTGCATCATACAATCTGAAGCTATCGCCGATATGTTGCAGCCAATCTTAGCTCAGGACGTTCAAATCATGAATATCAAATTGATCGATGAAGTTTCACGAGATCTTCGCAATAATTTCGAGTCTTTGAAAGAGGTTGTTCTCCGTGGCACTGAATCGGATGCGTGCATCCCTTCACTGTCCGCGTCGTTGGAGTACTTGAAGTATGAAAGTAGCACAAAGTTGCCTACTCAATTCATGGAAGCGGAGATGGATTACTTCGGGGCTCATGCATACAATAAGCCGTGCAAGCCAGGTGAGGATCCTGGGCCGGTCAAAAAAGGGCCGCATCATTACGAGTGGAAACCAGCATGACGCGCTGCTCATTGTACGTAGCCATCCTGTACCTAGTCTTTCATATTAATTCGTGTTCGAATTTCAATTCCTCATTCGCCTAAAGTACCATCCATGGATAGAATGATAGTTTACCCTTCAAACTTAGATAGGCGGTTATTTAATATCCTTTCCTGCAGGCTGACTTCCCTGTACTGAAATGTTTTTGAGCGATTTGCCGTGTATACCGTGTATGCCGTGTATACCGTGATTATAAGATAGGTGATATAAACACACACTACGTAATTTCATCCTGAGAAGCAAGTATCTGGCTAAATACTTGCATAACCTTATCGCCTATAGCATGAATCCACTATAACAAACCTCCACCAGAAATCGTTCAACCATTGGTGGCAAATCACCCAGATAAAATAGTCTCGGAGATCGCCCCTCGACTTGGCTAGAGTCAAGCAATAAGTGCATTTTTAATGAACTTGTGAAATAAATTAAGCGTTTCTTTTCCGACAAATATGACGAAACACTCGACAACGTGCGCAGATCAGGCGGGCTCTATTATATTGAGTACCGTGAGCTGCAAAGAAAAAATAGTAAGCGTACAAAAATTTTCAATTCTCAATATAAAATATATGCATATCTGAGTTCATCTAATATAAAAAAGTAACCTTAGAGAAGGACTAAAGGCATGGATGAGACGCACGTGTAAGGCATAACCCTAACTATTGATGCAGCGTCGGCGGCTACCTAGGCAAAAGTATAGGGGCACCCCCGCACCTATAGTCGTATCTGAAGTATATAAACCCGAGGAAATGCATGTCTTATCCTTAAATTTTATGAAAAACGTAGTTTAGCTCACGATCAATTATCCATCGACACCATGAACATCGTGTCTTTATTGAGCGCCGGGTCGGTGCTGGCTTTACTCGTCAGCGCTGCAGTGCCCAGCAAGAGAGATACAGCTTCCACGATCTGGTCTGATATCGAAAATGCAACGACATGTACTGGTTGTGAGGTTGGTACTGATACCTAGACTTTTTTGATCAAATATAACTTACACCAAGTATCTAGAGTCTTCTGGTTGTTCTTCAGGCACTGGCACATCTGGGCAACGACGACTTTACCAGTGTCATAACCGAAGTGTGCATTGATGCCGGTGTAAGTAATCGCCAGATTCATTTCTTCCAGGGTACTAGTCTAATATACCGTCCAGGTCGAGGATTCAGACGTCTGTACTGGCGCTATAGGTCTCGATGGGCCCATCTTGGCTCATGATCTTCGACAAATGACCGTTGGCACTCACACCGCCCAGCTATTTTGCAACACCATCTTTGGACTATGTCCCTTCCCTGCAGTTACTGCCTACAATGTAACATTCCCATCAGCCAAACCAGCGACTAGCCGACCAGCTGTTAGCGGCAAGACTCCTATTGAAGTCGTGCATTACAGCGACATTCACGTCGATCTCTCTTACGAGACTGGAAGTAGCTATAACTGCACAAAGAACATTTGCTGCCGGCCTTATACCAGCGCAGATGCTCCAGGAAATACTTCTTATCCTGCCGGCCCCTATGGCAACCATGCATGCGACTCCCCGGTTACCCTTGAAGAGAGCATGTATGCTGCTATTCAAAAGATTGCACCCAATGCGGCTTTTACGCTGTTCACTGGAGATGTCGTCGAGGGTGCTGTGTGGTTGGTAAATGAGACCGAGGTTACCAATGACCTTAAGAATGCATATACAAAGATGACAGCACTAGGTCAAGTCTATGCTACCGTTGGGTAAGTCTGCTCCATCACTTCTTTTGGTGAAAAGTTTGGTCAGACTAACGATCAAAGAAATCACGATGCCGCACCTGTAAATTCCTTTCCTCCTGCAGCCGTGGATACGACTATCAGTAGCCAATGGGTCTACGATACTCTCTCAAGTCTATGGGAAACGTGGATCGGCTCTACGGCATCAACAACAGCCGACACAAATCCCGGAGCATACTCTGTCCTCTACCCCGGAGGTAACCTGCACATCATTTCTATCAACACAAACATGTACTACAAAGAGAACTTCTGGCTTTATGAGGCCACAATGGAGACAGATCCTAGCGGCCAGCTCGCCTGGTTGGTTACTGAGCTTCAAGCTGCTGAAGATGCCGGAGAGCGAGTTTATATCATTGGCCATATGCCGATGGGTGCTGGAGATGCGTTCCATGATGGTTCAAATTATTTCGATCAGATCGTGAATCGTTATGAAGCTACTATTGCTGCGCTCTTCTTTGGTTGGTTTTCCTCTAATTCGGTATTGATTATGGATGCAAACTTACAAACTTCTAGGGCATACTCACAAAGACGAGTTCGAGATTAGTTACAGCGACTATACTGCGCAAACTTACTCCAACGCTGTCGAGCTCTCATACGTCGCCCCAGCCCTGACCCCAACGAGCGGTATGCCAGCCTTCCGCGTGTACTCTGTCGATCCCGAGACTTTCGCTATCCTCGACATGACGACCTACATAGCCGATATGTCAGACTCTACCTACCAGACGGCTGGCCCAACATGGACCAAATACTACAGCGTCAAGGAAGCCTACGGTCCATTGGTGACACCACCTCTCACCTCTGCTTCTGCAGAGCTGACACCAGCTTTCTGGCACAATCTGACAGAAGTCTTGAGCTCTAATCAGACTGCTTTCAATGAGTATTATGCTCGTAAATCTCGTGGCTATGATGTCAGTTCGTGCACGGGCACTTGTGTGACGGATGAGATTTGCCAGTTGCGTGCTGCGCAGTCGCAGTATAACTGTGTCACTGTCTCGCCGGGTATCAACTTCAAGCGGGATGGTACCCAGACCTCTGTTTCGGATGGAGCTCATCGTGACAGTTGTGAGGGTAGTCCTGCTAAGAGTATTCTCAAGGCTTTGTTGACAAAGAAGGACGTAAAAGAAGAGATTGAGAAGAGAACCAGCATATTGGCTAAGAGGAAGGCTAACTAGCCTGTACATAGCCAATATCATAACGAACCGGCTAGCTATGGATATGTAATATCTATCAGTAGTTCATCAATTCCAAGGTCAGCTATTACCTTGTAGATAGTTTTACTAGTTCGGTTGTTTGGGAATGAGCCGAGCTGGACGATTCTCAACATTTGATTCGCAGCCTAAAATTAATTCCCTATGACATCTCTTTTATCAAATCCAACGAGCCTACCTATTTTTATTTACGGCGTAAGTCATAGGCTCTTCTAAGCGCCCATGCATCGCTGACGCACACCCTTCTAACTGAATGATTGGCCGGAAGCCCTAGCTCGATGCATCACCGGCGGTTAAGTCCTACTCGTACGTACCCAGTTGACTAGCAGTTTCATATTAATCAAAAAGAATTATTTCTACCGCTGGTTTCATAATATTCGCCGAGACATATTTACTCCCTGGATTCTATCTTCCTCACCATAGCCAGTTGCTTCTTATTTACGAACCAAACCTATGTCTTGTCCATGAACATAGTCAGCTGAGAAGGACCAAAAAATGTCTTCGACGATTATCCTCGTTCAGTTAATTTCTATATGGGCTTCGATAGCCCGAGGAACAGGAACATGTTATTATCCCAATGGCACTGCAGTTCCGGATGGATCGTTCCAACCGTGTCGCAATACGCAATATTCCATGTGCTGCGCAACCGCACAGCGACCAGCTTACACCACAGATACATGCTTGGACAATGGATTATGTCTCAATCCTTGCGATATCGCTACGGATGAATGTGGTTCTGCATCTGGAGGAACATATTGGAGAGAGTCTTGCAGCGATCCAACATGGGCGAGTCCATTCTGCTTCAATCATTGTATATCGCCGGTGAGTTTGACAGCAAAGCAACTAAGTATCCGCTACAAATCGACTAAATCTTCGGTTTAGAATACAAATAGCAGTGCATATGCCACGACCGGGAATGACAACGCAAATAATGTGCCGATGACTCAGTGCCCGTCCGATGGCAAATGGTGCTGCGGCTACATCTCGCCTCTATCCTGCTGTTCAGATTCCAGTCGGTTTGCAGTCAACCAGACAATTGGTGTTCTGAGCTCAACATCCACTGTAGCAAGCTCTTCAACAACTATCGCTGTTAGAAGTTCGACAACGGCAGCCGCGCAGACTGCGACTACAGTGGCCACCACCACGCCGAGCACGACTCCACAAAGCGCTGGAAGTGGCACCATGAGCAAGGAGACTCAGGTGGGCATTGGCGTTGGTATTGCAGTAGGAGTCCCAATTCTCTTAGCTATCGCCCTTATACCGTGGTGTCTAAGAAGAAGAGGAAGCAAGGAAGACGCGCCCACAGATCCTACTGGTACCGGAAATGCTACTAATTCTGCATTTTATGGCCAAAAGCACGAGGTTGACGCCAGGAATAGTAGGATTAATGCTGTAATTCGGGAGAAATTTGGATATGCACAATTGTCCGAGCTGAATGCGCAACCTGTGATATATGAGATGGGTACTAGCAGATGACAACACTTCTTTCTAACTCAAATTGATTTTGCTCAAGAATCAAATATGGCATCAGAATTTGATTCTTACCAATATATTTACATTGCTATTGAACTTTTCTCCAGAAGGAGCATGTTAAAGCGATCAGACGCCGCTACTGCAAGTGTGAATCGCGTGCCCAGGCAACTATGTATTCGAGCGCGTAATAGATGTATTTATTTAGACATCTTGACTCATTTCTAGTAGAACATTGAAAAATGATGATAGTATAATGTTGGAGCAGATTGATCGACCTCCGTCACAGCAGCAATGGCGCAATCAAGACATAAACATCGCAAAGGTACCTCAGTGTTGTGAGAAGAAATCAATTGTGATTCTTATTTAGGTAATCGTTTTGCTCATGCATTCTGTGGTGATAGCTCAATGTTATCTAGGCATCATGATAGCTCTAAAACATATTAGCATAACCGAGTATGGCTCATGTAGATTTGAAGCTGGTGGACTCCTGAGGTCTAAAATCGGAAACTTATTCCTCTAGAAAGAAAACTAACAAGATAAAAGGTACATGAGAAGAAAATG
Source organism: Talaromyces amestolkiae (assembly GCF_001896365.1). Lineage (NCBI taxonomy): Eukaryota > Fungi > Ascomycota > Eurotiomycetes > Eurotiales > Trichocomaceae > Talaromyces > Talaromyces amestolkiae. The sequence continues at coordinate 1,112,627 of NW_024468039.1, read as the reverse complement.
ACAAGGAAACCTAAAATGTACCCAGGTGTTGAAAATGCATGGTGATATCCCTGTACTTAATCAACTTATTATTACATATGTTGCTAAATAACGAAGACAGACAACGCCAAGAAAAGAAAGTCAAAGATTGATGTCGCTCGAAAAATGATAAATGCCGAGCCCCATAGCCTCAGCTTCATTTGCCCAAAGTCCTTTGGCAGAAGAGTCACGAGCGCCTATTTTTTAAATCATGCCATTTCATATGCTTGATGGCTGGAAGGCATTTCATGTACCGCAGACTGTTGAGGTATCGATTGGTAGTTTCCCTTCACGTCTGTCTGCTGATTAGCAGCGGGTGGCAATTCGTGAAGACCCTGGTGCTGATTGTTCGCTGAATATTCCTGTCCGACTGTCGTGTTGCTTCCAGGTGCCGGTGGTTTTGTGAATGATTCCATTGGTTCATCTGGTTGTCCCGCGGCTGCTGCTGCTCTCTGTTTCCTCCGATTCCATAACCATGCACCAACGACCAAGACTGCTAGCAAAACACCCCCCAAAGCGACACCGATACCTATTCCAGCCTTCGCTCCCGACGATAATCCACTCGAACTGTTATTGTTGGAAGCTGGTGTTGTTGTCGCGCTCACTGCTGCTCCTGCCGTTGTTGTTGTTGCAGTCGTTGCGGACGTTGTCGGAGCTGCTGATGTGGTTGTAGTGACATTGTTCCAGACGTTGAAATCAGGTGACCAAGCCAAAAAGCCAGAAAGAGGCACTCCATCTTGGCCAAGAGGAACCGACGAGTTGAAAACACCGAATTGGAAAGTTTGAACATCGTTGGTGGAAACGCCGGCATCGCTCGGGATTGTTAAGTTGAGTTGATCGAGTTCACATGTTGATGAGGAGTTATAGAGGCGATATGTATTGCTATTTCGGCTAAAACCAGCGTTCACTAATATATAATGTGAGCATTTCCTCCTCGGCATTGTTATTTTTTCCTTTGACTTACACACTAGTGATTGTACCAGACTTCCACCGGGTCTCGTGAGGTAGATGTTCAGATTAGTCGTATTATCGAAAGCACCGAATTGGACCTGAACAGTATCGCCGATATTGAGATTGGTTTTGTTGAAGGCGTACCAAGTACCGGAATCACAATTCGTGAAGGTTTGCGACATGGCGACTCTTTTTATTAATCAAGTAGGAATCGTTCCTTTTGTATGTCAACAATACATAACGGTTGCGATGTGTTTTGAGAATTGCAAAGCGTAAATCTATGAAATCGGCGTAGTAATTGATTTTAGAAGAAGAGGATCTTCTGAGGCTCGATCGACGATACTAACATATATACATGACAGTACTCCGTAGCACGCTTGGTAATGCAACCTAGAATCCTACTCATTCTAGTCCATATCATATTTGACCTAGCCATGCCCCATGGAAGCCCATTCGAACTGTCCAGGCAAGAACTTGTAAGGCGCTGACCACTATATTTAAGCTAGTTTGAGGCTAATCCGAAACTTATCATGCTAGCGCATGGCTGAGCTCCACGTCTTGATTTTAGACTGGCATTATCAAGGCTTGGCGTTAAGCAGTGTGCGCTGGTTGGCTCTCGAGCATGGAAACTCCATTGCTCCAGTACGGCTGAAACTGCTCATGGTTTTGATTAAAATATTCCTTTCCCTTCTTCGGCTAGGTTATGGGCCACAGCTAACCAGTAGTGTAGCCTGAAGAAATTTGCTGTTCCCCTATTGATCGGCTAAACTGTTACTAGTCGAACGTTGCAAGGCTTGGACATTCGTTCAGCCGCAAATGCTATTAGTAGACAAAAATAGGGGAAGAAAACTTGAATGCTCGAATGGATTTCCAATGCGAGAAATCAGGCTTGTTCTCTGAGACTTGCATTGAGCTACTAATCGCGTGATTACGACCAATAGAACGAGTTTTCTCTTGGTTCATGGATCGCAGAATTCTTCAACGTCGTTTGAAGTATACCAATTCACTATCATGTCCACTACACGATGAACAGAGTTTCCGGAAGAATTTACACATGAAAACCTCCTTAGTCCGTATCTACGTACGTTCTGTACTATGCTGTGCCCATGAACTCGTTCGTCGAAAAAGGGCACAGTTGGTCGGTCACTGTCAGAAAATGACTGACCTAACCGAATGTCCTTAGCTCAGCTTTGACGTGGCACCAAATGCGCCAGGTTCAAGCTCATAAGTTCATAATAGTCTTATATGAAATAGAGGCCTCCCATGCAAATCTCTGCACTTCCGCCCGCGCAATTCTTCTAGTTCGACAAATCCAAATTACCGTTTGATTACAACGCGTGGTTTGCTGTTCCGGAACTGGTTCATTAATATTGACTTCTCTCTCATATTCCGAGATGAGGCAAGTCCACTTTGTGGTTGGCTTGGGCATTCTCAGATGCGACCAAAAACCGATAATACGTGCTAACATTTCGCTGGTTCTTATTAAAGCTCGCTGGAAGGGTGTACTTGTTTCGTGGGAAAATCTACGTTATTGGCTGGGTGATCTATATCCATCTACACTGCACTCAAGCATTGCCATCCGAGGTATTTGAAAGTGGCCAATTCAAGCCTTGACTAGCTACAGTGGCGAGGGCAGCGACCCTGTCACGAGAGATAGCCCATTCCATGGTGTTCGACATCAAGTTTTCGGTGTCTACAAAAGCCATTTTAAGCTGCTGAGGCATCTTCAGGTAGGATTCAAGTATTAAGAACATGGGCCTAATAATACATAAATGCGACTATAGAGATAGATACGTCCAATCTGACTCAGGTTTAGACCTAGTTCTAATTAGTGTCAAAGGGTGTCTATCAAGAATATCATCATCCGGTTTCATTGAAAACCTACCAAAGGGTACCAATTTGGTCAATAAGAAACAGCTTGTTTAGACCTTACAGTCATACTAATATTTCGTTCTGAATGATTTTGGGACCAGATCACTTATATTTTGTGGTCTACCCTAGGCTCCCGACTTTGAAAATTACATACATATTATCTAGCTATCTGCAAAGCTAAAAGAGTTGTGTGTTGGTATTCTTGAGTTCTGAGATATGCCATTTCTGAAGATTTTGTTAGCATTTCATGCGGCTAAAGAAAACACCGAAATTGTAGGGATCGACATGAAGCTAGAAACCTCCGGACTTTAGGTGCCCGCGCTTATACTAACAATGAAGCGAGCAGAGCTTAAATTCTGTTAATGCGCTTGGTCCAGGTAGCATGCCCATGATTATGAACTGCCGAAGAAGAAGAAAAAGAAAATTAGCAAGTCAAATAGGAATTCGTGTGGTCTTGTGAAGTGATAGTGTGAGAAATGGCTTTCATGGCTTACTTGCTTATATACTTACATGGAATGGGGAACTGACCGCTCCACCACTGGAGAAGAGGGGTCCGTGAATTGGGTATACGTTCTTCCGATATTGACATTAATTGATAAAGCGGGGATCGATCTAGGAGTTTTATGAATCATGTTTGCTATCTACGCAACATCCCGACTCGCGCGGGGCCCCGGATGCTGGTCAACGCTCTGATACCATGTGGAGTTAGCCTCCTCGGAGATTGTTGCGGCATCCCTAAGTGGTGCGAAAATTTGGGCAACATGATCAATTAGGGCTTTCTAGTATGATTTTCACTTGGAGTCGAGTATCTAGGTATGCTTGCGACTACGCGGCACCCCTCGGGCGCTGACAGAAACGCAGGAGAGTCAACTGCTGCCATGTTCTCTTAAGCGTTTACTAAAGATTGATACCTCATTAAACCCTCTCGGCTCTGTGAAAGTATGGATCAAAATCCGGTTCCCCATAAATCTTAGTCTCTTCTCCTCAATCTTGCGGGGAAGAGTATAAGCGAGAGCGGGACAAGGTTCCATGTATGAGTCGCTAGTTGATTTTTGATAAATCTTGCCGTATATAAACTGCCCAGAAGATGTACCAGGATATGTTTTTGGAGCCGTCTTATCATTTGCTGTTAACTTCAGCACAGACGATTGAATATGTTAGCCTCCGTATCTTTGGCTGTAGCTGCTTTGGTTGGTGCTTCCCTGGTTTCGGCTAGCCACCATCATTCAGTTACAGAACCAAAAGCAACCGTCAAAAATGGAAGTTATCATGGGCTTCACAATGACTTTTACAACGTCGATTACTTCCTAGGGATGCCCTACGCCCAGCCACCAACAGGAGACCTTCGTTTAGCTCTGCCAGTTTCGCTAAATTCCTCATTTGACACTCGCAATGCCACGGAACTTGGGCCAGGGTGTATTGAGTTTTCGGTCTGTTTCCGTGACTATTGATTGAATCGGTTTTCGATCAGCTAAGAGATCTGACGGATACCATAGATCGCAGGCTATGATCGGCCCCTTTCGGAGGATTGCCTCAGCGTCAATGTGTACCGACCATCAGGTTACGAGAATGAGAAACTTCCCGTTTTGGTTTGGATTTATGGGTACGTCGACCTAGCAGCTTTTGATACCGTCAATCAATTAAATAGTACACTAGTGGAGGTTTTGTACAGGGTCTTAATGCCGATCCTCGGTATAACTTGACTTTCCTTGTCAAGAACTCTGTGGACATGGGAAAGCCTATCGTTGCTGCAAGCATTAACTACCGACTAAATGGCTTTGGGTTTTTGGATAGCCCCCAGATCCGCGAAGCAGGGCTTTCTAATCTTGGCCTTAGAGATCAACGGCTGGCTCTGCACTGGATACAAGTAAGACCTCGCTTAAAATGTACTGCAAACTTTTGATGCAGATACTAAACGCAGCATAGGAAAACATTGATGCCTTTGGCGGTGATCCGTCTAAAGTTACAATCTGGGGCCAATCTGCTGGTGCAATGAGTGTCGGTTCCCAGATATTGGCCTTTGGAGGTCGTAATGATTCTCTCTTCCGTGCAGCCATCGCGGACAGTGGTGGACCACTTGGTGCCCAGCCTCCTACTGCAAACGCTTCCTTGGCAACATGGAATAGCATTGTGAATCTCACAGGCTGCACTTCGGCACAAGATCGGATCAGTTGTCTTCGTTCTGTGTCTGTTGCCAACTATACAAATGCTGTAAATAACACGTCAGGCTCCTATTTTCCCGTTTACGATGGCGATTTCCTTCCGACCTATAACTCAGTACAGATCAAGTCTGGACAATTCCTCAAGGTGCCTCTCTTAATTGGGAGTAATGCTGACGAAGGAACCGATTTCGTTGGTGGCGCTCCCTATATCGGGGCGCTTCCATCCAAATCTTATCCAGATAAAACGTCGTTTTTGAATGTGGCACAGGGATATGTCAGGAACTCATCTCAATTAGACGCTGCCCTTGCCGCATTATCGGTTCTCTACCCGGATATACCCTCGATCGGTACACCTTCTACATATCATGGTCGTTTGAACGCAACTTTTGGCGCTCAATATGCTCGGGTTGCTTCTCTTGCAGGAGACCTGAATATTCACCGTGGCCGCAGATTGAGCGCTCAATCGTGGATCAAATACGGCCTTCCTATATATTCATACCACTTCGCAGCATGGCCCATTGGAGGTCTACCCGACTATACAGGCACAACACATTTCACTGAAATCCAACTAGTCTTTGATAATGAATATGGCAACGGGTATTTATATCCATGGTATCCTTCGGGCAGCGAGTTTGCAGGCCAAGGCAAATCGCTCATTGCACTAGCTAAACTGATGAGTCAGTATACTCCCATTATGCCGTTTTAGTTACCTGTGACTATATCTAAATCTCTAACAGGTCGCATGTGGATTTCATTTGTCAATGATCTGACACCGAACAATCATGGTTTAAAACATGATAGCAATGGCCATAGTATTCCGGAATGGCCTTTATACGCAGCAAATGTCAGCGATGCCTTAAATGGTTACGGTGTCAACTATAGATTTGATCAGGCGGAAAAGGGCTTAGCGATTATTGAACCAGATACATGGCGCGCTGAAGCACTTGCTTACTTGATTGATAACAGTGACAATATTTTCGGAAGTTAAAAGCGGATTGCTCTACTAAATCTATTCATTAATCTAGTTAGTGGGTGGTAAATTAGTGGCCATATAAGTCTGTCAATTCTTTTACTACTAAGAAAGTTCCAGCCATGGTTTACGTTACCCGGAAACTAAAGGGCACATCCAACCGCTCGGAGGGGGTGATGACACTTTCGAGGCAGAGACACAGTCCAAATGCACAAAGCCGATTGATTTTGCCCGCGGTCACAATTTCTTCAAGGGCCTCGGACAGAGAGCCTCGATTATGGGGAATCGGAGGCCCGTAGATGGGCGTCACTTCTGGTCGCACTTCTCGGGTTCCCTTGCTCGAAAGTTTCGTGCGGAGAGTCTCCATGTTGGATGGTTGCACTAAGTCTAGGAATTCCAACAACTCGAATGCCACCCTTTGGTCCGATTCGCCGCTAGTTTCATCAGCGGTCTGGTCGTTATCCGCCAGTTCAGAGGCAAATATCCTCACGACAAACATCACATTGCGGTCAACATCGTACTGCAAGAACTCCTCAAGACATCGATTTTGTGGCTCACTACTACAACCAGCCATGAAGTAATTCTCGACGAAGCAATACAGCCAGATCAACCACACAGAAATGGTAGCCTGCGGAGCTGGTATTGTTGTGGAACTCTCGAAGTTGGTTCTGTCTAAGGGAAAGATCGGCTCCATAGGCACCATCTCTATGGGGGTCCGCCCTTCACGTAGGAGACCTTGTACGAATCCCAGGTCTTCAGATCGAGTAGCAGCGGTAAGGAGTAGATTTGGACCCGAGGTCGAGTTCTGCTGTTTCAGGCGGATCATTAGATCAGGTGAGAGAAAATTGTGTAGATCGCGCCTAACAACTTCGCATAGGAAATCGGGAGAATGATCTGATCCTCTTTGTGTGAGCCATTCACGACCGGTGCGTTGCAAATTCATCCCCCATATACAACCCTTGGGCTCCAGAATCTCATTTCTGGGGGGAACTTGTGTTCTTGACCCTCCCGTATGGGTGTGATGCTGAATAATGTGGCTGAGCTCCTCGAAGAAACGTGATGGCACGTCGTATCCGCAAAACTTATGGGCAGCATACATCACGGTGAAAAGCACATGGAGAGCCCTTCTCAAAGGGCCGCCTTCTCCCCCAATTGCCCATACTCTTGGTTTGGTATCATGTAGTGTGAATCGTGCAAATTTGAATTCTGCAAGTAATAATCGAATAATCCCGGAGTAAACATCAAAGTCAGGTATACGGGCTCGCATTTGCGCTTCCCTGGTATTCGCAATGTAGTCGCGGGCACTGCGGTGGAGAAATCGCACTTCATAAGTGAAATAATCATGTCCGTCTCTTTCACGGCTGCGCTTTCGGGTCATCTCTAGCAGGCCTCGAGAAAGGTGATCCAACGCATGCGAGACACGCTCAAGTCGCTCATTGATCTCAGTCTCTGTGCATGGTCGCATAGGTAGTTCATAAGGGAAGTGTGGATTATCAAGGTCCTCGAGCCATGAGTATGTTATCGCATTCCGGACTGTTGGCTGCCACCTGCAGAAGTTGGGAGTCGTCAAGAGGAATAATTGGTCCGAGAGCAACTGGTCGTCCGGATCGATGGAGCTAAGGATCTGATCGAACAGGTCATCCAGCCCCTTGGGCATCAAGTGAAGCTTCCTTTTCAAGTCTTTCTCGCTGCCTCGATATCCTATACTCTTCAGGAGGGAGCGCACAACCAGCCGTGCCCAGAGAAATACCCCGTCGGAGGCGTTCACAACCTCAATGACCAAGTCTGCATATGAGTTCTTGATACGATGGAAGTTGGGGTCCTTTTCAAACATGGCCACACTGAACTTGAAAATATCTTCTCGGGTGAGGTCGTGGATACTAATTTGATGATTCAAGTCATTCGCGAAAGACTGGACAAAGGGAACATGAGGGCGACTGCTGACACAAAGCTTGATATTCTCCGCTTGTCCTGTCCAAGACTGAAGATCTCGAGAAAAACGCCAGTGATCGACCTCATCACCCTTAAACTCGTCTAGACCATCAATGAAAAAGCAGAAGTAGCTTTTGGAGGAGCTTGCTTCTTGGATTAGGCGATTGAATGCGTCCCTAACTTCATCAAAACGAATCGGGGCAAACCCGAAGGTTGAACTCCCCCAGAGCTCAGGGAAGAGGCGGGGAATTAAACTAGGCATTTGCCTACAGGTTTCAAACAGCAGACTTCGATATAGACCCTCGAGAGACGTCTGTATCTCATCTCCCGAATTCCAGAAGAAGAATCGAACAAAAATCAAGGGGCGACCCCGGGCCCAACTTTCTAATCCGCTCTTGACTCGAGACGACTTGCAAAGAAATTTCATCAAGGTCGATTTCCCAGAACCTGCCTTGCCTGATATATGGAAAATGTGACGGCCAGAATTGAGCCAGGTGAGAAACTTCTCTCGAGTACACTTTCGCAGGGCTTCCTGCTTTTTCTTTTCCTCTTCATACTGCCTCTTTTCCCTCTGCTCCTCATGGTTTTCTTCGGACACTACAAAAGAGTCGCTCCAATCATCTGCCGGTTGAGATTCCTCGTCGACTATCCACGCGAAGGTCCCACTCTCGGCATTATCAATGCTGTTCTCGCGACTGTATATAGACGGAAAGGCCAGACGCTCCAGGATCTTGTTCTCTTGTGAGATTGTGGTTATCACATTCCGGAATTTGAACAACGAAACGCCCAATTCGGCCAACACTCCCTCTTTGGGTCCGCGTGAATTCTCTTGTGCTGGAGCCGACCTAACGGAATCAACCAGCGTCAAAATGGTCTGGTATAACTCATCCAGCTGGGAGACCGCCTGATTCTGAAGTTCTTTGGCCTCACTTCGAAGGGCTGCGAGCTGACTATTGACTAGAAAGTGCTGCTCATCGGTTTTCTGACTATGCTTATCTTAGCACCTCCTATTTCACTTCGCACGAGGACGTACTTGAACATGACTTGCAATCGGATCAAAATCTGAGATTGATACCCATTCAGTCGTTGCTCAATCGCAATGATCTCCTTCTCCTTCCGCATACTGTCCCACTTCACCATCAGGCCCTGCCATTTCGATTTCCTGTCTCCCACTTTCAAATTTCGGAGAATTTGAGAGAGCTCTCCGGACAACGCGTGACAGTTTGCAGCCAAGGCGCAGAACTGCCTTTCGTTTTCGGTCCGGGCCGGGACGTCCGCGACCAAGTCGTGTGTGACAGCATTCAAATCTTCCACCAAAACACTCAGGCGTTCATTCTCGGGGGTCATACCATTCGGGGTCGAAAGGACCTTATTTACTCCGGAAATTACTTTATAGGAAAAGTCAATGAATGTAATGATGTTGCCGGCCAGGCCGATGGCCGTGAGAGGGTCCATAGCGCCGTCCCGACCCTAGTACGCGAGGCAGGTGGTGGAACAATATACCCTCGACAACCGACAAGAGATTGAATAACACAAGAATTGTCCGGTGCCCGATGGGTCCATTATGCATTATGGAGCGAACGCTGCCCCGCGGTGGGGCCGAATTTAGCAACGATCGGATCAGTCTGAGGTACAGATTCATTGGAGTTCGTCTCTGAGCAGAAATGCGAGTAGCCTTGCATTTTATGCCCCCACAACTCGGGATGCGGGAGATTTTTCCCCTGGTGGGACTCTGTACAGTGTTGCACAGACAGCGCGACCCCCTCATTTTCATCTCAGACACTTGCTTACTTGATTGATAACAGTGACAATGTTTCACGGTTTTTAAAAATACTATTTAACAAGCTTGAATCCAGCACAAGTCAAGGTAGTTCAGTCTTCCTTTGCAATCCTCAAAGAACTCTGTGTATAGCTTCCAGGCCAACGCACAATGACACGTGCCAACCGGCTTATTTAGCTTGTGGTCTTTAGCTGCGTACAAATGCAGTAGAAAAATTGGCAGATTTGCCACTTAATTACATAGACAATTGCCTGACCGACCGGCCTCTTCGCTAATCCTAAAATTCTGTGCGTGTTAGTTAGCGTTGACTGAGTCAGGCAGTCCGAGGCTTGCTATATACTTCTAAGCAAGTGATCAGTATTATCTCACGGGGTGGCATAGCCATACTTATGTTAGATGTGAAGGTTGGTAATTGGTCAGAAAATTGCACAAAAATGTGAGGTGGATAATATTTCTTAATTTGCCAATTTCCCAACATCAATTAGGGCTTTTTAGTATGATATTCACTTGGACTCGGGTAAAGTTTCCATCTATACGCCACGGGGGCCCGACCAGGGGTATGCAACCTAGATGGTCATCTTCTCAAACATCGCGACTGTATCTTCTAATGCCCGCAAAGAGGCACTGACATCCCGCTTCCTGCGGTCGGCTGATCGCAAAGCATCAGCCACATCCTTGTCATGCACCTTGCTCAGCTCGGCTATGATCGATTCGACATCTTCTTGGTCCTTCATTGCGTCGACTAGTTTCCCTTTGAACTTTTCGACCTCTTTCTTTGTATCTTGGATACGGTCCTTGATGTCAAGATAAACGTTTGCATCAGCCGAAACAGAGAAAATGGCACAGGCCTCAGGGCTGATTTCTCCAACTTTGAGTATAAGGATATCCACTGGTACCTTGCCGCTAAGGGATTTGATTGTGGAGAGCTGTGCTGATATAGTGTCATGTGAAAATTGGTTAAGGGGCATGATATAAGCCAAGCCTTTGTCCTTGACAGCATAGTCAGATAAGAGAGAACGAATGCCTTTCGATACACCCAGTATAAGCTCATAGGCCACCTCAGATTTTGGGTCATCAAAAGACGACTCATATTCGGGATAATTGGCGATTGTGATTGAAGGTGTGTTGTCACCCGGTCGGCGTGGGAGCCGTTGCCAAAGCTCTTCGGTCAAGAAGGGCATGAACGGAGAAATCATTCGCAACCCGGATTCAAGTGCGGTGTATAGCGTGTCTTTGGCAGAACGAGCTTCGTCGGGAGTGCCCTCTGAGATGATTGCCTTTGAGTTCTCGATATAGACATCGAATAGCTCATCGTACAGGTACCGATAGCTGATCTGGGTTGATCTTGAAAATTCACGCTCCTCGAGTGCCCGATTGATCTCTTTCGCAGCCGTATTCATCTTCATCAATATCCATTTGTCTGGTAGACTCTCCTTTCCTATCAAAGCACTAGACTCGCGAGGAACGAAATCATCACCCAGCTTACCGAGGACATACTTTGTAGCCTGATAAATCTTGTTGCAGAATTTTCGGTAGCCATGCATCGTCTTGACATCGAAGTTGATATCACCGCCAGAGGACTGAGTATAATTAATAAGCGAGAACCGCAAGGCGTCGGCCCCGATCTCAGGAATTCCGTGGGGGAAAGTCTTCTTCTGGTACTTCTCGGCAGTCTTCACCTCTCTTGGGGCTAGGTTGCCTTGCAGCAGCTTTTGGTGCAGAGCACCGAGGCTGATGCCGTCAACTATGTCGATAGGGTCAACAACATTGCCCAGTGATTTGGACATTTTCCGGCCTTCGCTGTCACGAATCAACCCGTGGCAGTAGACCTCCGTGAAGGGCACCTTCCCAGTCAACTTGAGAGAGAACATGATCATACGGCTGACCCAGAATGGTATAATATCCCATCCTGTCTCAAGCGTCGTGGTTGGGAAATACCTTTCGAAATCTTCCTTTTTTTCTGGCCATCCGAGGGCACTAAACGGCCAAAGACCAGAGCTGAACCAGGTATCCAAGACGTCCTCGTCTCGCTTGAGTGTCACTTTCTTACCGGGGAATTTCTTTTCGGCCTTTTCTTGAGCCTCACTCTCTGTTCTTCCGCATACCCAATAGCTGTCATCGGAATCATCTCCATTGGTTTCACCATCGACAGTGACAAAATACGCTGGGATCTGATGGCCCCACCACAGTTGTCTCGACAGGCACCAGTCCTGGAGATTCCGCATCCATTGCAAGTATGATCGCTTCTGTATCTCTGGTCGAATAACGAGCTCGCCACTTTCAACAACATCTATGGCAGGTTTCGTGAGAGACTCCATCTTCATCCACCATTGGGGCTTCAAAAGTGGCTCCACAATATCCCCTGATCGGCTACATATGGGGACAACCATCTTGTTCGGCTCTTGTCTCGTATAGAGACCGAGTTTCTTAAGTTCTTCAATAACACCGTATCTTGCGTTGAACCTCTTCTCTCCGGCATAAGGACCCGCGTTGCTATTGAACGTGCCATCCTCGTTAAGAATGTTGATGAATGGTAGACCATGTTTCTTTCCCAGGTTGAAATCATTATGATCGTGAGCAGGGGTCAGCTTAACTGCGCCAGTACCAAACTCTGTATCAACATATTCGTCGGCGACGATCCTCAGCTTTCTACCACGAATGATCGGGTGCAGCGCATTTTTGCCGACGAATTCATTATACCGTTCGTCCTCAGGATGAACCGCAATGCCAGTATCGCCTAGCATAGTCTCTGGACGTGTGGTCGCAACTTCGATTGTATGATCAGAGCCCTCGATTTGGTATTTAAAATAAGTGAGAGTTCCGAATTCAATTTTTCTGTCATAGCCCGGCACGTCCAACTTTGTTGTCCCCTCGAGCTCCTTTTGGTCAACTTCTAGCGTTGACAAAGCAGTGGAGAGACGACATGACCAATGCACAAGCCTGTTGGCTCGGTAGATAAGGCCTTCGGAGTGCAGCTGGATGAAGGTCTCATTCACCGCTTTGGACAGCTCCGGACTCATAGTGAAGGCTTCGCGCGACCAGTCGACGGAGACGCCGAGTTTGCGCACCGTATTGTTGATCGACTTATGGTAATCCTCTTTCCAGTCCTGACATAGTTGTATAAACTCAGCCCTAGTGAAGTCTTGGCGTTTAGATTTCCCGTTTTTCGGGGTTTTGGCGAGCTGCTTCTCGACAACAGCCTGGGTCGCAATGCCTGCATGATCGCAGCCAGGTATATAAAGCGTTGAGAATTGTCGCATGCGATGCCATCTGATCAGGGTGTCTTCCAACGCGAGTGCGAGAGCGTGTCCGATATGTAATTTGCCAGTCACCTACAAGTGAATTTTAGCAAATGGTCGGGCACCTTCGATTTGATGTTGCATACATTAGGTGGTGGAATAGCGATGACATATTTACCCTTCGGCTTAAGACTGCCATCCTCCTCTGTTTGTGGCTTKAAAAAMCCATGCTCTTCCCAGTAACTATACCAGGCAGATTCTACAACCTTCGGCAGATAAGCCTTGTGGAAGTCGTCGTCCAATGATTTCAATATCTTTCGATGTCCAGCCGGTGTCACCTCGACCCAATCTTTCGTCTCGGCCGCAGGAGCAACCTGCTCCCTAGGTTTCTTCCCCTTGGATGCGCCAATGCCTTGTTGCTGTTTCAGTCGCGCTTCCTGTTCTTGCTTCTCTTTTTTCTTGGCGAATTTCTCAAGCTTCAGTTGTTGTTTCTCGCTCATAGGCTTCGCCGGAGGCTCGGCCTGTGTGGAGGCCATTCTGCGTGACACACTCCAGATCACAAGACATAGGGGACTGCACAGCGCGTGCCTGATGCGAAGTGTAGCGGCCGGGGTGATAGAAGCCACCGTGATATTATAATGGGTGAGAAGGGAGGAGAAGGGAGAATCGGGGCCAGGGAGGGCTGTAACTCCCAGTCCTGCCTGAGGCGGGAATGAGTCACAGACGCAGCCTTGAAATAGTGGGCGGTGTAGTGGAATACGTGCTCGATCCCCCAAAAGAGCTGATAGCGTCGTGTTAGATGTGCCTTACAATCTGATTATAGCCCTAAAATTAAGCAATATTATTGGGTATAAACGGTGTGTACTTGTATATTGTGGTATGAAGCCGTATGGCTCTTCCGGTCCCTTACGAAGTCTTCTGTAGTCTCATGAGCCCCCTAATCTAGTCTCATCGCTCGACCGCTGAGACCTCCAGACCCGATTGGCTGTATAAACCGTAGAAATCGTAGAAATAATACAAAAAATGAGTCACGGCGGAACAAAGGATTATCCGCAACCATTAGGGCTAAGGTATCATAGGAATCAGAGCAACAGCTATGATTACTATGATGATCGCCGCTTAGGAATAGGATTCTTTGACTTAAGATTCTATAGCTAGTATATTCATTCAATATTACTATTCCTAAGAGATTCCCAGTAAAATATAGATATTCGACGGGCATACTGTAATGACATCGTTGACTGGGTGGTGAAATAATGGGGAACTAAATTTGACAGACTTATATGACCACTAATATACTACCCATTAATGGGTTCTCGTTTTTGGTCGTATGGTAAAGACATGGATTTTACAGAATTATATCAGTAAGATAATTGATCAGAAAATTGCACAAAATGTGAGGTGGATAATATTGATTAATTTGCCGAATTTGCGAACATAATTACCCCTGTCCCGAGGGAGTGCTCTACATGAAACACATTTTTGACGCCCGCCTAAATCCTCAACTAATCTCCCCGAAGTCCGCAAAACGTCAGAGAAAACGGTACACTGTCTAAAGCACCTGATTTCTCTGTACACAGCAGAAGGAACGATATTATATCCTGATATAAGTGGAACTACTCGAAGCTCGGACAAAATTGGAAAGTTGAAACACTCCATCAAATAACAATCAAAGTTCAACTACGTACTTCTCCGGTAGTCTACTCTAATGCCAATGTTTGGCGCAAATAAGAAACAAACAATTACGCAATCCTCTTGACTGGAAAGCAGCCCATTGGTGGAATTGATGCAAATTCGAAACATCGTAAGGGGCATAGTATGTTCTTTGGTTTAGAACGCCATACAGAAATCTTTGCTCAGCACGTTCATGATGTATGTTTACGTCGATGTGGCCAAAGATGTGGATTTGGCCATCAAAAGCTCCTCTATATTGTTTCGTGAGTGGGGTGGGGTAGCTGTGTTTTCAATGGAGAAATTTACATATAAAACCTCTGAGCCATATTCGTTCATGATATTTGCTTGAAGTCCAGACTTCAGAGCACAGATTGACTCCTGTATACTTTTTTCTTTTCCGTCATTCTCTTACACTTTCGTTCTTTTCAACTTCAAACTCACATTCGCTTTTCAAAATGCGCAGCGCGCTAGTCCTTTCCTTTTTGCTCCCCCTGGCTTTGGGGTGCAACAATCCTGCTAATCATCCCTGTGCGGCGGTCTATACTGCATCTCGATCCTCCGCGAGTGAATTCTGTGCCACTTTCACTGCAAGCACCATTACGGCCACGACCGGCTTGCCTACTTGGGCTTCTGCTTGTGCCAATGAAGTTAAGCAATTGTCCAGTGCATGCAGCTGTCTCGACACCACCTGGACTACCACCACCGGTGTAGTGGTAAGCTTCTCTCTCTAGAGATAGTAGATAATATTTTGTCTGACCCATCATAGGCCGCTAGCACTTCGGTAGCTGCCACCACTACCCCCGTCGTCGTCAGCATCAGTACTCCAGTCGCTGAGACTACTAGCACTGCAGTCGCCGTGGTTTCAAGCATTAAAGCTGCCACGTCCGCAACTTCCGTCAGGGCAACTACTCTCGCCACCTCGACCAAAACTACTGCCTCGATTACATCTGCCGTCGACACAGCAGGCGCTTGTGTTGTGACTAGTTATGCTGGCATCTCATCTGCTGTCAAGTCCTGCACAAATATCGTCTTGTCCAACATTTCTGCCCCTCCTTCCAGCACAATTGATCTCCAGAGCCTTCAGACTGGAGCCACTGTCACCTTCGCTGGTACAACCGTTAGTTCAACTCATGCCCCTTGATCCCTATTCCCATATATTTGCCTGGGGTGAATTAATCTAATGACCTGATATAGAGCTTCGGCACCACACTCGACTCCGACTTTGATCCTATTGTAATTTCTGGTACTGATTACACCATCACTGGTGCTGACGGCCATATTATTGATGGCAATGGCGCAAACTACTGGGATGGCGAGGGATCCAACGGTGGACAAGCGAAGTAAGTAGAGTTGAAAGTACCAGCTTGTGACAGAGGCATGTATTGATTATATGCTAACTGATTCTATAAGGCCTGATCACTTCATTGTCGTCAAGGATTCATACAACGCTCAAATTACCAACCTCAATATTCAAAACTGGCCCACTCATTGCTTCTACATCAATGGGGTTCAAGGTCTCACCGTCTCCGGGCTGACTCTTGATAACTCTGCTGGTGACGAGCCCAACAGCCTTAGTGGAAGTGACCCAGCTGCCCACAACACGGACGGCTTCGATATCTCCGGCAGTGACACTGTAACCTTGCAGAACATCAAAGTCTACAACCAGGATGACTGCGTTGCCGTCACCAGTGGTAGCAACATTATTGTTAGCGATACGTATTGCTCTGGCGGTCACGGTCTGTCGATTGGTTCAGTTGGTGGAAAGAGCAACAACACCGTCGCTGGAGTCACTTTCGAGAACTCTCAGGTCGTCAACAGTCAGAACGGTTGCCGAATTAAGAGTAACTCTGGTACTACCGGATCCGTAGGTTGATTCTCTATATACCTTTGCAACAACTTCTAACTTTTCGTCTACAGATCAGCAATGTCATTTACCAGAACATTACCCTCTCCAGCATCTCAGACTACGGTATCGATGTCCAGCAGGACTACCTCAACGGGGGCCCAACTGGTGACCCAACCAACGGTGTTACTATTTCCGGCATCTCTTTCATTGATGTTACCGGCACTTGCACCGACGATGGCACAGACTACTACATTCTCTGCGGCGATGGCAGTTGCTCCGACTTTACTTTCAGTGGCGTCTCTATCACCGGAGGTGGTGAGACTAGCAGCTGCAATTACCCCAGCGACACCTGCCCTTAAACAAATATTGCTTTGCGCTTCCTGGGAGAGTAGAATGCATCTACTTGAAGAGAATTTAGTGCGAGCCATCTGCTATGCCAACCTTATTCTTGAAAAAAAGATTCAACTTTGTATTATATCTATAAAAAAGAACTGCGGTGCAGAATCATGATTTACCTCAACCTAGTAGTAAGAGTAAGCATAATCGAATGAACACGTACTCGGCTACCTAACTCATGAACTATGAACCATTCGTACAAGATAGTATCAGAGGCGTTTATCTCCTCCAAATCGCAGCAACTTCGCAACAAGGAGTGAAATGTACTGACTGATTTGACACCCACTTTCCATGCTGATGCTCAACTACTAGGACCTCATATCGACTAATTTCCCTCCCACTGAAATACCGCTATGTAAATCGAGAACACTGGCTCGTCTGCAGGGTATAGAAGTAGCCAATCAACAATGCAAATTTTGATCCCGCCCATGCATGCACGAACTCCGCTGACTCAGCGGAAGTTTTCTGAATAACTACTTCCGTCAACACCTCAGCTCATTTCTTTTCCAGTTCTACAGGCTAAGAAATATTTCTGAAAGTAAAAGTAAGAAATTCTATTGACTCTTCCATTTGGATGACTGCATTTTGCTCCTAGCGACTGGAAATCGCACTATACCAGGTCGAAAGCCAATGCCGGCTACCTCCAAACCCAAGTGCAGGGGCCCCATGCCACGAGCCTGCGACTCATGTCATAAGAAGAAGGTGAGATCATGTTCATATACTAGTATTGAACGCCTTATCTTGATATTTCTTGTTCTCTCTACATATCTCTTTGATTTAAGCATTCTTCGAGATCATGAAAATGATAACAATCTAAAGATCCATTGCGATAGACGACTGCCAAAGTGCGACTGGTGTCTCCACCATGATTTGTCCTGTACTTTCAACAGAATCCAGACCAATACGAGAAAGAAAAGGTGGGCATATATTCTTTACTCCTTGCTCATGAGTATCATTCATCTAAAGTAATGCACTGTCACAGGTCAAAGCCGATTTCGCACAAAGGATCGAAGGGAGGGAACCATCATATGCGAAGTGGAACAGAATCAGGTATATCATGTCAAAAACACAAATTGCCTGCTTTTTGTGTATCTATCTAACAAAGGCAGAGTCTTCAATCATTTCTGACCGCTTCGAAGTCAATGTTCCAAGGCCCATCTTTACGGACACGAAGTTGTCATCAAGTAGCCCCTATGAACCAAGTGGACTCATATTATCATCACCAGCACTAAGAAAACTAGTCGCCTCTTGTGCAGGTCGAATGGAAATGGACCTCGACAGTCTGGACAAGTTCGGCCTCCCATGGCAATACTCGCGACCTCAGAACCCCCATATGATAAATCAGATATCCAACGGAAACGCGAAACTACCCAGCAGACCAACCATGGAGAGATATGCACGAAGATGGTTCTCCTCAGTACACTTTCTTGTCTTTCCAGTCATTAGCTTAGACCTCTTTGAACGAACTCTTGACCTAGTGTATGGTTCTAGGGATGTCAAAGATTATACTGGATCAGTCAGTGCCAAAGCAGCACTCTATGCATTTCTATCCATTGTTACCATTATTGGCTTTACCAAACAGGGTACTTCACATGGGCCTAGCGGTGAGTTTTATGCGGCCAAGGCCCAGTCTTATCTGGTTGATATTGTTCAAGAGTCGACCATGGACGGCTTACAAGCACTCACATCACTTGTAAGTCTCTATATTTGGCTCGGATTCTCTTCGCTTATTTACAATTCAATTTTTTTTTTTTTAGATTCTAGCTACAAGTTTCTCTGGAGATTACAAAAAGGCGGCAATGTTCGTTGCAATGGCATCTCGCATTGCGTACGCTCTAGGTGGTCATAAGAATCCCTTTGAATCACAGTCCTCGGTATATGATACAAGTCGACCGGAGTGCCACATCCGCAACTTGTTTTGGCTCTGCTATACATTTGACAAAGAACTCGCTCTACGGACCGGCCAACCGCCATCAATAAGTGACGACAACTGCGACCTCACTCTGCCTCCTGGATATGTAGAGTTACAGAACTCCAATATATGCTGTCCCGACGTCGTGATCGATAACACGACGGTGCCACTCTACCCCTGGGACCCTCGACTCTCAGTGTTAAAATCGCGTACCTACATGCTCCTCTACTCCGAAAGTGCACTGAGGAAATCGAAATCCGAAATTTTAAAACACATCCGCGAACTTGACGACACTCTTGAGCAATGGCGACTATCTCTAGACCGGGAATTCAGGCCAACACTTGCATTCTCAGAAGATATGCTTTTCCCATCTGCGTTGGCTACGCAACCGGTCATGCTTCGTCTAGCGTATCATCATTGCGTGATCATCATTCATGGTGCGAGTAATAGATGTCGGGATCCATCCGGAGATTTGGATATGCAGGAGATCGGTGTTGCGTCGAGCTTGGGATTAAGTGTTGAGGCGTCGAGGTCTTCGCTTCTGTATCTTCAGGCCGCTTTACCGAATATTGCGGGAGAGTGTTTCTGGTATGCTTATTCCTTTGACTCGTAATTGATATACAACCTACTGATACAGTACCCGCCATCTAGGCACATTCTATTCTATGTCGTTTCGTCAATCGTCACCATTCTGGGACACATGATCTCCAATCCGAACGATCCTAAGTCAATATCCGATTTCGAGTTACTGTTGCAGGTATCAGACATGGTACAAAGCTTCCCGATAACCGAACTGTCGGCCGCCGAATTGATTCAGATGCAGCTAGTAAAGGACTTTTCGCAGGAGTTGGTTGGCATTACTGGGATGGCAACGTTTGATCGTATTCATACTGTATGAACCACCGAAATTATTATGACGCTAGATAAATGCTTCAATCGCATGTTCTCATGACATCATTATACACATATCCACGGCTGAATCCCTATTGTTGTCGGAATTCCGGTTCAGATTTGCGGCCAAAAACGTCGACATATTCTAATTACTTGATAGATGGAAGGTGGAGCTCGTACATATAGAAATAAGTGCAGGATATTTTTGTAATTTTTCAAACTGATATAAGAACACCTGTATGGCAACACATTGTCTCTTCCATGGCTACTTGCTTACCTATTCATACCAACGATCTTTATGTCAAATGGCTGTACAAGGAAGATTCAAACACAAGGCTAGTGCTAGGGCTAGGGCTTGATGGAATGGCGCAATCAATAGATAAGGATTCAGGCACCGATAAGGCGATAACGGAGGGGAAGAAAAAMCCCCGCCGCCAATAAACAGTGCTCCTTGTCTTCCACGTGCTGGCTGAATATCTTACAAATATATGCGCCTTCCTTTGCGCTTCATTCTCAACTTTGACTACTCCCATCTACAGGTCAATCTTATCCGAACAGAGGTTAACAAGAATGGCTGCTCTTCCAAGCGAATACAAGGGTACATTCCCACACATTCACCATCCTCATCATCTTTGGTACTGACAGCATCAAGACAAGGTCCGCATCGCGGTCATCGGCGGCACCGGCCTCCAGGACCTCCCCGGCTTCACCAAAGTCGCCTCTCTCGACATCGAGACTCCCTGGGGCAAGCCCTCTTCGCCCATCACGATTATCCACCACCAATCCAGCGCGTCTGGCAAGGACGTGCCCGTCGCATTCCTCAGCCGTCACGGCACTCACCACCAAATCGCGCCTCATGAGGTACCCAATCGCGCCAACATTGCTGCCCTGAGAAGCCTCGGTGTCAGGACTGTGATTGCGTTTTCGGCCGTGGGAAGTCTGCAGGAGGTTATCAAGCCGAGGGATTTCGTGGTGCCGGATCAGATTATTGATCGCACCAAGGGTGTGAGACCTTTTACGTTCTTTGAAGGAGGGGTTGTGGGCCATGTGCCATTTGGTGATCCTTTCGATGAGAATGTTGCAAAGATTGTACGCGAGTGCGGACACAGTCTGGAGGGGGACGGTGTTGTCTTACATGACCGCGGAACCTTGATCTGCATGGGTACGTCTCTTTCCCCAAAATTCAATTCTCTTTCTTATTAGTGTACTGACGAAAAAAAAAAAAAAGAGGGCCCTCAATTCTCTACCCGCGCCGAAAGCAATATGTACCGCTCCTTCGGCGGCTCCGTCATCAACATGTCCGCCCTCCCCGAAGCCAAACTTGCTCGCGAAGCCGAGCTTGCATACCAAATGATTTGCATGTCCACAGACTACGACTGCTGGCACGAGTCCACCGCTGACGTTACCGTCGAGATGGTCATGGGACACATGAAGGCCAACGCGGTCAATGCGCGACGATTCGTCGGTGCTGTGCTCGATGCGTTAGCTCTGGATGAGAATGCTGAGA
Source organism: Talaromyces amestolkiae (assembly GCF_001896365.1). Classification (NCBI taxonomy): domain Eukaryota; kingdom Fungi; phylum Ascomycota; class Eurotiomycetes; order Eurotiales; family Trichocomaceae; genus Talaromyces; species Talaromyces amestolkiae. The sequence goes on along the minus strand of NW_024468039.1, from coordinate 1,091,477 downwards.
CGGTCAATGCCAAGCATCTTGAGGGCGGGATCAAGTTTGGTATGAGTACACCGCACACCGCGTGGAATGAGGATGTGAAGAAGAGAATGGAGTTTTTGTTCCCTGGATATTTTTAGATGTGGTCTGTGGATATGAAATCCGTACATAGCAAGACGATACCTCGACAATATACATAAATATGCTGAGTACATTTTATCAAGGTTATTTACGGCTTAAACCGCGGAGCATCTGCATGTTCTATCACGCCAATAGTAGCAAATTAGCCGATATTCCAAGCTTACCGTAGTTTATACACATAGTAACCTATTTAAATATTAGTAAGTGCACATACAAATCCTGAACAAGCTCGTGGGCTGAATGGTTTAGTTCATCCCCGATAATATGGGCTAGGCTATTTTGGGATTAGTGCTCCCTTATCAGATCACCGATAACGTGCCCATCGTCATTTCGTTTCGCTTCTTCAACTCCAACGCTCATCACCTCACTACTCAGTGTTCAGGCACGTCGAGACTAGGTGCTGGTTCGCCGACCTGCATATATTTATATTTTATATTCTTAACAGTCGACCGCTCAAAGCGCAGTCTCCGACGGACTGAACCGCCACCATGCAAGGCTTCAGTACGTTCTTTCCATCATCTACGCACCTTCCCAAGAAACCTCAACTAACCATGTTTGCTCACAGATATGGGACGCTACATCCCCCCGGACCAAGAAGGTCTCACCACCTCCAACAAACTCGCCAACAAACACCCTCTCGGCAACCGAGCGCGCCACCTCCAAACAAAGGGTGCTCTAATCGTCCGCTTCGAAATGCCCTTTGCAATCTGGTGCACAACCTGCAAACCGCACGAAACCATAATAGGGCAAGGCGTACGCTTCAACGCGGAAAAGAAGAAGGTGGGGCAGTATTTTTCGACGCCCGTGTATAGTTTTAGGATGAAGCATGCGGTTTGTGGGGGGTGGATTGAGATTAGGACTGATCCGAAGAATACGGCATACGTCGTTACGGAGGGTGGGCGGAAGAGGGATACGGGGGAGGATAAAGATGGAGAATTGGGACCGGGGGAAATCAGGATTAAGCTACATGCTGGCGATGAGACGGACGAAAAAAAGGATGCGTTTGCGAGGTTGGAAGGCAAGGTTGAGGATAAAAGACAGTTTGATACGGCTGCGACTAGGATTGGGGAGTTGGTCAAACGGCAAGATCGCGATTGGGATGATCCGTATGAACAGTCGAGACGGTTGCGAAAGTCGTTTCGGACGGAGCGTAAGCGGCTTGAGAAAGTTGGGCAGGCGACGGAAGCTCTCAAGGATAAAATGAGTTTGGGGATTGACTTGTTGGAAGAGACGGAGGAGGATAAGCTGCGGGCTGGACTTGTTGATTTTGGTCCTGCTAATACTCTGCTGGACGGTAGTAATGCTCTGGCGACCATGAGTCAGACTCGACCGATGTTCGATAACGGCACACCCATAAAGCAGTCTTCAGGCTTTCAAAGGAAGGAAGAAAGTAGGAAACACAAAGCAAAGCTCAAAGCGGAACAACTCGCAGCTGAACGAAAGGCTTTGCTGAGCAATGAGCTGCGCGGGAACACGCGCGCCGCGGTGGATCCGTTCTTGAACGAGGGTGCGAAAATATGGCAACCAACGTTATTAAAGACACGGAAGAAGAAATTTACGGACGCTGATACTTCGACGGAGCGTGGTGGCCAGGCGGAAGAAGCAGAGCCAGTGGCATCTACGACAGCGCCTTCAAAGACCCCGGCACCGATCGCTCTGGTTACGTATGGATCGGATTCCGAATGATTGATGCAGATAGAATGCGATTTTGTATCTACTTTTATTATACCCCACAGAGTTTCTCAATTTTTGGCCTCTTAGGCATATTCATCACTTCCTTTCATTATTCATGACACAATCATAAGTACTTGCCCAATTCGTTATGAAGGTTTGGTCCATGGTGCTCTAGTAGGAGTCATTGGCCCAGGAGGATTTCGCGAAGTATCGGGTAATGTAGTTCGAACGGGCATACGAGTGGCTGTAGGAGCACCAGTCACGGAGGGTTGCGGGTTTCGTGCTGTGGATGTTGCCCATGGCGCCGCAGTAGCCCCCGGTATTGAAGTGCCTGGCTGGCTCCAAGGCGCACGAGTTCCTGCCGATTGAGTAGCAGGTGGGACTATGGCTCTGTTTACTTGCTGTGAATGTGTCGTAGGTGGAGGGAAAGTGGCACTAGGGTCTCGATCCCAGCTGAATAGAGAGCCGAACGGGAAATGTTGCACCACGGGGAATTTGGAGAGTACTTCTGCATTGTACATTTTGATCATGCCCTATCGCTCATGTTAGTCTGACATCCAACTTTCGTCATTTGGAAGTACCTTATTGATTTTCCCCCAACCATCCTTCACGCCAGATATATCAAAAAGCATGGGACTGTGCTCCCAGAACGGACCCTTCTTCACATCATATATGAAGCCAATGGCGGAAAAGTACATGTTCACTTTTCGTTCTCTCTGCACGACGTTATCTTTAACTACTGAGGGTGGATCGGGCGTATCAGGTAAAGATCCTTCCGTCGGAGTCTCGTCAGTCTCGGCGATGGCAGGGGAATATTGAGCGGAACCGAATATATAGGGTATGAAAGAATGGTCGTCGAGACCCCATACGCCATGGGATCCTGCGGGTTCGAGGTTGTATGTTTTGATCAGGTTCCGAACGAGTTCCAAGTATCTGTAGACACAATGGTGATATGTTAGTAGGGATGGGAAATTGCATGAGTTGATACGTACGGCTCTATGACCCCAACTACAAGACCCCGTTCTTCCACCCCGGGGCCAGCTTCTGGGAATACGCTCAACTTCCATAGACAGGCCAAGAAAGCCAAAAAGCTCAATTCGTGACCAGTGCCATAGTCAAGTCTCTGTGCGCTACCAAAACTCCCAAGGAAGTATGCTTCCAACTCTTTTCGTGCGGGTACCTGCTCAGAGGAAGAATCCTGCGAGGTGCCCAGAATATCAAATCCAAGAGCTTCATCTAAAAGATCTGAAGCCCGTTGCTCAACAAGCTGATACCATTTTCGAAAGCTGATATTTCCAAAACGTCTGGGACCTGTGTCCGGTGGTGCCTCTTCTATGATGCTTTCCAGTCTCGACAATAATAGCTGTATGCGTCGAACTGGTTCTGAGAATTCGACTTCGTGGGAGTTTAATTGCCATGTTTGCACTGTGTTGTCGATATTTCGAGGAAACATTGCTCGGTTTAGCTGTAGGAGAAATGACATAATGTCTCTGTAGGCTTTTGTCGAAAAGAAGGTCTGCACATCGCCGCCATCGTGGATCTTTTTAGTAGGTACGGCGAAGATATGATGTGTTTTGTCTATACGTTCGAGGACGGAAGCCATGGTGTCACAGAAGGAAATGTTATTTAAGTTGAAGAAAGAGTGAGGAGTTGAATGAAGCTACGCGGGGAAGCTCTCATTTCATAAACGGTTGGTGGGGCCGGCACGGGGAGCTACCGTACATGGAAGTTACGCGCTTTGTCTGATGCAAAACTGATTTCTGAATTAGCCTGACCAGTCGCCCATCCACCGTCGTCTCATATCATTGATTTTATGGCCGCGTCTTCTGTCATGTAATACAGCTTCTTGATTGCATCGCTTTATATTCGACCGCTTTTACCCCACGTGAGTATATCGCCGGAATTTGAGGATGGCGCGCAACACGAGGCGGCGAGCAGCGCGTCAAAAAGGCGAAAAGGCTCTCGATATCATCAATAGTGTGGCGGAAGACCGAGAGGATGGCGACGATTCTCGCGCGACAAACTTTGAACGGCGTATAGATACAGAATTGGTTGATCACGAACACGTCGATGAGCAGCGACAATTAAGGCGATCGGCTCGCAACAAGAGAACAGCACACGGCATGGAAGGCCGATTCAGCCCATTGTTTGTTCCGCAAGATGAGCCCCAAGGCAAAACTAAGGAAGCTGCAGACAAAGATATCAACGGGTCTGAAGAGGCAGACGAACTCGAAAGCGAGGCTGATGATGCTGCAGATGCAGAAATCAGCGAAGCCGAAGAGGCGGGCGAAGACGAAGAGGATAGGGAAGTAGAAGAAGACGGCGACTCAGTCGATTCAGAAGACGACTTTTCGATGTCCGATCAACAACAGCTTTTGCAGGAGCAAGAACAAGCAATTGTCAATAGTCAGCAAGAGCAGCAAGAGGAGGAGCGAGAGCAGGTGTTGGTTAACAGCCCTGTTTTGGTGGTGATAGATAGATCCAAGGAAAGGGTCAGCAAGGAACGAAAAAATGCTGCTACAGCCAAAGCTGCGGCACCTGAGACTGCGCGTGCTAAAGCCGACCATGCCCATTTTCTAGGGGAAGATGGTGAGTTCGAAGACAGTGAATCGGAGCAAGAGGATGAGAATGTCGACGGGGCCGGGTCTGAACTGGACTACGAGGACGACGAGGAAGTTCCATCCGATGATAGCTTTGATATGGATGACACACAGCACGATGCGGGCACTGCTTTAAAAAGCCTCTTTGATTGGGGCGATGAGCAGCCAGCCGAGCCCGTACAAGGATCAAGAACAAATGACCAGCTGGAAACGCAATCTCCACGACCAAGAGAATCGTCAAGCCGCAAAAGAAGACGAGCATCAAATACCAGCACAGACGAGCCTAATAGGTCTCGCAGGCGCATAGATCTACAGAATCAAAATCAGGTCGCAGCTAGAAGGAGCACCCCTTTCGCCCTTCCTGCAGATTTAGAAGCCACAACCAGCCCAGAGATGCATGATCGAACTCGCAGACGTATGGAAACACCAAATCAGGGCATCGAGCGCGCTCCTCGTCGCAGGCCACCGGTAGCCCGAGACTCGCCAGAAGTTGCGGACTGGGAAGCAACTATCCTGGAAAAAGAAAACCAGGACGATGTGATAATAGTTGGCGAAAGCATGAGCTACGATGATGCAACTAAAATCCAGGATCTACAAGTGACATGGAAACGTCTAATAAAATACTGTCAGAAATTGAAAGATAATGGTGTCAGAAGAATGCGACGTTATGTTGGCATCGAGGCGATCGTGGAGCGGATTTCAGATTTGCTCAAAGATTACAAGATGATGCAAAGAAAGCGGTCTCGAGGCCGTCCTATTGATGCTATTACCTGGAAGCGGACAAGGCAAGAGGTGAACTACATCAGTGAAGATGCTGCTAAGATTAGAAATGTTCTTGTACGGCGTGCAAAAGAAGGTAAAGAGAGCAATGACCTTCAAACTCAGGCGGATGCGGTGGAATACGCAGAGTTGATCGTTCAGCACGTGATGACATCCTTGTGCGAGTTAGCCTTGGAGTGTCTCAAAACGTACTATTCTGTGGAAGACAAATGGCTTTTGAACGGGGGCTTCGGGGCGGTCTTGGATATAATCGACATTGTCGGAGAGCTCGATCTGACCTTGACCTCATTACACAATTGTGCGATGGTCATGCTGTCTCCATATCCAGGCCGGCCGATACGGCAGGAACTACGCAGCATTCGAGGCTCGTTGGCCAGAGCCGAAGCAGATGAACAACGGCGAGAGCGATAAAGTTGTCCACACCAACATCTAATGACGATTTACAACCCGCGTTCTGACGACAGCTAGGAGTTCTTTGGTTTCTGATACCTTTTGATACATCTTGATACCACTATGCTATTTGAATTTCATACTTTATCGCATATTCGAATGTCTCCAAATGAAACACGTAGGCATTGACACCAACACTGTTGGTCTCTGAGTTGTCTTAGGGCTAGATGCCTGACTGCGTGGCACCAGTACTCCAGGACTTGTCTTCGGCCCTACCATTGCGGCCAGAAGTACTGTCAATCTTCATGCTGCAGGCACACTATTTCCAGCATGGAAATATCTTATTATTTTACTTCTGGTAGACTCTACGAGGACTAATGAGCAATCGCCTAATATAAAGATACAGCAGGACGGACTCCGATTGGCTCAAGCAGGGGATGGTTCGCGTCGCGTCGAGCTAGTCCCGTGACGGCTTAGCCCAGCTCAGCTTAGCTTAGCTTCGTTGACAGCGAAACATCCCCCTCCTTTGGAGATGACTCGAGATGATCGAGAAATAAGTCATTGCGAGTACGTAGTACTCGTAGGTCTACTTATCATCTGTCTCTTATTAATGTTTTGTTCATTCACACCCAACAATCAACGAAATTGTCCTTTGTTGATCGACTGTTCTCCCGTTGACAGTGGATACATCCTAGCTTGACCCCCTCGGGCCTCCGTCTAAGCCGCGACCCCCCTTAAAACCGCAAGCTAAGCCAGCACTAAGGTCGCTGGTGACTGGACAATCTGTTTTGCCGACCGGGCGTCCGTGCGTATCTGGCTAGAAGGTCAAGGAGGAATTGCTACTCCTAGCTTTTCAACTGTCCTCTGCCATTTGTCGAGATCCAATATCAGCAACTCGAACACTGAATTGATACCTACCAGAGGCTGCGACACGCGCTGCTGCTGGAAGGACAAGCAGAGCAGATTGGGAGCAAATTAAAGGTATGTGGATAGCGTATTGAAAATTGTTTGGAAACGGAAAAGAAAAAACAAGCAGCAAAAAGGAGGGACGGCTTGTTGCACATGGAAGGGAGTCAAGGGACAACCTTGCAATTCCGCAACGAGTTTCACAATGAGATATATCTGGGGTACATAAATGAAAGATTGTCATGTCTCAGCATTAATATTGGTTTTATGCTCTGGGCCAGTGACGTTGTCATAGCACTTTGGGCCCAACTGGGACTGTCTGGCGCAAATGCAAGCTTGCCCTTGCATGCAGTGACACTGAGGCAGCCACGTACTAGACCAATATCATTCAACGTTGGAGTGCATGACATGCCCACCTTTATTTACATGATTGTACAATTTCTCTTCTACGAAACATACTAATTTGTATGCTTGTGTACAGTTACTCATTTGACACACACGTCCGGCGCGCTCATCTACGTGAACCATGTCTACCACTGAGGAACCTATTGCTACAGCTGAAGATGTCGAGCTTCCAGCCACCGAAGCTCCAGCAGTTGAGCCTGTCGCCGAGGAACCTTCCGAGTCTGCGCCAGAGACTGAAATCCCTCCTCCTCAAACACCTGTAGATGCGGCGCTTTTGTCCGGCGAGGAGTCCAAGTCGGAAGCTGTGACAAGCCCTGAGGTTGGAAAGACAAGTGCATCACCGGCAAAGAAGTCGACTATTTCGAGTACGACCAAGCGACCTGTTACAAGCTCGACAGCGACAAAGCGGACCGTTGGTTCAACCACTACCACGGGTACGAAGCCAACATCTCGCACTTCGCCTGGTGGCAGCACATTGAGCAAGCCGCCAACCCGCCCGACCACAATCTCAACTAGTGCAACCCGCAGGCCACCGAGTGTCAGTACGACTGCGACTCATCGATCCCGAGCTTCGATCAGCAGCTCTGCAGATGAAAAATCCTCCAAGGTCGCCAGTTCCGGCGATGAGAAGAAGGGTATTTCCAGCGCCGCGAAGCGCATGTCTCTGGCAGGGACACCCTCTTCACGAGCCCCAACGAAGGCTACTTCTACCGCGGATCGASGAGCCAGTGTGATTGGCTCGGCCGCTGACAAGAAGCCGACCTCAACTACGGCTGCCAGAAGTACTACGAGTAGACCGAGCACTGCTACTACAGCATCTCGCACCCCTACCACGGCAACTACTCGTACCGCTGTCCGTCCTAGTACGACCGCACCTGCCAGACCAACAACCACTGCAACGAAGCGCTTGAGCACCGCCCCGGAAGCTAAGGCTGCTGCCGCTGATGCAGGAAAGCTTGCAGAGCTCCAGGAGAAGCTATCTGAGAGTGAAACAACCATTGCAAGCTTGAAAGCAGAGTTGGAGGCTACTCAAGAAAAGATGACGACCTTCGCCAACTCCGCTGAAGAGGAATCCTCCAAGGTTGATACTGCTGTGGAAGCTATTCGAGCCGAGCATGTGGCCAAGATTGACAAACTTTCTCTGGATCATGCACAGGAGGTTCAAGAGTTGCAAGGAAAGCTGGAAGCTGCCGAAACACGACACAAGGATCTAGAAGCCAAGTCATTGCAGGATTTGGAAGTGGCCAAAAAGTCTGCTCTTGACCAAAACGACTCCCAAACAGCAGCCGTTTTGGAGGATCTCAAAGCAACTCACCTGGCCGAGCTCCAACGTCTTCAGACCGAATTGGAAACCGAAAAGGCTTCCGCAGCGGAGACTGCAGCACAGATTACTCGCTTAACCGAGGAACTTGAGTCACAAAAGTCCGCACTGGAAACAGCATCCAAAGCTGCTGAGGAGAAGGAGGCTGCTTCGAATGAAAAGCACCTTAGCATTGTTGACCAGCTTGAGAGGGAGCTGAAGGGACGGGATCAAGTCGTCGAAAATCTTGAAGTTGAATTGAAAAAGCTCTCTGAGAGCAAGGACAAAGAGATTGCAGCTGAAAAAGAGTCGTCAACTGAAAAATTATCGTCACTGGAGGCCAAGATCTCTGAACTTGAAGGCAAGCTAGCTGAGGCGCAGTCTGCTCATGGCGACTCAGAAAAGGCAGCAAAAATTCTGGTCGAAAAGGAAAACGAAATCGCTGAACAGACCGAGGTTATCAAGGCGTTGAAGGCCGAGATTGATCAATACAAGGCCACAACCGAGTCGTTGACAGTCGAGATTGAAAGTTTAAAAACGGCTTCGGGAGACTCTGAGGCGCAGGCAAAGGAGCTCGGGGCTTCTCACGAACGCAACATTGCCGAACTCAAAGCCGAGCACGAGTCGAACGTTGCAGCGCTAATCGCCGGCCATGAGCAAGCTCTTTCTGAGAAGACCCAATCCGCCGAGACTCTCCAAAGTCAGCATCAACAGGAGCTTGAGGCTTCAAAAGCGCTACAGACTGAACTTGAAGCTAAGCTCGCCGAAGCTAATGCGACAATCGACAACCTCAAGCGAGGTTACGAAGAGGGCATCAGCTCTGCCAACACTGTCGCCGGACAGGAGATTGAGTCTTTGAAGGAGAAGGTGGCTACAATGGAAAAATCCTTGAAACTTGATGCTGAAAAGATCAAGGCCTTGGAAACCGATTTGAGCTCTAAGCAGGAAGAACTCGACTTATTGCAAGAGAAGTTGAAGGAAGAAGCTGCTGCTGCTTCACAATCCGCGGATGCGCTAGCCCAGGAATCCAGCAAGCTTTCTGAGGAACATGCACGTGCTATTGAAGCCTTGAAGGGCGGCCATTCGTCTGAGTTGGAAACATTGTCATCTACTCATGCGGAAGCCCTTCAGACTCTTCAGTCTAGCTATGACGAGCTTCTCAGATCCAAGGAAGCGCTCGAATCCGGCCATGCTGAGAAGTTGCAAGCTCTCGAATCTCAGCTGGCTACGTCTCAGCAAGAGGATTCTTCCAAGCATGCTAGCCAGCTCGAGGCTCACCAGGCCGAACTCTCTGCTACAAAGAAGGAGTATGAGGAGAAGCTTCAAGCACTTGAGAGTCAGTTCGCTGCAATACAACAAGAGACGTCTAGCAAATCTGCCAGTCAACTCGAAGCTCACCAGGCGGAGATTGATGCATTGAAGAAGGAACACGCTGAGACGCTGCAGGCTCTTGAAATCCAACTGGCTGCTGCTCAGCAAGAAACTTCTACCCAATCCGCTAGCCAGTTGGAAGCTCATCAGGCGGAAATTGATGCCTTGAAGAAGGTCCATGAAGAGACACAGGCTAAATTAAAGGAGGAATGGGAGGCTGCCCAGGCTTCAAAAGCTGCTGAGACGGACTCTGACCATAGCCAAGTCATTGAGGAGCTGTTGACCGCCCACGAATCGAAGTTGACGAACTTGCGCAACGAATTAGAAGCATCACACCAGGAAAAGCTTGAATCTCTTCAAAAGACCCATGACACTGTCTTGGCTAATGTCAGCGAGCAGCTCAACAAAGCTAACGAAGCTGCTGCAGATACCTCAATTATTGACGGTCTCAAAGCACAAATTGCGGACTTGACTGCCAAGCTTAACGCTGCTGAACAGAATCTGGCGGCTGCTGAAGAGAAGTCTTCATCTTCCACTCTCGAACTAACTGGCAAGCATGCCAAGGAGCTATCAAAGGTGCAGCAGGAAAAGACTGAGCTCGAGCAAAAGCATCAAGCAGTTTCAACTCAGCTTGAAGAAGCACACAAATCACTTGGAGAACACCAGCAAACTCAGTCACGACTTGAATCCGCCATTCAGCAGCTGACCGCCGTCCAGGATGAGTTGGATGCTCTAAAGAAGGCCCATGAGCAGACCAATGGCGACTTGGAATCGGCTGTTGCCCGCAACAAGACCATCGAAGAGCAAATCGCCAAGGGCGAAAAGGAGCTCAACGAGCAAATCGAGAAGAACATGTCCTTGTTGACACAGCTCACTGATGTCGACTCTAACATCTCCAACAGCCGTAAGCGCATTCGTGAGCTAGAGGCAGAATTGGCTGCTCTCAAGGAGTCCTCGAAAGACACAAAGCCGGCGGAGACTAGCAACACTCTACTCGCAAGCAGATGGGCCACGAGTGAGGAAGAAACGGAAGAGAAGGGGGGCGCGTCTGCGGAAGGTGAGGAACTTGGTTCTTCCATAGAGGGAACGGTGGGGACGCCCCGTTTTGATACCTCTGCATTAGATTGACCGAAGAACGAACGCTGATATAAAACAGATGGCGAGCATACAGGAACAGCTTAAACAGATCCGAGCGGCAAGCGACGACTGGTACGATGAACATCGCAGGTATGTCACACCTTCCCAAAGTCGCTATACTTACTAATGTTGTCGATAGAATCGTTGGCGAACTTGTACAAGCATCTCGCGGAACAACACCAGACCCATCCTCCAAAGAACCCAGCTTGAAATCACCCACATCCATCACCCAGACGATAACAACCACAGTAGGCGGCGCTGAAGACGAAACCGCCTAAAGTTGTTTCCACCATTGCATGCAACAATTCTTTATATTGAATCAAGCTGTATATAACATGTCCAACTCTTAAGTCTTTTTTTACTGTTTTGGATACCCACCGCTGTGTTGTTTCGGGTCGAATGCCATGATGCGTTCTCTGTCGTTTTATGTGTCGTTATCGCTGTTGTCGTTGATATGGTTGATGTAGGGTTTTTGAACCCTTTATTCCCCTTTTCTCTTGTATTCAATATTTCTATTTTAATTATTGTTTATATACCATCTCCTGTCATTGATGTTGAGGATTCGATACGTTTAATAAGGATACTTGTCGAAAAAACACTCCCATGCAGTCTATGTTTTTTTTATCAATAATCTAGGGTTCTATATTTCTGGTCCTACACACCAGACATATACGTACCTAGCTACCTAAAAATATCAGCGTACGATTTCCCTCGGTTAAGAAATTGATACAACCAGACTAGAACTAATCAAAAGTAATCTTTTTCCCCTGAAACGAAGCCTGCGCCTTCTCCTGCTTGGCTTTCCTGGCTGCTTCCCACGACGGATGCAACCCATCATACGCCTTTTTCTTATTCGCGGCTATCGCATTCTCCTTCCTGACATCTTTCTCACCCCCATCACCATTTCGCGACGATGAACCAGTATATTGACGCCTGCCAGCAGCACCACCCCATCTCGGTCCATTGTCGTTATCATCCGTAGCMCCCCGTCTCGCATCCCAGCCACTATTCTTACTATTGTTTCTGCTACCTTTCTTTTGCTGCTCTTCCTGAATGTGTTTCGCTCTGGCGCCGAATTTCTTTTCCCACAGCGCTCGGCGCGCTTGTTGGCCCATTCTGTTTTTGCGTGCGGGTTTACCGCTACCGGTAGCCGCGGCGGCGACTTCGTCGTCTTCCTCGGGCTCAGAGTCGGAGCCGGACCAGTAGCCGCCCATCATTAGGGAGGGAAGAAACGTTGTATCTTTTGGTTTGTCGGCGACATTTGTATCTTGTTTGGAGGGTTTGGATTTTGTGAGAGGTGGTGGAGAGTCAGATTCGGATTCAGGTTCAGGTTCGGAGTATTCGGATATAGAGGATGCTTCTTCTGCGGATGAGATCGATATGTTGTCTGGGAATTTGGGGGTGATTTTGTTTGAATTTAAGGCGGGTTTAATGGGAGAAATGTCGTCGTCGTCGGAATCTGAGCCGTCGGATGCAGATGCAAGACGGGCATCGAAGTAAGAAAGATCCATGCTCTCGCCGTCGGATACGTCGTCCACGTTGATATCATTCAAGTACTCTGCTTTTGATTTTTCATCTTTTGCACTCTTCGAAGATACCTCATCTGGTGTGCTTTCTGGCTCATTTGCCGATTCTTCCATGCTCTCGTCTTTTTGAGTTGCTTTTTGGTCCGCCTTTTTCTGCGGCTGCTTTTTCGTACTCGTCTCGTCGACACCCAATAAAGTTCGAATATCGTTTAAAATCTCAGGCAGCGCATTCTGGACAGGGTTCGATTTGAATAATCGCGCCGTGACATTGGCCTCGGCGGGGTCGCGTGGGCCAGCGTTGATTGAAGCATTGATGCTTTTCTCTAATCGCACGAATTCAGGAGCCTCCGCGATCCGCTTCGTCTTATTCAATTGTTTGAGCAGGTATCGTTGCGCTGTTTCCTCAAGATCAAGAGCCTAATTCGGGTCTCTCAGTCAGTACAACATCATTTCATGCCCTGGCTAAGAAACGAACCTTCAAAACATGCACCTCCTTCTCCAATCGCTCCAAGGTCTTGGCATCCTTCTCACTTTTGGCTGTCTTTTGCCGTCTACCCAGTTTCTGTCTTTCAAAACCGCGAGATGTCTTTAATGCGCGGAAGAGGAGCTGGGTGCCTCGTTCGAATTTGTGGCCGAGACGGGTTGCTTTGACGCGGTTAAAGTTGTCGGAGGCGTCTTCGCCAGAGAGTTCGGAGTGTTTGCGTTTTGGCATGGTGTCGTATGGAGCTGAGTAATCAGCACAGAGCTGTCCTGGTATTTGAATAATTGAAAGTGATGGAGGAGTTATTGATGCTCGGGAAAATTTCAGTGGGGAAATATCCAACTCGGTCTCTGATTGGCGGGAGTCCGCCGTACCTTCTTTAGTTGTCGTCTTCTCCAAGACTCCCAACACTTCTTTTGTGTCACATCATATACTTAGAGGAGTAAATTTGACATGACTGAGCAATCAACAATTTGCACTGGTCTGCCCGCAGTTTGCTCGGAGTGGTCTATGGGTACTAATTTTCACTCTCACCACAGCGTGCAAGATGATTAGATGAGCTAAAACGACGTCTTCAAGAACGATCGGCTAACTTGTCAGTAACAAAGAGCTGACCGACGAATATAAAAATTAATATAATCACCGCATTAACGGTATCCTGTTTCCGGCTGTGCAGTATGGCCTGCTCTCCAAGAGCATCCATATACCCCGATTCTCGAGGTATATGAATGAAAATGATTGGACTTTCGCGCCACAGGCGGCTGCATGTGGCGTCGACTTATGATAGTCTTAAGGGAGCGGGGTGAACCCTCTCTGTTCAGCCTCGCGATTGAGGCCATGCCAGTCCTCGGTGATAGGTATCATGGTGCAGACACAATATGGCCACCGTATCGAAATCATTACTCAAGCCGCACGATTATACAGTAGCATGGATCTGCGCTCTTGCCATAGAAATGGCTGCCGCGGAGGCAATGCTGGATGAGAGACATTCTTTACCTACCATCTCCGGTGACGACAATACCTACGTCGCAGGAAGGGTGGGCTCCCATAATGTTATTATCGCGTGTCTTCCAGCGGGAGTTTATGGGACGACCTCTGCTGCCAACGTAGCGTCTCAGATGCGGCTCACCTTCAAGAGCATTCGGTTTGGGCTCATGGTGGGAATTGCTGGGGGAGTACCTAGTGCAGATCACGATATTCGACTTGGTGATGTCGTAGTCGGCAAACCAACGCGGGATTTTGGGGGAGTAATCCAATACGACTATGGCAAGGCTGTGGCTGGCGGCTATTTGGAACGAACAGGKGTCTTGAATAAGCCTCCAACCATACTCTTGACAGCCATGACGGCGCTACAGTCCGCACACATTGCGAACAAAAGTCGTATTCCTGATCTAATTGCAGACTTGGCCGAGCGACATCCGCGAATGAAGGAGAAGTTTACGTATGACAGCCGCAGAGAAGATTTGTTGTTTGAGTCCCAGTACCATCATAGTGATCGTGCGACGACCTGCGATGAATGTGATAGGCAGCGGCTAGTTACTCGAGCGCCAAGGGACAGGAACGACCCTGTTATACACTACGGTCTGATTGCATCCGGCAACCAGGTCATGAAGGATGCTCAGAATAGAGAGAAGCTCGCCCGAGAATTGGGCATCCTGTGTTTTGAGATGGAAGCAGCTGGTCTGGTGGACACATTTCCATGCCTAGTAATTCGAGGGATTTGTGATTATGCTGATTCTCACAAAAACAAACAATGGCAAGAGTATGCAGCTGCAACGGCGGCAGCTTATGCAAAGGAGCTTGTCACCATGGTCCATGCTCTTCAAGTTGTAGATACACCTTCGGTTATGCCGATCACCGACGGTACGTAGGCTATGTGCAACAGACTGTAAAGTTCTCGGTTCTGACTATAATCCTGCCAGTCGTTCATAAAAGCAAGGCTATGGCCAAACTGCGAGGCTCGTCAACTTGGGTAGCAAAGCCGAATGGTGAGTGGAAATGATTCAATTCTTGCAGCACATGTGCTCATTCATTGCAGGCGAACTCGACGAGACGATGCTTAGGCGGATTTCAACCTATGAGCATGAAAAGATTCATCAGCGACTTGCTCGCAAACGCGTCATGGGGACAGCGCAGTGGTTCCTGGATCATCCCGATTTCCAAGCATGGCTGAAGGAGAAAAGATTCTCGAGGCTGTGGTGCTCTGGGAAAAGTAAGCGTGCCCACTGGGGCTCCTTGCACAACGATCAGCACTAATCATTACTCTTGAATAGTCGGCTCGGGTAAAACAACGATAGCGTCAGCACCCCTTCGCTCGTCGCCTTGTGGTGAGTAGGCTAATCGTGCCATAGGACAGCGGCTATCGATGAAGCCAA
The DNA here is from genome assembly GCF_001896365.1 of Talaromyces amestolkiae. NCBI lineage: Eukaryota > Fungi > Ascomycota > Eurotiomycetes > Eurotiales > Trichocomaceae > Talaromyces > Talaromyces amestolkiae. The sequence goes on along the minus strand of NW_024468039.1, from coordinate 1,076,415 downwards.
ATATCGATTATCGAACAACTTGGCTTCGACGGCCTTCTTCTACTGTGAGAGCGACAGACCAGACGAGCTGAATGGGTCTTACATACTTTCCAGTCTGATCAGACAATTATGCAACTATCTTCGAGTGAAAAATAGACGCTGCCCCGGCGATGTGGCAGATGCACTGAATCGCTTTTTTGGGAAGGATCGAGTTTTTCCAGACTTCGAAGATTTGAAGGGTCTTATGTTCCAGTTATTCAAACTTGTCCCAGACACAGTGTACATCATTGATGGACTCGATGCATTGAACCCAAGCCAAAGTAAAGATCTGTTTGAGTTCTTCAGGTCCCTATTCTGCGGTTCTGGATCACCACCAGAGTCAAGAATACTTTTTTTCAGCCGAGAACAATTGCCTGGTTATACAGGCATTCCCCTATTCATGGCCGGCGCTCGTCAAATTTCGACTACGTCCAATGTGATGCCGGACCTTCAAGTGTACATTGATACGAGTGTCACCGATAAATTGATGACCAGGAAGCTCACGGACGATTTAGCCTTGTTGGATGAGGTCAAGCGGGTCCTCCTGGAAGAATCATCTGGAATGTAAGAAGCGTATCTCTCTTTTATATTAGCTGAAGGCTAACAGACCAGGTTTCTTTGGGTCTACCTGCAGTTGGAGATTCTGTGGCAAGAATGTTTCACAGACAATCGTATTCGATCAGCGTTACGAGATCTTCCGACAGATCTGGAGGAGACATACCGTCGCTGTGTCCGAAGAATGACTTTTGCTAATTCTTATGCATTGCGCGTTCTTCAATGGGTCAGTTTCGCTGCGAGACCACTTCATATCGACGAATTAAGAGAGGCCGTCGCGTTTGACTTGGAGGACATGACATGGGACGCCGGAAAGATCCCACAAGCTGATGTGGTGATTGGGTGTGGTGCGAATCTCGTGGCCGTCGACCCATCTGATCAATGTGTGCGCTTTGCGCATCCCTCTGTTAAGACATATCTGCTCAAAGATTCAGACTCAGCCAGTTTGATTCCAAGATACCCAAAATCCGATAGGCAGGGCGAGCTCCAGTGCGGAGAATTCTGTGTTGCGTATTTGTCGTTCTCTAACTTCAACCTCGCACTGGTGAAGCCAGCCAACGAGACTGAAGTGGTAAAAGTCCCGAATGCCCAGCTGCTCGCCGGCGATGCATTGACATCTCCCTTCGTTAGATTTTTCTGGGGACGAGGGAAAAATCCCAAGCCACCCACCCAAGTACAATTTCGACGCATTGGATCAGCCACTATCCCGGATCGTTCACAATATAAATTTCTGGACTACGCAGTCACTCACTGGGCCTTGCAAACCAAAGAGATCACTTTTAAATCTCTAGTCTGGGAAAAGTTCGAGCGACTCTCGCTAAGTTTCAATGAAACCTGGAATTTTCACCCCTGGGTGATCGGCGGCCGCTCACAAATCTCACGTCTGCATGGCCTCTTCGGCTGGGCTGTTGAAAACGAGCACCTTCCGCTATTGGCATTAGCTCTCAATTCTGAGCGAGACATACGATTGATCTGTAACCTTCCATTAATCGATGAACGACTTCCTGCACTTCATCTCGCATCAAAAATGGGGCTTGTGGACGTTGTCAGACTCCTTCTGCCCGTGTGCCAATTGAACTTGCAGGACGAAGAAGGATATACTGCCTTACATCACGCAGCTAGTAAAGGACATGTACGTGTTGTGGTCATACTTCTAAATAAAGCAAACATTAAAATAGGCATCCCGTCAAAAACCCAAGTTACACCCCTTTGGCTGGCTGCTAGTCATGGCCATTGCGACGTTGTGCAGGCTCTAGCTGAGAGGCAGGCGGATTTTGAGGCCGAAGATAGTGAAATGCGACGGACGCCGCTTATAATGGCTGCTAGTAATGGCCATCGAGCTGTTGTCGACTATCTCGTGAGCAACAGAGCGTATTTGGAAGCAAAGGATGCCGGGGGTAGGACGCCATTATCATGGGCCATCACGAATGAGCATGTGGACACGATCGAACTTTTACTTGAGAGAGGCGCCAATCCTGCTTGTAAATTTGCGAACAAGGGACAATTGCTGTTACGGGTGGCGCAGACTGGCCATGCTGCAATTATGCACTTACTAGTCAAAGATCTCACGACGAACCTAAACACTACCGATGACAATGGCTTAACAGGCTTACGGTGGGCTGTACAGAATAAAAACTTGGAAATTGCTAATATCCTTCTTGATGCCGGGGCAGATCGGGAGATCCGAGATGCTCGCGGCCAGACGCCTTTACTGTGGGCAGCGAGAAATAATCACGAAGCACTGACTGACTTACTGCTAAAGAAAGGCGCGGTTGTATATGCTCAAGATAAGGAAAAGAGAACAGCATTATTCTGGGCTGTCAAGAACAGCCGCGAGGGTCTAGTCAAGCTACTGCTCGACCGAATCGGAGACCAACACGCGGGAAGGAAGCGGTTACTGAACGCTATCGCCTTGCGGACTGCACAAATGCGAACTCAGGATACAGTGGAGTCATCACTTGGCGCAAATGGAGATTTTGAGGACAAGACGCCGCTACTGTCGGCTGTAAGAAAAAGCCACGAGTGGTTGACTCAGCAGTTTATGGAAATTGTCCCTAACGTGGACCGAGAGACTATTCTAAAGGAGGCAGCTTCTATGTGGTCCACAGTGAACGGACAAATGTCCCTACTCGAAATGCTCGTTGGGAAAAAAAGTAAAGATGACATCGATGAGTCCTATATGAGGACATCCCTCCTACAAGCTGCGGAGAAGGGTGATGAGCATCGGGCGAAGCTGATGGTTGCTAAAGGCGCTGATATCCACGGAAGAAATCTATACGGGGAGACAGCACTATGGTGGGCTGCAAGAAACGGGCATGCGTCGCTTGTAGAATTTTTCTACGATAAGGGTGCAGATATTGAATCCAAGGATAAATTTGGTCTCACGCCATTAGCTTGGGCGGTTGAGAAGGGATACTGGGATGTTGTTAAGCTATTGGTGGGCTGGGGCGCTGACATCCGGGCTCGCGACAAGTCTGGCCAGACACCACTTACTAGAGCTGATGGCAAAGGAATGCGGAATCTATTGGTTGGAGAATGAAGGCACAAGTGATGCAGGACTTTCGCCTCTGGCTCTATTCCGTTTTGCTTGCCTTGTATAATGCCAAAGACAAACGGATACCCGCTGCGTGCTGGAGATTACGATTTCAATCGAGGAAGGCTTTGACTTTCCTGCTTAGTTCATATGCTAAATCTCATCTTTGGGAACCTGTTCGGCCAAGTCTCATTCCAAACCCAACTTAGGTAAACCATGAATCCGGCCTGTTCATATTTTATTCCATAATCGCCTCGACTTTTCTACATCTTGATAGACCAGGAAATTTGTGTCAATTGACGCAACATAAGGCGGGAGAATGGGCCTCATTTGAGACAAAGTTGAGACAATCCTGGCTAAATCCTGGCTTCGTCTGTGCCGCTGGCACCGCTGGGACCTGTTTATTATGCTTGATCACCATCCCTGCTTTCGCTACATGCGAGCCTGACGTCCGTCCCTTGGAGAGCCGAACGTTCTATCAGCTGTGGAGCGAATGACTTCTGAGTCCAGCAGTCTTCGGCCTGCTTGTCACGGGTTATACCGGCTATTTTTTGCACATCAGAAATGGCGTAAGCATTGGAGTTAACTATCTCTTCTTGCCTTATATCCAAGTCTGCTCTTATCGAAGCGTTACAATATTTGCTTGAAATTTATTTTCTTGACGCTGAACTGTATTCACTAGGTCCTTCGATGTAAAAAGTAGTACTATGGTTAGGGCTGGGCTCGCCAAATCAATGTATTATTGGATATGCAATAGTGAATACCTACCCAGGTACCCAGATAGTGAGGACACATACGCACGACTGGTAGTTCCGAAGTTTCAAATGAGGTGCTGCCTAAACATACCACCTCAATGTTTCGGGCGGGCCAACTGGTTTATATATTTATGGCTAACGCGGCAAGATCTAAGTTTTTCAATTTTGGATTCACGAGATCAATACCCATCAATTTTGGTCCAGTGTCTGGTGAATTAAATGTACAAAGGATCAAACCAAGCAGACTACACATGTAGGTGCGTGGCCATTGGTACTTGTAATCGTGAATAATTGAGCTTGTTTTTCTCTTTTCTATCTGCATCCAACCATATCCTTGAAGTGCAATTCGCGGGTCTCTATATACAAAGTAGACATGACACAAGGGAAACTAATGAAAGAGTAGGTTTACAAAGGCGACTTGCCGCCTATTTCTTTTCTGCTGGTTTCTCCTCTGGCTTGGGAGTGGGAAGTTTGAACTGTTGAACCGTCTGTGTTAGTAAAAATCAACACGGATACGCAAAGGGAAACTTACGGAGTCAGGAGCACGGTCGGTACCGCTGCCAATCTGTTCCCAGGAAGAGCTTCCTCCCTCAAAGTTACGGAATGCCTGCGTAAGCTCGAGAGGCTCGTACACAATGCGCTTCTTCTCCTCGTCGTATCGAATCTCAGTGTAACCGGTCAATGGGAAGTCCTTGCGGAGAGGATGGCCGTCGAATCCATAATCGGTCAACATACGGCGGAGATCGGGATGGCCGGAGAAGAAGACACCAAACATGTCGTACACTTCACGTTCGTACCAAAGAGCGCCATCGAAGAGGCTGGTCATACTGGGCACGGGCTGTGCTTCATCACAGTATGTCTTGACGCGGATACGGGAGTTGTGGCGGACACTGAGCATGTTGTAGACAACCTCGAATCGTTGGTCGCGGGTGGGATAGTCGACCGCAGTTATATCGGAGATTTGGGTGTACTCGGCGGCGGTGTGGTACTTGAGGAAGGTCATGACGGGGACCAAGCCGGAGGGGGGAACGTAGATGGTAAGCTCGTCCTTCCAGACGGAGAACTGTTGGACGTATTTGGGAAGGCAGGACATGATGTATTGTCCGTATTTGTGCATGGCGTCGGCCTGGTCCTTGTATTTGTCGGCAGGGTTGACCACGGGAGCGCGCAACTCTCCTTGAGCTGTACGAATAGCAATCTTTAGCACAAGCACGCATTGAGACCATTAACCGCATTGCTATGGTAGGAATCACTTACGAGGACGTGCGGCGTGTCTCATGTTCGGGACAGGATCTTCCTTATCGAGTTGACGAAAGTGAGTCGAAGAAAAGGTACGGACGCATACTGCGGATCTCGAGGCAGCGCCCAGAGAGCGGCTGCTTCCCAATCGCATCAAAGACCGCGTGGCCGCCATTGTGACAAGGCAATTGCTTGACGAATATGAGGATGAAGCTGGACGACAGCAAGACGGACGGTTTGATGATGTTGAAGCGAGCCGCGGAAAGAGGGTCACATGATAATGCTTATATAAGGGGTCATGTGATTTGAGTCGCCGCCCAAGCGCGACCAAGGCCCGCCAAGCCTAACCAGCCTATCTGGGAAGGAACCACCTGCCAGCGCGGCAAACCAAGATTGACCTTCTGTTCTGTTCCTTTCCTGCTATTCTCCACGAAATCTTCTCTTTCACCACATCCCTTCCCACCTCGATCCCTTTCGAGCTGTTGTATTAACGATTTCCTTCTTTCCTTCTCTTCTCGTAATCTGTTTTCATATACCTATTCCAGTTCCAGTTCGTGCAGACCGGGGTTGTCAGTTTTTCCTTGGGTTTACTAGCGACGGCCTCGTTTCATTTTCAAACGGCGTACGAAATCGATTCTCGTCGTAACTCACAACATATCGCCTATCATGTCGAATCGAAATCAGATAGACTCGGTCATTGACGACGATGACGAGTTCTGGTAAGGACTATGTCTAGATGATTACCGTGAGCCCGGTTAAGCTAACCTTTGACCGTCTTTGACAGCCCACTCTGTATTGAAGAGTTTGATCTTTCAGACAAAAACTTCAAACCTTGTCCTTGCGGCTATCAGGTACGTTCTTTGTCGTCTTTCGCCTCCCGCTCTCCCTCTCATTAAGAGGTTTGCGCTAATACTTTGATACTCTCAGATCTGTCAGTTTTGCTACAACAATATCAAAACTCATAGCGAAGAGGGCCGGTGTCCCAACTGCAGACGTGTTTACGATGAAAGCACTATACAGTACAAGGTGCCTGATGTAGACGAGTATGTTGACCCTCTGATAAACTGTCGAGCGAGCATCATAACTAATCCTTCTCTACCCTTAGGTTCAAAGCCGACTTGGCACTGAAGCATCGGAAAGCGGCCGCCGCGAAGAAAAAGGAAGCAGAGAAACGAGAAATTGAAGCTTCCAGCCGAAAGAACCTTGCTGGTGTGAGAGTCGTTCAAAAAAACCTGGTTTACGTTATTGGGTTAAATCCCACAATACGGGACGAAGGGCAGCTTTTGCAGACGCTGCGTGGCCCGGAGTATTTTGGCCAGTATGGCGAGATTGACAAAATCGTCGTTAGCAAAGCCAAACCAGGTGGCAACCCCAACCAAGGAATTGGCGTCTACGTGACATTTTCGAGAAAAGTCGATGCAGCTAGCTGTATCGCGGCTGTGGATGGTTCGACAAACGGCGATAGACTCCTTAGGTTTGTAATGATTCCGTAGTTCCTATCGTGCAAAATACTGACCCAATTCTAGGGCGCAATACGGAACCACTAAATACTGCTCGTCTTTTCTGCGAAATGAACAGTGCAACAACCGCAATTGCACATTCCTTCATGAAACCGGCGATGATAATGAAAGCTACAGCAGGCAAGATCTGTCTTCGATGAATACTGCGCAAAGACCACATTACACGAACGGCGCGACAAATGCTGGCACTCGACCCTTTACTCAGCCTCTGCAATCCCAACCCATGCGCAGGCAGGGTAGCAAAGATGAAGGCGGAAAGCCTCTACCAGATGGCCCTGCTCTCCCATCCTCTGCAAGTTGGGCGAACAAGGACGCACCTTTTAATCGCGCTAGGCGACTTAGTGCTGGTAGCCGCTCATCACCAAGTCCGAAGCCGGCAAACGTTCCCCTGGCGAAAAGCGAAGAACTCAAAAAGAATTTTCCTACGGCACAAGAATCGCGACGATCCACTCCCGCTCCCGCTCCTGCCCCGGCTCCAGTATCAACACCAGCACCCGCACCGGTACCGGTTGCTGCTCCGACTCCAGCGCCCTCTCAAGGCCTTCCTCCGGCCAAACCAGCAACAGCCCCCGCACCAGTCAAGGATGGCCTATTAGAGTCGCTTCTCAACGCGGTAAACTCTCCAGGATTTCGCTTCGTCTTTTCGACCGATGGCTTGTCCGACGATGATTTGAAGTACATAGAAAATGGTCCCTCCTTGATCGATCCATATGGCGGGGCAAAGCGCCGAGCGATGCGGGAAAAAGTCGAGCAAGAGCGTGCTAAACAAGAGGCCGAAACACAATCGTTGTTGCAATCAGCGGCAGCGGACGACGAGAACCGCGAGAGTGGCAGCTTGCAATTGGGTGGCGAGCCGGATGATGTACATCCATCAAGAAATACAGTCTCTCGTAATCGCGATACACATGGTGCGATCCAGCCTCCCTCCCAACAAACAACAAATGCCAATTCGTTAGTTGGCTCTCCTGTGTCCATATCGCAACAATTTCACAACTTGAACACGAACACTCGGAGCTTGACCCCTCTTCAGCAACAACAACTTATGCTTCTGAAATCCGGTGCTGGTCAGCAAGGCGGACTCGTGGATTCTTTGAATCCTGCATTTGACCAAGTTTCTCAGTCTCGATCAGGCCTGTTTCAAGCAGGAATTTCGCAAGCAGGGGCAAGTGATAGATTCTACTTCCATCTTAATAATCTATTAACTAACTTTGGGTATAGACATCCAACACGAGGCTATTCGGTCAACAAAATCTGATGCAAACTGGAAATCCCGGTCAACTCGCTGCTCCCGCTCCTCAACAAGGTCAATTTTACACCAGCAGCGTTCAAGGGCCCCCTCCGGGTTTGAAGACAGCCGGTACACCCCCCATCAGCGGTGGTGGCATGTTTGCACAGGGTCACGGCTTCACGTCAAACACGAATCTTGGACTGGGTTCGAATGTCGGAAAGCAGGAGTCGAATCCAGACCTTATGCGCGAGTTACTTCGTGGTCGTGGCGTGTCAGCTGGAACTGGTGGATTGCAGGGTCATGAATCTGCTAAGCGTGAGTTCTTACTTCCCTTCATTCAACAGCACCATACCCCCCCTCCCCTGACTCCCGCTACTGGCCTTCTCAACGCGTTCTATGGATCCCAGAACGGTGCTCTCACCGATTTTGGACCACAGAAGCAAAAGAAGAAGGGGAAGAAGCACAGACACGCTAACACTTCCTCCGGTGGAGGCGGTGTAGTAGATCTTGCGGACCCGAGCATTCTACAGGCGAGAATGCATCAAGTCGGTGTTGGTTCGACTGGGCAAGTGCTATACGGAAGTCAGGGGCAAGGTGGGTACAACCCCTCTGTGATGTACGGTGCCGGGTTTAATCGGTGGTGATTTGTATACCGTCTTACTGGCGGAAGCATCGGCTTGCCATCGTGTTTCAGTTTCGAGATGTGATTATCCTTTCCCTTTGCATATTCGAATATCCCTTTTTGTATGATCGTTTTGATTTTTCATGACATGTGTGTTTTTTCCTTGCGAGGCCAGGCTGCTAGGAAGCCTCAAGGTTGCGTGGTTTTCTGGTTTTTTCCCTGTCAATTTTTTCTGCATTATTTTCCCTTTTCCCACAGCAGCCAGCATTTGTGAAAACGGCCATTCAAAAGAAACGGCCTGGGTCTGTTTTTGGCGTTTCAATCGGGTGTACTCTTCTTTCCTCGTCTCAATTCGATTTCTGAATTGGCGTTGCTGCATTCCCCATTGGTGATTTGCATGTTTCCGGCTGTTTTTTTACTCCAGCCACCACAAGCTTCCTGCACTGGCTTGTTCTACATTCAGCATTATGCCGGTGATCAAAGCGGTTATGTACGTTAAGACCTCCCTGTCCTGTCTTGAATACAAGACGAGTCAATATGCTGAAAACAAATTCTCACATATAATGTCCTAGACCTTTTGCTGTTGGTCACTGGCTGAGTATTTGATTTAATTGAGCCCGGAGATCCTTGTAATACCCTATGACTGTATTGTATATATGAATGTTCTTTTGTTTTTGACACCCAGACGATGGCAGCCGATTGCTTTTTGCTGTTCTTTGCCTTTGACTGCTTTTGACATACGACACTGCATCCGAACTTGGACTAACTTTCTATAGTGGACGATGAAGAATTCCCACCTCTGAGTGTTGGACCGAAGAGCAGGCTGGAACATGCTTTTAGGCCGACATTGACTCAAGAGTCGCGAGAGCATTCTCGAGCGGGTACTCCATCTCTTCCTCCTGGTCTTCCCCTCCCACATGGCCATCCACCGGCAGCTTTCTTCTCAGATAAGAAAAGTTTGGACAGTCCAGAGTTCCCTTTTAGTCTACCGACTCATGGTCCTCCCGGTCTTCCAGCGTCTGGACGTGCGACACCATTGCAAAAGTCATTGGACACTGTATCCCGGCAACAGACCCCAATGGTTCCGGATGTCTCGGATGAAAATGCACAGGTCGAGAAGATTCGGAACTTTGGAGATATCTCATTAGGTTCTCCCAAGGCACGATCGGCTAGAAAGCCCAACGCTGCGGCACCAACAGACCTGCCGGCTAGCAACAAATCAACGGTGACAAAGGGTTCACAGAACAAAAAGCACAAGCCTATCAAGCTAGACCTTTCTATGCCGTTGGAAGAGGTGCCGGCCGCATCACCTGTAAAGGAAAGCCCAGCATCTAGCAACGTCACTCCTGCGAACTTGCCACAATCAAACGTTGCGGCTAACTCGCGACCTGGCACGCCGCTGACTGGAATATCACGGAATTCCGATTCTTCTGGACCGCGTCAACCAAGGGTCCTTCGTGTTGTGGACACGCCAAAGGCAGAGACTCCCCCTCCTCCATCGGCAGCGCCGTCGCTATCTTCGGTTGTTCAAGCCAAGATCCGCTCTAGACGCCCAAGTATTTCTTCAGCTGATCGTCCTGAAACGCCTGGCGATATAGGCTCTGAATTTGAGTTTACTTCCGCATCTGCGTCACGAGCCAATTCGCCCCCTCCAAGCAAAATCGGATCTGCCCCTGTCCGTTCCATGACAAAGAATCAAGTGAAGAAAGAGCGAAGAATGAAGGCAAAGCAGGCAGAGGAGGCTATCAAAGAAGAGGTAGCGACAGCCATTCCTGAGGAACCTATTCAAGCTCCAATTATTGGGCGCAAACGCAAAACCAAGAAGCCACCTACTGCGTCCGAGGTTGCTGCTTCTACATCTACCAAGGAGCCTTCCGATGCGGAAAATGTCCCTACGCCAAAAGTCGAGGCGAAAGCCGATGTAAGCACTCAGAAACCGAAACCATCACCAGAGAAAGTCCCGGATGTCAGCAAGCCTGTGTTGGATGCAGAAGTAGTTGAGCCTCCGGCCGACGAACCATGGAGAGCTAACAACACGATTGCGCAGTTGATTGAAGACGCCAAAGCTACGGGTACTTCAATTAAGGATTTGTTCTTGGAACGAACAGCGCCTCTTCATGTTCTATTGGCTCAAATGCAAAGCAAGGGTGATATTGATCTTAATAATCATCCATTGTTCAACCCTCCCCCTCTTAGTCAGCGCACCGACATGAAAAGTGAGGCTGAGGACTACGAGTTTTTCAAGCTGCCATTGTACATTTCGGAAGAGAATAAGAAAATCTTGCTCAGCGGCCAACCACTCCGAATCAACCATGGCGTTGACAACCTGAAAGTGCGATGCATGATAACGCCCAAGGGTCGTGTGTTGCGCCACCTGTCTGACGAAGAAGAAGACCGCTATCTTGAGCTGGAAAGTCACGTGGATGCTGGTACTTGGAATGAATACCCTTCGACTAATGTTCCGGGTCTTGACGTGACCAATATGAACGGGGGGTTGGATGCGCTATTCTTGACGCCTGGAAGATTCGGTGTCGCTCTATCCGAACCACCAAGTCCTAGGATGTCGCTTGCTGCTGGTGGAGCAGTCGTCACTGCCGAAGACCAGTTCGCGCTGGATCCCCCATCAGAGTCCGGTCCTACCATGGGCGAGACCGATCACACTCACAAACTTCCCGAGTCAGCGAGATATCCTCCGATCATCCCCGAAATGGACAATGTTTTTGGTATGTCGAACAAAGAGCTGCGCGCTTTTATCGAGCAGTCGCAGCGGGAGTTGGAGAGTTCCCGAAAGGATTTTGACGCTGTTGACAAGAAACTAGCGGCTTTGGTCAAGCGAAACAAGAAACTTGCGCAACAGGCACTTGGTTCTGTCGTTGAGGTTGGGAAATAGCTCCTTACGGCTTCATGGCTAATTATGAAGTTTTTACTGTATTTTTTATGGGAGACAATTATCCACGGATAGGATAACATCGGGAGTTGTGTATTACTATGCTGTAAGCGATTGGATTTGTGTCTTTTAGCAATGGTTCAATGTTTAGCAACTTCATGGATTTATCAATAAAAGTGTATACTATAGTATAATGTATTCATCAAGCAATGTCTTGAACAGTCTTTCTCCCTTCCACTCGGCAAGCGTCGGCAAACCCGCCCGCCTTTATCAGCTTATCTCAGCGCCGACGCCAACCGAGCCCTCTTCTTGGTTTCACTCATTCATTCACGTTCACTCACCACCTCAATTTTCACACTTCTTCTGTTTGTTTGCCTGTAAAATTCATACAGCAACAAGTTCACACTTCAAGTTCATCGCTGATGTTGTAGTTCGTGGTCAACAAACATCGACCCCTCACAATGGCGTCTCTATTCGCCAGCAGCCGTATCGCTCTCCGCTCCATCAACAGACACACTCGCTTCAGACACGCCCTAGTGCGATGGGAGAGTTCAATTTCGCAGAGACCTGGGTCGGATACGTATGTCTTTCACCCCCATACATTGCAGAAATATCCGCTAATATGTGTTCATTTATTATCTAGAGTCCGCTTCCCAGGCGCCGTCGACAGCAAATTCACATCGGAAATGGGCTTTTCGAGGCCCTCGTCGCTACCTGCCATGCCCACGTATCGAGTGATGGATTCCGATGGCGTTATTGTGGACACGAAGCATGAGCCTTCGGATGTAGCGATCGAGGAGGTCATAACGTGGTACAAGAATATGTTAACTGGTATGTCTTTTGTTTCTCGGGTAGTGGAGATCGACACGCTAATTGGGTCAAGTCAATATCATGGATGTCATCATGTTCGAGGCGCAGAGACAGGGTCGTCTGAGTTTTTACATGGTATGGTCGGTCTTTAATATGTGCACTAAGTACAGTACTGACGAATAGCAAAGGTCTCGGCGGGCGAAGAAGGTATTGCAGTCGGATCTGCATCTGCGCTAAAAGACCATGACGTCGTGTTCTGTCAGTATCGCGAAACTGGCGTTTTCCAGCAGCGAGGCTTCACAATGAAACAGTTCATGGCTCAGTTGTTTGCGAATAAGCATGATTCGGGACGGGGCAGGAATATGCCTGTGCATTATGGGCTTGAGTATCCTCGTATTGTACGTCGAAACCCTTACAAGGCCAGGAATATGTGGGATTAATGAGTCTGTATAGTTCACCATATCCTCCCCCCTAGCGACACAACTCCCACAAGCAACTGGCGCCGCATATGCTATGAAAATCCAGGCCCTTCAAAACCCCAACACCCCAGCTGGCGTTGTCGCCTGTTACTTTGGAGAAGGTGCGGCTAGCGAGGGCGATTTCCACGCCGCATTGAACATGGCGGCGACACGCTCCTGCCCGATTGTGTTCATTTGCCGAAACAACGGTTTCGCGATCTCCACGCCCACATTGGAGCAATACCGCGGTGACGGAATCGCCAGTCGAGGCATTGGTTATGGTATCGACACCATCCGTGTCGACGGAAACGACATTTTTGCAGTCCGCGAAGCCACTAAGGAAGCGCGGCGCATGGCTCTTGAAGATGGCGGGCGACCTATTCTGATTGAAGCAATGAGTTACCGTGTCTCCCACCATAGTACCAGCGACGACAGTTTTGCGTACCGCGCCCGCGTCGAAGTAGAGGATTGGAAGCGCCGCGACAACCCCATTATTCGTCTACGCAAATGGCTTGAAAACAAAGGAGCTTGGAGCGAGGAACTGGAGCAACAGACTCGGGCAGATCTTCGCGCTGCGATTTTGAAGGAGTTCAATGCCGCGGAGCGCGAGAAGAAGCCTCCTCTTAAGGATATGTTTGTGGATGTCTATGAGGAACTGACGGAGGAGCAGGAGGCGCAGCGCGAGGAGTTGCGAAAGCACCTGGAAAAGTATCCCGGTGAGTACAATATTAATGATCATGAGAATGGTCTCAAGGGGCTGTAAATAGATTTTTCCTTGACTTTTTATTTCTCATGTTTACGATGGCGTTCAATGACCTCGGGCGAAACTGGTTCAAATTGTACAGGGAGCGTTTGCATAGAAATGAATTTGTGTAGATGATATCCATTGCGATGGTAGTATGGTACATATGACAATAAACCTAGTAACATCGTGGGTCTCATCTTGCACGATTTTTGCCTATTTAATGCGACTGGAGAGGAAGTCGTCAATAACCCTAACTTTGAACGAATAGCAAATGTCCTACTTAGGTATGCGTATAGCCTAGGATAGATGGTTTTATGTTTTTCAGGTGATATCAACATAAATTGAGATTGAAGAGTGCCTAGGTAGACTCCAATTCGCCGCTTTGCTTGACTCGTTTCAGTGCCACCACCTGATGCTAACGGCAGACAGCTCGGATGAAACTCGGCATTTAATTCTCAGCGAAGTATCGATTTATATCTATGCGCTAATCCCAAGCCTTTGAAAATTGCACGTGCGATTATTTTGGGAAGGTTATTGAGCCACGCACCCCAAACTGAGATGTGATGGGCTGAGGGTTGTGGAATGGAGAGACGTATGATGCTTTCATCTGGAGATGTTCCATGGTTGTATGCCGGGGTATAAAGTCATGCCCAAGTCCGGTTGTCTGGGACTGATTTTTGGAACCCCTAAATTAAACCTCACCTAGAGTAGTTCCACTAAACAAGTAATTAATTACTTCAACACGGAAATAAGTACCAGAGATACCAGAATGAGCGTCGTCACCGAGCCGCGAGGCTTCATCGACTTTTACAACAAACCGGGGTCCTCGAACGGAGCCAAGATCGCAATTATCCTCAACGAGCTTGGGTATGTCCCTTATTATTACCTTCTTTTAACATACTCAAGCTGATAATTCACAGCCTCACCTATCGCTACCACGAAATCCACACCCCAGTCTCTCCCCTCGACAAAGACACCTACCACTCCCTCAGCCCCAACGGCCACTTCCCCGTGCTCACCGACATCCACCCTGACGGCTTCAAAGTCTCTTTGAACCAGACCGGCGCTATTGCGCAGTATCTAGTCAGCGAATACGATCAGATAGACAATGCAATCTCGTTTCCTCGCCGGTCACCGGAAGAGATTGAAGCTATGAATTGGTTCTTTTTTGGCGCATCGAGGGTTGCGCCGGCCCATGGGGAGGCGGTGCATTATACCAAAAAAGAAGAGGGCCCGGGAAGTGAGGCGTATAGCGTTGGTCGGTTCAGGAGTAGCACGACGGGTCTATTTTTTGCGTTGGAGCAGAGGTTGAAGGAGACCGGGGATTATCTTGTGGGGCATAAATTGTGCGTTTCTTCTTCTTCTATCGATCAGTATGGTTGGTGCTTAAAAGTGTGCTAATGGTGATTACAGCTCAATTGCAGATATTGCGCAAATACCGTTTGTGGTTGCTGCTGAAGAGGCTGGGATCGGTATTGAGATATTTCCGAATCTGACAGCGTGGTATAACAGGGTATTATCGCGGGCTGGTGTGAAAAAGGGACTTACAGTTGCTGGGATTGAGTTTTTGGCATAAGTTCATTATCGATATTTGGTATGATCATTTCGTATTGATTGATTGTCGACTATTGTGAGCGCTTTTGCTGTTGTTCACGTGCTTATTGCAGCCCTATGCAGAGTTGTATGTCTATAATCACAAACATTCCGTTCCTTGCATGTTTATCCATAACTTATATCCATGAATACTTCGAACTGTACGTTATCATTCTGTAGCCCTGGAAGGCCTTATCATGTACTAAGAGACCATCAGTGTGCATTCATCAAGAAGTGTGTATTGAGACATACCGTATATGCATGCGTCCCCTCAAACCCAAAGTCCTTCGCATCAAAAACATTTGTCCTAATTGTCTCAAACCCATTCTTCGCATACAGAGGAAATCCTTCCTCCGTCGCCTCGAGATACGCGACCAATCCCGACGCCTCCGCATCCTGAATACATCGCTGCAACAACGCCTTCCCAACACCCTTGCCCTGATGTTCTGGATGCGTAAAGAGTGACTCCAAATCCACCCTTGGCTTCAATTTAAACACTCTCCCGTCCTCCTCTTTAATCCCCATAATCTCGCGTTTCCCCTCGAGCAAACCGCTATAAAATGCCCTCGCTACATCTACTCGCAATTCAGGTACGCCGAAGGCTCCTAACCCTTGTGCAGTCTCTTCCTCCACGGTCTTCTCGATAGTCTCTACTTCTGCATGGATACTCCATCTTGCAGCCCCAATAATAGCGCCGGTCTCACGATCCACGGCCTTGAAGCTTTTTGCGAGTGGGTCTTTATTGAAGGATTCGACCCGACGCTTTGAGAGGATATCCATGGACTCTTCTGATAGCGGGAAAGGGTCGAAGAGAATGCGATTGAATCGTGTGAACGCTTTTCGCGCTGCTGCGAAGACTTCTGCGGCATCGTCTTTCGTTTGGGGCAGGATGTCGAAGGACATGTTGTTTTACTTGTTGACTCTTTTCTTAAAGACTGAGTATTTGCGAAAACAACGTGATGAAACGATATAACAAAGAGTTGAGCAAAGGAATTTTCAGGAGTCGGGTGGACGTGGTCAGACAAAGAAATAAATAAATTGATCTATTCCCGTCAGGCAACCCTATTTTGGTTATGAGTCAGCCTAGACTTCTAACTTATCTTTGTTCCCACCTGAGCCTCGAATGTGGAAATTGTGTCGCATTTTCATGCAAACTATATTAGAGCAATCTAACTAATATATCTTCTTTCTTATTGGATGTGAAGGGTGTCATTAGTTGGTGCTTTGGTGACGTGACGGTCTGTCGCGGGTCAGCTTGCGGCTGTAACATCGTCGCAAGTGCTTTTAGAGCTTGCCCCAGGTATGGAAACGATGAATCAAATTCCCCTTTGTCGATATGATTCATTTCAGCCCTATGCATCATAACCAAAAATAATTCCGAGCATTTATATTGACTGCATGAAGCTAAGTTAACATGATGAATATGTCCCCAATAATTACCCTGAAGTGCCTTTACTCCAGTTGTCACTATGCTTCGCCGTCCGAGTTGATGGGTCCAGATAATTCATCTCCATTCTGATCGGATGATCTGCCTAACTTGAACGCGGGCAATAATACCATATGTATCTCGCAGAACCGAACAAGAATAGATCCTACCGGTAAGAAATCTGCTCATGAAAACACCAAAAGGCAACTTGCAATTCCTTCGGTGGACCATCGAAATATTGCAAAATCCAAGTATTCGACTTGAGTCAAAATAGGAAAAGTGGCGGTTTAAACTACGCCGGAGGATTCAGACTCGTATTCAATTCTTCAGAGTTTTCCATATCAACATTCCGGGGTGCCAATTGTATGTTGCGTGCAGGCTATGAGAGCTACATTTCTATTCTATATTTACCCCATACTCACAAAAGTAAAATTAATATCGGAAAAAATAATTTCAATTCAGTTCTGCACACTAATTGATGCTTTAGATTTATTCCATGGATATCTAGTGGGTCTATACTGCGTTGTCTACAATTTCCATCCCCGTTCCTCTCGCGTGACATCTCAGGTTTCCTAATCGCCTAGGCTGTGCCTGGACTCCTGAGTAAGTACTCAGGGAACTGGCCAGGAATAAAGATTTATAAAAATCAACCTAATTCTTGTAGATTCTCCACTATACGCTACTAGCGGAAAGGTCCCTGAATGTTGAGGCATCGTAGCCGACAAGCGAACTAATGCGCATCTGAGGCTACTTTCAGAGTGGATCTGGCCTTGTTGACTGGAAGATATAATTGCCGACACCATGATGCATATATATTCAGACTTCCGCTGCTACGCATGTTATTTTTTTTAGTAGCCATTTTGTCATTCATTTGTTCAGGCTTCGATAAGCCGTTCATTCGTTTTTGCAACTTTCATAATGCGTTTCTCGGTCCTCCTGGCGTTGGTGGCCAGTACTGCGGCTTTGCCTACCCCTGACACTGTTTATGATGACGACGATGTCTGCTACGTGGAAGATGATCTCGTTGAGCTTATTCTATCATTGCCTGAAGGACCTGAATTTTGCCGAGATCTCATCCATATTCCTACCGATGTGACAACCATCACTAAGCCGGCGACAGTGACCGTTGCTGCTCTAACGAGCACCATAACATCCCTATTTACTACCACCCTGCCGGCGGAGACTGACTACGTGACCATCACCACTACGGACGATAATGGGGCTCCAATCACCATCACCGATGTCCAAACGGCACTTGTCACTGATGTGGTTGCCACTGTTGCATTGACTGATGCAGTCACTCAGACCATCGTCAACGATCTTACTAGCGCAGTCACAGAGACCTCTACTTTCTTGACTACCGGCACGGTCACAGAGTTCGCCACGGAAACCATCACTCAGCCCTTCACCAACACCGTCACTGAGTACGCGACAATCCTCGTGACGGATTCCGTCTACAGCACATGGACCGACGTCTCAACTCAAACGCTTACCAACTCCCACACCGAAACCGTGGTCCTTTCCTACACTGATACCATCTTTGTGACAAACACACTGGATGTCACCGCGACTGAAACATATATCCCTACTTCTGTCCATAGCGACTGGGAGACAGTGACAGATGCTACCACAGCGACATCTACAGACTTACTTACTTCGACAATCACCAGCGTCCTCACTGCAGGAACCACCACAACAATTACAACCACTATTTCTGGGATGTCTGTCCTCAAGCGTGCTCTCACAGAAAGTGCTATTATCCCTACCCCGACCGCCTTGACCACCTACTTGCCTGATGAATTGTCCAGCGCCTGCTCTGAACTGAACCTCCAGCCGGAGACTTCCACCGAAGTCGTTACCTCGACTGAGACAACGACCATCTATTCGACTGCTACTGGAGACTCGCTGTCCTATATAACCCAGTTTGTAACTGTCTGGGAGACTATTACTGCCACCGGCTCTGAACTCATGGTCACCTCGACAGATGTCGTAAACAACCCTTCAACTGTGACGCTAGATGTCTACTCAACTTTTGAAACAGATATCTCGCTGACGCAAACAACTACCGCTACTGCTACCGTCACCGAGGACGATGTCACTACAATCACTGACTCTGCCACCGTCGATATCACTACCTGGGCAACAACTGTTGCAACTGTAGATGTCACAACAGACGAGACTTTGACTGCAACTGTTGAGGCTTCCACAACTTTGACAAACACCAACTCCATCACAGTGACTCTGGAGGAAACTGCTACAGCCACCGCGGATGTCACTGTTTCCACTACGCAGTCGACCACTTTCGACGTCACGGACGTTCTGACTGTCACTTCCACCTCATCCCTGACGCTGACAGTACCTACCAATATCGAAACCACAATCACGAGCACCGTATCCGTAACCGGCACGGCAGTGGTAACAGCAGTGGTTGATGTTACAGCCACACAAACAACCTCAACCACCAGCACCGTGACCGCAACTGCAACGGCAAACTGTGGTGTTAATCTTGTGACTAATCCTACTTTTAACGTCAACAACGCCTTCTCTCTCTCCGGCTGGTCGGCCTCAGGCCGCAGCCTCTCAGTCGGATCTTCTTCTGGCTCAGCAATCGGTACTACTTACGTATTCTATTATGCTGGCACCATCCCGCAAACCTACACGCTCTCTCAGTCGTTGAGCACTTTGCCGACCATTACATACACCGTCTCATTCTGGTGGAGAACGGGCGCTCAAAGTGCATCATTGATTGTTTCGCTTGGATCTGAAACTGTAACTTATCATTCCCCGATCAACAAGCTCGGTGTCTGGATCCAGGAGACATTTACCTATACGGCTACCGCCTCCTCGTCGCAGCTTACATTCGAGTTTGTCCCCTCCACACTCTCGGCAGCGTACGAGTTTGGTTTGATTAGCGTAGAGTGCTGAAGGACTTTTTGATAAATGGTTTATTAATATACACGTAATACTAATGCCCTGTTGTCAAATTGGAATTTCTGTAACTTCGGTACCAGCTGCGTACGTATGTAGATCGAAAGACAATACATCATGATATTATGTATGACTGTATTCCCTTTTGAAGATTATGCAGCTTTTTGTCTACGGAACATTTTCTTCATAACTGCTTCCAAATGTTCCAACATTGATTGTATTCGGTCATACGGTAATAAATGGACAACTCACCGAGACATACCAACATTTTGAACAACAAAAGATATTTGTTTACCTATTTTCCGGGATGCCATGCAAAATCCCCGCATCGTATCCCCAACCCATCCCACATCGATTAAACTCCATCCAGCTTAAGCATTGCTGATCACCACACCAAGTGGGCCGGACCTCAATCAATTGATGTCATTCAATTAACGGATCATCTCTAAAGGCTCCGTGACATAACAGGTAATTCCGTTATAGGAAGGTCGGTTCAAGATCTGTGATCCGTGAATGGACGATTCCACAAACTAATCTGTATAGCATGCAGATTATACTGGTCGTTGAAGGAGATGTAACGTTGCAAAGAATAGCCGGCAAGCCTAGAAAAACTGGTTCATGAGCACGGCGCTGTGGCTGCTGTGTGAAATGTCGATCATTTTGCGGTCTAGAGCTGCTGCATTCCATCCGTGCCGGGGTGGTTATGCTTAAATACCTCGTCAGGTCTTACTCATTATTTCACCTCAAGAAATCTATTTCAATACCGTAGCAAAACTGAAAATCTTGATTACCAAATAAATCTATGGTGGCTAATATGTTGCTGGGAGGTATATTGCTAGCAGCAGGGTTTCCCCTGTTGACTTCAGCACAACACGTTATCGACCTGAGCGGGGACAACTGGACAGTGAAGAATGCACAGGGTAATGTGTCGGCACCGGCTTCCTTGCCTTCCCAGGTTCATTTGGATTTGTATGCTGCTGGAGTGATTCGTAAGTCGTCTTCCAAGGTGTGCATCAATGGTCAATTGATATGTGAGACTAACGAAAGAAAAAAAAAATAGCCGATCCGTAAGTCGAGCATTCGATGATTTGTTTATTCACAGATTGACAGAGTCTTGTGACCAGATACGCCGGCACAAATGAAATCGACCTTCGATGGATCGCCTGGTCCAACTGGACATACACAAGTCATCCAGTCAAGGGATTGTACGATATACATCAACTGCATAGAATCCCAAAAGAGAGCAAGCTAATTTAAAACGTCTTAGACTCGATAATGCTTCAAGTTCCTGGCTCGTATTCAATGGCCTAGACACATTCGCTACAATTGAGCTGTGCAATCAGGTCGTGGGTACCGCAAACAACCAGTTCCGTCAATGGCAATTCGATATTTCGGATGCGTTGAAGTCGTGTAAGGGCGATCCAGTTATTAGTATTAATTTTGGAAGTGCACCGGAAATCGCGAATGCGATTGCTAATGAGACAGGACAAGAAAGTAAGCACCAACCACATATGTACGAGTGGAAGGTGTTCCGTCTGACAGTTTACAGCATGGCCTGTTGGCGTTCAAGGTCTTTTCGAATTCGATAATAGATGGTTTATTCGGAAAGAACAATCGGATTTTGGCTGGGATTGGGGTCCCGCTTTCTCACCGACTGGGCCGTGGCAGCCGGCTTACTTGGTTCAATTCAAGCCTAATGATGGTGTCTATGTGCTGAATACAGATATCGACATTCACCGTGAGGGACAGGTTAATTGGTTGCCTCCAGACCAAAGCAAGCCATGGGTCGTCAATGCGAGCATAGATTATTTGGGTACACTACCAAAGGGGGCCTCATTGACTGTCGAGATCAAAGATTCTCAGAACAAGACGACTATTGCTTCGGGATCATTGAAGAACGTGACAACTGCCGGGAATAGTATTTCTGGAATTACAACTGTTGGTGCCAATATACCGAAATTATGGTGGCCGACTAGCATGGGAGACCAAAATCTCTATTATATCACCATCAACGTCGTCGACAGCAATAACAAAACCTTAGCCAGTGTCACAAAACGCACAGGTTTTAGAACAATTGTTCTCAACCAGACAAATATCACCGATGCCCAACTCGCACTCGGTATAGCGCCTGGAGCGAACTGGCATTTCGAAATCAACGGTCATGAGTTTTATGCAAAAGGTTCCAACTTCATTCCGCCGGACGCTTTCTGGCCGCGGGTTACTGAAGGTCGTATGAAGAGGTTATTTGACTCGATTATTAAGGGTAATCAGAATATGCTCAGAGTATGGGCGTCTGGTGCCTATCTCCCGGACTTTATATACGATATCGCGGATGAAACAGGTGTGCTTTTGTGGAGCGAATTCGAGTTCAGTGATGCACTATACCCTGTTGATCAAGTGTTTCTCGATAACGTTGCGGCAGAAGTCACCTACAACGTTCGCAGAGTTAATCATCACCCTTCACTTGCGCTCTGGGCTGGCGGTAACGAGCTGGAGAGTTTGGAACTGCTTTTAGTAAAAGAAACCGACCCTGAAGAGTATCCCCGATATGTCGGCGAGTACGAGAAACTATTCATCAGCTTGATCTTCCCCTTGGTCTACGATAATAGTCACTCGATAAGCTACACGCCCACCTCAACTGGGAATGGATATACCAAGATCGATTTCTCTCTACCCGTCCCCATGGTAGAGCGATACGAGAACGTGACTCCTGGTGAATACTACGGCGACAGTGATTACTACAACTACAACAGCGCCGAAGCGTTCGATATGAGCCACTACCCCGTCGATCGATTCGCAAACGAGTTTGGATTCCACAGCATGCCCAGTCTGCAAACTTGGCAACAGGCCGTCGCCGACGAGGATTTACAGTTCAATAGCTCAGTGATATTACATAGGAATCATCATTATCCACCAGGAGGATTGTCGACGGATACCACACTCAGCGCAAAAGGGATGGGCGAGATGACTATCGCCGTTGAGCAATATTACCCGATTCCCTCGAAATCGGACCCCATTGAGAATTTCAGTGCCTGGTGTCTAGCGACGCAGCGGTTTCAGGCTGATATGTACAAATCCGAGATTCAGTTCTATCGTCGTGGCAGTGGGCATCCGGAGCGTCAGTTGGGTTCGTTGTATTGGCAATTAGAGGATATTTGGCAAGCACCGACGTGGGCTGGCATTGAGTATGATGGTCGATGGAAAGTGTTGCACTATGTAGCCAAAAATATCTATGAGCATGTCATTGTGGCGCCGTACTGGGATCTGACGACTGGTCAGTTGAATATTACGGTCACTTCGGATTTGTGGGAGTCTGTGTCTGGAAGCGTGAATATGACTTGGTATGATTTGAGTGGGAAGCCGTTGGAGAAGAATGCGGGTATCCCTTCGTCTGCAGCGTTTGAAGTTGGACCGTTGAATATTACTGATATTCTCACGACGAATATCAACGATTTATCAATTCCGGATATCAAGGACGCTGTGCTAGTACTCTCGTTGTCTGCCAAAGGTCATTTACCAAACAGCAGAACGACCACCCAATTCTCACACGAGAACGTCTTTACTCCAGTCTTCACCAACGAAGCAAAACTAGTTGATCCAGGACTCAAACTGTCATACGATAACCGTACTGCCAAGTTCACGGTTGAGGCGACAAAAGGTGTCTCGTTATATACGTGGCTGGATTATCCTGCGGGTATAGTTGGGCATTTTGACGAAAACTCGTTCGTCTTGGTCCCTGGACAGCCGAAGGAGATTGGTTTCACGGTGCAAGAGGGCTCGTTGACCGAGCATGTGGTGAAAAATGTTACGGTGCAGAGTATCTGGGATCAAGCCGAGCGGACTTGATTTGACCATAAACCGGTCTACGGCTTTTTCATAACTGTAAACAGTCACTGAATATACACTTACTACGGAGGTATATACACTGTCTGATAATAGTCAAACCAAATAAAACCCACAAATAAGCCGTTAAAGTAAAAATGAATAGACCTTCCGGGTGCGGATTGCTTTTTGTACCCAGCTCCTCTAGGCGTATAATTCGTAGAACAGTCTCTTCAAAACACTTTCCTCCATTATTAAGCATTGCCGATTCGAATCGATAGATTCGAATCGTCTAAAGTGCTGCGAAAAGGATGATATACATTGACGCATACCCGGATTTATGGATGACTGCTTCATTGAACATGACTCATGTTGATAGTATGTAGAATGAAAATGACTCCAGCCTGGCAGAATGTGATTCATTTATGTCCAAATGAATAATGTTACAGCATACTAGGCCAAAAATCGAATCCGAGATTACCGAGTTTCAACAACTTCATTCCCGTCTCTTTGTGGTGAGTGTTTACGATCCGTCACAAGCAAAAGACATATCTCCCACTTTCGCCAAAATTGTTTTTGTATTTAGTCACGGAATGAAGAATAGAGTATTAAGCCAATAATTTCAACCTCGAGCACAGATGTGCAAAGTCCAAATCTACTTCTACAAGACATGCAAATGTCGTCGCAGTATGATTCATCTATGCGACAAGATACAAGAGTACAAGCCTTGTCCTCACCCTGAGCTGTCATTGAAAGACGTTCAACATGATAATCCACGCTGCCCTTATCATGGGTGTATTTACCAAACTCACGGCGACATAACTGCCCCCAACTTTGTGGGAAAGATTATATCCTCTTCTGGGCGTATGAACGAGTCCGCCGATGCAGAAAGACGGGAGCACGAACAATGTCAAAACTGTGAAACAAAAGACCGCAATATGACCTCTGGTTGTGAGAAGTGTTCGAAGGTGGTGGTTTGGTATTTCTCGCCGATAGAAGAGTGTGCGGGGAGAGTCACTGTTGACAAAGATGGAATCATTAGACGGTATGCAATGGACGGTATTGATGAGGCTGTGAAGAAAGTGCCACTCTCGACGATTTGTCCAAGACCACCACCACCACCACCACCACCCATGTCTTTGTAGCCACGGACAGGACTCTCTAATTATTCAAGTGTCTCTAGCCATGGCCCAGAGTTGCTTAATGGTTGTGGCATGTTTTGGATTCACTCTTCTAGGGGAGAAGATCAAGTGAGAATAGTGTCTTGATAGAAAATATAGAGTAAATACTGTCCTTAAGTTAAAAAAAGCAAAAGCCTATGTAGAACAAAAAGGAAATTGCTTTTCTGCATATCGATATGGAGATAGAATGAAATAATTGCCTCTTCTGGTAATTGGTGACTGACGCCCGAGCGTCTTAGGGCTTCGGGCCTGCAAACCGCAATTTCCTCACCAATGATTCCGTCCAGCAAATAAGCTTTACAGAAATGCACGCCACTTGACGTTGCCATCTGTCATAGCCTTTATGTGGACTTTTATTCACTTCTCTTTTACTATCCCGGACAGCACGGGTATTGTTATGAGGTACCACCTGCAAACTTACAATGAAGCTCGCGCCTAAAGTGCTTATACTGGGCGGCCACTGCAAAGTAGCTTTGCTGCTTACGCCTCTATTGCTCGCTCGAGGATGTGATGTTATTAGTCTTACCAACAGTCCGGAACATCGGCGGGACATACTAGATCTTCGCAAGAGCAGTAGGGGAGGAAGCCTTGAGGTTCTCGTTACAGATTTGAAGCACATCAATACAACTGATTCAGCTCGTGCGCTATTGGATCTTGTTGATCCGAACTACGTTATTTGGATGGCTGGTAAATTTCCCAGGGACTTGAATAGGCGTGGACTAAAATCTCAGGACAAGGCACCGGATGCAGAGGTGGCTCCCAGAGGTCGATAGATTGCGAAGAACTGAGATTCGTCGTCAAACAAATGATAATCGCCGCGTTTGGCTCTTCCAAAATCTCCAAGTTCCTCATGATATCCTACATGAGCAGCCGGCGCGAGCAACGAGAGACAGAAATGACTGACCAAATGTGGAACGACATTGCAAACTCCGAGGAGGGCCAGATACCTATATATGAAGAGGAAAAACTCGAAGCGGAGGAATTTTTAGATGCGATGACAGCATGGCGCAGGAGACAGACGCATTTGCCACCGGATTTTCAATCTATACACGTGACGACAGGTAGCTTGTCGGATTTACCGGGTAGAGGGAGAATAAGTATACATCCAGAGCAAGTATCTCTAGAAGGAGAGATCTCGAGACAGGATGTGGCTTCTGTGATCAGTCAATTATTGGACAGACCAGATACCAATGGGCGATATGGGATCCTGAGTGGTGAAGATGATATCAAGACGGCGATAGTAAAAGCGGTTGACGACCAGCAGACGATGGCTGAAGGACCTGTTTATAAGGACATTCCTGGAGGATTTATTGAATAAATCATAGAATAGCAAAAGGTAGAAATGAATGAAGACAAAATGAACCGATGATAGCCGGTCAGGGGTCCCGTGATGCGCGCTGACCGGGCCGGTTACCGTTGAAGCCTGAAGACCCAGGCATCAGGCAAGCTATGGTGGGGCGATAAGAGCTTATCGGTGCGTCACCTGCCGGCCCAGAGAGCTGCCAATCCCGGTCACTTTTTCTTTTATCATTTCTCACCATGACCTGAATCAATTTCTGTTCTTCTCTCTTCATCATTGATTTAGTGGTTTGAATAGCAATATATCCAACATGCGTTTTGCTACACGACTTTGCGTACGGCCGACGAGCTATAGCAGATTGCCCTCTCTTACACCATCTGGCGTGCGGGGTATCAACAGCTATGCCAACTTCAAGATTCCAACAATCAACAATGAACCTAATGTTCGTTATTCCCTCAATTGATTGCCAGTATTATGATGCTAATGAGGATGGTATTGACCATAGAAACACTACATCCCTGGATCCGCAGACCGTAGAGGGTTGGAATTGGCACTGGCTCAAGTGAATCAATCCAACATTAGAAATATCCCCTTGTTCATTGGAGGAAAAGAGGTATATAAACTGGTAAACTCATCAGAAATACGTGGTATACTGACTTATCCAGATCACTACAACCAAAACTTCAGAACAATTGAACCCGGCAACACACAAGCCGGTCGCCTATTACTCCGAAGCATCCAAAGCCAACGTCGAAGCGGCCATTGAAGCTGCACTGGCTGCCCGAGGAGACTGGGCTGCTATGCCATGGTCGGACCGTGCTAGTATTTTCCTCAAAGCCGCTGATTTAATCTCTACCAAATACCGCTATGACATTATGGCATTGACTATGGCTGGACAGGGAAAGAATGCTTGGCAGGCGGAGATTGACTCGGCGGCAGAGCTTTGCGATTTCTTCAGGTAGGAGATATCCTTCTGTTGCTATCGCTATGTGAATGGGCACTCATGTCAAATTACAGATTCGGTGTCAAATACGCGGAGGAGGTGTACTCACAGCAGCCAGCTCACAACTCGCCTGGAGTGTGGAAGTAAGTTTTACAATCAGTACTTGGATGTTTATCGCTAACAGGTGTTTTACAGTCGACTTGAATACCGCCCCCTCGAAGGCTTTGTATACGCCATCAGCCCATTCAATTTCACAGCCATTGGAGGTAATCTAGCCGGAGCACCGGCTCTGATGGGTAACGTTGTGGTCTGGAAGCCGTCTCCATCCGCTATCGCATCAGGTCACCTTGTACACCAAATTCTGCTCGAAGCCGGTCTACCCAGAGGAGTCATTCAATTCGTACCTGGAGATGCCGAGGAAGTCACCAGCGCCGTGCTCAATCATCCAGACTTTGCAGCTCTCCACTTCACAGGCAGCACAACCGTATTCCGGTCTCTATACGGAAAAATTGCGACTGGTGTTGCTGAGGGCAAGTACAAGGGTTATCCCCGTATTGTCGGTGAAACGGGAGGCAAGAATTTCCATCTTGTGCACCAGACCGCCGATGTTCGGAACGCTGTTGTTCAGACCGTTCGCGGCGCTTTTGAGTATCAGGGTCAGAAGTGCAGTGCCACTTCGAGAGCATATATCGCATCCTCCATTGCAGATGACTTTGTCGCACAGATTGTCGAAGAGGTGAGAGACTTGAAGGTTGGCGACCCAGCTGACTTTACAAACTTCTGCGGACCTGTCATCCACGAGGGATCTTTCAACAAACTCACCAAAGTGATTGATGAGGCCAAAAACGACTCTGAGCTTGAATTACTTGTTGGAGGCAACTACGACTCTTCGAAGGGTTGGTTCATCGAGCCCACCGTGTACTTGACTAAGAACGCAGACCACCCACTTCTGTCCCGCGAGTTATTTGGACCCGTCTTGGTTCTGTACGCTTACGATGACGCCTCACCCTCTTCATTGGCCGATATCTGCGAAAAGATCGAACAAACAAGCGAATACGGCCTCACAGGCTCCGTGTTCGCGCAGGACCGCAGCGCAATCCGTTTTGCCGAAGACGCTCTCCGTAACGCAGCAGGCAACTTTTACATCAACTGCAAGAGCACCGGTGCAGTTGTCGGGCAGCAACCTTTTGGTGGAGCTCGCGCAAGTGGCACAAACGACAAGGCTGGAAGCGCAAACTTGCTGTCGCGATTTGTGAGCCTGAGGTCTATCAAGGAGGAATTTACGCCGACATATCAGGTCGCTTATCCTAGTAACTTCAACTGAGTTTGAAAGGATCGTGCGCTTGACTGTCTTTCGATAAAAACCGTTGTTGCATTATTGGCGTATTTGTTTGTGCTATGTATATATACATTTTCAGCCTGAGTTAAGTTCTATTCAAAGTTTCAATGAATCTACAAAGTTGCTGTCGTATACAAGTAGCCTTCAACATGATCTAATGACAAGTTCTATAAACAATCCGATACTTCGCATCCCTCTATCTTCCATCCCGCAGGAAATCCACCACAACTATTCAAAATAAAATCAGTGACCAGTCAAGTCCTCTAGAATKGAGGTGTCACTCACCACGTCTAAACTCCTCCGGCCGATCCTGAACAATCCAATGGCCACAATCAAAATCCACAACCCTGGACTGCGGAAAAAATGATCTTATGAGCGGCAAAGCATCATCGGGTATATAATGGCTTTTATATGAGCGAAGGAACAACGCTGGTTTGGAGAACTTCACAGCCTCTGACTCTGACCCCGACTCTGATGGTGGTGATGGGTAGGGAAAGTCCCCGAGCGCATCAAGGGCGTTTCTCAGGGTATCTAGCGGTAGCCGAAGCTTTAGATATGGAGCGTGCTGCCGATCTTTGACGAAGTTACTTAGAAGCCATAACCGTACTGCGGCGGACTATTTTCCGTGTCAAATTTCATGCTACATTCGCAGTGAAATGAGCTCAAACCTCTTCATATTGAGCGAGGATCCGCTCACCCTCCGAATGGGTTCTGATCCTGGCTTTGGCTACTTCTGCAAGCGCATCGATGTATTTCTCAAAGTCAGCTGGAATGGGTAGTTGTACAGGACAGTTGTCGACTGCGACGACATTGGAGATTAGGTCTGGGGCGCGGAGGGATAGTGTTAGGGCTGTTTTGGCGCCCCTACAATTAATGTTTAACCCTTTCAGCCATTTGGCTCATTCAAGTAGGATGATGTAAGCTTACATGGAATGACCTATTAGCGACACGTTTTTTAATCCGTGCGTCTTGATAAAAGCTTCAACGTCGTAGGCCATTTGCATATAGTTGTGTATGGGATGGTGAGCCGAGTCTCCATGATTTCGCAGATCCTGTTCCAGTGAATCAATATATTCATTACTGGGCGGAAATATACATCGATAGGACTATCACTTACCAATGCAAAGACGTGTCGCGAGAGATCACGGGCCAACAAACTTTCACGAGACGAAGTTAGTACCACGACCTTGAGTCAAACAGGTGTATAAATTTTTATAGCTACCGGCTGACAGCTCTATTCTCCCGTTTCGATCCGAGGAATCCATGGAGAAATATTATCGGGTCATGATGGCTGGAATGTGAAGCTTTATCGTGCGACTTCGCGCCATGGTGTACCTCATGCACCAACGGGATGACAGATTGACTCAATGACGCCGAGGTGTGAGTCAATCGGATATGTCTCGTACATTGTTTCAATTTGAACACCATGGTCGCCTTCTGATTACGAATTTTCCAGGCTCGAAAATAAGACAGAAAGTTTTGTGAGTCATGATAGACGCGGTCAAGGATAAAAATCCGTTAGCGTCGCGAACGCGGAAGATTAACCCTAATTACTCTAATAGTTTCAGCCCTGATTACAATTCTTTTGGCTGCTGCCTTTCACATCCGACCGGAAACATATGCAACTATAATACAGGAGACATAGATGACGATGAAAATAGTGTACACACAATGGAAGATTGCAGCTGAACGTGCATCGTGCACCTTTACTCAACCTTCACTCAAATGTTCCCTTCCAGTCGGGTAGAGAATGCGCATGGCGCAGCATTCCGGCAAGTCTACAATGAGTCTGAAATCCCACGGCTATGCTCTAAATGCCTCTTTGTCCGGAGCCGAGCCTCCTCCCAAATTCTGTTTATATAAACCGAATTCCAAAAGAGAATAGTCAAGGAGACCAGAAAAATCGGTATGCTCACCGCTATCCACAGCTCAAACCCTTTGCCAATGCTGTCTACTTGCACGAAATTCATCCCAAAAATACTGCACGTAAAAGAAAACGGAACGTAAAAGGCGGCAAAGGCAGCAAACTTCTGGCTATTTCTGCTGAGCACAATACCCCGCCGAGCGTCCTCGAACATGGCTTCGTTCGTCATGATATCTAGTTCATGCCTACATCTCGACATGAGCTCCCGGTTATTGTGCTGTAGATATTCCAGGTCCACACAGAGAGAGCGAACAGCCGATTTGGCGCGTGGTGAAGCATCGGCTGCATCGGTGATAGCAGGGAAACGGAGAAAGTTGAGCATCTCAGCGATGTGACTTTGTCGGCGCTGCAGCATTCTGTGCGAGTGAAGCAGAATTGTGCGAGTATTTGATAGTCCTTCGGGATTGGTACGGTAGTCTTCTGCAATACTGGTCTCAAGAACGGAAGCTATCATGTCTAGGTATTGCTTCTCTGACGCTGAATGAAATCGGAAAAGTTCATCAAGAGCATAGATCGGATTTTGGCACATCTCTACGGGATCGAGACTCGCTCCGTATGCACTGCGCAGCAATGACAGGCTCTGTGGAAGCCCACCCGAGATTCCTGAAGGTGAAAATGCAGTCTCCTTTGCTGCCATAACCTCAGGTCCTGGTCCGTGGAGAATTACTGGGCGAAAGTGAGCATTTTTTGTAGGACCAAGCCAGGGTACAGCTGGACTGTAGCTCAAATCTGCCCCAGCGTCTGACCATATGGCGACTGTGATCTGTTAACCTATGAATAGTTTTGCTCTCGAATGTTACCGACCTGTCCATTTGTCAGAACTTGGCTGATTTCTCGTTATGTGAATTGTCACAAACTGCTCGATGCTGAAGCGAGAGGAGTCATGGATCTCCGACGACCGCACGATAGAATGAAAAGGTCGCCATCCCTTGCCCATGCGCAGGCCGTGCATATAAATATTCATTTCATCAGCATGTATTAGCTGCTGTTTATGCATCTCTTCATTGAGCCATACTCCATGGACGCCACCTATTGATGGTATGGAAATTTGAAGAACTAATTGCTGTTCAGACGGAAGAATGTAATGGGACGGATGTATTTTGCAGTTGGTAGAGCCTTCGGTTACAAAACTCAAGTGTTTGTCGAAGAACTCTGGACTAATTTGATACTTGGAACCAATCTCTGTAAGTGTATGGGCAGAGGGGTAACCCGACAAATAGAGAATGCGATTTCCCCTGTCTGAGCTTGTATCACCGTTGACCATTTGTTCATTTCCATCTGTTCTACTGCTTAGTAGAAACTGACGGGCGAATTCATTCCCTTCTTGATCCTTTGTACCAGAAGCCTCAGCATCGTGGAGAAACTTAGCCAGCCTCTTGCAATTACCAGTGAAGAGTGTTTCTCTTGGAGATAGATAGGAGAGCTGCTTGACCCATTCACGATATTCAGTTGCCGCTTCATAGTTTCATTAGCATAAAATTCTATTTTCCGACACCTAGATCGATGGGCTTACTACTTGGGTACATTGACCGTACATTGTCCATCTTTGTGCCTGCCTGGAATACGGGATTCCCTCGGCGTCACTATCTGCGACCAAAGAGCTTCATCGACTTCGCTTGTCGCATAAAGCGAACATGAATGCCAAAGATATGGACGAACCGCATCTAATTTTACTATCTGTCATCCTGAAAATAGTCAAAGTTGGCGGGGAGATAGCCTAGGAAACGAATGCTACTCAGCCTTGTCCAAGGCGGAATTGATCACCTAACTACACCAAATATAGCTAGTATGTACTGTAAGATAAAGTGTATACTAATTGGCCCTATTGCATCCAATGGCCTTTTAACCTTTGGCATTGTTAACAGCTCAGCCTTGTCCTTGTGTTGGTCATAGAATGCTGGTTAAATGTGTCGATACGATGGGTCAACTTCAGACCAGCCCTGAACAGTGCCTTTAGAGGAATGAAAAAAAGAAAATGACTTGCAAGACTATATCTCCCCCTTTCAAATGCTTCTCTGTCTGTCTAGACGATTATAGACATTTTAGGGAACTAGTTCCAAGAAATCCGGCACATAGGGCTAACATCGGTTGTGACCTGTTGTGAGGGGTAAGTGTCGGGGGCGAACAAATTAGAGCCTCTGATTGACTGCTTCGTTTAACATATCCGGATTATCTGACAAGATATAGCTAGTTAAACCCCCTCCAACCGGTTTAGCGGATGCCGCTTCAGCCATTCCTACTTGACTAGCAACCATCGTGAGGCTGTGATCTATCCCGAAATCAAACAGTCCCAAGATCATGAATCTACAACTCTACTCTCAGAATGGAGGATAGTGATACCAGTATTCGTGGCTCTTTCAACTTTATGAAGCAAGCCGAGCTGTATGACAACGTAAAACCGTACAGCATCGACAACGAGATCAAGAGATGGGTCGGTCACGTACCGCGCAGCAATTATCAAAACTCAGCAGTTGAGAACGTACTTGTCAAGGATCTGAGGGGACGCGAAGCTGAGTTCACATTCGAAAAAAATGGCTTTGCGATCATCGAAATGGAAAGCGCCATGACCTATGAGGATTTCGATGACCCGGAGAAGTTCAGTGGTATTTACCTTCAAGAAGTTGCTGCATGTTTGATTCAGTACTTTGATGCTCGATCTGTCCATATCTTTAATACCGTGGTGAGTATGAAAGTCCCTGAAATTTATAGCTCCGCTTGTTGATACTCTGTGCAAGCGTCGTCGGCGCCATCCCGACTTCCCAAATGTTGCGGTAATTCGTCCTGGAGCAGCGACACAGCCGGCAGCACGGGTTCACATAGGTGAGTGATTTACTGCGAGCTCGCATCTTTACGAATGGCCTCTGATTTCTTTGGCTCACTGGAACTCCTCGACGCCGTGGTTAACTATCGTTTAGATTCTACCCGGCAATCATTGGACCAGCTCGTGAGAGAGCTTCAGGACGACAAGCTTAATATTAACGGTCGTCACTACATTTACCTGAAGTAAGCTGAACCAGATCGAGTCTCATTCCCGACCACCAATTGCTAATTGATCATAGTGTTTGGAAACCCCTGACTGGGCCTGTTCATGACTGGCCTCTAGCATTTTGCGACGCAAGAACTATTCAATCAAAGGACCTAGAGCCTCATGATCAAGTTTTTCACGATGTCGTTCGTGAAAATGTAATGGTCTATCACAACCCAAAACAGGAATGGTACTACCTTAGCGGACAAATGCCATCAGAATTACTTTTATTCAGGCAGGCAGACTCGCAAAACAATCCAGGTATATTGAATCAGCTATTCATAGATATGAGCTATAAATTGACAGATACTTCGTATTCAGGGGTTGCCCACACAGCCTTCGAGATCCCCTCGCCACCGCTCCATCCGGTTATAACGCGAGAGAGCATTGAAGTACGTGTTATTGTCTTCCTCGACTAAATCTCCGTCCATCTCCCCTCGGAAATAGGGTTGGAGAGTTTCCGTAGCTCAATATGCATGTATTTGAGCTTTTCCGGAGACGATTAGCGCAGCGGTGTGCGGATGTTCATTGCAGGCTTCTTGAGGAGGGTTTCCTTGCTATTACTACTTGTTAGATATTAGGTGCAAATATGACGAACAACCAAAGCGCCCAGCTTTACCCACCTGACGATTAAATTCCCCTTGATATGTGCAACAATATGGTAACTCTTTGGGGCAGAGAATTCTGGGGCGTATTGTTCATCATTCCACGTTGCATTCTCGTTCATGGGTTGCGTTGTTGGAGATGGAGATCCAGTAGACGAAGGTTTGTTCATCAGCTTCCACGGCTGAACGCGATTATCCTCAGCTCTATCCAGCATTTTCGATAATCTTTGGTTGAGAGTTATTAAAGAGAAGCCCTATACAGAAATTCACGTTAAAGTTTAGATGTGGATATCGCAGTGATTGAAAGGGGAAAATGTCACAGGGGGAAAGTTAGTAGATAAAGCGGAAGCACCAACAGCCATTTCTTGCAGGAGCATTGACAGAAGCCAATAGACGAAGACTCCAAACAGGGCCCATGTGATTACCCCGCTCAGTTCAATGACGTGGACAGATCAGCAAGCCAATCAATAAGCACTTGCGAGTATGGCTAATAATCCCAGAGTTGCACGCCAGGACGGATGTCTTGTCGACCAACGTGTTCGCCTAACCTGAGTCATTTGAACACTTGAGCCGCATCTATGTCTTGCACCAAAAAAACACTTGACTCCTATTTCGCAATCTCTTCACATAGTGTTTGTATCATAGCAGCACTAATACCATGTCGAACGAGGCCCAAGTGCTCGTGAAGCCAACACGGCCCGAAGAGGCTGGCTTAGAGTATGCTGATCTAAGTTGCCCAAATAGAACCTAGCGTATCCTATATAGACTAACGAGGATACGTCAACTATAGTCTCATTGTTGTACACGGGGTGACAACCCTGGGACTTCCTCGATTACCCCAGGATTGGTATCTTGTGCTTGGGAAGATCTTGCCAGAGAACTCCAGCATCATCAGCTATGATGCTGACCTTCGTGTCGACAACAAATTTCGCTGGCAAGATATCCTGGCGAGGACTGACACGCTGCTGAATAGTATCTGGTTGAAGTGGAACTCGGGAAAGGTGAGCTGCAATTCTTTACCGGTCATCCAATCCGAAAACTTTTCGTTTTTCGTTTCTCAAATAATCTATATTGTAGACATCCGATGGTAGGGCCTTTGTCTTTGTAGGAGTTGGACTAGCAGGATGCATTGTGAAGCAGGTCAGTCCCTTATTTTCTGTTAGTATGTATCAAAGTTTTCCACCAATCTAAATATCTTCTATCCAGACACTATACAGGTTTTCGCAAGAACACCGCTATCTCACCTACTTGGCAGTAATACGGGGGATCATCTTTTTTGCAACTCCCCATTTCACAACTTCGGATGATGGTGCCCTTGTACACCTTGCAGGGATACTACGCCATAAAGCATACACGTCTCCAAAGAAATTATTTACCAAGTACGACTTTTCTTCCATGGTGTATAGCTCATGGGGTTTCGAGGAACTGAAGCTACCTTGCCCTATTTTATGCTGCTACGAGCAGACATCTATTAAGATACGGAACAAGCTTAATATAGGGCGTTTAGTTGCGGTAGGTTGTGACCACCAACCGTATCAAGTATACTGACCGCTAATCGCTGCTCGTACCCGTATTCATGCAGCCTGTTGACGAGAGACTGTCCACAATGACTGCGCATAATCTGAATACTGTGGCTATTGACACAAGCTTAGCAAGCCTCTTCGACTCTGTTGATTGTGTCATCCATCAGCATGTGAGGACCTTTCTTCAAGATATTTTGGGTAACCTACAAAAGGAGCAGCAGGTGAAAGACGATACAGAGAGCAAAATTCTGGATGCTGTCGTTGATATGACCTTATCCCCTCGATCCGAGGCCCAAGGAATCCTCAGCACCCGAGGTTTGTCTCACTATGCAACTTCTGAGGTTGGGCATTAGAGGCTGATGGAACGGCAGATTCATTAGGGCTTTCGTTACCGTTATCCATATCTCCAGAACCCAATCCGTTCACTGCCAATTCACCTCCAGAAAACTCTGTTCAACATCCAAGCTCGTCAGGTGATTTATCCAGCAACCATCTATCAACTCCTCAAGTCATTAGCAAAGAATCGTCTCCATCCCCACATTCAGCGGCTTCTGATAGGAGCTATCTTGTCGTACCTGAACCTAATGACACCAGGGTTCCCGACTCTGTCGAGTATATTCAAGCAAGGTCCTATAGTCAGCCGAACTCTGATTATTGCGGCCATGAAGTTGTCTTCAAAAAAATGCAAAACTCCCTCCTAGATCTGGCAAACATTCCAGATATGGAATCCCCAAATGTATTTGTTCTCTGTGGTCCAGCAGGGTTAGGCAAGACCCAGCTAGCCTTACACTTTTTTCACGCCTGCAAGTCCCAGTTTGATGTCAAAATCTGGATTCAAGCAAATAGTAAAGATAGTCTCTTTGTTGCTTTCAAGGAGATCTCAGCTAGGCTTAAATTGGAGTCCAAGGATGATGCCTCAGACGACATCCTCAGTCGAGAGTTGGTGAAAGGCTGGATGGCAGAGCCTTTCCAGAACTTCAAAAGGGGCACGGGGAAATTGATGAAATGGCTACTAGTCATCGACAATGCGGACAACCCAGATGATGTCCTCGACTTCTGGCCTAATTGTGGTCAAGGTTCGATAGTAGTCACCAGTCGAGATCGTCAGGCTATGACAAAGAATTACTTTGGGGAGTGTGGTACTGAGCTCTCCGTCTTGGAAGAGGACGACGCCATTTCCTTATTGCAAGGGCTCCTGAAAAGGCATCATCGACCAACCGAGTCCGTAGACGTCCTCCGTCAAGTTGTTACGACTTTGGAATGTTGGCCATTATCGATAGCGCAAATGGCCAGTATCATTGGCCGTCGAAAGCTTTCACTTTCTAAGTTTCTGGAGGTTTACAAGAGCGACAAAGATCGTGCCAACTATCATTCGAAACGGTCTGGAAAATTAGACGGCTATCCATTGACCTTGTCTGCGGCATGGGCCTTGAAAGATATGAGCCTTGGGGCTGCCCAACTCCTTTCAGTTATCTCCCTGCTTGCCCCCGCCTCCATACCTGAAGAGATTCTGACCAAAAAACCGGAATTGGCCCAGCTCCCATCGTATCCTCTTGAAAGCGACCGCTATTATCGAGAAATCGAAAAGATTGAGTCCTGTTCCATTATCACGCAGCAGCGGGGACCAACTGCTGAAGACCCTATGGAATTGTCAATTCACCCGCTCATTCAGGAAGTAGTTCGCGGGCAATTGTTGAACAATAATGATCAGATAGTATCTGTTTTCAATGCGACTGTGAGACTTATGACAGCCGTCTGGCCGTTTGAGACCCTTCCATTTTACGGCTTTCATGAATTTAATCGTGTTCAACGCTGGGACCAGTGCGATAAGATCCTGCCGCATGCATCGCAATTGCGTCAACTCTATGAAGCGTTCTCTGATGATATCAGACAACGATGTACCACACGTGACTTTTTGAATATTCTCAACGAGATCAGCTGGTACGTTGAACATATTTACTGAGAAGACCGTACTGACGTAAATCTAGGTATTTATTTCAGCGCTCTAATTATGACGCCTCCCTGGATTGTATTAAGATGATCCTGAAAACGCTCAAAATTGACTCGGAAGACCATTCTCAGATAGAAGCCGGCCTGTATGGAACTTGGAGTGGCATCGCAGTTGAGACCAATCAGCCCCAGGTAGCTCTTGAAAAGCGTCTGGAAAACCTCACCATTCTAGAGAGAATATTCGCCGAGACAGGGGACGTCAACTCACAGATTGCCGCTTGCTACTCCGAGACAGCCCGCTCTCTAATTATGAACGGCATGTTCACGAGGGCCGGAGAGTTCATTGATAAATCAGTTGCTCTTCGAAAGAAAATGCCTCATTTCTCCAGATTACAGCTATATAGTCCCCTATACTACACGGCTCTAATCCATATACATGAAAGGAAGTTTGAGGATGCAGAGTCAGTACTATTAGAAGCCCTGAGAGATCGAGAAGTCAAGTATGGCAAGGATGATTGCGAAAGCAAGCGGTTAGTACGCGCTCTTCCCGGAAGCTCAATGCGGAAATCATGGAATCATGGAGCTGACTCAGGCAGAGCTGGGATATTATTGTTCAGCTTAGGCAATGTCTTGACCAAGCAGGGTCGATACGACGAAAGCTTTGACTATCACCAGCGAGCACTATCCCAATTCCGCGCAACAGGAAATGCGAATGATTTAGACGTTGCCAACGCTTATTACAAGCTCGCGTCGCATTATCTGAGATACAAAAGTCTTGATCTGGCGAAGTTTGTTCCCTTTCATTGCTCCTCCGAAGGCTTGGAGAAGATCAATTGCTAACTGAATAATAACAGGATCACGATCGAGCAAGCAGTTAACATTTTGAAATATTCAATATATCACAAAGGGGAGCATTCAAGAGCCTTGTTTTTGCAGAGTCGGATTTTTCAGAGTGCAGGAGATAATGCCGCTGCACAGGACAGTCTTAAGGAAAGT
The DNA here is from genome assembly GCF_001896365.1 of Talaromyces amestolkiae. Taxonomy (NCBI): domain Eukaryota; kingdom Fungi; phylum Ascomycota; class Eurotiomycetes; order Eurotiales; family Trichocomaceae; genus Talaromyces; species Talaromyces amestolkiae. The sequence goes on along the minus strand of NW_024468039.1, from coordinate 1,038,490 downwards.
GTAGCAATTAGAAGGCAGATCGTGGAGAACGATCTGCGTCCAGGTGAAGCGCTGGATGAAGCTGACTTTGATGATATGGTTGTTATTTGGAGGCGGTAATGACCTTGGGAGTATTTAATTACCCTGTATATCAATCGCCTCACCGGATTATGCTACGATTTCGGCTTGATGGGACAGTTCGACGTCTCGAGGCTCCAGCGAGGTGCCGGAGCAGCAAGTCCCATCATAACCCCAGTTCAGGCTACAAACCTAGTCAGTGCTAGAGCCAGCTTTCAGCAGCTAGTACATCTGTTACTTCTGAGAATATGCTTGTCAAGGGGATCTCGTCATTAATGGGTGATTACTACTACGTGGTATCCGGAGACCTAGAGGGTCATGATGATGCTGTAGTTCAATGGTATAATTGCTGGCATAATTCCTAAGCAATTTTTTCGTTTAACTCAAGTAGAAAAAGAAATGTTTAGTGGAGGCTGTATTAAATCACAGAATCATTGGTCCATCGACCTTGGAACTCTCTCCCTGCAGATGGGCTCAGTCCCCGCACCGCCGGAGGCTGAGAACGCACACATATACCATCTCTTTCTCATGACAGTTCTTGCGAGGTCCGATTCAACCTGCAAAAATCACTGATGCTTTCAACTTCATAGATTCTCTGCATCGTCAACGACGGCAAATTCGTCCTCGCCCAATCCGGGCCTTACACACAACGACTACACTGTTGGATGGATCTGTGCGCTGTCTTGCGAACTCACTGCGTCCGGAGCAATGCTGTATGAGTGTCATTTGCCGTTCTACCAAAGCGCGCAAGATGACGATGTATATACTCTGGGCTGAATTGGTTCCCATTGTGTAATAATCTGCCGTCTTCCAGCCAGCCATACGGGAACAAACCGCGCTGCTACAGTAGCAAGTCAAATGCGGTCTACATTCAGCTTTATCCGCTTTGGCTTGATGGTTGGCATTGGAGGTGGCTTCCCAAGCATTGGCTATGACATTCGACTGGGTGATGTCGTGGTTAGTCAACCGGACAAAATGAGTGGAGAAGTCATTCAATTCGACTTTGGACGTACGATTGAGGAATGCCGTTTTGTTCGTAAAGGATCTCTGAATAGCCCGCTTATTGCGTTGCTTAGTGCCGTCAAGAATTCACCGATGAAACGTAACCTGACTGGACATGATTTGGCTTCTCACCTTCCCTTTTTTGAGTTTCATCGACTAGGAGTCAAGTATACCTACCAAGATGAACAGAAAGACATTTGATTCGAAGCAACCTACGACCATAAAGGTGAACTGCCAACCTGTAGTAGCTGCGATAAACCGATAATTGTCGATCATCCCACTCGTTCGAAAAGGAACCACACATTCACTATAGAACCATTGCGTCAAGCAACCAGGTCATGAAACACGGCAGGACTCGAGAGATACTCTGGCAAAAGCCTCAAAGATGCTGTGCCTTGCGATGGAAGACGTGGGATTGATGAATACATTTCCCTGTCTAGCAACCTGTGGCATTTGTGACTATGCTGATTCTCATGAGAACAGAGATTGGCAAGTGTACGCTGCCGCCGTGGCAACTGCCTACGCCATTCCCCTTAGAATACCCCGGAATATGGCTTCACACGGCCCAAGAGAAATGATCATCACCAAGTGACGAGCTGATCAAGTTCTGTCCTGCTTCATATCTATCAAACTTTGAAAATCATGATAGCCACTAGAGCCTTCTATAGTTTTCAACATCTCCACGGCTTCGTGCCGTTTATTTTCATTTAATGTCTCAATCATCTTCTTCCATCTACCTTGTATTACCTGTGGGGCTTCCTGGGCGTATCGGCGAAGGGCTGACACTGTGGTTCGGAAACCTTGCGAAGTATTACTGTCAAACTTACAGATTCCTCTATGATCGGAAGCAATACCAGATCTTTCTGTATTATCCAGTATAGGTGCTGCGCTGGCTTCGTCCACAATATAGTCCTTGGTGTACTTGAGATCAGTCTTTTCCTGTTCCCAGAAAAAGAATATGCGGAAATTGGCCATTAATGGCGCGAACTGATCAGTGATATTCTGAAGTGTCTCAGACTCTTTTTCAAGAGCATTCAATAAACCCGATTCGGAGTCCACTAGAGTCTTTGGTAAAGCGAGAGATGCAAGCTTTTGGAGGCTACCAAGAAGCCGTGCTTTACTCGCACCACTGTGAGGAGTTCCAAAAAAGAGGATTGCAAAAGTGCAGGTGTAAATGGCATGAAGGTGTGCGATTTTCGGAGCGGTTCGACTGGCTGAGTATGCTAAAGCCTAGGATTCGGAAGTTAGAGGTTGTTTAAGCGAGTAGATATTGAGGGTTTCGAAGGGCAAGTGTGGACAGGTGTGAAAATTGCCACCTACCCTCTTCACTATAATCCCGCCTAATGAATGACAGAGGAATATAATGGGTCTGTCAATGGCATCTTCAAGCTGTCAGTTGTCAATGAATGTCTCCAGTATCTTCAGACATTGAAACCTACTTCTCTATCAGCCTGTAACTGCGCCACAAGTGTCTGCGCGTGTTGCAATATTCGGTCCGCGCTCGCAGTTTTCCCCGCCAGGGACGCAATATTAGCATTATAGCCCCATACAAGCACCCTAGCGCATTTCACGTATTTCGGTAGGAAGTCATTATGGCTAAGCCAACAGATATTGTGCGGCTGTGAGGTCCAAGTCTTGATCGAGTCGCCGTTAAGGCCATGCACGGCGACGATACTAATCAAAGGGAATCAAGTCAGTTTGGTCATGTCAGAGACGAAATTGTTCCCACTTACTCAACCTCGATTGGTTCTACCGTTGGACGATATAGCTCCTGTATTCCGAATTGCTGGGGAGAGTCGTAAGTTGTCATTGCTGAAGTAAGAATTACCTGCTGTGGTGTCTACGTATTTGCAAAGGTGGAGGGTGTCATTGTCCTTATAATGTACAAAGGCCTGTATTGCTGGGTTTCATGGCCGTCCGACCTCAGCCTGCGTCAGAAATGCCATGTACTTAATGATACTTTTGCTATGATTATGATTCGCGGATGGCCAAATGGATTCAGCCCAACCAACTTTGAAGCGCAAGACTGAAGACTAGGATGTAGCGCTTAGGGTTGTGAAGCAACTGGACTTTGCAACCGCGCCCATGTGATTATCTTGCACTAGTTGCAGAAATGAGGCAGGGTTGATTGAAACATGGCGAATGATGTGCCGAATCTGGATTAGAGGACACTTTAGTGCGACGTGAAGAAGGGACAACTTCCAGTCGCAAGTTTCAGGAAGGAGATACTATCATTGAATCCAAATTATGGTTCAATCTTAAATGGACGAGCTCGACATGAATTACCAGATTATTTCTTTATGTTAAAGTAGCGGCCACCCTCTCTAATGCTGTCACACTCAAAGGTCACCTAGCGTTGACTCCCTGCGCCTAACAGTCACCCTGCATCCATCTGCACTCGATAGAACAAGTGTCAACCGTTGTCTCTCACTTCCAATAGGCTCATTCCTATCATCTGTAGGCAATTTAATTGATAGAGCCTTTAAGAGTCTCACGATGGTATATGAAACCTCCATCAAGGCAAAATCTTCACCCAAACATTGCCTTGGCCCGCCATTAAAGGGAAAGTATGCCCAGCCGATGTTTGCAAGCTCTGGCCCTTCCCATCTCTCAGGTCTGAAGTCATCTGCATCGGGACCATAAATGTTCTGCTTTCGTGAATTCACGTATTGCGAAAACACAACTAGCTCGCCCTTTCGTACAAGGATGGGACTATTCCCCTCTGGGCCGCCACCAGTGGGAAGCATCGTAGTCTCGATAGCTTGGCGGTTATTCAATGGTACTGGGGGATAAAGACGAAGGCCTAAGATGAAATTTCAGACTGTGTTAAGCAGATAGAGAATATAATACTAACTTTCTCTTATAACAGAAGCCAGATACGGCATCTTTCTGATTTGCTCTCTGCTTGGGTTTTCTGAATCCCCCATAACCGAGTCGATCTCTCTTTGAAGGCGAGTCATTACAACTTCGTGGCGTACAAGAAGACGACTGGTCCCAAATTAGATAGAAGTCAGTATATTATAGAAAAGGGATTGGATGACAGTTGGAAGTGCCTACAGTGTCCAAGATAAACAACACGCTGTTGTGTCCCTGCCAGCTAATAGAACGTTTAAAAGCTGGTCTCGAAGGTCTTCCATGGAAGCAGATTCCTTCGCAATTTGATTGATAAAGCCAAACGATGCTTCTTTCTCAGATTGGATATCTGAGAGGTCTAACTCCTTGATATAACTTTCCACGAACTGATGAACAGTATGACAAGCTTGTCTGAATTCTCGAGGGTTGTAAAGAAAATGCCATGGAGCAATGCGAAACCGCTTTGCTAAACCTTCCTGAGCTAGGTTAAAAGATTCTGAGAATATTTTATTCTCAATAGCCTGATCAATACCTGCTCTTAGACTGTAAACAGACTTTCCAAATAGTAAAGCAGTTGTTGTATCCAATGTAAGACTGAAAAACAGGGGTTGTAGATCAATATCTCCTTGTACCGGTAGATGTGCTATTAGATTGTCCACATGTTCGCGAAATAGGTTGAGATTCTGATACTGAATACGACTGAATTGTTTTCGTAGCAATTCTCTGGAATGTTTCCAGGGTAGCCCTTCTTGTGTAAAAATGCCATTACCTAGTAAAGGAGAAAAAACACTGCGTCGTGCACCAAAGCCGTAGTCTAAGTGGAATCTTAATTGAGTGGCATATTCAACTGCTTTATAGGGACTTACCTTTGAAGTTAGTAGATAGAACAGCTTCGACATTTTTGGGGTGTAGAACGTGGAATGCACGAGGCCCAAACAACAAGTATTGTGTGAGATTGTTGCGCGGTTCATAGTCCTTAGCAACGGTACACAGGAAAGCCAAGAGTCTGCCTTCAGCATTAGATTCCCACAATTCTTTAATCCTATCGATTCCAAGAGGTAATCTCTTGGGGAGTTCGGGGGGTAATTGGCAGCCGTGACGACGCCCAAAAGCGATATCTGTCTGTACGATTGTTAGTGGGTTCGTTTCTGTAACTTCTCAAAAGTCGACAAACCTTATATTCAGAATAGATGCGGGCCAGATGACGGAAAATTTGGAACGAAAGGGCGAAAGCAAACACATAAAAAATGGTCATCTTCCAAGATCCCTCGCGGGGATCAAAATTCAAGAGGGAAACTTGGACGGCCATATCTGCGTGCGTAGACTACTTGATACGGACTGAGTGTCGAGGTTTCCCAGTCACAAGCAATGACGATAAGGATTGGGAACCTTTGTACGGTAGAAACGGCGTGCAACCATCTATATGTGCTCCAAATGCGTATGGTTGGTTTCCAGGCCTAGTTGTGATCTTTGAAACCTCTTTATTACTTCTCTCTCACCGCCTTCGCCAGCATGCTGCGTGGTCGTCCATTCATGGTAATTGTTGATTCGGCGACACAGATTATTTAGGCTAACCAACTGGTCCTTGCGATTGAGCGCCACGGAAAGCGACGATCCGGTCAGTTAGCAGATTTAATTGGGCGACGCAGTGTTCCAGTAGCCATCCTTTTCGAGCAAGTTGTGGGCTTGCAGTGCAGCGCTAACGCTGATGCCCTGCATAGCTGCGACGCGGGCCGTCCCAGTGTCACATCGCATTGTAGCAAATCCAGTCCGCGCGCGGCGCAGTCAGTCCAAAGAGCAGAGCATATTTTGCCTTTCCCTCTTACAAACACTGAAATCTCAAAACTTACACGGAAAATGCTAAGAGTTGTCGTGTAAGATATTTCTGGGCCACTCTGATGTGAAAATGCCGTCGGGTCTCAGTCTACTTCATAGGGCTGAGTTTATTCCAGGTGGAGATCCGGGTGATGGAGCAAGCCGCCTTGTGGAGTGAGAGTCCCGCAATTCGTCTTGATGAACAGATTGGCTGATAGATCTTAGTATAGTTGCTGTTCATGGTTTAAATGAGGATATGATCGAAGCGTGGACGCATTCTGGAACCGGAATTTTGTGGCTTCGAGACCTCCTACCAGAAACAATACCAGTCGCGCGGGTATTGACATTTGGCTATGATTCCTCTCCTTCTTCGTTCTGTGGCCCTGGATGTGCTGACACAATCCAAAAACATGCACAAACTCTTGTGGCTTCTTTGCAGGCTGATAGAAGTATAGAGGGCTGTGACTACCGACCAATTATTTTTATCTGCCATGGACTAGGGGGGGTATTGGTCAAGAAGGCTTTGGCCTACTCTTCAAGTAGTACATCTTCTCAAGTCCAGCATTTATATACTATTTTTGTTTCCACTTACGCGATACTGTTCTTCGGCACACCTCATGACCGTGTGAATTCTGGCAGCTGGCTTGCCCTTGAGACTGCACCAGGACTTGAATCCTCGGCTAATAAAAGTGGGAGCAGCGATGAATCACGCCGAGCTTTTCTAGAAGGTGATTCCACTACCCTACAGGTAATCACGGAACAGTTCGCGCCTCTAATGAAAAAATTTCGAGTTTACTTTTTTTGGGAAGAGCTGCCGACTAAGTTTGGCGATTACACGCGATTCCTTGTCGAAGAAGATTCCGCTGCACCTACCATGGACAACACCGAGCGGTGTGGCATCGACGCAACTCATTCGGACATGGTTAAGTTCTCAAGATCAGATTCATCAAGTTATAGGACAGTCATTGCTGCACTAGGGAGATATTGTAATGATGCACCTGTTGTGATTACCCGTCGATGGAAAAAGGAGCTTGAAACGCTTGCAAGAATACGATCTATCGATGCATCTGAATTGGCCGGCCCAGAGTTTGAAGTCCATCTGGATCGCTTGTTTTCTCAGGGGAGACCTAACTTTAGCGTCCCTCGCAACAAGCACTTTTACCCTCCTCAAGAGACATCTCTGGGTTTTATTGGTCGACAGGAGGTACTTACGATGTTACGGAAAACTTTATTTGAGTTCGGATCAGATTCGTCGGCGAAGAAGCAAAGGCGATTTGTAATTCACGGAATGGGAGGCTGTGGAAAGACTGAACTCTGTTCTAAGTTTGCAGAGGACAACAAAGAGCGGTAAGATTCTTAACCATGACCGTCATGTTTACTCTATGCTAAGAAACTCAACAGTTACTGGGCTATTTTTACCATACATGCAAAAACTATAGAAACAGCAAAAGAATCATTCGCAACGTTGGGCAAATTAGGCGGCTTAGAAGCTACTGAGAGTGCCGGGAAATACTGGCTGTCGCAATTAACGGAACCATGGCTGCTTATCATTGATAACGCCGACAATCCTGATCTCGATATAAAGAGCTTCTTTCCTCGTTGCGATAGAGGCCATGTTCTCGTAACGACGAGAAACCCGGATTTTCGGATTCATGGCAATGCTGGAAGTATAGAACTGAAGGGGCTTAAAGAAGGAGAAGCCATACATCTGCTGCTAGAGTGTGCTAAGATTCCCAGGCCGTGGGATGCAACTACAGAGTACTGCAGCCAAGAAATAAGTAAGGCTCTTGGTTACCTTGCTCTAGCATTGGTTCAAGCAGGTACAGCTGTCTTCAGGAAAATCTGTGATTTGAAAGATTATTTGAACTTTCACAATCTCTATTGGAGCAAACGTCAAGCAAGGTCTCGTTCAACCACAGAGGTCGAAGAAAAAGGAGATGAACACGTTCTTTATTCTGCATTTGACTTCTCGTTCGCATATCTTCAGGCAAAGAATACTACAATGAGTCAGGACGCGGTGGATCTTCTCAACATTGTCGGCTTTTATCACTTTGAGCATATTCGAGTCGACATATTTACGAGAGCTATAGAAAATAGGCGTAAATCAGTGTCCCTCTCAGCTGCCAAATCAACAAGAACTAGGTTGTTGAATGCAGTTCTCACGCGATTTCATCCTCCTACTCTACTTCCCCACTTTCTCAAAGGCGACTCGGAGTCACTTCACCCATATCGTGTTAGAGAAGCACTTCACGAATTATATGCGCTGTCTCTCATCAATTATGATGGGAAAAATGCAAGCTTCTCCTTACATCCTTTGGTACATTTATGGGCCCGGGACCGTCTCGGCTACCGTGAAAAGACTGTATGGGCACAAATTGCGCTCAATACGCTTACTGAATCAGTTATGCTGCCACCAGAGGATATAGGAGATACTCATGCTGAATACAGGAAAGATCTACTGCCTCATCTTGATGAATGCCTTGCGGTATGCCCGGTGGAGATTGGTTATTTTGATAGTAAATTGGGTCGATTTCAACTTTCGTCAGCCAAATTCATTCAACAGACGTTGGCTTTCATTGTTCGTGATCAGGCCATGAATGCTGCAAAATGTGGTTACGTATATGCTGAGCGTGGCCGTTTCAGTGAAGCAGCATTTTACCTTTCGATGGTGAAAGACGTATTGGTGCAAACATTAGGATATGAGCATGAAAAAACGATGATAACAATGCTTGGCCTCGCTGCAGTCTACTGGGGTCTGGGGCGTCTCGAAGAAGCTATTGCATTGCAAAAACGTGTCGTTAAAGCTCGATCAAAAGTGCTAGGCCCGGAACATCATGACACCCTCATTGCCATGGATCAACTTGGCCGGTCATTCTGGCTATACGGGCAGTACCAGGAGGCTCTCCAATTGCAAGAAGTCACTACGACTCGAATGAAAGCGACGCTAGGTGATGAACATCCCGATACACTTGCGGCTCTGGATAACCTGGGTGTGACACTCGGGTCTTGGCACAGGTTCCAGGAGAGCAGAGAAATTCACGAGCAAGTCCTTCGAATAAGAGAAAAGAAACTCGGCCGTACGAACCCCGACACTCTAACGACTTTGAACAATCTTGCGATGGCTTTGCTCGACCTTGGTAAACTCTCCGAGGCAAAAGGAATGATGCAGGAAGTGGTTGAGCAACGGCAACTGAAGCTAGGAAAGGAGCATCCATGGACATTGTGGGCTATTTGCAACTTAGCAAAGGTCAACATTGAAATTGGCTATCTTGACGAAGCAGAGCAAATGTTAATAGACGGAATAGCAGCCGGAAAACGAAGTCTTAGCGACGAACACCTTGGGGTTCTCATGGGATGCGGTCAACTAGCCCGAGTATATGCACGGCAAGGTCGACTAGAGGAAGCCGAAAAGCTTACTCTAGATGTCATTAGTCGAGTTGAAAAATCTCGAGGTGAAGAGCACCCAGACTGTGTTTATGGTATGTTCAAGTTAGCACAGCTCTATGAGCTACAGGGAAAAATTGAGAATGCCATAGATACCTGTGAAACCGCTTTACGGAAGGCTGGCACACGGTTAACGAATCAACACCCGCTATACAAAAAGATTGATACCTATATTCGCACCCTTCGACAGTCTTTTACGCCCAAACAGAACCAAGGTGAACCCGACCCTAGAGATAAAACGCCACTACCACATTATTCGAAGAATACACAACGAACCCAAACTTGGTGAGCTGTAATAGCCGCAAGGAAGATGATTTACTCAGGAAATCATCATTCTCATTGAGAACACATATACCTCAGCAATAACTAAGGGTATCTCTCTGGGTCTTCTCGTGTGATGTCATAGCATTATAAAAAGAGGACTTCTACATTTTTTCATTGTCGCCCGAGTCTTCAATACCTCTGTCGCCTCTTCGAGTGTATCAAGCCGGTCGCTCAAGTTACCGCCTCCATGTCTCGGTGAAGAGTAGACTATAGTGACAGCTTCTCATTTAAGTGCTGTTTCTAAACATTGTGAGTACTTTCGCATGTCGATTTCGCAACAATACGCGTATCCGGGCTTACATGTCGCTTCCAGAATAGTGGTAATTCACACTGTTATAAACTCAATACGCCTGGAAGCATAAAGCATGCAGAGCTTCTCACAGTAGCGTCTGAAATAATTGAAACAGGCCTTCAATTTCAAGCCTATTCACAAGTCTTCTCATCTCATTGTTTACCTACCTGCTACAAATCGATTCCCACGATATTACGAGAACTCACCTCCGGTGCCCGCTCGCATTTCCATGGACTAGTTCTTCTATTATCTAGAGCTGTCATCAGCTTTAAAGTGAATTGGACCTGTCTAATTTAGCTCTATGGCACCAACATTCAAGAACATGTCTGTTTGAACCTAGCGAATCCGGAACCTAAGTTTACGCACCGTAAGCGCGGTGGAACAGTACATATTTCGCAATGACAAAATGCTCATTTATGCGTGTATCACGCCGACAATAGCTTCGATCGTTTATCCTATAAACAGACACCACCCACAAATATACACCCGTGCGAAGGCCATTGCATAGGCTGAAAAACGAACTACATATCCGTTTTGACTGACGGAATACAATCAGGGGACTTGGAAACTAGATCAGTGGGACATGGGAAGGTTTAGCCGGATGCCACGTCAGAAATCCGGCTGACCAGGTGTTCCTGAAAACGCGAGATTTAAAGCGGCAATGGAAAGTGACAACCCTATATGCAAAAATTCAAGTGAAAAAAACATACAACAGTTGGGATTCGCTGGTGGCCACCCAACTACTAACCAACCGGCGTGTGGCTTAAGTACGGCTGAGCGGACGGGAAGCCCTGTTTTCCACACCCTATGGTCGTATGTGCTAGGAAAGGAGAATGAATGGATCATATTGAGACTAGTAGCTCAATGGCCCGCCCCAGTCTGGCGTCCCCAGCGGCCATATCATGAGAGTGTCCCCTGGATACTAAAGAGTCGAAAACACATTGAAGATGGACGAGAAGTCTTAGGAAGTTGACCTCGAAGATCATTCCCAAACAAAGCTGCTTGTGCATAAGAGATTATGTGAGTGCTAGTGTCAACGATTGAGCGCGTGCAACTTCTTGCCAATATATGTAACCAGCAAAGGCGGTTTCCTGGCGTTCGAGACGCAGCCTCCACACTGTCTCTAGCAGGGAGAGAGCGACCTCGACATTCTTGAACGAGCGTGAGAGTATCACGCTCTGCATCTTCTCTTTGATGCACATGATTTGTTCTTGTTGTGTGGCCTCAGCACCGGCGATGAATAGTGGGAATAGAAGGGTGCATTCTGGCAAACATCTCTCGGGCATTTGCCTTATATTTGCGATTGTCTTGTTGACTTGATCACTGATTTTTCCGGGTATATTTATGGCGTGTTGAGGAATGTGACGCTGAATGCACTGGAATAGATATATCAAGGCGGAATTGCGATAGGACTCTGCAAGTAACACTAGGCCGTCATCATCAGACGGACTGCAGACCCATTGCGTCAATCGTTCCTCTAGAGCCGAGGCAAGTAGCAGGCTCTGGTCAACTGAAAATGTTTGTGTCCTTGTTTCGAAAGTGATACTCTGTTCACTTTTAGCCTTTAACTCCACATTTAGTGTAGCAATATCGGCGATTATAGATAGTATATCTGCAGCAAGACCAAAATACGAGTCAGCCACAGTACCCTTTGTAAGAGCTAGGAACTCATCAGATGCTAGTAAGGTAGACGTGTCTAAGGAAACGGCCATCAAAATGTCGTGATAGGCAAAATTGCAAAGGAGCCATTGTCCTGCATCCTTATCTTTGAATTTTCGTAGAACAGCAGTTGCACTGCCATCCGAGTCTTGTTGTAGGCGGCGAATAATCCCAGCAGCTCCTGCAAGATGTGTATACCATGTTCCATCATGACCAGTCATAATGCTTTCCATAGAGCACAAAACAAGGCAAGTCGCAAGTTGGGTATCCAAGGAGACCTCGTTTGACGATAGGGATCCAGCTAGACTTTGTAAAGCACGGCCCTTGTTTCTCGTCGCAACGTCACAGTACGACTGATGTTGAAGAGATAGATGGCCAGATGCCCACGACACCATAGCATCTAGAAGGACCGGTTCAAACATGGACATGGGAAGGAGAACTATTTTCAGGGTCAGTCTATTGATGAAAACTATCCGTTCTCTAAGGGATCATACCAGATAGGAACGAATTATTTTCTAGATTTGTAGTAAGTAGTTTGGTAAATGATTCAATGTAGTAGCGTAATATGACCCGTCGGCTCGTAGTTGAGATGCAATCAGCATCATGATCATCCACCCAGAATGCTAGAGGATCCGGAGACTGCATAAGCGCAACCCCACTTCCACGTTTTAACCTAGGAAGCGAGACAGAGCCGTTTTGACTTGGGCTTTGGCCTCCTTGAGCTGGCTGTGCCAACGGTAGTACCCGGGGCGCTTCCCGCCTGCATTCGTAGTTGAGCCTCACACATTGATGGCAGACAGGGTAGCCAAGATCGCATCGCTTCTTCCTGCAACCTTGGATCAATACCAGTCTCTAAGCTCATACAGAAACGAGTAAGTCATCATACCGTTGTCGGCACGTCAGGCACCCAGTACGTTCTCTCGTCGTGCCCCTCTTTTTCTGTATACGAGGCGGCAAGGTGGGTTGCAAAATGTCTGCCATCCCGATTTCCCAGCGCTACAGATACTCGGCGACAACCGCGGTCGGTCGTTCAAGTGGATTAAAAGAGCAGAGTATTGGCGAGTGAGTGAGAAGGAAGGTAAGGAGATAGAGATGGTCCAGATAAGGAAGTCGGGGGGCATGTGGGGTAGCATAGAGAGCGGGGCCAATCATAACCCAAGCGTCAACAGCGGCCGCCCGAGACCCACTTGGAGACAATTAACCCTAAGCCCTACTCTATTGGACACTTTTGCTGCCAATCATATACAACTCGATCCTCATGGACTGACTTCGGATTCATTCTACGTTATCCTCTATAATCTGTCGGGTCAGCCCATATCTGAAGTATCTAGACTGGGAAATCAACATCACGCAACAATGACTATCGACGAGGCAGTCAGGCGCTCTCACATCCTTCATCGAGCCTTAGACAGGACACCATTGAATGTTGCTTCTGGATCAGGCATATCATTCACCCTCAACTCAGGGAAAGAGATTATTGATGCAGCATCTGGTCCCTCAGTAGCATGTTTAGGCCACAATCAGCCGGAGGTAACCAAGGCCATCCTGGACCACCTGAACAACAACATTGCCTATGCATACTCTGGCTCATTCTTCACAAATGATGCTTCCGAGGAGCTTGCTTCACTCCTTCTAACTCATCAACCAGGAGGTCTATCCAAAGCGATTTTTGTAAACTCCGGCAGTGAGGCTACGGATGCCGCTTTGAAGCTCGCAGTGCAGTATTGGCACGAGAAAGGAGAAAAAAAGAGGACTCATTTCATAGCCCGAAGACAAAGCTATCATGGAAACACAATTGGCGCATTATGTGTTTCTGGCCATGACTCGCGGCGTGAATTCTATAAAGATTTCATGTCCTCGAATGTGTCTTTCGTAGATCCTTGCTATGCATATCGGCTGAAGGAACGCAACGAAAGAGATGAACAGTATGCACAGCGTTTGGCTCAACAGGTTGAAGACGAGATCCTTCGAGTTGGACCTGAACATGTTGCCGGGTTCATTGCGGAGACTGTCAGTGGCACGACCCTTGGTTGCGTACCTGCAGTTCCTGGTTACTTCAGCAAAATCCGTGATATCTGTGACAAATATGGCGTGTTACTAATCTTGGATGAGGTACGTGTACCGTCAGGGCAATATGTTCTTCTCGAAAATTATAATACTAAGGTTGCTACAGATAATGTGCGGCATGGGAAAAACCGGAACCATGCATGCTTGGGAGCAAGAAGCTGGCTTCCGAGGGCCGGATATACAGACAATCGGCAAGGCCCTTGGTGGTGGATTTGTCCCTCTATCGGGTGTGCTTTTACACAAAAAGATATTCGAAGCTCTGAGTAACGGCTCAAAAGTCTTAGTACACGGACATACCTTCCAGGTTCGTTTAATTCTCTAGATCGTTGACCTAGTTCTTTCAAATTAATCCACTGGATTAGGCTCATCCTTTGGCGTGCGCTGCAGCTGTCGCAGTCCAAAAGATAATAAAGAGGGACAATTTGCTTGAAAACGTCAAGCAACAAGGTGTATTGATGGAGCAACTTCTGAAAGACAAAATTGCTCCCTTACCGTTTGTCGGCGACGTCCGCGGACGAGGCTTGTTCTGGGCTGTGGAATTTGTTCGTGATAGAGGAAAACGCGTCCCATTTTCACCGGAAGACAAATTCTGTGAGACTGTTGTCGATAAGGCTCTGGAGCTAGGACTTGCTATCCTAGGAAACCTTGGTCGTACAGGAGAACACTATGTGGATCTGGCCATCCTTTCTCCTCCTTATATTGTCCGAAGCGATGAGATCCATCGTATTGTGGATCTTCTTGCTCAAGCTATAGAATCTACAAGCGCAAATTTTTTGTGAATAATCAATTTCAATGACGCCTAATTTTTGATATTTTGAGCTTGCGAGACGGACACATGACTAGAGCTTGCTTACTTGTTACATGGAGGCGAAAGGCTCTCTACCTTCTTGTGCTTGTACCTAAGTAACTCATAGAACTATATAGATTCTTTAGATATACTATACAGGCCTGATAATAACTTTCAAAAATGATATTTGAACGGTTTCTAAGAGATAAGCCAAAAGAGATTAGTCCCTTTCTTCCATATCCTCCTGGAAATCATATGTTGCAAACTTGTTCGTTGGCACGCGCCGCTGGAACATAAGATCCAGCTCCTCAAAGGTTCGATTCTTAGTTTCTGGTAACGCAAGGAAGCACCAGATAACACAAGGAACAGAGACTCCTAGAAAGATAAGTGCGAGCTTGCCGCGCAGATTGCCCTGATCCGGATTGATAGCATAAGGAATGCCAACAGCACAAGCAACATTGATCAGAGCATTAACCGTTGTTGACAGTGCGATTGTCTTATCGCGCAATTTGGCAGATGATACTTCGGCTAAAAAGACAAAGCATAAAGGTCCAATGGTCAGATCGTAGATGAAATTGTAGACAACCATCATGGAGCACTGTGCCCAGACAACAGCCGTGTTTGTTGTGCCATAACCTGGAACCACGTCAAGGACACCCACAAGCAAGACAAGGATGACTAGAACACATAAGCCCTGGTTGTAGATGGTACGTCGCCCAAATTTATCGAGTAGAACCCAAGAAAAAACGGTACCGACGAACCCGACTCCCAGCAAACCCACGCCTAAATCAAATGAAGCTGACGTGCCTAAACCTGCCAGTTCAAAGAAGTAAACGGCATAGCCAATCACGAGAAAGTTGCCGACAAGCGGTTGAATGGCGTATACCATAATGCAGATAATCGTACGACGGAGATCCGTTTTCTTGAAGCAATCAATAAACCGCGCCTGTTCGGTTTCAATGTCCTCGATAGACGTGGTGAGTTGAATATGCGCGAGGAGAGTGGAGGAATCGATTGATTTATCGACAAGCCGTTGAAGAGACTTTTGTGCTTTCTCAACATCTCCGCGCCGAAGCAGCCACCAAGGACTCTCTGGACAAAAGGGCAGAAGCGCCAAGATTATAACTGGAAATATGATTTGAGTAGCGAACGGGATGTCGTATGCCCATCTATCCCCACGCGATTGACAACCTGCTAACACCCCGCTGGCAACGAGCTGGCCAATAACAAAAGATAGATTGACAAATGCTGCAGCTATTCCTCGAAATACGACGGGGGTCACCTCGGAGATATACGTGGGAGCGATGACAGGGTACGCTCCCAGAACGATACCGTTGATTAATTCGGCGATCAGAATCTGAGGTCGGTTCTGCGCCGAAGTCTGAAGCGCGACTGTAATTAATGTAATTGTGCAGCAGATGGCCAGGGTCCATCGACGACCCAACTTTTCCAACGGCCAACCGATACCAAATGCACCCAGGACTTGTCCAACGGGAACGCCCAGGTTGAAGGCTGACTGCCATTTGGCCTGGACAACAAAAGATCCGTCTGCAAGCTCAACGCCAAAGTCATGCTGGAACTGCGGAATCGCAACAAGGGTGCCAACTAGTTGCGGATCAAAACCGGCCATGACTACGCCCAAACTGAAGAGGAACGACCAGCCTATGGCAGCGCGGTAGTGGATGCATGCTTCTTTGAGGGTGAGGTTGTGTTCTGCGAGACGTGCATCGTTGGCTTGCTTGACTATCGACACGTCTATGGCTTCTCTGTCAAAGGCTACTCCTTCGACCGGTGTAATCTTGTTATCCTCACTCATGTTAAGTAGTTTGATATGAAGTGATTGTTTGTAGTCATGTAATGCTAGAGAGACACAGACGGACACGAGAACCAGGAACCGGGATATGTGCCAATTATTTATGGACCTCACACGACAGTAGTGGCCTAGCTAACTATTCTATGGAGATAATCTGGAAAAATGCAATTAGAGTTACAAGCTACCCCAAGACTGATAAGACATTAGGGCTAGCTTTGTACGAAGGTTGTTGCTGTGTGCCGTCCCCCGCCCTAAGCGCCCAAAGCTTCGGAGTACCGGAGCCAATTGATAGAACTGAGAAGCGACCAATAAATGAGAGAGGTAGGTTGCAAGATAAGGATGGAACATTCAACCAGAAGGGCGAGGAAGTTTAATTCCATTTAGCGGCAATTTTTGTGAGGTCCCAAAGTCAAAATCATCAAGTGAGCTTGTCGTGGACAACTGAAAAATCAGTATCGGGAACCAAATAATTCTACATCTTTTAGATTAGACGTTGCTTAAGTATCCTATTACGTATCATCTCAAATAGAGTAAAGTGGCTTAGGGATATATGCTTTTATTGGGCATCATAAGAACCTTGGGCAGTCCAGACCACATGCCATATCTTTGGAAATGGCTAAAGCTATTTAAACTTCTAAATCAGTGCTGGTTCTTTGCATATATGTACAAACGACCTTCATATGGCTTTAGTTTCATGCCATCGAGCTCTTGTCGATCGCCGTCTGGATAGTTTGCAAGTAGTAAACTCCCAGTCTGGACTGGACAGACCCAAGTGATCTCCTTATCGGAAAAGGAACACACAACCAAATACTGTGCGACTTCATCAGTTCTCGTATATGCATATACACTCTGGTTTTCGTAGTCGATCATTTGAAATTTGCCGCGTACCAGACCAGGGTGCATTTTTCGAATGCTAAGCAACTTTTTCCAGAATCCAAGCACACTGGTGCTCTCATTTTCTAGCTGTGCCGCAACATTCCATTCGAAGTAGTCGGTATTAACCTTAATCCATGGTGAGCCCGTTGTAAATCCAGCGTTAACATCTGCGCTCCATTGCATTGGAGTTCTAGAATTATCTCGTCCAATACGCTGGATCTGTCTCAACGCATCGTTAAGATCTCCATTGCGCTCATTGACCCCGTTATAGTATTCAATCTCTTCCAAGTCACGAAGCTCATCGAATGTCCATGATGGGGGATTGACCATTCCAATTTCCTGGCCCTGATAAACGAAAAGCGTTCCACGGCCTGTTGCATGAAATAAGGCAAGCATTTTGGCCGACGCTTCTCGATAGGTGGTATCGCTACCCCATCGTGAGGTGATTCTCGGCTGATCGTGATTCTCAAGATATAAGCTGTCCCAGCCATTGTGATTTTGATTAAACTCCATGAAATTGCCTAGGATGTCTTTGAGTTCGGTTAATTTCCATGGCCGATAGTTGAAACATTGTTGGCCGGGCTGGTGGTCGATGTACATGTGTTCGAAGTGGAAGAGCATCTGTTTGTATCATAAGCCACAATTAACAGTGTAAAGTTTGAAGCCTTGGATAATTTACCTGCAACGGGGTACCATTTTGGATTAGAGGAAGAGCCTGTTCAGCGTTCTTGATTCCTGGGGCTTCTCCAACAGTAAATGTACCAGGATAGTGCTTGAGAACCCTATGATGCATTTCATGCAGATACTCAGCCACCTTGGGTCCGTTAAAACGATGGACCAGACCATACTGGAAGGCACTTTTTGGATCCGCTACTGGCGCATCAGGAAACCCTGGTGTCTTGGAAATACAATTGATGACATCCATTCGGAAACCATCACAGCCCTTATCAAGCCAGAAACGCATAACATCCCACACAGCCTCTCTTACTTCCGGATTTTGCCAATTCAAGTCTGGTTGTGACACATCGAATACGTGCAAGTAATACTGCTGCAATTGTTCGTTCCACTCCCAGCAAGAGCCGCCGAATATAGCGCCCCAGTTGTTTGGTTCTTTGCCTTCGGGGTTCTTGTCACGCCAGACATACCAATCCTTCTTGTTCCCACCAGATTGAGCATTCTTGAACCATTCGTGCTGGTCAGATGTATGATTGACAACAAGGTCCATGACAATTTTCAGTCCGAGTTTGTGCGCTTCATCGACCAGTCTTTCCCAGTCTTCCATGACACCGAATTCAGTGTGGATGGCTCGATAGTCGGATATGTCGTAACCCATGTCAACCATGGGGGATGCATAAATGGGACTTAGCCAGACTACGTTCACTCCCAGATCCTTGAGATATTGGAGTCTTGAAGTGATGCCGTTCAGGTCACCGCGTCCATTGCCGGTCGTGTCTTGGAATGACACAGGGTAGACCTGGTAGACGACAGCATCACGCCACCAATCCTCCTTTTCCATGTTTGTGTGTGGAGGATGTTCGTCCGTGATAAGACAAGATACGTCCCAGATGTTACAGAAATGTGAAAACTTGTTTCCAAACCCCAAGAAGTATCATGTAAAGGGTAGAATAAGAACAATGAGAGAAAATAGAGTCCAGCGATACGGCATGAACAATGGCTCTAAATCTCCAAAAGGTTATCAAGCCATACAACTCACTGATCTAAGTATTGTGTGCATGACAAGGTCATCTTGCTCTGCTTTTATCGTACCATAAAATAGTGCCCGCCACAAGCGCCGGCCTTGCCGTTCTTGGTAATGAATGCGTATGGGCCTATCAGTACTAAAGCAGATCTAGACTCGTTGATAGTAACGAAGGAAAAGACGCTACCCTAGAACGTAAAGGAACAAGTGGAGTTTATGGATAATGTTGTAAGCTCCTGGGATACCTAGTAATAGATACAATATATAAATCGCAGACAATGATCGGATGCCTAGATAGGCCGGCCACCAGAAGATAAAGTTTGGAGAAGAAGAAAAACAGTTTACGCCGATTCATGGAGCCGCACGTTGTTGCGAGGGAAACCCGAATTCGTCGTGAAACGATAGAGGGGAGGATTTGATAGGCACTCGTGCGGCCTTTGGATTTAATGTAGCATTGCCTTATAACGCAAATCTGGTTTTTTCTTGCTTTAACAATAGTTGGGCCGTCTTCCATAAATTGGGAATAATGGAGATGTGACTTGAAGTGCGGGCTGCGCTTGAAGTGCGGGCTGCGCTTGAAATTCCCATTACTCTCTTTGCTGTTCCTCTCGAGCTATCAACAAGCGCCGTTTGTTCTGCTGCTCAAGTACTAGCAATCGAGCCTCGTAATCATCCTGATCCTCATCCCAGGGCTCGTTTGGCCGCTTTTTTTGTTTTAGCTCGTATTTCTTGAGAAGTACAAGACGTTCGTTGTGAATCTGGTTATGTTGTTTAAGTAGCAATGAGCGCCTCTCGTGCTGGTGCTGGTTTAGCATTTGCTGCAGTTGGTCGGTTTGTAAAGGAAGCTTCCCCTCATTATGGTCTACCACGCCGTCTAGCCCGCCTGTTGACCTTTCATCTATCATCTCCTGCGCATCGACGTTGTCCCAACAAATTTCACACCATACTCTCTTGCAGTAGGCACACCAGAAGAGCTTAAGCGAAGCCCATTCATCTGGAGCAAAGTTTCGGTGGGGGCAGTTTCTTTTCTGGCAATCAAGTGTGATATTCACACCAGGTTCATTTCCTTGAAGCTCCATGCCTGGCCGGGTGTTTTCTTCTTTTCTCTCAGGAGAGGTATTTTGTATTCGAGGTGCATGTACTGATCTGCTAGCACCTAGGTATGGCACATAATAAATGCAGGCTCACGATAAACTCCTATCTCAAGTCATGTTAGACAAATACCCCACTTTAGAAAAAGCAATGTGGCCTGGTTGCCCTCTAGGGCAATTAGCATCCGCCCAAAGCAGAGAGGCCAAAAGGTCGCGAAAAAACATCCGTACATGCGTCGGAAGTGAAGTTTTCGAATATGAATTATTTTATAGGCATTTACTGATTAGTATACAGATCTGGGATGCTATGGCTCTTTTGCAACTTTACTGGTAGTTGCTCACGTAAAGGTGCAGCTCCAAGCACGCCATATCTTCGGCTTATAAATCTGATAAATATAGACAAGCTTATAAATGCAGCTTTGGCGGGGTATAAAAACATCACCGAGACTGAATCCATCATGATGCGAAAGTCTTTTGAATAGTACATTTCAGATTGTATCACTATATCCAACGTCAAAATGACAGAATCAAAGCCGAACCGCCAACTTCACCTGACGGCATTTATGCGGCCAGTCTCACTACACACAGGAGCATGGCGTTACCCCGGTTCATATCCCGACGCAAACTTCAATTTCAAGCACATCAGTCATTTCGCTCAGAAATTAGAAGAAGCCAAATTCGATGCCTTCTTCATGGCCGATCACTTGGCTGTGCTAAACATGCCGATTGAAGCCCTCAAACGCAGCCATACAGTCACCTCATTCGAGCCATTTACGCTTCTCTCTGCTCTGTCTGCAGTGACAGAAAAGATCGGTCTTGCTGCGACGGCGAGTACGACGTACGATGCACCATACCATGTTGCCCGACGATTTGCCAGTTTGGACCACTTGAGTGGTGGACGAGCGGCGTGGAATATTGTGACGACGGGTAATCCGGAATCGAGCAAGAATTTCGGTTTTGATGAGCACATGGCTCATAGTGATAGATATAAACGCGCTCGCGAGTTTTACGATGTGGTAACCGGGCTGTGGGATAGTTTTGCGGACGATGCTTTCACGCGTGATGTGGAGACGGGGCAATATTTCGATCCAGAGAAATTGCATGTACTGGATCATTCTGGTGACGAGTTAAAGGTACGCGGGCCATTGAATATCGCTAGGCCGCCGCAGGGATGGCCGGTCATTGTGCAAGCAGGACAGAGTGAACCGGGACGGCAGTTAGCTGCAGAGACGGCAGAAGTTGTTTTCTGCAGCCCAAAAGATATTGAAGGTGCAAAGGCGCTTTACGCGGATATTAAGGGCCGAGTTGAAAAGGCTGGTCGAAAACGAGAGCATTTGAAAATCTTGCCTGCCGCACTTATCATTGTCGGGGAGAGTAAACAGGACGCTCAGGAAAAGAGGCTCAAATTGGATAGTCTCGTACATTATGACAGTGCCATTTCATCTTTGTCAATCGCTCTTGGAGTCGATGTCAGTCACCTGGACCCAGATGGCCCGTTGCCAGAAGATCTGCCCGAGACAAATGGGAGCAAGACGGGCAGAGAAGGGGTCGAACAATTAGCTAAGAGAGAGGGACTTACCATCAGACAACTTGCTCAACGATATGGTGGATACTCGGGTTTGGCATTCTTGGGCTCTCCAAGCGAGATAGCCGAGGAGATGGAGACATGGCTTCGAGAAGAAGCTTCAGATGGATTTACATGCACATTTCCCTTTTTGCCCCAGGGACTGGAAGAGGTGACGGATAAGCTGATTCCGGAGCTGCAACGAAGAGGTCTGTTTCGCAAGGATTATACTGGCTCGACGTTGCGTGAACACTTTGGGCTACCGAGACCGGATAATCAATTCTTCACTAAGTCTTGAATGATTACACGATTAGATGTGATGTATGGTAAATTGTACGAATGAAATCTCGATCACTACACATATAGATAGGACCGGCCCAGATATGAAATCATTAGTCAATCCTAGTAAAAATACAGTTCATTTCTCACATGGCCGAAGTGCAGTGCGACGCGTGAGTTTTATAGCGACTACGCGGAATTGAGTAGCATGCTTGTCAATCAAAGAACACAGAATAAGTACGCTAACTGTAAAGTCAGCGGGTGAGGCTCATTATCAAATTTCAAGAATATAGAGTAGCCAGCATAAACGGCGCCGATATCATGCGCTCATCGCACAGCAAGTTCAATGACTGGCACATTTAACATGGCGATGACACTTTTCTCACGATCAAAAACTCGCGCAATCTCACTATTCCATGCAGAGTCTTTAAGGAAGGCTAGTAATTGTTTTAGGAAGCCCCCGGCAGTATACAGGCGAGTACGAATATTTCCAACGTGGTAGGTTGAAAATGTCAATTCTGCGATACTTTACTTGATGTTCCTACTTCAGGCTCGGAAGAGGCTTCCAAATTCACAGCGGAAGACAAAAAGGTATTTTGAAAAGTTAGAAAGGCGATGCAAATGGCTCGTCGCCCAACGGAGGAGGGAATAGTATCGGTCATTGTATTTGCCCTAACCTAAACATATCTCTTTACGGATTTTGCTAATCAATGCCTATTTGCCTCCAACTTGAACTTCGAGAACCTCAATGTTATCTTTAAATGGCAATAACTCGACGCACACGATCAAAAGGTGGCAATTGCACATACTCACATTTCCAGTTCCGCGACTTACTTACAATTTGTCTGGATTAACGAAATCCTCCAAAGTAACAGTAAACGCGGTTGCAGATATCACTACCGAAGCTGACCGACGGTTTACTAGCCAGTGAAAACTTGTGCGCAAACATACAAGAGTCTGAGATGAATCAACTATACTGGATCGCCGTACGTGGAAGATATTTAGCGAAGAATGTTACAGGCTTGATCACCGCTTGCAACTTTCCTTAGGATTCATAATAGAGTTTTAGGTTATGGCATACGCGTAATAGCTCTTTATCATATGTTTATTAATATGAGCCTATGGGCTTATATTTCGTTCAAGAGTGTGAATAGACTAATGCGATTAAATGTAGAGACTCGAACATCCATGTTGTCGAGAGACTCGGGCCTTCCCCGCATTCGGGTCATGTTCGTCTTTATTGTTGTTACGTATGATGTCCATAAGTTTATAGTAAGCTATTTGATTTCCGCCACTGACGATTTTTGTTTCAAGGTGGAAAGATGTTTATATGCATACTACCCCGTATCACATCGAGAACCCATGATTTCTGCACATTCTTCGCTCAATGCAGCAACTGACTCCGTAAATCACATGGTTGCGCCACACACTGTCTGTAAATGCGTGAATACAACCCCATCATGTATAGCCTCGTCATTGATCAAAAATCATTTATTTTGGTTCATTATCACTATCTTTCCCCAAGGAGGACAATTATCATTCGACGGAGCCCCTCTCTGATCTTTTATCAATCTGGGAAATGATCCGTGTGCCCAGCTGGATAGTTCAATAAAATTCAAGTGCTAAGCAATTAGGTAGATAGATCCAGTCTTAAATAGGAAAAAGACCGACTGGTTCCCGGGCAGACTAGAGATTTACCCCGGTTCAAATGCAGGTTTATCTCTTGATTATCATCTATAATACGCTGTGATATACGTAAATTTCATCATTGAGCGGCATGAATGAGAATTATTTGCCGACGCCCTGACGATCTATGTGAGCTCTGGAGTTTTATTCCATTTTATTTTTTCTCCTTCCTGGCCATGCAAATTTCATGTTTTTAGCAGTCTATATACTGAAAGATCTGACAAGGTCTCACTTCTGGTCTCATCATGGCGGGAGGAATATTGCCATTTCTCTTAGGGCTTCTTCTCCTCGCGCACTGTGCCAGCGCATCAACACACCGCTCCAATCCCAAACAGAATACCGAAAAACAAAAACGCGACAGTCTTCCAACAAACTACACAACACCAGATTACTATCCCACACCCAATGGCGGCTGGGACTCCAACTGGTCTGCGGCCTACGCAAAAGCGCAAAAGGTCGTCAGTAACATGACACTGGCCGAAAAAGTCAACATCACTTCCGGCACGGGTTACTTGATGGGACCATGTGTCGGCCAAACTGGTAGCGCTTTACGATTCGGTATTCCGCGTATATGTCTTCAAGATGGGCCGTTGGGTATTCGAAATACGGATAACAACACAGCATTTCCTGCCGGCGTAACTGCCGGCGCTACATGGGACAAAGACCTGATATATGCTCGTGGTGTCGCAATAGGCGAAGAAGCCCGCGGTAAAGGAATAAACGTCCAAATGGGCCCCGTCGTTGGCCCGATTGGTCGCAAACCCCGATCTGGTAGGATTTGGGAAGGATTTGGCGCTGATCCCTCGTTGCAAGGGATTGCTGCTGCGCAGACGATTCAGGGTATGCAAAGTACTGGTGTGATTGCAACTCTGAAACATTTTATTTTGAACGAGCAGGAGATGTACCGGATGACAAGTGTTGTGCAAGTGGGTTATTCGTCGGATATTGATGACCGAACGTTGCATGAGATTTACCTTTGGCCGTTTGCTGAAGGGGTGAAAGCTGGTGTTGGTTCGATTATGGCGGCGTATAATCACGTAAGCCATCCTGAATCTGAACAGAAACTGGCTTTCATGATAATAATAGATGAATAGGTCAATGGGTCCTTAAGTACCCAGAACAGCCAAATTCTCAACGGCCTGCTGAAAGACGAGCTTGGCTTCCAGGGCTTTGTCGTATCTGACTGGTATGCTCAATTTGGCGGCGTGTCATCGGCATTAGCTGGCTTGGACATGGCCATGCCAGGAGACGGAGCAATTCCACTGCTGGGAGATAGTTTCTGGAATTATGAGCTGTCAACAGCAATTCTGAACGGCACAGTGCCTCTGGAGAGGTTGAATGATATGGTGCGGCATGATTTGTCTTTTCATCAGTACGAGCAATGTATGCTGACAGCTTCTTCCAGGTTACTCGAATCGTAGCAACATGGTTTCAACTGGGCCAAGATGATGATTACCCCGAGCCAAACTTCTCAACGAACACTGAAGACGCCACAGGGCCCCTGTACCCCGGCGCTCTGTTTTCTCCATCCGGCGTGGTCAATCAATTCGTCAACGTCCAAGGAAACCACAGCATCATCGCCCGAGAAGTCGCTCGAGACGCTATCACTTTGTTGAAGAACGTAAACCAAACCCTGCCTCTAAGTAAGAACGCCTCCTTGAGTGTTTTCGGTACAGACGCAGGTCCCAACTCGGGTGGCTTGAACTCATGCTCCGACATGGGCTGCGATAATGGTATTTTAACAATGGGTTGGGGAAGTGGAACTGCTCGACTACCATATGTTATTACACCGCAACAAGCAATTTTGAACAATTCAGCAAATACGCAGTTCTATGTTTCTGACAGTTTCCCATCAGTCACTGCGGCAGCAGATGATATTGCCATTGTTTTCATCAACGCGGATTCCGGGGAGAATTACATTACTGTTGAAAGTAATCCTGGTGACAGGACTACTGCTGGGCTTAATGCCTGGCATGGTGGTGATGATTTAGTGGTTAAGGCAGCTGCCAAATATAGCACGGTCATTGTTGTTATCCACACAGTAGGACCAATCCTCATGGAAGAATGGATTGATCTGCCGTCCGTAAAAGCAGTCCTCGTCGCGCATCTTCCCGGACAAGAAGCTGGAGACTCTCTGACAGACGTGCTATTCGGCGACTACAGTCCTAGTGGTCATCTGCCGTATACTATCCCACACAACGAGTTCGAGTATCCAGCTAGTGTCGGCCTAATTGATCAGTTGCTTGGCCAGATTCAAGATCAATTCACAGAACGCATCTATATCGATTATCGCCACTTCCTTCAAGCCAATATTACTCCAAGATTTCCATTCGGATATGGTCTATCATATACCACGTTCAATTTCTCCGATGCGACGCTGACAACAGGTACATCGCTGACAGAGTACCCTCCTGCTAGACCAGCGAAGAGCCCCACGCCAACGTATGCGACAACCATCCCACCAGCATCGGAAGTCGCGTGGCCAACTGGTTTCAATTCTATTTGGCGGTACTTGTATCCATATCTCGATGATCCAGCGGCAGCTACCTCGACAGCTCCATATCCCTATCCGACAGGTTACAAGACTACACCGCAACCGGCACCGCGTGCCGGGGGAGCACAGGGAGGTAACCCTGCTCTTTGGGATACAGTCTTCACAGTCGATTTAAAAGTTACTAATACCGGAACGACATCTGGTCGGGCTGTTGCGCAGTTGTATGTCGAGTTGCCGGGAGATACTCTAGGTGTAGATCTTCCTCCGAGACAGTTGCGACAGTTTGAGAAGACGTCAATTCTGGCTCCTGGTGATTCAGAGACGCTATCATTGCCAGTGACCAGGAAGGATTTGAGTGTGTGGGATGTCGTTGTGCAGGATTGGAAAGCGCCGGTTAATGGAGAGGACGTCAAGTTCTGGATTGGGGAGAGCGTGGCTTTGGAGGATATGCAGATAGTTTGTACAGTTGGTCAGGGGTGCGAGAGTGCCTAATGATTGGAATCTCTGGACGGCAAGTGTCAGTTCTATTACCCGTTAATGTGAGTAATCTCATAAGTTGTACATACCTACTTTGGGAGATTTTTTTGAGAACTTAATAATACGGTCGTGAAATAAAATCGGTCATATCGCGTATCATTCATTATATTAAATCGGTAAAAAGCGAGAAATTAATATACAGTGCACTGTGCCCAAAAACTAGATTTGAAAATTAGGTAGCATGGTGTCGAATAAACCCGTTATATCAAACCCTGAGCCAAGATCACCAGTTATGAATGGTTGCAGATCATCAGTGGGATAAAATAGCTGATCAACATAACCCATAGAGTCCTCGGTCACGACTTGTTGTGCTGCAGCCGGCATTTGCTCTATCTGTGGCTGGAATGACAACGTAAGATAATGATAAATTTGACATATAGGATAGAGAGCTCACTCACCATTTGGGACTGTTGATAGATCAAGGGTTGGCTTACCGCACGTACCTGATCATAGGGCCTGATAGGTTCGTCGTATTGCTTGTCCCTAGCGGGCAGTTGGTACTGAGTGTTGGCAATCGCGCTTCCATTCCTATTGCTGTTCCCTAATTGGATGTCACGGATGAATTGCCGCGCGATGAGAGCAAATTCTGCCACCAGAGAGCTAGGGAGTGAACCGCCAGTAGAATACTCCAGGCGAGTGAAATATGCGCCCACAACATCCAAAAATGTAAGGTTTGTGCTGCTTTCCGGGTGGTATGGGTTATGGACCACGAAGTCGAACAGAACAAATAGAGCCGAGAGAGGCATCACGCCGAGTATCCTAAATATCCAGAGGGTTAGTAAGGGAACATGACAAAGGCCTGGTTTTTGCCTTACCAGATTGAAGTATGGGGTTGCAAGTCAATGTAATGCGTCAGACCGATAATGTGCCTTGCTGTATACATTAGTCTCTTCTTGGCTTCTTCCATTCGAGGGGACTCTGTCCCAGCCCCAAGATGCAACGTAAGTCGACAGAGGGACATGACCAAGGAGGCGTAAAAGAAGTGAGCTTTTAAGGAAACGGTGACTGTCCAGGGAGATTTACAACTTTCGGGTCGAAAGGGGTCCCCGGGCCTAAGGTCCTTGGGTACCGATAGTCGCCAATTTTCCAGATCTTGATATACCATATCGATCGCTTCATAGAACTCCTCGGGTGTCTTGGTCGTAGCAGAAACCGTGTAGAGCATTTCATAAGCCCGGGATATCAACCTAGCAAAGCGCGCAAATAGATAAAACCAGTCGACACCTCCATGTACTGCTTCCGGTATCTCTGGAATAGGGCAGCCTATATCACTATCGCTGATGATCTATTGACTCAGTTTGTTTAGTCAACCTTGTCAAAATAGAACGGGGAAAGGACTACCAACCGAACTGACACTGCCGAAAAATGAAAATGTCTTTTCAAGAACGTAGACAACCCAAAAATTTCTGTGTGCTGAATCATTCATTGAAGCTCTGTTAAAGCCAAGAGCTCCGGCCATTCTTGCGGCCTCTGAGATCAAAGTCTGCTCTATCTGTATGCATGAGAGATTTTGGGCGAAGATGCACTGGGAAAGGTGAGTGATCGGAGTACAAGGATAGGGCCATTGTTAATCGTACCATAGCAGTCAATGCCTTCAATTTGTTAGCACAATTCTTACATTTATTCAAGTGAGAATTCACACCTGCAAGTTCACTAGAGATTCTCTGGGAAGGAGAATGTCTGAAAAAAGCCCCAAGGCAACTTGATACAGTTTCCATGGTTTGCCTTGACCAGCCTCAAAAGATCCACCTTCTGTGTATTGAGCTCCCATCGCAAGCACTGTGTGATAAAGAGCGGAAAAAGCGGCATTCGAAGACAGATGGTGAAGCAGGTCATAACTCAAGGCTTTCTGCTCGAATTCCACACGGTCAAGAAAAGGATGAATCGGGTGGACATGCTTGAAATATGCTGTTTGAGTGTCAGAGTAGTTCGCGTTGAGCATAATGATATTGTTGTGCTGTGCTAAGATGATGCTGACCTTCGATATATGCTCTTGCAGCTTCTGGGGCCACTTCCACTGGCGTAGAGGGTCCCTTGAAAGTAATCGGAGAAAAACGAAACATTGTTTTTGTATCTTCGTCTTTGCGATTCATTCTAGCATTGATTAGTGAGCCAATGGCCTCAACAATCTCTCGCAGCCTGTCATGGCCGATGCGTGAAGTCAATGACCGGATTCTGCTTTCGGAGAAAAACGCGAGACTAGAACTGGTTGCTGCACAGAAACAGTCAGATAGAGTGATACCGAACTCGAAGGGAAGATATTTCACCGAAACTTTCTCCTGCCTGTAGGCAACATTAATGAACCTTCTCGAGACTACAGGCATGGTACTACTCACCTTGATGACGCATGCTTCAAACCTCAGCTCGCCGATTCCATGAGTATCACGATTTTCCAAAAGCCGATCAACATATAGCTTTGGGGGTTGATTTTTCGAATTTGGCGGTGTATCATGTTGTTCTGCTTCAACTGGCGATTGTGGCGCTGTCATATCAAATTATCAGCACCAGTCGAAAGATCTTTTGTGTACCAATTGCTAAGTGACGCACTCGATCTAGAATACGGATCTTCGGTGTCTTTGACTTTCAATTTCCGCTTTGTATGGCTGAAATGGCATGTCTGGTCTCGCCGCTGTATGCAATCAATCAATTTCACAATCCAACAAATTTAGGACATAAATGAAGGAGACAGCGATATAACTAACAAGACAATTATTACACTGCAAAGAATCCGGGCGCGCACCTAGACTAGTTGTTAGCTCAAATATCGAAGACCGAGCATGAGTGCCGAAGTACAGCAGTATTACTTACGGATGCATCGGACCTTGCGGGCTTTACATTCATCGCAAGACTTGGATATCCGCGAACGCAACACAACTGGAGCATCGCTCATATTGGAGTAGTGGGTCGTAAAGGCTAAAATCGGTCAAATTCTTCTCATTAATGCATCCATAGTGATGGTAGAATCAAGTTCAAATTTTCGGCTTCGGACGCGACGAGCCTCGGCTTATATAAGGTCAGGTGACTAGCGGTAGATGATTGGCTGTCGGCTCGAACCGTCACTTTGTCTGTTGACAGCATGTAGATAAGTTAAAAACAATATGAAAAACAAATTCAAGTGACAAAAACCCATCAGAGCTACTATTGACTCAGAATGCTGTAGCCTAACGCTTCTTGTGGAGGCATTCGGGCACGTTCCGAGGCTTTCTATAGCCTCCGGATACATCCCTTATCTTAGGGCTTGGCTAAACAGGAGCCCTAATTTTCAAGGTGTATATCCCAAGTCTCTCGATAAATAATAAACGCTGAATGATTATTTACTGAGTAGGCTTATAGATTAAATAATCATAATCCTAAGGAGACATATTTATCGACTCAATACATAATAGCTCATCTCAGAGGGCAAATCACATTCGAAGACATGAAGCAGAGCTCTTGTACATAGACAACCTGCGTACCAAAGGATAGTAATTTTTGGTAGATATACCAGCCTACCGTAGAATTGCTATCACTATAGAACGAATCCTTTGTCGAGAGTTTCAATAAGATCGTAACAGAAGGTTTTTAGAAGTTTCGATACTGAAGGCACCAACTTCTCTATTTAATAGCCTCGGATCGTTGGAGGGCTTCGAAAGTATTACGATATTATGTGCTAGAAATGAGGACAATCAATGATTTTCAATAAAAAAAGACACATTCGTCAAGTAACTAGTGCCCTAAAAGCTCATGGAATGAAGTGTAGACTGTGAATAGAAACGCCGAGATTAACAGATCCCGATCACTGCCTAGGTCCTTTTTCCGGAGTCTTCTGTAGAACATTGATAACCATATCAATAAAGTCTTCCAAAAGCTTTTATTAAACACACAATAACATAATAACAATAATATATTGTTTCAAGCTACGTAGTTGTGCAAAAATGTGAATACATCAATAGAGTGAGTCAAAGAGACAATACTTTGTTGGCACAACACGAAGCCCATGAGCCTCAATCAATACAACAATATCTTATTCAACGATAACTTCAATCAGTCTCTCTAGGCCGCAGAGTAGATGTCCTGGGTATAAATTCATCCTTCTTCTCTGCTCCTTTGCAACTTCTCTACTCTCCTCCCTCATCTTCATCAACATCGTCTCCCATCTCCAAATCCATCAAAGCTTCAACATATCGAAAAACAGTTCATTCAACGACGACATCTTAGCCAAAATATCATGATTTCAGGCGGAAACCAGAATCCAACAGGTGTGCTTAATCCCAGACAATCAGAGGGATTCGCTCATGCTAACAAAGGCAGAATATGGCTATGAGGAAAGCATCCGGGATGGATATACTCCATCGATGGCCGACGCCGATACTCTGCACAGCTCCCAAGATCGTCTCGTTCCTTCTGCGCCGCTGGTCGGCACACCCTCCGACGTTCCTCACTTAGTGTCGAGTCTGCCTAATACCGAGCAGCATCTCATCTACTCCCTGCGTCAGCTGAAACTTACAGGATGGAATAGCGGTGACAAATCTGTGTTCTCAATGAACAAAACTGAGCAAGATATTGTCAACCTTGCCTTCAATATGGCCCCAACTGAGCAGTTGACAGAGTTTGAGCGCTCTGTTCTTGCAAAAGTTCGCGGTTGGCAGAGTGCTACCCTCCCTCCGTTGTCCCTTGCAACGCATGCACAACGAACCTTCATTAACGCCATTCGCGAATGGCGTCGTACTCAGCGGCCCCAGCCATTCATCAAGCGCATCTTCCGCAGGTAGGAAATTCGATGGTCGGGGGGTCTTCCGGTCGTTATCTTTTTCCTCTTTTCCTGTTTGTTACTTGCTTTTAGAGAACAATATCAATTCCGGGAGGCCGCTGTGCGGCAATTCTTGCTTTTCTGCGGATTTTAGTACCGAATTGGTTAATACAAGATTCTAACCTGGCTTGATAAATGTTCATAATAAACAATCGTAGACTACTCATACACTACGGGAGTCCTTCACAGACACTAATCATCAAGAACACCATGGGCCTAGGATTTAGGGCTTGATGGTTTCCGGCGGGATCCTGATACAGCTAAAACTTGGCTATAGGTAATGAACAGAAGGCCCCTTCAAACCGAGATTTTGTACCCGAAACTTTCACTTGATATATAAACACAGGGCCCCGAGTACACCGTTTATTACATATATTCATGAACAACTACTTTGACTCGATGCCAGCTGCTGTTGCTTTAAATCGGAAGAGGCCGTCGGATCGCTTTGTAGATAAAAGTCGCCATCTCGATTCGTTTCTGGACTCTCTGTGCATCCTGATTTGCGACTCCTTGAATTTATTGAGGCATAGCTTCTGCAAGCTTTTTATTACTAAACCATACTCGATATCTCTTGCTTTTTTTGGTCGTTAGCTACCCAGTACATTTCTCGATGACCCCCACGCTATTGAAATCTCCCCTGAGCCCCCGCATGAATGTATCGGCTTCAACCGCCCATCACCCCATACCGAGATTCCATACATGGTAGGTACAGTCATTCAACGAAATAAATACTTTTACTTTGCCATCGTCCTTTGCATGGTGGAAGTAAAAGTGTAATGAGTTGAGTGTTTCACCGATGCAGTCATCTTCATCCAAACATCTGTCTCATCACAGCTGCCTGCGTCCAACATTAAAGCATGAAGATCAAATCGATCAGATCCCACATTTTCATCAATATCCTTGGGGATAAAACCTTCTGACACAGAGGCCCGGTCGAGATCCTTTTTAATGATCATGTTTGACGGAATTCGAAAGGGAATGTATCTGACTGCCAACCAACTTTCAGTACTAAGACTCTTATTGATTTTGCGTAGTATAAACGGACCATATAGAATTGAAATGACAGTCGAGAATTGGTTGGCGTTCATGTTTAGATCGGCCATTATACATTCCAACTTGGCCGCAGAAACGTTTTGACGTCAATATTAATGGAAGCGAGAAAAAGCTTCATGAAAATAGGGTCTCATTTCATGCATTGAAGGATATAGTGAAACATAATGATTGGACTGTAAAATGCCAATCCAATGTTAGCAAGTACTAGTAATCCATTTATATCTGAATGGTTCACCCAGAGCATAATGAGGTCAACCTTGCGACATTTGGAGAAGAAGCGAGCTTTCCTGATAATTTTACAAATATTGACCCCATGGGGAAGCTTGGTCACCTCAATATCCCACGCTTAGTTGAAGATATTGACCGGATGCAAACGCCACACGGAGAGAATGGCATGACATCGGGTCCAATCAAACTGCGATTCGAAGGGAAGTAATATCTCTTAGCAGGCCGCGTGGGGGACAATTGCTCGTTCCAGGATACATTCTCTCCCGCGTCGGCGTTAGCCTACGTTGACTTGCACGACTGTCTCTTCCGGCAAGATGCCGAACTAGGAAGCCGAACTAGGAAAGGGATGAAGCTTTGCACCCGGTTAGCGGTGGCTAACTAGCAGACATCTCGCAGGGGCGATTGACGCTATACAGAACACGAGGAGCAACAGTATTATGGCATTTGGACGAGCATGCTACGAACAGTAGAGCGTCGTTTGATTGAAGTTATCGAGTTAGGGCAAGGCTGATCTAAGCATACCAATGAGGAAGGAACCCAGCCATTCCTCCTGCGAGACAAAGAGCTGTCACCACAACTTCAAAATTCGTCCATCAGCATCTCTCCTTTTAACTTATTTCTGTCGTCGGCTTCAATATCACAAGGTCAGTCTTACATTGACTACCTACATCCGTTCGATCTGTATGCATTACGTACAAACACAAACATCAACAGAAGTACATTGATGACAAAAAAAAGAATAATCCTATTCCATGCAGAACTTGTCGCTTTTGAAAACATTCAAGAAATATTCAGACAGCCACCCAAACTTTTGTTGTCGTCAATGGCATTACGCAGTAAAATTCACAGTGAATCATGACCAGAAACAATCGAAAACAAAGCTGAAACATCAAAAACTAGGAAAAATAAGATGCAAAAGAAGGCAGCATGACTCAGGCAGGTACAATGCTTCGTTGAATGCAATAGTCCAACACAAGTTGGCCCCAGATGTCGCGTCCCTTGTACTTCGCCATATCCTCAGGCCAGCTGCGGATTTCCGTGGCGAGAGCCTGTAGTTGTTCCACGGGCAGTTCGTCGAATGTGTTTAGTGTTGTCTTGACACTAAAAATGAGGGCTCCAGTGCGTGGCAGTCTGCGAAAGGTCTGACGCTCCTGACGAAGAAGAATGTTGTCGATCGAAAGACCGGGCTGATCCTCGTTCAGCGCCATTGGTCGAAAAAGTGTATCACCCAAGTCTTCACCTGGCTCCTTGGTTTCCAGAAAGTAGTTGGACCGTTCCATTGGAGATTCAGGGGTAAGTCGGCAGAAGAACCTAACAAAGTCAGGCGTGCCTCCTGACAACATCAGTCGGGAGAAAGTCTTACTTGTTGACAGAGTGACCGATTTTATCCTTCCAATCCGGCACCGGGCCATGCATTTGAGAAATTGTCCATCCGATGCGGTCTTGAACCGTCCACCCAACTGGAAAGAGCGTCGCACTGGCTGCACTAAAAAGGTGTTAGTCGTGAACTGAAGTCGAATGGTGAAGAACATACAGGTAGTATTCTCCTTCTTCGTTCATCAGAAGAATACTCAAGTCTTCCATGGCGAGACGCACCGCGGTCTCAAGAGGGTCTGTTGCGCTGTTTTCATCGCCGATCACAAAGCTTTCGCCCGTCTTGCTGTTAAGGATTTTCCTCATGTCCTGTTCCTCTTCCATATGAAACATATCCGGGTACCTTTCACAGAGAAATTCGGCCACGACCTCCAGGCCTTCGGCACAAGCGGCCTTTGACTCCGGGAGGCTCTGAATAACCTGACTTCGTTGGTTTTGAAGCAGAGATGCTCTGACATCGTGCTCCTTCAAGTAATTTTTATCAACAGTGAGCCAATTCCACTCGTCTAGTCTCCGTAATCCCATAGTGATACGGAATTTTTGATTGCCCTTAATTGCCTTGCATGGATACGGCGCTTTGCGAGTGGCATCCTGAACTTTCGACTTCTCGGGTACTTTCCCCTGTGACGGATGAAAGAGTTTGAGCAGCCATTGAAAGAGGACGCCGACGACTGTGAAAACAACAAATGATAAGGAATACACCATGCTTGAAAAGGACAAAAGGAAATCACAAATATCACGCAAATTATCTCGAATTGGTTGAATTGGCTGTACGAGATCAATGCATCAGGAAGGATACGAAAGGGAATAGATATTAGGATTGGGGGTATCAGGAGAAGTGACCGTCGGGACGTGCTCTGCCGAATAAAATTTTTTGTCTTTTCTAAAACGAAGCGAAAAAAGCAAAATTTATACCAAACAGTTGGGCCTCACATCAATCCGTCCATGCTTACATACGTGTACCTGGAAGCGCTCTATTTCAGCAATCACACGTGCCATTGAGCAGCACATAGCATATAAAGGCATCATTTAAGGCGGTGCCTGGCAATGCTCCCCACAAAATGCAACAGCAGCCACATGATCGATCGCGTTTTGCTTCAACAGGAGACCCGCCTGTCGTCACTTGCAAAACCTGGATAGCAAAGCGGAAAGGTAATTAAATAAAGCGTACTATCAGCTCAGGGCTGGGCGTTCAGTTTGGAGGTCAGTGGATCTGCTCCGCGGGCAAATTATAGGCTCTGATCTGTCTTGCCGAAGTTACTTACTGACTAATAGTTGACTCAGATTGAATCACCATCGTGCCAGTAGTAATGTAATTTTGTGGATTTTGTGCTCGGGCTTAGCTTGAAGTCTGGATACGGCCTATTCTACTACAAGAATTGCGACTCACTTCCTTTTCTTGCGCGTGATGGTGTCCGTGCATTGGTCTGCAGTGACGCTACTGGCTAGCCTTGATTGGGGTCGATCCGGTAGCGATCGACTTTGCAAGATATCTCCTGGCTATACAGACGAGTGCAGCAGCCTCGGATCTCTTACTCGAAGGGCTTGCTGCTGTGCTCTGGGCACGAGACCTGGTAACGATGCATCAACATGTACTTCGTCGCTTTCCGTCTGTTCCGCGCTTTACATGTCAAATTCAATATAGTGAGAGCCTCCGCCCGTTTGCCTTCTAGTACTACTACGTAGTGCACGTACATGCTACCCAGCCGAGCGGGTCTGTCCTACTCCGCAAATGCGTCGCCCCTCCCAAATTATTCTCGAGTCAGTAACTTGACAGCCTTCCGTATTTGTCTGTAACCCTCTAGACCTTTGGACCGAACCCCATACGTACCAGGCCAGCTCCATTTTCTTGCCCCAGCAAAGCAGGATGAATTTTCGGGCTTCCCGCGCAAAGCGCGCTTGCCGCTGATTGTCAGCCGTGTCGGCCGCACAATACTTTGAATCTAGAACCTGTGATCTCGGACAAAAGAACGGCCATTTTTCAGGCTCCATCGTTCCAGCAGCAGTATTTGTCTCCAAAATGGCCAATGAGGCTGGTATTTCGATTTAGACTGATACTTCAGCTGGCTTTACATTGCAGAGAGAACAGCTCATAACTGAGTACGCACTCATCCCTTTATCAGGTAAAATCACTGAGGTCAGGTGAGCATGGTCGCCTAAAAGGGCCAACACCTATTTGCCCACTCAAGCGGATCTTGGGGTCGTGATCAATAGTTCTTGGTCCTATGCGGGATAGCGCACAAACTAGTTATTAGGCAGCGTGAACTGCGCTCGCTGTCTTCTCTCCTAGCCTAGCGAGGCCGCTAGAGCACTGACTGTAGGATAGACGCAACGCCAATTGACAGCTATTTTGGCGGGGTGGGACTTGCACCACCCCGTTTAGGGTAAAATATGCAGAGTCTTGCATCTTTTTCGGAGATTTGATTTTTGTTATGTCAAAAAGGTCTCGTGCCTGTGCATCGAGGCAAGTTGACAACTCCGAGGAGTAAGCAATCTATGCTACGTAGTATTGGCTGATCAATGTCTGAGCCACAATTCCATGGCAAAGACTAGGTAGAGAGGCTGTGTTCGACCGCCGGAGTTGTGTCAATGAGTTTATTTCAAGCCACCAAAATCGTCATGAGAGATCTCGATATGGAGAAAGCAAGATGATTGGGCACAATATTGTTCAGCTACTACTCAAGAGACTTGGACAAATGTCAATCTCCAACAAGGACGATAATAGGCTCGAATTGAGGCCCCTATCCAACTTTGAAGCACTGGATTTACGTCACAGTCGGTGCATTCCGACAGCCCAGATCATGACTTAAGACTGAAGACAGACATGCTCGTATTGATCTCAACAGCTGTTAAAAATGCCTCATACGATCGCTATTGTAACACGAACAGCTTATGAAGACCTTATACCAGTCATGCCAAAAATTTAGTCATCAATGTCACCTATGGAACAAACATCCGACTGATTGATTAAATAATATACTCCGAACTTTCAGGGTTCCAGCCAGTCGACGTTTTTAACCCACCACCTGCATCTTGACATCTTCCACATGCGATCCAGACAATTTACCACTACCCACCTCTACTGGGTCCTCGCCCATCAAACCAAAGGGCTATATCGCATGATGAATATGGTCAATTCCTTTATCTTCTGATTATCGCCCGACGAATATATTCATATAAATCAATACCGCGCTTCCCGCAACGAAAGTCTCCACTGTGCCCACCGTCAGTTCTGGGGTTTCAGCCAGCACCCGACTGACCGACTATTCATCGCTACAACATCGGGGAATTTTTGACGGAATCGGTCAACGCAAGAATGGCAAATATTTTGCTTATCCGGGAATGATTGTCGTGTCGGGCATTATGTTTCGGACGTCGCACTCCGATACGCTATAAAATTCTATCAGAAGGCTGGATTTACCCGGGTTAGAAGGAAGAAGCGATAAGGAAATGCGAAAGATCGGTTACGTGCTTGAAGTAACAGGCGTCAGACCATTATCACGATGTGATTTTATTATCTCTATTTCTCGTCGGATTCTGCGGCTTTTCCGTCATTGTCGGTTCATTGCACGCGACAGACACGGCCCATTTAATCGACTAATTCAACTACTTGCTATTCAAAACAGCCTCTCCGGCACCAACATGCACCGTTCCATCAATGACCTTATCAAACGACTTTTCACCAACAATGCGACCTTCTGAGTCGACATATTGACCGGCAAAAGTGATGTTAGCAGCCGTGTCAACACCAGGATTCGTTAAGCGCGATACCCTCGCCTCATTCCAAGCCCCAGGCAGCGACAAGGCGGTATAGGGGCGGTCCGCGGCATCCATGGTTGAGTTCCACATGTTCAGATTCACGGCAACGATTGACTCCGGTTTGCCCTTGTTGTACACGGCATATGCACCGAAATTGGTCTCGTTGGCCAATACTTCAGTCTGTTTGTCGCCGCCTGCAAAGACGGCGGCGTTGAACATGTTACCGTAGTAGATAGGCTTGACGTGTGCCTCTGTATCGTTGTAGTAGATGGGTTGCCAAGGAGAGTAGCGGTAGCGCGTGCCCATATGGAAATGGACGCGAGAGACCTTGAGTGATGAAAGGTAGAGCACATAGTCCACAGCCCAGACAGCAGAGGCCATCACATCGGAGATATTGAAGGCCCCTTGGCACGATATCGAGTTGGTTTCTCCTAGTACGTACTCGATGCCGGAGTTCTCAGTTGCGTTGCCAAGGTAGTCGTGATACCGGACGCGAGAGAGCATGTTTGTTCTGTCGAACAGACTCGTCTCAATCGTTGGACCGGCACCAGTGTAGTCACAGTTTGCCCCCATATACTGTTTCTGTCAGTTTTCAAAGCTCATATCCTGTCCTTACTGAGTCTGGATCTTACATCATGGTCCGACACCGTCTTTGCCTTATTCGAGCGCATACCGTCTTCCTCGGCATGTTCAATGTTCCAAATCGTCATGTTATCGCCAACGTTTCTCGGCGCGGTGTAGGCGCATCCCTGGAATAGCTGCATAGACTCTCTGCCTGTGAGGTTTTGACTGGTGGCTGTAGCGTATTGATTCCATTGATCGACGTAGTCTTGCTGAGTCCAGTTGGCAGGTCGACGAGACCCTCCTGCCCATGCTGCTCGAATAAGTTGTGTACCCTTACCCACTTTCAGATCTGACTTGAAACTTACAATTAACTTCATTCCCAATCTCAAACGCATACAACGATTCGCCCAACGCCGTATACGCCGCATGCGCTTCCAGCACGCATTGCCCTAACCCATCACCGACATCAAACAACGTCTCATTCTCGGGTTTAAAAAAATTCAGCCCTGTTTCGACCCATCAGCCCAACCCTTTTTTAACCTCCTTATTTAGAGGTGATATCGCACATACCGTAAATATACCTCGTCCCCTCCGGAAACTGCCCAAAACTCTCCATGAACCTTGGCCCAATATACGAATGCGACGGCTGATCCGAAGCCTCTGAATCAAACGGATCGATAATCGCTATATCCGTTTGGTTGGGAAAATATACGGCTGAGTTTTGAGTGCTGCCACCGATACGGAAGATGGGGTATGCGCCGGAGATGTCGTGGAGGTTTTGGATGACTTGTCTTGAGAATTTATTTGAGTTGCTACTTGGTCATTAGTGGGTGGGTTTGTAGATGAAAGGAAGAGAGAGAGAGGGAAAGGACGGACGTGTTATCTCCAGCGTAGTCAGCCATGTAACAGAATTCAATGGAGAAGGATTGATATGCTGCATCGACGACTTGTCTGCCAGGTGCCGGGGTTGAGGGGAGTGAGAGGTCGATTGTGCGGATGATGTTTCTGTGGTTTGGGGATGTCCAGGCCAGTTGGGCAAGGAGGGCAGTTGAAGTGAGGGAGATGAAGCGGTTCATCATGATAGCCTAGGTGAATGGTAATATGCAGATTTTGTCGGTTGAAAGAATAATTCTATAGAGCCGACTGTGTGGCATGCATCCTTTCTCTTATACACACGATCATACTGAGCTTCAATTTGCTTTCGGTCATAAATCTCCCGAGTCTCGCTGATCACTATCTGTCTATTCTTTCATCTTCACACCCCAATCAAAACGGCAATTGACACAAATATCAAGATCCCTTCACAACCTGACGTTCTGCCGTCATTGAGGGGAACCAATCCATGTAGAACTACTCAGCTGCATGTTATCGGCTCATGCCGCCCTATAAGCTCTTAGTCGTCAGATATCATAGGTGGACAAACTATCCCTCCAACAACTAGCCTACCGTCCACCAGTTCAGACATACTTCCCAGCTTTTGAAGATACATATGCGCGTAGATGATCTACATTCATTTTCAGGCAGTCGGTTATTGAAACCTGTAATCAGGAGCGGCAAGTAATATAGAGTGGTAGTATAGGCCAAGGGAATTACTACTTCGACGTTGTATTCATCATATTAATACATCCAGAATCTTGGAGATATACCTGTTCTCCACTTCCCCCGGATTCCCCGCAAATCTGAGAGCAGCAACCATGGAACAGATTTTGAATATAGCAAGTAACAGTATCCAAGTTATGCGAAGGACTAGAATGGCGAGTAAATGACACACTTCGAGATTCTGTTGAGTCTTGCGTCTGCAATGCGAGAGCAATATGCCTCGGGAATATGAATTAATACATCTCCATGTATGTCTTCTGAAAGCATCTCATTTCAATCCGGCTATGTAGCGAAGAGAGATTGAG
Organism: Talaromyces amestolkiae; assembly: GCF_001896365.1. Lineage (NCBI taxonomy): Eukaryota > Fungi > Ascomycota > Eurotiomycetes > Eurotiales > Trichocomaceae > Talaromyces > Talaromyces amestolkiae. The sequence continues at coordinate 998,480 of NW_024468039.1, read as the reverse complement.
TACTGTGCGGAAGTCAACGTGATAACAATCCTCAACTCTCAAAACGCAGAATGACCACAAGGACCGAGAAACACTAGGATACTAAAAACAAAACGAAATACAAGACATCAATCAAGCATCATATAAAAAGGGCCAAATTCCTTTCCCTAGGGAAAAACCGCATATCCCAGGTTGTCTAAAACCAGACGCACATACCCTTGACATCGCTCCGTCTTCTGCAAGAAGTAAGAAACATCATGCAGGAACCGGCGCCTTCCCGCCTTCTTTATGCCCCGAATGCCCAATATTCCCAAAAGCATCCAATACCGGGAGTAGACGTTCGAGGGATGGCATGATGTTTGTCCTGGCCTCGAGGATTCGTTTTTCTGGTGCTTGATTCTGAGGTGCGTTGATGTGTTGTATGTTCTTCTGTCTGCGTTAGCTCAGGCAACATTGAAGTTATCTAGGTATTCCAATGAGGGGGGAGACATACATTCTCTTTCAAGTCTTCTGTGGGTGCCGCGTTGCTAAGGTGTGTGTAACAAACGAGCAAGCTGACGATCAAGAGAAAGATATTATTGATTAAAATCATCGTGGGTTTCGTGGCTCCCGGCGGTTCGAGATGAGCGTATACAAACAAGGACGATGAACCAAATCCCTAAGTCCCGAAAAACTGGATACAACTTGAGCTCAGAGACGGCTTCAAATACAACGCGAACTCACCGGAGAAAAACGCCTGTTTCGTTCTATGCAGATCCAATTGTCGTTCCAGACCAAACGGGACATACACGTCGCGTATATACGCGCAGTCTAACGAACATTAATCTCCCCGACGTAATCCCCCCTTCCCCCTCATTAAGATGATCAAATCGATCAAATCACCCGAAACGCTTTGAAAATCAGGAAAGAGCATTCCGACCAGAGTCCAGACGCGAATCCTTTGTTGTGTCTCCTTGCCCTTTCGGGTACTAGACTGGTATGTTCGCGGATAAGGGGCTTACATACCACCCAACCTGGAAGTTATACACCACCAACCAAGATGAGGTACACGGAATCAGTCTCGACCTTCAAGTATAATAGACCCTTCAGGTGGCAAACTCCATATGATATGTTACGAACCTGAGGACCTTGATTGAGTCCAGCGAGTTTGATGTGCCCAGACCTACGTCCAGGACTTTTAACCTGTATACCACCAAATCGACATTAAGTAATGTTAAGTAATTAGGCACAACAAGAAACAACCGGTAAATATAGTTAAAGGTAATAAGTATATCCTAGCCTAGCGCCCAAATTATGACGAACACTCAGTAGCTACAATTCAACCATTCAGATCATAATCATTCGATCCTTGACCGAGTGATGTAATGTGCCCTGGATTCTATGTATGAAATAAGTAAGAAATCGGAGAAAACGGTACAAAAAGGGAATATAAACGGAGATTGAGAAAGTAACAGCTCTGCTCTCTGGCAAGAAAACAAAGGATATGGATAGTGAAAAAAAGATGAATGTCGTGGACTTCGTAATATAGAAGGAATATTCGCTTTTTGTCTTGTATGTCTCAGCATGAGGCGCGTTTGTCTACTTAAATCGAGCTGTGCAGCGACCCATGACTTCACCTTGGCACACCAATTCGGCGTTAAATTCGGATCCGTCAAGGGTTAGGTAGATGTCGAAGTATACTCGGTAGAATGTACCGTTTGGTGTGTCCATGCGCTCAAAGTCTTTTTCGAGGTTTTTGCGAGAGAGGTCTGATGTGAGTGTGACGACTTCTTTAATGCCTGCAGTTTGTTAGTAAGGGTCATTGTCAATCAGAAGGCAAGGAACGTACGAGGATCTTTGACATATTCTGGACAGACGTCCTCGTCGCAAGCATAAAGAATATCTTCATACATCAACGTAGCTCCAGGAGCGACCTGACGGAAGAAGCTGACTTTGACGGGCTCGCCGATCTTGACTCGCTCGCCTTTTTGTACAAAGATCTGCCGGGTGTATTTGCATCGATCCTTGCCATCTAAACTGGGAACACGGTATTGTTCGGGATGATATCCCTCTTTGAAGGGTTGCAATGTAGCCATGAGGTAATGTCGACGGGCAACACGGTGAGTGACCACACGTTCGGCGATACCGGCCGTGACGGCTCCTTTGACGATGGCAGCGACAGAGTCCATTGGACGGACGACCTTGGATTGGAACTGAGGCGGGACATGTAATTTGATTTGTTGGAAGAGATACTCGGAAGCACCGAAACCACCAACGACAAGGACATTCTATTATCGTCAGCAAAATGAGCGAGTGAAAAAATGGAAGGAACATACTTGTAACAGCCTATTCTGAGCCTGGATAGCAATAATTTGATTCCTCACCAACTCCAAAATACGATTAACGACTGGCTCGAAACATTGCAGGATCTCCTCATTGGTAAAAGTCATATAACCTTCTTCGATACCTGCATCAGGGTAATCCGCTTCAATACCGACATCCACGGCCCATTTCTGACCGTTGTTGCGGAAATCGGCCTTGATTCTGTTTTCGAAGTCCATGATACATTTGGCGTAGACTCTTCCAGCTGTACGCGATCCATCTGGAAGGTTCATCTTGCGAATCCGAGCCCGTAATATATTACTGAAATTGCGGTTCAGAGCTGTAGAACCGCAAGAATCACCGGATCCAGCTGTGCATTCAGCAACAGTGAAGGGATTCTCCTCTTCGACCTCGTATGCGATCAAATCGACGGTACCACCACCACAATCCACAATCAAAATAGCGTCACCGACCTTGAGGTTGAGCAGACCAGTCTTCGCACAGAACATAGCGGCAGCTTCTGGCTCAGTAATCAAGGTCAATCGATTGTCATTTTCATCGCGCAAGAAACCAGCCTGGATAGCGGCTGCTCGAGTAGCTGCCTTGGCGGCCTCATTCCAGATAGCAGGCACGGTCAAAAAGTAGCGAATGTTGCGCTCTTCACGGTTAAACACCTCGCCCAAAGTCTTTTGCAGCTGTGCGCGCATTGCCTGTCGGACCTTAAACAAATAATCGGCAGCGACATCAATCTCCGATTTGCCGGGAGGAAGAGGTGGCAGGTTGATAGGATCAATATAAGTATTTCCGGACAACATCAACTGCAGCTTGAACCATTCGACCTTTTGCACTCCTTGTTTCGGGTAGCCGGTATGAGCCAGAGCGTCTGCGATATCTGGACCCCATCCTACAACTTTCTGGTACTGGTCGTAGTAGAGGACAGTGGGAATCTTTTGTTTCGTGTGTGTACCGGCGCCGGGCCATTCGGTGATTATGTCTTCTCGAGCTTCGTTGTTGGTCGCAAAGGCATAGGCGACACCGGAGAAAGTAGTTCCAAAGTCAATACCCACGATCAACTGCGATTTATTCCTGTTTGTTCCGTCGACTTCGGCGGCCGGGTTACGCAGGCCCTGTGCAGGGCCTAGCGCAGACGGGATACCATGCTGATGGAGTGGTTGCGACGGTTGTGATTGTTGCGACGGCGGCCCTGGCTGTTGTTGATAGCCATATCCCGGAGGATTTGCTGCGGCAGGCGGTTGTTGTGCATACTGGCCGGGCTGGACGGCGGTGTTCAAAGGTGGAGGTGGCATGGGACTCGTCCGGCCGGCGTATGTATAACTAGGAGGTCTGCCTTGCGGGTTTTGGGCGTTCATGGGAAGACTGGTGGTGGAAGCACTCGACGGCGGCGGGGGGCTGGTGGAGGCGGAACTGGCAGGCGGGGGRACGAACGTGTTCCCAGCGGGCGGAGTGGTCTGAGACAGGGTCGAATTGTTGCTGTTCTTGCGCTTCGACGAGAACGTGAAGTTTTTTAGCCTCGACGTCATGGGGAGCGAGGATGTTTATTAGAAGGTGTTATTAGGAGGACGAAAGGTAAAAAGGTGAGGAGAGAGAAAGGATGAGGATGCGAGACGAGAAGGAAGATGTGGGCCGCGGGAATTCAGCCCTAGGCGGATTCTGTTCGGCTGAGCTGTTATTTGTTGATGCCTGGCTGAAAAGTGTTCTATTCGATAAATTATGTAGAAGTTCTCACGGGAAGTCTGATGAATTGGCTTCGCTGAGTAAGAAGTAAATGGACGGAAGAAAAGAAGAAAGAGAATGCCCAAGCTGTGGTTGTTGATGGAGATGTTGGTGCTAGCTTCCTAGGAATCCACTAGCAGTAGTCAGCACTCAGCTTGACGGTCGATTAGTCGCATTAATAATCTTGCTAATATTTTATTTATAATTGAAGTCCAAGAGTGAGAATGAAGTTGAGAAATGGATACTTACTTACTCTAACAGAACGTTGTGTGCCTTGAAAGCGGGGAGGTCCAACTTCGTGCAACGTCGGGCTATTTGCAGCTCATCCCACGATGCCAATCAATGAAACAGAGCAGAACTGAGTTGAGTAGTAGGAAAAGCAGAAGGAGTCTGCTGATAAATACGAGTACTAAACAGTCTAAACTTCGAGTGGTCAGTGGGAAGCCTGAGGCCCAACGGCTCAGCCGCGTCGTAATTTTATTTGGCCTATTTTTACAGTCGATCGTCCATGAGGCTGAGTTCGTTATTGGGACCTACCAGCCAGACACCCGTTGTACTCGTCATGAAGAGCATTTGTTTGGACATGTAACACATATTGTATATACTGTTCGTCTTGTGGTGTGTATTTAATGGGGTGAGGGACTGGATCAGGTACATATCTATGAACACTCTAACATGATTGGCCGATGCGTATCATCTCACTCTACCAGTCTATCACAGCCTTACCGTAATTACGATATGACATTCCTATGAGAGCTGGAAAAGATGTAATAGAAGATACCTAATATTCTGTTCTATTGGCGAGAACTTCATGCTATTCTGATCCCAGCGTGTATTCAGTGTATTCAAACGGACGAACGAAATATGCTATGTACACACCGTTTGGTTTTTCAACATAGCACATAACCAACACTCTATTCTATTCTGTCATGTCATGGGATAATAATAGAATAACCTCTACTAGCACTTAAATATGTAGAGTGCTATTTGATAATATCAATCAATCGAAGGTGAATATCTGATGGTGGAGCTTCTATTTTTAGCACGTTTCAAAAGGGTTGGCTGTCGAGCGCTCTGATTGGTCAACGCAGTTGCTTCTATCGATCCTCCCCAGAATTATGTTCCTTTAATTTCATCTTCGTGGTGAATTCAATTCTAGTGCGAGTAGGATGTGGCAATGATATGTGACAGGTGTACTACGTACAGAGTAGTACTATCACTCAGTGTTATTCTTCCTAGCAACCCAAAACGAAGGCCGATACAGATTCTGCAACATGCTCTCCGGATCCTGGATATACCCGCAATATGGCCTTTCTTCGGGGTGCTGTTGTGCCTCAATCGTGAATCCCATACGTCGAACGAGATGAAAAACTTCTTCCTCTGATAGTTCCACATTTCCCGGTTCTCCAATTCCATCATGATGGCCTGAAAGAGTCAATGCGTTCTCTTCGTTCATTGCATCTTCAGTCCCATTCTGATCGGCAGCCGTAGTCCGTCGTTTTTCATTCTCAAAATGCCAGAGCAAAGGTCCAACATTAATCCATAATCCGCCAGGCTTGAGGCAGTTCTTGATTGTCTCAATGTATCGAATCAAGTTCGGACTTGTGTCGATAAAGAACACCGTTGCAACAGCATCGAATGCATGTCGTTGCGATTCCCCGCTATAAAGTGGAATGAAGTCCGCGGCCGACATGCTCATACTCCCAAACGAGGTAGAGCCATCCTCATTCTGGGCTTGAGCCATCGACGAGGCAGGATGGACATCCGGAATCATGATTTTCTGTAGCTGCTGTTTTCGCGATATGATGTTCGAGAAATGCAGCGCAAATGGGTAGAGAGCATGCTGTTTCGCACCGCGGCTGTGATTGAGGACCCAACTACTAGCCAGTAATTGATGATATGAAATCTCATTACCCTCAGCCGCATACCCAGCAGCACAGATATCAAACACCAGCCGTCCAAGGCCAGCACCTGGGACAAGCACGCGATAATCAGATCGAGGCCGTGAAGAAGAGTCTCCACCAAATGACTGATTCAACACAGCAAGAACGGGGTCATAACAAACCTCCCTCTCGCGTCTACCTTCTTCACTCCAGTCGCGATAAAACTGACGAATAGTCGAATGCGCTTTTCCGACATCTGTGCTGTTAGCTGTGCCATGCCAACTACTTTGCTGAGAGTCATGATTTGGGTCTAGGTCTGGGTCTGGCGATAGACCGAATGATTGCAGACCTGTGGCGAGGATTTCATCTGCTATGTCGGCATTGGCGTCGATGGCGTCGTCGACCTGGTTGAATGTGTCGAGGAGAGAAAAGGGGGGCTCCGAGAGCAGTTGCCAGTGTGCTGAGGGGAGGGCGTAGAATGATTGGCGTCTGTGGTGGGTTGTGTTGAGATGGGCTGTTCGTCGGTAGAGTCTGTCACCATAATTAATACATGAAATGACTTTCTTATTAGTTGAAAAATTACCTGAAAGAATCAAAAGCAGCGAAGAGAACCCGTCTCTCTTCCTCGTCCGCGAATGGGTCAAAGTCTCCCTGCCAGCTTTGGGCGTCCTCGGGCTGAGGGGCCTCTGGTTGTTCGAGATCAGCCATGCGGCAGTGTCAATCGCAAAAGTGATTTATTTAGTGATTATTCTCGAATCTATCATGCATCATGAATTATTTGGAAGGATGCATAAATCATGTCGAGATATTGTGATGGTGGCATGGTGCGATAGAGCGATAAGAGTGGGATGAAAAGTAAATTACATGAACGGCTGATAGAATACGCAATTACAGTACAATACGAGACGCTATCCTCTACCTGGATTAGCCGGTCATTTTAGTGGGGAATAGCTTCAACTTCATCACCTTTCATATAAAAGTCAACACTCAACACAAGCTAGAGACAGCTTTTAATCAACGAACCTCGTCAATCATAACCAAGTGAATTGAATCGGGCAGCTAGGCAGCTTCGACATAGCTTCCATTGACAATCACAACCAAGAAACACCCACATCCTCCATCTACATAATATACACCTACACAAAATGACGACAACATTATCAACCCAACCTCCTCCCCTATCAGATCCAGCCGATCCATCCATAAAACCAATTGAGTTATCTTTCCCACTCCCCAAAACACCACATACAACCGTACACATTCACCTCACCCCCATGAAAACATCAACAATGGTCTTTCTCTCCACCACAACCCCCGGCGACAGCGGCTCAACCATGAAACCAATGGGCAGTTTTGTGTATGCCATGCCAGACGTAAGTCTTTCTTGAACAGATCCCGGATACCTCAACTCATCATCCGATTTATACTAACATCCACAAGCGCACAAACCCGAAATCGACAATATCAACAATCCTCTGCAACTCAGCCGGCAGCATTGAATACGCGACGCGAACAGCCAAGGTACTCGCTCGTAGGACAGCACTCCCTGTATATGTGGGGTGCAACGTTGATCCTGTTTCTACGGGGACGACAGTGGAGGAAGAGATGGAGGGGTTTAAGAAGATTATTGATGCGGTTATGGCGAGGTGGGAGGAGAGTCGATGATTTTGCTTTTGATGCTGGGGAGGGTGTTGGGAAGGATGGGCGTTTCTTTCTTCTTCTTTTGGACGAGCTTCGAGGTGAATTTGTGTATCTGGTTACATCTTTATGACCCTGCTAAATAGATTTGCTTCGAGTCAACAAGGCAGAAACTGTTCCAGGGTTGGTATTTCGTCGTTGCCGAGTCTATCCCGACGTCTTGCCATCTTCTTCGTCTTTGCAATTCCCACTTCTATCGTTTCATTCATATTTTGAGGATTTGCAAGCTGATGCTTCTTATCTACAAGCCCCGCTCGCATATCAAGATGCAAGACGGCGAAAATTTCAACCAGCCACAAACAGTGATACGTTGACACACTGCAACTAACAGAATACGCCTTTTCGCTCATGACACAAGGAATTATTCAAACATTGATATTTGGAGGCATAACCCGACATCGCAGAATGATGACACAGTGAGCAGCTCATAGACAGATAAAGGTCTGAGGCTAGATGCGGCATCAACGCCGATTGTTGAACATGAGAGCTTGTGATAGGCTGGCTGGTGATAATCTTCCAATTCAATTACAGAATTTCACAAATATAAAAAATATATGCCCCGGGCAACACCGGCGACATGATCTGTTTGGGACATATTGTTCAGTTATATGACTAGGTTAGCGAAAGGTACAATGATTGCCTTCTCTTTGTCACCAATGAGAGAAACCGTCCAATCTTTTTGCACAAAGGACAACAAACAAGAGTCCCCTTCCAACGCGCCCAAAATAAAATTTCCTCCTTATTCTCAAACTCGCGCCGCTCTTCTCTCTGTTAATCTTCTCCCTCTTCTCAAATTGCATATCAAATCCAAAACCTACAAAAAAGCTCGAAGCACGATGAGTTCGATATTGAAAAGTCTGGGAGTTCGCTTCAGTCGGTCTTTGAGACTACCGTCTCCCTCGACTACGAACAAATCAGACGCGACTTTCTTCAGTCCCGTCTGGCAAAGCGCGCTTCTCAAGGAAGACATCATCCACGATTGGAAGCAAAGGAGAGTGGGGAACAAGGAAGGTCTTGGTTTGATCGAGCGCCTGGATCGCATTGAAAGCATTCTTGACCAGCTAGCGAGAGACTTAAAGATGCAAAAGACTGTCAACGATCAGCTTGCAAAGGAACGCAAAGCTGAAAACGAGTCTCAGTCTCTCTACCTTACCGCTCACTCCGGGATTTTCAGCAGGCGTAGAGAAAATGTGATCCATGGAGGAGACATTCTCGGTGATCTTGAAGTCCTCGAGTGGGCAAAGGATAAGCTTCCGTGGCGGTACGATGGTGGACGCGAAGGATTTGAGTCCAAGTACTGTATTTCGATGCAATACAAAGATCAAATCTTGGTTGCCCCGGAGCCCATCATCAAAGCTTTCAACATACTCGGTGATATGACGACTCATATTGGTTGGTGCACTTCATCTTTGGAAGGAATGGCATATGCAAGCTGTCGGATCATCATTGACAAGTGGCTTGAGCACATCAACACAGCTGGAAGAGAGTATCTCGAGGATGTAATCAAGCGCGAATTTGAAATTCTTGATAGAATCAAGAATGGTAAAAATAAGACTTGAGGAGGTTTTGGCTGATGGATTACCTAAATCTGTTGCTCAGTATGTTGGCGGCTTCGGAGGATGGATGGCAGCTCTCGATATTGTTTGTGGTCTGGAAGAAGGCTGTAAAGGAAGGATAGGCATCTGTTGTTGAGCTGCAGTTGTATTTATGTTGCTGGACACGTCTTCATGTAATTGCTCCGTTGTATGACCGTGTTCAATTCAACAAGGTAGAAAGTGCGCCATATGACAACTTCATTTTGCTGGTGGTAGCTTTATTTTATGAATGCGGTTAATTTCGTCTACGGGTCAAAGATGATTCAACCATGTGAGCCTAAGGTGCTCCTCCGATACTTCCAGGTTATCAATGCTATTGCCTACAAATAATCAAAGGTCCTTTCAGAGCATACGTTTGTTGATACCGTGATATACACTCATCAACAATGACAACTACTTAACATGCACATTCTTTGGCTTTGTGTCAAAGAGAGGGAAAATCCGTCTGATATCGCTACCAACAAACAACATGCCCCTTTCTATAAGCTATTTCAAAATATTAAAAGCTAGCTTCTGTTATCAATTTTCAGAGAACTTCTAGGTTCCAAAATTTCCAGCAAACAGCAACTCTTCAATTCGTGGTTTTTGACAACGCAGCCCGCCCGAACACATTATTGTGAGATCTCGTACAACTGACAAGAAACGATGATTTGGCTACTGAGGGCATTGGGAGGCCGCCCCAAGAAACCTTTGAAATCAGTTACTGTAAGTCCATGCTTATATTTGACAGCCCCCCAGGTGTCGTTACTGGATGAGACATTTGTATTGGAGGGCCATCAGCAATTTGATATAGCCGCTCACCCACAAAAGGAAGCATGCGCGTACTAACCTGGGGTATAATTGATAGTACGATGCCATTCTCTTCAAACGATTCACGACTACGAGCGCGACACGTCCCCATTCCGCCCTGATAAACTATGTCTGGCAAAACGTATTTGCAAAAGATGACATGTTTGTCGACTCGGAGGCTATGAGAGTTGGCAACCGCGAAGGCCTTGGCTTGATGGAGCAAATGGCCAAAATTAGCAGCGATTTGAGAGCCCAAAAGAAGATTAACAAGGAACAAAAATTGACCAACGAGCGACTAGACATGGTCAACGGACAACAAAAACTGACCAATGAGGAACAAAAACTGGTCAACGAACAACAAAAATTGACCAACGAGGAACAAAAACTGAGATGGTGCATGGTGGTTTACACAGAAATCGAGCAGAAGGCTCATCCTCAAACAGAGGAGGCGATTTTAGCTCGCAGAGAAAGAAATCAGATCATTCATGGAGGAAACATCATTGACCATCTTGAGTATATTGGATTCGGGAAGAACAAAATCCCCCCCGGGCGACATGATTCCGTACGAAAAGCATTCGAAATTTGGTACGAGGTACCGTTTCGATATAAAGAACGGATCGACCATGCCCCGGAGCTCGTCGTTAGGACCTTCAACCGTCTCGCCGACACGAAATCTCTACGGGTATGGTCAAATGCTCCAACTGTCCACGAAGTACAGAAGATTTGCCGTGGTATTATCAGCCGGTGGCTTGAATGGGTTGATGCAGGTGAAGGCGAATATCCCGATGCCTATATTAGGCGCGAGTTTGAGAAGCTTGAGAGTCTCAAGTCAGGCTAGGGTGAGACAAGGTTTTTGTTCGGTTGCAATCTTGGAGATATTTAATCTCCACAATCATGTTTATTCGTGTGACATTCAGTGATGCTGAGAAGGGACATATCTATCGGCGTCATTTCCGAGTTTGATTTCTTTACTTTCTTCTCTATTCTATCTGGACATCGTCCTTATCAGTCTGCCTGTATCTTTACAGTATCTGGAGTAAGGCCAGAGACTTAGGGTTGTTAGGGTTATTTTTTCAATTTGGCACTATTTTTAGATGCTTCCATCATTTTGTAGTAACTTCCCTAAATAACCTTCTTTTCATAAGTAGCATAGTATCCTCATTCATCTTGTAGTGCGATGCTCAAAGTCAGGTCGACAACCGATCAGCCACAATCGCACATCTCAGCGCCAAATCCCACGCTAAGACGTCAATGGCTCAACCATCTACATGCGAGCAAGACTAAATAGTATGGAGATATGGAAATTAGGGCTTGGAGGGGTCAAAGGGTATACGTAAGCTCCCCCAATTTAATCTACATGACGCCTCTCGCGTCGCGACCAATTTGGATCAAGCCGGGAAGTAGACAGCGCTAAAAGCCATGATCAGCCAGCTAAGCCTTGCTAGTGCTGCAGCAAAGCATCATCGCGCGATAGAGCTGTGGCCACTCGGATGGCTCGATTGACATTTCTGTGTCTTGATACAGGCACGTGTGGGATACAAGCTTTTCTATTCCTGGTTGGAGGGGCTACACCATGTTTGAGCTCTCCGGTCTAGACAGCGACGTATCTTTATCGATGTTACCCCGCTACGGGGCTGGCTGGCTGATGAGCAGGGGAAGTGAGGATGAGTGAGATTATAAAAGGTCTGTCGTAGATCTGAAGAACTGCATTCATAAATCTTTAGCCATAGACACTAAAACAATTCGTTTCTTCAAAATGACTGGAGGCATCCCTCACTACGGCGTCTGGGTCGGTCAACCCACCCGCTACACAGCCCAAACCCTAGAACAAGACCCCAAATCGCCTCATATCTATCTCTACTTCACCGACTCCTCTGACACTTCCTCAAGCAGCAAGGAGATCGAAGCCGCCATCAACGTTCGCTCCACCGACAAGGACTCCAGACTCGTTTACTGGCTGACGCGCAACTTCTCAAACGCCATCACCCAGCAGCTGGACAGCTTGAGCCAAAGCTTTCATCTGCTGAGCGACTACGCTCACGTCTCGAATCGTACTCGCAACAACACTCGTCACGGCCACAGCCACAATAACAGCCATCACCACGATAGCAGACACAACAACGATGCCGCGACAAACCTGCAGGGATTGGACTTCATCCGCACCCAGGGTCTCGTAGATATCAAATCCGGCTCCGTGCTACCGACTGAAGCAGCTGGTCCCAACAACGACATTCTAGACGAGCTCGAGCCCGTTTTAACAGATGCCATCAACCAAAAGGCCACCATCTACATCTTCGGCTCTTCCTATGGCACGGGCATTCATGACGTTCACATGAACCAGGGAAGTCAGCCGTCCTATGAGAACGGAATCTATGAGGATGGAGCATTGCTGTTCAAGTTTGCGGATGGGCATTGGGAGGCGGTGTTTTTGGCATTTGCATCCCAAAGAATTCCGACGGATGATAAGGGCGAGTACGAGAGTAATAGTCAGTCGTTGGCTGCTATTCTTGGGCAGGCTGATAGCAGTGATCAGTAATACCTCAGACGAAGATGGTTGTGAAAGAATGGTCATTGGTCATTAGTAATTAAATTAGGTATAAATGGTTATCATGATAATGATCTGTAATGCAATGCACATGTCGTTATGATCGCCTGGCCCCGAAATGCAAATGGGTATCCTTATGCAAGTAAAATGCAAGAGACTTCCCTCTATCAGTAGACGATGGATGTCTTCAACTTTTGTTCCTCCTCCTCCCTCTCATCGACTGTGATAAAACAGTCGATTTCATTCAAACAGAATCAACACTCGCATGCACCCTCTTCTCCACATCCACCTCAACCCCCTGTTGCTGTCCCTCCAGCGCTTCCGCCGCCCAAACCCTCAACTCCTCTTCCCTCAGCGCCTGCAAATGCTGCTGCAACTTACTTCCTCTCCTAATACTCTCTCCAAAATAGATAAACGCAAACGGGATAACTGAAACCCCCAAGCTAGCAAACGCGATGATACTACATCCCCAATCGATCCCGACAGCAGAGAACATGGGCTGCGCAGCAAGCGGTAACACAGCACCAAAAATACTCCGGCAGCAACTAGACGCTGACTGCGCGCTTGCGGCGAATTGTTGGTATGCGTCGGACAAATAATTCAGCATGGCCATGAAAATCAATTCATATGCTAGGCCGAATATGACGCCAGAAGACATGGGTACGGCCCAATGAATGTCCGGAGATGCAGTCCAGCCGAGCCAGAAGAGAGAAACGACGTAGAGCGGACCGCCGACGCAGGCCAGTGGCAAGCGGCGATAGTCTTCGTTTTGAGCCCAAGAGGCGCCGCGCGCTTTGGCGCGGGCGAGGAAGCCGTCATACCAGATGAAGATTCCGCAGGCGAGAAAGCAGCCGAGTGCGACTGTTGAACGCTGTTAGCTTCTGCTTTAAAGCTTGTCGATGAGGATGGACTTACTTGGTAGGTAGGTTAGACCTGCGATGCCGGTGCTCATGCCATAGATTCCTGGTTTGAAAGTCAGTACTTGCAGTCATCAGATAAATTTCAGATTACAGAACTTACCCTCAAAAATCAACGGATATGCCTGGAAATACAAATAGAAAATCGCATATGCCAAAGCACAATACAAACAAGTCAAAGACACCATCAACTCCTGCGCAATCATCCGAATGGGTCTCGTCAATGTGACGGTCAACACAGCCCGGAGATCATGAGGCGTGAGATCCATCGGCGCAACGATGCTCTTATTTCCTGTTTCTTTGCGCAGTTTGCGAGCACGACGCTTGAGTAAGACTGGGCCATAGGTTTCTGGATAGAAAATGACGAGTGGGAACGAGGCGCCGGCGATGATCAGAGCGAGCCAGAAGGACCAGCGCCAGCTAACGGTTGAGATGAAACCTGACATGAAAGGTGAGATGATTGGGCCGACGGCGGTGCACTACGAACGTTAGCAAGGAAGTTCTTCTTGAAATGTAAATAAACCAGAGGGGGAAAAAAACATACAGACATGTACCAAGCCATCGTCCTCCCTCTCACAGTCGGGTTATCAAAGACATCCGAGAACGTGCCCGTGATAATCGCAATTGGCGCACTTGCGGCCATACCATTCAACAGTCTGAATACCAACAAGGCATTAAACGTAGGTGCCAAGGCGCATGCCATGACGAAGATATTAAACAGCCCATAACCAATAAGCAAGGGTGTTCGACGGCCGTATTGTTCAGACAAAGGCCCGTACAGGAGCGGACCAAGGACGTAGCCAACCAGAAACAACGAAATGGGAAGGACGAGCTTTGTTTTGTCGGTGACGTTGAAATCGGCAGCGATGTATTTGGTGGCTCCGCTGGGGATGGAAGAGCCGATTGTGCTGTTGAGGACTTGCATCATGCCGGAGATGACGACGAAGATTTTCTTGCCCTGCAGAAGTCAGTCAATCAGCGCTATTGTTGCATAGCATGGAGGAAAGAAAGTGGAGTTACATACATTGCTCCAGTTATGTGGATTCTCAGGATCATCAGGTCCGAACGATACAATGGTTTTGGACGCCAAACGACGGAATCGATATGATGACGGATTGGCATATCGTTGCTGTACTGCATTGTTCTCTTCATGGTGTTCACATTCATCCGCAGTAGAGCCTTGGAGTGTTGTTGTCTCCGACCCAGAATGGGAAGCAATGATCTCCAGCTCCGGTAACATTGATGTCCTCGTTACCGTTTGTGAGAGCTCCGAGAGCTGTGGCTCGTCGGCATGTATGTGATCGTTTGAAGCCATATTAAGAAAGTAGAAACAAGAAAAACAAACTAATATTCTTCTATTGAAGATAATGTGTATGTGTACACCATTCAATTTGAATGTTCAATGTGCATTTATATCCTTAGATACCCCTTAATCCTTCGTATTGCCTGTTCCAAACTTTTTCATAGCTGACACTGGCCACTCTATATATACCTAACATCATCGATGCGTGCCCAAAGCAAGCGTCAAAAATCGCAGCTAGAAATTTCCATGTGGGCCTCTTCGTAGACCCAGATGTGGAAGTTCCCGCAATTTTCTTCGCAAACAGGATCACACTTACTATATCAAGTATAGCAAAGGCAAAAAAATATATATTGAAAGCGTCCCCGAGGTCCGCCCTGTGCCAGTCTTTTTACTTCTGACAGCGTAAACTCATAGAGACCAGATGGGTCCAGACTCTAGACTCTCCAAGCTCGGAATGATCTGCGATGTTTTTTGATGATTTTTGCCCGTAAACGGCAAATCGGAGTTCGTTGCGAGGTTAACAATCCAACAAATTTTTCGGCTGTCCTTGGTCTGGCTCAACTTTACCCCGGCTAAGACGGCCGCTTCGCAATATGAGTTCATTATTTCATCGAATTCGATGACTCGATGATGCATTTGTGGGATTGAGAACTTAAAGGAGAGTGGGTTTGTGAGTCACGGAAATTGACTTCCTCGCTTTGTCGCGGTACAAAATTTTCAACGTGGATTATTGCCGCCACCACAGTGGAGTGCGACGTTTGCCGTTGCCTTCAATGTCTTGTACCTGGACCGCTAGAAAAGCATGTACACAGTATATGAAGTTTTCACGAAGTATAGAAAGACATACATTGACTGAATTTGGTAATTGAATCGACATGCTTTCCCCGCGCTGCCTCGCAGAATCATTCAATGAACAACCAATCAAGCCTCATTCATGCTTGGCAACTAATGCAAACTGATCAAGTAGCAGCATGCGATGCCACGTCGTACATCCATAATCACCACTTCGTCGACTGATATGAGTTATAATGCAACACTGGCCTCGGATTCCATCATTTGACTCGATTCAGTCGGAGTATACAAAACATCGCAGCGAAGTCCGATCGATTTTTTCTCTAGACGGGGACGCTTTACCGCATCTGGGTTGGCGGCGGAACTCTTCGCCGGTTCCGTGCTGCCAAGACTCGTCTCATTGGTTTGTCTAAAACTAAATATGATTGGCTGTTTAAGGTAGTTTATTAGGGTATCAAAGTCCAAGCCCTAGTTACGTGAATATGAAGACTGTTCAACTGAATACAATATTTAATTGCACCAAAAAAGTGATATATACAATAGCGAATACGATTGACACAAGCGGTGTGTAAACTTGTAAATATACATCAGAAATCAAAGTCTTTCAACCTACATTCTGGAAGACTAAGCGCAGTAAGGGTTGTCAGTACCATGGCAGCTCAATCCAGAAGAGCATACAGCCCGGATGACCCATTCACTGTTAATGCACTGCTCAAGAGATGTACCATCTGGCGTGCATTGCCATGCATTATCAGAGCACGGCGCACTCGTAGTGCTGGTAGGAGTAGCGGTCGTGGTCACCAATGTGGTGGTAGGAGTAGTGGTAGTTCCCGTAGGGGAAGTAGTTGAAGTGGCAGTGGTAGAAGTCGTAGTGCCGGTAGGAGTAGTGCTCACGAACCCCTGAGAGCCGCCTGTACCATCGTAGTCGAACTGGTAGATCAACTCATCGACAATCTCCCATGTAATCTCGATATGACCGGCATCGCATGCCTCAGAAGACAACTGCTCAGCAACAGTGTAGCTAAAATCCAGTCCGGGAGCACCACCAGGTGCCCATGTAGTCGATGTAGACGATCCCGTAGCACAACGTTCGCATCCATCACCGATAAAGAGTGGCAGATCAGATGGGACACCGTTCACAGAGACAATAACCCGTTTACCGCAGTATGTCCCCATATCTTCGATAAGTTGAGTGTGGTTCATGGCAACCAAGTAGTCCGAGTTGACGTTCTCTAAGGTCCAGACTTGAGTTAAGCTGCACTCGACCTGGCCCAAGTTGGCGTTTGAGAAGTCGGTGTAGCATTGATTGGCGTTGGCGATGTCGTAATAGTATGTTCCGAATCCGCTGCCGCTGTAGATTTCGTCTTGGGCGAGCGCGGAGGTAAAGAGCAGACCAGCTGCGGCGAGAATTTGGTTCTTCATTTTAAAGATCGGTTAATATACGTATATATGTATATGTGGATATAATGAATGATAGATTCTTCGAAGGATCGACGTCTGGATAAATAAATGTGTAGACAATTGAAGGAATGTGTATAGAAAAGGAACGACAGTTCTCGTCAAGAGACAGCGGCGATGCGAAATTCGACTGAGTCACGACCGAATAGACTCACCAAAAGAATCGAAGGGAACAAGTCATATCTTATATCTATTTCAGAGACCAGCCCAGATCCAGTGCAGGATCCACGTCACCTGCTTGCTCAGTTCATCCGTTCTTCGCGTATGGTCAGATGGATCCATTGCTGACTAGCTGTTTGTAACTTCAAGGACGTAGTCAAGTGCAAGAGCCCAAATGCGACATGACTTTTCCTGTCATAATAATTGGCTAGTTACCGCTAAAAAGTGCCATGCTTACCAAAAGTGTACGTATGGTTGCTTGTTTCAACTGTGTTTCGCTAACAAATTTAGACTACGCCGTACGTACTGACGCAGGAACATAAAGCTAAACATAGGCACATAACCAATCAGAACTCCAATTACGGAAAATAAAATAGATTGTTCCTAGCACTAAAATATGACCGTGATGACCACTCAGCTTGTTCGTGCACTTTAGCCGATATTCAAGTTTTGGCCATTGACGAATGGCAGCCCGTTGTTTCGGTACGTTGCGTAAACTGGATTCGCAAGCCCTAAGTCAACATCAGATGGCGAAACAATCAATATCTTTTGTTGATTCAAGACTTCAAAGTCATCCGTACAACGATTTTTGGAAGAACATTACTCCCTTCGTTGACTGAATAAATTTACGTACCTGCATGATACTATCCAACGATCGGTGTTTCCGTACCCATTGTGGCGGCCCCCATGTAACATTATCCATGTCGTAGTAAAAGTAACCCATGTCAACTACCATAGGGGAAAAAGTTGCACGTGGAGGGAATTACTCTTCCAAAGCCATATCCATCCTTGATTTAAAGCGCGTTGCTTTCTGTTCAAAAGCCAAGGCCAAGATGACTGCGTCCACTCTCCAAGAACAGAATATGCTCTCGAAATTGGGCGCCATGAAAGGAACTCTGTGGCTTGAATACGAGATATTTATTACCGTGGTCCCTTCAAATTAAATATTATAGCAGTTCACACGTTGTCGGATATCTAATTAATGTGCAGAGTAAGATACCTGTAACTCTAACATACAACTCAAGCCAAATCTCTTGCCCACTCATGTTACATGCGATGTAAAAAGCAGTTTCATTCACCAAACTACACTACAAATTACTTGAGAACCCCAGATAGTAAGTCAGACCTCGGCATGCCGCTACTCAAAGTTCTTTGCTTATAGTCTCTCCAGAACTGTAAGTATCAATGGTGGAACCATGGAAATAGTTCTAGACTACTACATGCCAATGCAATGCGTGCTATAAAATACGATAGTTAATCCAAATTGTTAGAGACATCTTAGGCCAGTAAAATGGTTTCTGTGAGCAGAATATCGCGCGACGACTTTCCAATCGACACCGTGTACAACCCAGGAATGAATCTCCAATCTTTTGACTTCTCGTCCCAAATCTGAAGGTCTTCCTTCGCAAGAGAAAAGCTAAGCTCTACCTCTGCATTTGGCTCAAGGCTTTCTGTCTTTCGGAATCCTTTCAGAACTTTGGGAGGCTCATTGGCCCGTGCAGGGAACGTCACGTATAATTGCGCGACCTCTTTTCCAAATACCTCTCCTACATTCTGGACTTTGAAAGTGGCATTTAGCGAGAGATTGGCTTTCTTAGCATGAGCTACGTTGAGCCTCAAATCAGAAAATTCAAAGTCTGTATACGACAGGCCATGGCCGAAAGGAAACAGAGGCTCGATCTCATGCTCATCAAACCACCTGTAACCCACAAGCAGCCCCTCTGAGTATGTAGCTTTCAAGTCCACGCCTGGGAAACGCTCTTCCGGTGACGTTGGAACGTCAGCATACTGTCGCGGAAACGTGACAGGCAACTTCCCCGAAAAGTTCACATCACCGTATAATAGTGCGGCCATCGCAGAGCCAACTTGTTGTCCAGGATAAAAAGCCTCGATAACAGCATCGACCTCGTTCAGCCAAGGCATCAATATCGCACTGTTCGTGTTTAATACTACAATAGTCTTTTTGCTATGCGCTGCAATCAGAGAGATGACGTCGTCTTGATCTCCTGGAAGCTCAAGGAATAGCTTGCTATCAAGCCCCTCGGTATGTTCATCATTGACGAAGATAATGCTTACGTCTGCTTTTTCAGCTACTGTGATAGCTCCTGAATACCGATTAGAATCAGCGACATTGACGCCTAGACTAACACCATAAATACCAGGGTCGACTGATGTCGCCATGGAATAATCGAGACGAATACTGACGGGTGTGTCTGCATACAAATTGGCGATTCCTTGAACGACCATGCCGAAGTTGCTACCGTTGAGATTGGCGACGACATCGTCGTTCAAATAGAGAATTGCGCCTCCATTGCCATAAATGGAGAAATGATAGAGTCCAGTGGTGTTGGGATAGAATGTTCCCTCGTAACGCGCAGAGAAAACCCCAGGCCACACTGCACCTAAGTCTGAAGGGTAGGTGGAACCCGTGATATTTTCGACGTGAAGGGTTCTGTTGATCGGACCGGAGAAGTCGCGCGTTGTCCAGTAGCTGACATTGAGTCCGGCAGCACCAAACATCTCCGAGGGAATTGTTGGGAATATACCAGTTCCAGGGTACGCTTCCGAGTACGAGGTTGATATGTTCTCCTGCTGTCCACGATTCTTGATATACTCCACGGAAGACTGCACGACCATAGTTGTATCAAGCACAAAGCCACCGTGCAGTTCAGTGACTTGGCTCTGATTGGTAGCATCCGCTCCAAACACAGCAACCGACTTATACTTGCTACCGGTCAATGGAAGAGTCTCATTATCATTCTTCAAAAGAACTGCCCCTTCTTCCACCAACTTCTGAGCAAGATCCAGATGCGCCGATGTCCTAGCAACGCTATTTTCGTCGCCGAGAACAGGCCTATCGATCACACCACTTTCGAACATGGGACGCCAAAGTCGTGCTACCATATCTTCGATTCGAGAAAACGGAACAGAACCATTGTCCACGGCTTCGACCAACAAATCTCCAAAGAAGTCAGGAAGTCCATAGTAGTCCACCCATGAACCMCCCGGTTGACTGTTATCGAGTCCCGCCAATGCCGCCGAAACGGTCGTGCGTTGAGCAAAATAGTAGTCCGTAACAACAAACCCCGAAAACCCCCAGTCATCTTTGAGCCGTTCGTATAGCCAAGGGTTCTCGCAAGAATGAATGCCATTCAACTTATTGTACGAGCACATGACCGAACCCGCATTACCTTCCTGGACAGCAGCCTTGAAGGCCGGAAGATAGACTTCATGAAGCGTACGTTCATCAACAATGGCATCAATGGCGTCAAATTCCGGCGCAAGACCAAATCGATTAGTTTCCTGATTATAAGCAGCAAAGTGCTTGGGGCATGCAACCATTTGCTGTGACTGAATACCCTGAACAACAGCCACCGTCATACGGCTGGTTAGATAGGGGTCTTCGGACATTGACTCTGCAGCCCGACCCCAAAGCGGACTGCGGACGATGTTGATTGTGGGCGCGAAAATGACATTGCGGCCTTTGGAGCGGTGTTCTTGGGCTAGAGCTTCGCCAAATTCTTTGTTGAGGTCTTCGTCCCAGGTTGCGGTTATGAGGACTGGAGCTGGAAATGTTGTGACGTTGTTGAGGTTGTTGCCCACGCCTTCTGGGCCGTCGCCCATGCATATGGACGGAATACCCAGTGTGTCATTTCCGGACACATATCCGATACACCCGTCGGTTTCAAGCTTTGAGGCTGTTAGTCAATTGTCCGAATGAAATGGTACTATACGCACCGCAGTGTTTCCTTGGGTCATGTTGAGCTTTTGCGAGTCATTGAGCTGAGACAAGAACGACTGCAGCCGTATCTCCGTCGGCAACGAAGTATCAAGCCATGTATACGATACGTTTGTAGCATTTGTTCCTATCCCTACAAAAAGTAGGGAAAGAATCAAGGAATTTAGTAAGCCCATGGTTGGTTATCAACGACGATTTTGCTCTACTTGACATTGTGTGATAGTTCTGGGAGGTTTCTGACCGAATTGTGCGATTTATACGTATGGACTTTGATGATCATCGTCGGCGCCTTGTCCGACATGATTGAGGAGTTTGCTTCATCTTTGAGTAGCTTGTAAGCTAATTTCTTATCCGTGAAGATTGCTGATCTTGCCAGCAGGTCGGCGTTCAAGTATACCTGGCTTATACCGGCAACCAAAGGTGGGTAAAAGGCAACGAGAGAATCAATTGATAGCTAAGAAACTTTAAATTTGATGAGTGGACGGTGTATCTAGACAGCTATCTCTGCAATACCAGCTCATATTGTCACTAATGTCTTAGATCTAGCCACTCTTACGATGACGAGGCTTGAAAGTAAAGCAAAAACAGATGGGAATCAAGTAACCTTTGAAAGCACAAAGAACCCTCATTCTGAAGGACTTTTAAACGATAAGAAACTGTTCTAAATTTACCAAAATTCGCTCAATTAATAGCGAAATCTAGCCTTAATCCGTAGATAAAGATGTGTATTGATTTCCGTGAGACAGGCCGCAGAAGTCGCCAGCCTTCAGGAACTGTCATGGCAATGGCCAACTCTTGCTCCCTGGCACCTTTTAGAGTCTAGGAAATCGTAAGTAAAAGCAACAGGTGGCTTTTATAATGTCGTTGAGGGTGTGTCCAACGATGACTTGATCACTTCCGGCCTTTGCCGAATATTATTGAAATCTTTGTGTCAACTACATGGCGCATCTCAACTATTCCCCTTCTCATTAAGCGGCACGACTGTCGTCTCGGCATGGCTAAAAGTACGAATGCCCTCTCTGGTAATCTTGAGCTGCGACGGGCAATTCGGATCTGGACAAGCGATCAACGCATCTGTGGTCATCCAGTCGTTCGCATGAGTAACTCGTTGCTTGGCTGCTAGAAGGGGAAGTACTGCAGCTATTACAAACCCCGATTGTTAGCACAGGACTATGTCAATAAGTTTCTGGGCTCAAGATCATTATTGACTCGCCCAAGCTGTATATGCTAATTCCCTGACCTGGCGGCAGGTGCATCATTTCACCTTGAAGAGTGAAATAGTCACCGGCTTTAGCTCCGCATAATATTCTTTTTCCCAGCGGGCACACAACTTCGACTCGGAGGTCATAGAGCTGGAAACTATCGTCTTGCGGCATTGCACTTGGGGTTTGAAGTTTTCAGTGATTTCGACGAGCTCGAACAACGACTGCAGTAACAATAACAATCATCATTGATGGATTGAGAAAAGATTAAATCAACCACGGAGAAGAACGCCCTCTCCGCAACACCGGCATCTAACTCCTCACCGGCAACTAAAACTTGCTTATCTTTATTTTCGAAATTCGCCGGCGGAGAACCGTCCGACAAGCCACCACAAAACTAAGGAAACACGATCAACAAATAATTTCACTTCTCAGACTCGAATGCCGCGGCCAGGCTTCCTAGCTATCTGTTCAAGCAACGCTCGAACAACAATCGGCTGATAGCAAGTGTGGAGAAGACCCGTCGTTATCATTAAGTCTATGCGGAAGAGATTACTGAGGACTAACGCACTATAAGATTCGACAGTATAGCTACTTTATGGATCTATTACCTTGAATCCTCGTGCGTCTATCCTCATTTTTTATCACAACTATGGCAATGACCCAGGATACAATAACGAAACCGAAGGGTTTCAATACCAGCTATGATAATTCTCCCGACATGGAGCCTGGCATTCAAGCTGCCGGGGAGATGGAAGAAATCCGTCGGGACATGAAATCTCGTCACATTAATATGATTGCAATTGCAGGAATGATTGTTCGTTGAATTCCCTTCACAAATATGAAGAATTAGGTCAACTAATTGTTACTACTCTAGGGAACTGGCTTGTTCTTAAGTTCCGGATCTGTAATTGCGACTGCAGGACCGGCAGGKGCATTTATCGCTTATATTATAATGGGCTTCGTCACTGCTGGTGTCTCGTATACTACCGGCGAGATTACTTCTTTCATGCCGTCGACAGGAGGCTTTGTTCGTCATGCAACGAAGTTTGTTGAGCCCGCTCTGGGTGCAGCAACTGGATGGAATTTTTGTGAGTCATACCTCCCGAAATTGCCTTGAGCCGTTCTGACCCGACTATCATGTTGTTAGGGTATACTATGGCCATTTCGGTGCCAGCAGAAATCAGCGCCGCTGCTACAGTTATACAGTTTTGGAATGCATCCATCAACTCGGCCGTCTGGATTTCCGTGTTTCTTGTCCTCATCATATTGCTCAACTTGTGCGGAGTCAAGCTTTATGGAGAGGTATGTCATGTCGATGACCGTTATCATACCTGACTAACATAAAACAGTCCGAAGTCGTCTTCGCATCTCTCAAAATCATGTTAATCATCGGACTCATCATTGGTGGACTCGTCATTGACCTAGGCGGTGCCCCAAATCATGACCGTATAGGTTTTCGATACTGGAACGATCCGGGCGCTTTTAACACGTACATCGACACTGGCTCAACGGGTCGATTCCTAGCAATCTGGAGCGTGCTGATTTCGGCTGCTTTCAGCTATGGCAACATCCAGGTCGTCGCCATCTCCGGCTCAGAAACTCAGAATCCGCGTAAGATTATTCCTGCCGCGACGAAGAAGACATTCTTCCGCGTGTTCTTCTTTTATGTGCTTAGTATATTCATTGTCGGTTTGATTGTGTAAGTCACTCTCATCTTAGACTTCATCTCTAAACGTACATCTGGCTAACGGTGGGATTAGACCTTATAACGATAGACAACTACAAATCTCCACAGGAACCGCACAACAGTCCCCCTTCGTAATCGCCTTCCAACGCTCCGGAGTTTCCGTCGTTCCATCCATCATTAACGCCATCGTCTGCACATCAGCATTTAGCAGCGGCTCAGCCTGTATCTTCATCGCCTCCCGAACTCTCTACGGCCTAAGCCAGGATGGTCACGCACCCAAAATTTTTCAAAAGTGCAACCGTTTCGGCGTGCCGCATTATGCCGTGGGCTTGACGTGCGTTTTGCTTCCGCTCGTGTATTTGAATGTAGGCAGCAATACATCCGTTGTGTTTGGGTGGTTCGTAAATATCACGACTGTGGCTGGGTTGATTGGCTGGATTGTGATTGAGGTTACGTATTTGAGGTTTTATTATGGACTGAAAGCGCAGGGTATTTCACGGAATGGTATGTTTTCGACTAATATCAAACTCAGTCTCTTACTAACGGTGAGATATAGATCTTCCGTATCGTGGTCCGCTTCAACCCTACACGGCGTGGGCGACATTACTCATGGTGTTCCTGATCGTATTCTTCTCTGGTATGTATAGTCCAGATGTTTGATTTGCCTATCTTGGGATTCTTGCTCACTTCCCACAGGATTCAGCGTTTTCGTCAAAGGCAACTTTACGGCCTCCGGGTTCCTGACTTGCTATCTCAACGTTTTCATATTCATAGGTAAGTAAACCACTCCAAGCCCTGAATGGCTCAAGCGGCAACCTGACAATTCTTCTAGCACTATACGCCTTCTTCAAAATCTTCATGAGGTCCAAGATAATACCCTTGTCAGTCCTAGACTTTCAGACCGAGTTTCAGTCCATCAGGGAAGAAGAGCAGTTTCGGTCGCAAACTGCGAAAATTGAGGAAGATGAAAAGTCGTCGACTATTCTTGGTCGTTTCACACGGATAATGCATTCTGTATAAAGTGTACCTATTTACTCCGATACCTAGGTAGCTTTGCAACTTTGTCGAAATAGTCTAGGATCAAGGAGAATATAAGAGATAAAATACTAATATTAAGTTATTGCATATGACGGGATACCGTGCTCAATTGATACTCGATAATAAGTAGTGGT
Source organism: Talaromyces amestolkiae (assembly GCF_001896365.1). NCBI lineage: Eukaryota > Fungi > Ascomycota > Eurotiomycetes > Eurotiales > Trichocomaceae > Talaromyces > Talaromyces amestolkiae. The sequence goes on along the minus strand of NW_024468039.1, from coordinate 973,524 downwards.
ACTCGACATAAATTAACAGCTCACCTTAACTAAATCAATTGCTGACCAATGAGTTGCAGCAAAACAAGGAGTCTTGAAGCACCGATTTTCTACTCAGAATACCCGAACAACAACAATTAAAGTCGCACGGGGTGCCGCTCCCCTGCATAGAACTTATCACATTTTCTTTCTTCCTACCCCTTTTCCTTCCCGGCTTTCACGACGTATTTAGGTACCGTACTGAAGACACGAAGGTTTTCTGAAAAGTATATCCCCGAAGATTATTCGTCTGTCATTCTTTTCCAACACCTGCATCTCATGCAGCATGAGTCAAGCTGACTCGACGCAAGCATAGAATTACTAGAAACAGGATTCCATTAGCAAATAGTAATTGGGTAGTCTGGTCTGGATTACAACGGGTACATGAATATTACGCGAGTTTGGAGCTGGTGTTGCACAATTAGACCGCAAGGGGAATAAGAGAGGAGGTTGCTGTTTATTATCCCTTGTCCGACATGAAGGTGTCTGTTGATCGATCTTGATTTAAATAGGTGAGTTGCCTTCCATTTTGATATCATATATCTTTCATATTTACAACTGGATTGAGCTGACTATACACCAGCAAAATGGATACGCTACTCGGCTGCTTCTCAATATTCTCAACACAGAAGCAAAAGGACTGGAAAGAAATAGAAGGTTCATACACTCTCCCACCTCCGAAACCGTCACTAATTCTTTTTTGCTGCTATAGACAAAGCAAAAGACATCGAAAACCAAACATCATGGACCTCGCCCAACGAAAACACCTGCATGCTTGAAGCCTTCGAATGGTACACTCCCCCGGACGGCCGACACTACCAACGCCTCCAAAGCGCACTATCAGACCTAAAAGAAATTGGAGTCGACAATCTTCTGCTCCCGCCGGGCTGTAAAGCGATGCAGCCTACAGGCAACGGGTATGATATATATGACTTGTACGATCTGGGAGAATTCGATCAAAAGGGCAGCGTCGCGACGAAATGGGGCTCCAAACAGGATTTGATAGCACTGGCGCAGGCGGCGGAGGAGTTGGGCATGGGGATGTATTGGGATGCGGTGCTGAATCATAAGGCTGGCGCGGATAGGAAGGAGAAATGTTTGGCTGTTACAGTTGATCCGAAGGGTACGTACCTTACCCCCCTTTTTTTTCTCCTGCCTTCTGAGTTCCGGATTTCTTGGGAGATGTGGAAATATTGATGGCAGCTAGATCGGAACATCGACCTCACAAAACCGCAAGAAATAGAAGCATGGGTAGGCTTCGATTTCGCCTCACGCGGCGACGCATACAGCAAACTCAAATATGGCTGGGAACACTTCAACGGCATCGATTACAACGATCTGGACAGCACCAAAACCGCAATATACAAAATATTTGCTCCGGGCAAAGACTGGGCGAGAGATGTATGTACCAGCGAAAACGGGAATTATGATTACTTGATGTTTGCGAATTTGGATCATTCGAATCCGGAGGTTCGGAGCGATATAATGGGATGGGCGGAGTGGATTGGTGGGCAGCTACCCCTGAAGGGGATGAGGTTGGATGCGGTGAAGCATTACTCGGCTGAGTTTCAGAAGAACTTGGTTGAACATATTAGACAGAGCGGGAAGGAGTGGTTTTTTGTGAGTGAGTATTGGTCTGGGAATGTGCTAGAGATTCAGGATTACTTGAAAAAGGTGGATTATAAAGTGCATGCGTTTGATGCGCCGTTGTGTCAGAGGTTGTCTGCTGTTTCACAGACGAAAGGGGCGGATTTAAGGTTGGTTTTTGAGAAGACATTGGTGAAGTTTGAGCCTGAGCATGCTGTGGTATGTTATCCTCCGTTGTGATTGAGAGGAGAGTGACTTATGTCTAGGAAGACATTTGTGATGAATCATGATACGGTGAGTTACTTCTCCCTCTGATATGGACCTCTTGCTAATAGTATACAAGCAACCGCACCAGGCATTAGAAGTGAGTCCCCACCAACTCTCCACAACACAACTAATGAATATAGGCCCCAATATCACCCACCTTTAAGCCACTCGCCTACGCCCTCATCCTCCTCCGCAAGGACGGGTATCCCTGCATATTCTACGGCGACCTATACGGAATCTGCAGCAGCACCCCCACGAAAACCGGAACCCTCAAGAACAGAAAATTCCGCCATCCACACGTCCCCAAGGAACTTGAACGAAGCCTCCCAGCAATAATTTTGGCAAGAAAGTTATATGCCTACGGCGAACAGCAAGATTATCTGCCGTCACGGAATTGTATCGGCTTTGTGCGTTATGGCAATGCGAGACATCCTTGGGGAATGGCGTGTGTAATGAATAATGGATTGACGCCGGTGAAATTGAGGATGTTTGTTGGGAAGAGGCATGCTGGTCAACGGTGGAGTGATGTTCTTGACTTTGACCAGGCTTTGGATGAGAGTGGGGATTTGAATGGTAAAAGTGAGCAGACAAAAAGGGGTGGGAAGATGAAAAAGAAGAGGATAGTCCGGATTAGTGCAAAGGGTTATGCGGAATTTCCGGTTGCGAGTATGGGTGTAGGTGTTTGGGTTAATGAGAGTGCCGAGGGGAGGGAGAGGTTTGGGACTTGTTTGTGAGTTTCCCTTCCACCTAGGTTTGTTTGGGCTGGAGATTGATATGCTGACGAGAAATGTCTACAGTAATAGCGATATATACTCATATTAGGGCGGATGAAAGTTGGCGAGTTAATCAATCAAAAGCGGATTCATGAACAGGTATTGACCTTTGTTCTGGGCAATTTCAGATATCTAACTAATACTCAATATAAAGTCATTCTAATCACAATGTACTCCAATCATCATTCTTCATTATCCAATCCATAATCGCCGTATCGCCAAGTAAGTGCATTTATCAAGGACAGATAGTAAAAACAAACAAAGATCGCTGTGCTGAGCATGCTAAAAGTTTCAATTGAAAGCCCGGCCCGGCGGGGATACATGATGCTGAAAATTTACATAAAATGTGAAGAGCGGCAGGTCGTTTCGTCGTCGATTTAAGCAGTGGATTCATTCGGTAGATCGTTGGTGACATGTCGAGGGGCAGATAGATCGGTCTCGATAATGGCATGATTGTCATGTTGAGCGACGACAGTGTCTTGAGCGGTGACGGGTCTATCATTAATGATGATAGCATCGTCGATTTGGGTGTTTGGGGCCCTCATCTTCGGAAATGGCAGAGTCGTTGTCTCCGGTGGTGAGATGCTTATTATCTGCGATGGCAGGAGGTTCGATTTTGTTCATGGTAGCTTCATCGTCTCCAGTAACAGCAGAGTCCTCGGTTTTGATAATAGGAGCGTCATCTTCTTGAGTGGTAGTAGAGTCATCTCCTTGAGCAGCGATAGCGCTAATGTCTCGAGGGCTGTCAGGCCCATCGGTTTGACTGAAAGCATCATCGTCGTTGTGAGTGATACTAGAGTCGTTCTCTTCAGTCATAGCGAGGTCATTTGCCTGAGCGGGGACCTGGTCATTGTTAAAAATTATGGCAGAGGCCTCCGGATCGACAGTCGAGTCATCGATTTGAGCCATAGCGGAGTCGTCAACTTCTTTGGATGCACTATCATCTTCTTGGGTGTCCAATGATGCAACAGGAAGGTCGACTTCAGCAGCAGATTTGTATTTCGGCTCATCTGGTTGTGTGATAGGAGGGAGAGCGGTCTCTAATCCCTCGAACATCGGGTCGAACACGATCTCGACCGTCTTCTGTTCAACCGGCTGTGCGACTTTTGGCTTAGCCTCGCCTAATAGCCCTTCAGCCACTCGTTGAATCTCACCAGCCCCCTCCACGCGGCTCTCACTTTCACAAATAGGGACTTCTGTCGAGGTTTGAGTCAGGACTGATGTAGAAGCGGTGTGGTAGACCTGAGTACTAACTGCTGGGAAATCCCCGAATTGAGCCATTTCGTATCCATATTGCGATCGTTTGGTTGAGCGGCCACCAAAGACGACTGCAAGGACGGCGATTAGCATGCTGATGACGGTGATGATATTTCTTTTATCGCTTGCGAGAACGCGGATGGAGTTGATGATGAGGGTTTGTAGGTCGGGGTCTGTATTGCGATTTTTTGTTCTTGGGCGCTCGTGGACTGGGGTTTCATGTTGTAGTGTCTGCTTCTCCTGCCTTGTGAAACTTTTTGTTGTGTCAGGTCTATCATCCAAACCATCAATCTCATCTTGCGAGACTATGTTCTGGCGACTGGGTTGTGGCTCTTGCATGATCGACTCTGCTGCTCTAATTTTTTCCATCTCGGCTGCCACGGCAATCTCTTCTTTGATTTTCTTTTCAACCTCGGACTTGACCTCGTATGGCAGCCACAAACTGATTTGCACGTCCACACGCTCAATCTCCTTCCACGCAGCTGTCCAGGCCCCTTCTTTCATCAACCCATTTGCTGCGTAAAATTTAACATCCCACTTTCTCCGATGATCTTGATGAGTAGTATGACAGCCGCAATCTAGACATGTGCTTTTGTCGTCCGCAATTGAGTGCTCTAATTTCTCCTCGCCGCTTTCATTTTCCGAGTCACTCGCCTCGTGGTTAATATAGTGGCCATTTTCTAATCTCGGTTTTTGCAATTCCAAGCTTTCGAGAAGCCGTTCCTCTAACAATCCATAATCTTCTTGAGGATGTTGAATAAGTAATCCGCGATCCCGTAACAGACCGGAACCGGAAATTTTTTCTTCCAACAACTTCCATCGTCGCGCATACTGCGGTGGTAGAACTTTTGCAAGAATCTGCCTATCCGGTAAAGTCACACCAGGACCAAGGATCACAGTCGGCTGAAGAACAGTGCAATGCAACAGCACAAGCGGGTTCTCCCTCTTGATAGGTGACGCCCTTTTCGGCGTATTCCCCGCGGAGTGATATCCATGCCGTCTGAGTAATGGTGAACCAAGGGATCGTACCGAAGCAGGTGAACCACGAAACATCGCTTTACGTCTTGATGGCGACATGATCTCCTCGTCCTCTTCATCCTCTGTCTGCATCTGTATCGCTTTGACCGAGCTCGGGTGTCGAAAGGGCGAATTTCGATCGCGAATTTTTTGATATACCGGGTTTCCATACGACGCGAGTTCTTCTTCGTCGTTGTAAATCTCACCTATGCTGTCTCTGCCATATACGGATTGGTCTTTTGGATGTACTAGCACGGAGTCGGGAATTGACGAAAGCGAGGATCGACTGGACGCAGACTTGGCGCCTGTTGGACCATCTTCGATTTGTAGGTATCCTTCGACTTCTGATTGTCGGCGCGATGAGGATGTGGAAGACTCAGAATGCTCTGCCATTGCATCGTCAGGATCGTTTCTTCGCGTCTCGTGATGAGGGGCGTCGGAAACGTCGGGGGGGATTTCGGCCATCGCGAAGGCAGACATTAGATCCTCGCCATTGTTGGAGATATTTTCGAGGCTCTCGACGATTGTCTCAGGATCGATTCGAGGTTCCATGTTTCATTGAAGCTGTGTCCAAGTCTGGTGGTAGTCTTCCGCGTGTTGTGATGTTTTTGCTCTGCACGTGCTGTGATAGTGATGATTCTGCCTTTGTGACAATGCTTAAAGAACACCAAACAAACAACGACTCTAACAGAGGATGATCAATAATAATAACAGCAATACTGCAACAAAAGATGTGAATCGCGGTGAACAAGCTGGCATTGACGTGTTGAACGTGTTGAACGTGTTGACGTCTGGCCGTTGTGCCGGGCAACCACCAATCAGAGGGCGAGAAGACGCCGTTATCTGCCGCCCTTCTGATTGGGCCTCGATTACCACGACATCAAATCTCTACAATTTCAAGATAAACGAGTGATTGCTCGAGGTACCAGAAATTTGATGCAATTAATGTCAATATGGGAATATGATACAGTCGATATGTTGTTCAGTATGCCAGGCAACTCTTAAGTTACCTCTAGATATGCCTGAGTCATGATTACGCCCTCTTCACCGCCTTCAAGCTTGACATTAAAGTTGCGGATCGGACTCCACGGACATGGCGCCGACAATCATCAATGTAGTCTGGCTCCGATTATAGAGCATCATGTTCGCAATGTTCCATCGCAGCCATACGTGGTAATCATCGTTCCTTATTCAAATAGATAGCCACTGCTTCCATTTCATTTTATCTGATACTATGTATGTATGCGAAAGGATTGACGACATCGACGGAGTTTGCGGTGGATTTAAGCTAGAGGTCCGATTTAGCCGGATGGCGGTTAGTACGTAGCATTATGGCAGTTGTCTTGTGAGTTTGTACGGAGTATTTCGGCATGTCTCGAGTAATCACTCGACAAGTAAAGAGATACGGCGTGTCGAACTGTTGATTGAGAGTATGTATGTAGTTGGTCGGTCGTAGAAAGGAGAAGATATAAATCCCTGCCAGGGCGAGCGATAGAAAGAATATACATAGTAATAGACAAAAGCAGAGCGACGTCACATCACGTGACAGTGGGTAACCAACCATAGCCTCCCGGCGGACCCCGTGACGGCGATTGGCCGGCGAAAAGTTTTCGGGTTGTTTGGCCCTGGTTGAAGTTGCTGTCCTTCCAGCCATCCCTTTGAAAATCTTCTTCTTTCCTCAGTCTCCATCCTTGGTGTTGCTGCTTATCTTCCATCCAATCCACTCCCCTCTTGTTTTTTTTTCTTGTCTCTTGTACATTTCACACAGTCGCAATGGCTTCTTCTGCTCCCGTCCAGGCTGTCAAGAGCGCCGTCGAGCCCGAGAAGCTCAGCGGTGTCGGCCTCTACTCTCGATTCGCCTTTGCCGGTGCTGTCTGCTGCTCCGTCACCCACGGTGCTTTGACTCCTGTCGATGTGTAAGTCCTGCCGCGAGCGCGAGCGATTACGTTGAAAATGCGTCTTTCAGCAAGGCTGGAGATTGTTTTTCCGCGTATCCGGCGCGCATCGCGAAGCAACTATTCAMCCTGCCGTAAGACAGCGCTAACATTATCCGCATCCAGCGTCAAGACCCGTATTCAGCTTGACCCCGTCACCTACAACCGCGGTCTCTTCGGTGGTATCCGTCAAGTCGTTGCCAACGAGGGTGCCGGCGCCCTCTTGACTGGATTCGGTCCCACCGCCGCTGGTTACTTCCTCCAGGGTGCCTTCAAGTTTGGAGGTTACGAATTCTTCAAGCAGCAGTGGATCAACCAGCTTGGTCTCGAGACTGCCTCCAACAACCGCACTGCCATCTACCTCGCCTCCTCTGCCACCGCCGAGTTCTTTGCTGATATTGCTCTCTGCCCTCTTGAGGCCACCCGTATTCGTCTCGTCTCTGACCCCAAGTTCGCCAGCGGTCTTCTTGATGGTTTCGCCAAGATCTTGAAGAACGAAGGTGTCGGTGCTTTCTACTCTGGATTCGGACCTATCCTCTTCAAGCAGTACGTCGACATTACCCTTTTTGGATGTTTGTTCTGACCTTTCTAGGGTTCCCTACACCATGGCCAAGTTCGTCGTCTACGAAAAGGTCGCCGAGGCCATCTACGGCGTCGTCGACAAGAACACCCTCTCCGACGGTGGTAAGACTGCTGTCAACCTTGGATCTGGTCTCATTGCTGGTTTCGCTGCCGCCCTTGTTTCCCAGCCCGCCGACACTATGCTTTCCAAGATCAACAAGACCAAGGGTCTCCCTGGTGAGGGAACCATGACCCGTCTCTTCAAGATTGGAAAAGAGCTCGGTCTCCGTGGTTCTTACTCTGGTATTGGTGCTCGTTTGTTCATGGTTGGTACATTGACCGCCGGTCAATTCGCCATCTACGGAGGTACGTCTTCGGTTTCCATTAGCTCAATTTTTGACAGTACTGACATGATCACCTACAGACATTAAGCGTTTGATCGGTGCCACCGGTGGTGTTGAGATTGCCCCCAAATAAGCGACCAAACCATGCAGGGTGCAAGAAGCGAACATGACACGAAAGGAAATGGATCGCTCATTATAAAAGACAGMTACGTTTTCTAGACAATGGGTCTAGACCAACGTAGCGCACAATATTTTCGAATCATTTTCCATGTTTCATCAGATACCCATAGATGGGTAGATGGACTTGTAAAACGAGTTTACCCATATTTTTTTTTATCTTCTTGATTTGCTGTCTTTTTTCCTTTGTCACGTTTATCTGTAGATCATGATGCACTCCATAGTTAATAGAGCATTCCATTTTGTACCACCAAATTTGAGCAAGTGTTTGTCCATGGATCTAAATGAAAGGTAATCCGGGGTCGGGGACCTTTAAAAGTTGCCGAGGCAATCCACGTTTATCCGTTTGTTGGGTACTTCTCCCATGGTCATCTTCTCAATAACCCAACTTTATACATAAATCTGATAATTCTCCAGAAGCTATAAACATACGATGTCAGAACCACCAGCCTACATCTCCATCTCAACCCGCAAATGGGAGCAAGTCAGCAACCTGATCCCGGCCGAATGGCGTCTAGACGGTAAATATGTTCCCCGCGCAATGCGCGTGTCGCCGCTGGAATCGGTACATCAACTTGACACATTTGAGCATGAGTATGAGACGAATCTATTAGACGTTCCGCGGGAATGTGGCATATTGAGTGCAAAGGAAGTAAATATAACGGAGGGATATGATGTCAAGGGACTGCTGAGAGAGATTGCGGAGAAGGGGTTCAGTGCGGAGGAGGTTGCATTGGCGTTTTGCAAGGTCCGTCATCTACCTCCAGGGCTTCCTTCGTACTCCTATACTGAATTTTCAATTTGAACATGGTGTTGACATCAATGTAGAGAGCAGCTATCGCGCAGCAATTGACCCGCTGCCTAACAGAGCCCTTATTCACATCCGCCCTCCAACAAGCCCGCAACCTAGACACCCATCTTGCGCGCACAGGTCAGCCCATCGGTCCTCTGCACGGACTCCCCATCTCCATCAAGGACAGCTTCAACATCGCCGGCGTTGACTCATCCCTCGGCGTCGCGGCACTATGCTCCAAGCCCGCTTCTGGTAGCGATGCCTCCCTCGTGCAACTTCTGCGCTCTTTGGGGGCAGTCATAATCGCCAAAACGAACATTCCGCAGACGCTGGGATTGCTGGATAGCGTAAACCATGTCTTTGGGCGCACGCTGAACCCATTGAACCAAAGACTCACGCCCGGCGGGAGTTCGGGCGGTGAAGGTGTCCTCGTCGCTATGCGCGGGTCAATGATAGGGTTTGGCACGGATGTGGGTGGGAGTATACGTATTCCGGCAATGTGTAACTATATCTATGGCTTGAAGCCAAGTGTAGGGCGAGTGTCGTATGAAGGTCAGACGGGGTTTGGGCTCAACGGAACTAGGGCTGTGGCACTCAAAGCTGTGGCGGGGCCGATTGCGAGGKCAGTAGCTGATATTGACTATGTAATGAGGGAGATTGTGCCAAGGGGGGAGCGGATTGCGAATGATTGTATTCCTGGCACTTGGCCGGCTGCTTCTACGCAGTTTTTGGGGAAGAGGGGGAAGTTGAGAGTTGGTATATTGCGCAATGACGGGCTCGTTACGCCTCTACCGCCAATTTCCAAGCTGTTGGAAGAAGTGTCTCGAATCCTTGCGGGCAGCAAAATCGCTGATATTGAGGTAATCGATATCCCCACTCCGCCAATTATGAAGCAATGCTTCGCGAACGCAGGCAGATTAATGAGCGTCGACGGCGGTGTGCCCATGCTCGACCTCATCTCATCAACGGATGAGCCACTCGTGCCATCACTCAAACATACAAAGCGTCGAAAACCGTACACAGTCGAGAAACTATGTGCACTCAATGCAGAACGCGAAGATATCGAGATTGCTATGCGGAAGGCGTTGTGGTCGTCAGGAAATGTCGATGCAATAATATTGCCTGTAGCAGCCCATCCAGTGCCCAGACATGATCAGTACGGATGTGTCTCGTACACGAGCGCCTTTAATTTGCTTGATTATCCCGCCGGTATTATACCAGTGCGGAAAATGACCCAGGCAGATCTCGAGCTTGAGATTGGTGGTGAAAAGGTTCTGTCGAGGTGGGATGCGGATAATAAGAAGCTTTGTACGTTTCCAACCTCCTTAGAAAATGAATGATGTATACTGATTGATACGGGGCAAGGGGATAGATCGGTATATCTGGATTCGCCGCTGAGCGTGCAGGTCATTACGCCAAAGCTGCATGACTATGAGCTTTGTCAGGCTATGGGGATTATTGATGAAACCTTGAAAGATTATTATGCTCGAAATCGGGCTGAGAGGGCTATGCTTTGAGGTTGGCTAGTGTGAATTTATGGACATGTCTTGTCAAGCTCTTGTCGGAAGAGCCTCCTCGATATGGCTAGACCTACTTGCGGAGGTTGTGTAACCTGAATGACCCTTGTATCTAGCTCCTGAATACAAAGGTCCGTATTCTGTAAGGATAGAAAATCTTGGTACTCGCTATCGCCGGTGAACCGGTCAGTATGAGGGCAGACAGCCATTTGCGTCGTGGCAACGCGTCATGATTAAATGTAAAACTCTCTTTTTATATGCTTTACAATATCCAGACCATGTATCCCGTCTTCCGTTGCATTGGTTGTAGATCACCCCGTATGTATATATATGCATGAAATGAAGATCTAGGCAGGGGTTACATCACTGCTTATCAAACTCCAGCCCAATCTCATTGAGCAGATCCTCATAATCCACACCATACGTATCACCATCACGACCAACAATTTCACTCACCCAGGGCCCTCTCGGCACAAACCTTGCCTTGAACGGCAAAGCCCTCATTACAAGCCCATAGGTACACGCAATCGGATCAACATCAACCGACTCACCAGTCTCATCCGACAAACCAGCCTTGATATCAAACGCCCATAACAACTGCGCAACCACGATCCAGATACCATTACGCGCAAAATATCGTCCAGGACAAGTCCGTCTTCCGTATCCGAACGCCGCGGCGGGTAAGGCCTTGAACGTAGTACCATCAGCTTCAAGCCAGCGATCAGGCACGAACTCGTCCGGATCATGAGGGCCAAAAAGGGATTCTTCACGGGATATTGTCCACACATTTGGCACAATTACGGATTCCTTGGGGATTCTGTAGCCTTTGTAGATTGTTTCCTCCTTGTTCAGATGAGGAACGCCCTCGGGACCAGCGGGTCGCCAACGGAAGATTTCCTCGACAATGGCAGTGATGTATGGTAGGTTGGGCTTGTCGTCTGGGCCTGGAAGACGATCACGGCCAACGACAGCGTCTAGCTGCTTGCGCGCTTTTGTGATGAAGTTTTGATCTTGAGTAATGCATGCAACGACGAACCAGATTAGGCTATCCGTCGTACCGTCCAATGCAGCATCGATCATGGTCCCAAGCTCAAACGCGAGTTCGTGCAGAGGCATATCAAGCGCATCATCTTTCTCAACGACCTTTTTCAGATGTTTCGATATGTTCCAAGCATCCGACTCGAGGCCTTCTTTGAAGTTCTTGTCGCGCAGCTCGTATTTGGTCTTGTAGTGATTCTCAGCCTTCACTTTCCATGGCGCTAGGAAGCCAGGCAGATGGTTCAATACTGGGAACTGATCCACAATATGCGCACCCACTTGGATGAAATCAGAAAACTCATCGTTAAGCCTTACGATGGCGCGGAGAACAGGGTCGTTGAGTTCTCTGATGCGGAAGCCATATAGTAAGGAATGGATTGTACTAGCCACTGCACGCAAGAAGATTCCTCGGACATCAGCGCCGGAGCCGCCTGCCTGCGTCAGAAGGTCGTGCATCAATTGCCGCGATTCCAAAGCCTGAAAAGGAAAATAGGCTGCCGCCGGAGTGGCATTCAAGACGGAAACTTGGAGTCTCTGATGTTGCTGGAATTGCTTGGTGTAGTTCATCATGAGGACGTTGAGTCCTTTCAACGCTAGTTCTGTCGCCAACTACAATCACCATTAGCTTTTCATGATACCGGAAAGCACGAGGCAGACATACGAAAAGCCGCGGTCGATCCGAGAATATTGCTCCACGCTTCGCTAGGAGTTCATGCGCTACTTCAGATGTAGATACAATAATGACCGACTGTCCCATCATGTTGACATGAACAATGGATCCGTACTTCTTGCTCCATTCACGATATGTCTTCCATGCATGAGACTTGGGCGCTTGGTGGACATTGCCGATCAAGGGTAGTGGTTTGGGACCGGGTGGTAGAGGTAGAGATGGAGTTCGTGTACGCTGTCTGAGTATATACACGGCGATTAGTAGCCCGATAAAGGCTGCGTATATCGCTGGTTGCATGGTGGCCGGTGGATCGGAAGAGCAGTGCAAACAACTACGTGTAGTTAAAGAACATGCCAACTCTACCCAGGTACCTAGTGTCCTTGTACGTGGGAGTTGTGAATGACCTCATAAAACAGCGATCTTCAGCTGAGGCTGAGCTAATCCTGCATAGCCAACCAACACCAACGCCAACAATACAATCAAGGGCACTTCATTCGTCTGTCGATTCTAATGTTGTGGAGACGAAAGGGGACTCTTGCTGAGCCGTCAGGTGCTCGGCAACTTAGATATGAAATTTTTGGATATTTTCTTTACCAATGTATCTAGAAAGTCAGGATATAACTTTGCAATCCTCCTCGGGGCTTGTTTTACCCAAAAATTCAATCTTGAGGCGTTGTGTGACAGCTCCTTGAGTCCTAAAGGCCTGTATGACCACCCCGGAACCTTAAAATAATTTCTCTCCGCGATATAGGTCAGCGGTCGGCGTCCAGATTCACGTTCCGATTCAAGAAAACGATGCGAACATTTTGTGCTCGTTACCACCGCATTCCTGGACAAATTCATTCCTGAAAAATACCATCGTCAGATTCTGCCATGTTCTGCGGGGTGATCTGGATCAATCATTCCACCATCCTACTCTAAGTCATATCGTCTATTTAAATTCTGATACAGATGCACAAGAGTCCGAATCAAAAAGCATCTTCGTTAAACATTAAAAGTATTTTTTAGTAAAACCCTTTTTACAAGCCATCCACCTTTCGACATGAGATTCGTGGGTAGAGAATTTAGGTAACAAGATTGTTGTTTGAGTCGTGTGGTAACATTGCTGGTAAGTTGTTCATGATGGTTCACGATGGTTCACGATCGATAAGAACAACTGTGCAAAAATCGCTTTCATGACGGCTGTGTATGTCAGTGGTAGACTGTTACCCTCCTATATGTGGTTCAGGTAAAGGTCCTGGGTTCGACCCCCAGCATGGTCGTAATTTTTTTGGAACCCCTTCCAAAGGCTTCCCGGTAGCTGAACCGCTGAACGTAAGGTGTTTCCACCTGTTGATTTTGGACTTTTTTAACCACAACGTGCAAAGCCTCTACACACAAGTAAAGATGTTAGTGTATTGCCAACACAATATGTGGTATATTTTAGGTTGTCTGAACTGACCCGTGGACGGTAGATGGCGTGCATCCTGCTCAAGATGAGAAAGAAAGAGCGAAAAATCCAAGGCTAGGCCCAACCCTAACACTAAGTTGCGACCAGAGACGAGGTTGTATTCTTCATCATCTTCATTGTCTTCGTCATCTTCGTCGTCCAGCATGTCACCAGTTCCTTCGACGCCTTCTTCGATTTGCTGACGATTTTCAGGTTGAATTCGAGATAATGGCACTTGATCAGGTTCAGTGTTTGCCTCTAGTTGTTCTCGAGTCGGTATGTCCAACTATATGTTATGGCTTTGAGGACACCCTTGAGCCGGTTCCAAAGAGGTCTGTCTAAGCTCCGTTTCGAGTGCCTTCGCACCTGGGGGTTCTGTGAATTGTCGAGATTCCAGCAAATGAGTGGCAAGTAACCACATACTGACGAGGAATTCGTGATCATGAGCAGAGTGGTTCTTGTCACGACTACCACGATGAAACCGCCGTATTGATCAAACCAGGCATGAAATATTTCCTGAAGACATTTTCCTTTCGACAATGCTTGCTGGTCGGGACTGAAGTGTGATATAATCAGTACAGATTTCCATCCGTTGTAATTGACGGCGGAGGTACTTGAGCTCTGTCGTTGTGTATGTGAGAAGCTTTGCGAAGGACTTGAGTCTAGGACGTAGTTTTTTAGTCGATGTCGAAGCTTTGAAAAATGCAATGGTGTCTTGTACCACGCATTTGCGTTCCGTGACAAACTCGTCTGCTACAGGCAGACCACAGACTTTCAGCATATCTGGCGAACACGATTCATTCAAGCGCGCAATATCCGTATATGGAAACTGTGAAAGGTGCTCAGGGCAATATGATCTTATTGGGTAGCGGTCAACGAGAAAAGTAAGCATGGAGGGGAAAATACGGAACTAGGTGTCAAGGTGGGCGTTGAGCTTTATATAAAGAGTCCAAACACGTGAGTTGTACAACCATGCTCCGGATATCCCCTTCCCATACTGTCTGGTACAACTAGATACAAAGATTCTTCAGGTATGACTCGTAAACAAAGGAGTTGACGGGAGACATCCAACACAAACCCTAATACGCCATGACCCGGTAACGGCTGTCACAGAGACGCCATTTCAGTAACCTTTTGATTGATGCAGGAGAGGGGAAATAAAGCTGTTGTATGGTGTGGATCTAGGATAAGGCAGGACCAGTTCATATTGAAGGGAATTCTCTTCCTCTCCTCCAGCACCGCTGTCCCAATGTAGTAAGCACCACATGGGGGTATATATCCTATCGCTACCTAGGTATGTGTTGCTTAGCGAGGAATTTCTCCTTCCCCACAAAAATTATCTGGGTTAATCCCAGCATTGTCATTTGCTACTTTTTGGTACTGTCCTCTGTTAGCTATATCTATATATACATACCTAGGTAATGGAGAAAGAGAAGATGAAAACACCTCAAATGCTATGTTATAGGCTGGAACACTAATAGACAACATGCAAACAATTTCAATTATTGCCAGCCTTAGAACATTTTACGCCAAAATTCCTGTCACCAACGCCTCCAAACCATCTAATGGGTGGACCTCAAGACGCTCTTTGGATTCTATCTCGTGAGACTTCTCAGAGCGTTTACTCTTGCAAGAACACCCCCGACTCTTTAACAGAAACATCCATAGATGTATTATAATTTACTGAGCTTTAGCAACTCTTTATTGGTAGACTAAGTATCACCACCATTATCTAACTAGAATAGATTGATAAATTCTTTACGCCTAGCTGAGATAGTAATACTATCGTCTCTTTCAGCTAATATTTATTCCTTTGTTTTTTATTTCTCCTTCTTCTCTCCTTTGTTTTATATTTGTGCCTTGGGGTAGGGTTATGCTGACAGATGTTGCACGTACAGCAATAGTACTCGACGTCCGACATCATCCCTCGCCCATGATAATTTCCAACCTACAGCATCCTCATCTCTCCGGTATTTTCAATATACCTGGTACTCTCAAGAATCTTGTATCGGCCATGCAAGTGAAGACGTCTGGTCAAGAAAGGGTCGGCGCAAGTTTGCGCGGGAGCAACTCGATGGCAAGATATTAAGCCATTTCTTTGTCACTGAGCTCAACCGGCAGGTAGCTCAGATGATTACTTTGCAGGAATGTAATGATCTAGAACTTTCCAGCCTGAACCTATTTTCCTAATTAGTTGACCGTACATAGCAGAACAGGCTCTGCCTTGCGAACAATCATCACACAAGGACAATTCCGAGACAAGCGAGATTAGTGTGGATGTTGTTGAAACTGATATATGAGCGAATACGGAACGTTCGCACCGATACATACCAATACCAGAAAAACCCCCTAAGCCTAGCGCTCAACATCTACCCCAGCCTAGATAGAATTGCTTGCAATTATTTGTCCTTCATATATCGCCTCTACTTAGACATTTTAAAAGTGATTTAATGAAGAGCTAATTCGTGACGGGAAAAAAGGAGAATACAGGCTTGCTTTAGCTAATAAGTCAAGTCATGCCCCGTCATTCATGGATCTTACCCACAATCTGTTCAATTATACTTGTGACCGTCTTTCTGTAGTATGGATTCTGTTCACATTTCAGGAAGGGCACTGGACTCTTCCCGGCCGAGATATGAGTTAGACCTTGAGTTGAGCGCGCTCTACATATATCATATTGAATCTATGGATCAAAAATTCGGCGCAAATTTGGCTAATTTAGTATGGTTTTCAACCAGCCCTCCAACCACCAAAGTATCATATACAGTAGACAGTCAAGAATCCACCGCATTATGCAAGGCAACCTTGACACCATTTTGGCTGGCAGTTACAAGTTTGTACAAAGGCACAAACTCTGCCACCGGGTCGCGATTGTCAATTTTATCAAAAGTCTGCACTATCCTAGCTACCGTAAACGCGACTCGGTTCATCGCCAAATTCTGGCCGGGGCAGACATGTGCGCCTCCTCCGAAGGGAATGAATTTCCACGTAAGAGTGGAGAGCTTGAGTTCTTCCCATCTTTCCGGCCGCCATATATCTGCATCGGAGCCGTATATATCCTTGCGATGGTGAAGATTGTAAAAACTACTGGCGACAACGGTGCCCTTGGGGACGAATAATGGGGAAAGTCCGTCTGATCCCCCTCCCAAGGGAAGGGTTGTGTCCTTGACAGCAATGCGTGTCATATTACTTACTGGTGGAGTTACGCGAAGAGTCTCGTTAATAATATGATGAATGTAGTCCAGCCGTCTCAAATTGACGGTAGTGATCTTTGAAAGGCTAAGCAGTTGTTTGCGAAGTTTCTGCCACACGTGAGGGTTCCGAGCAAGGTGGAAAAATATATTAGATAAGAGAATAGCAATAGTATCATGTCCTGTTGAGGTGTCAGCGAATTGACTGGAGACATTTTCTTGGCCTCTTGTAAATAGGAAGGAATTTTACCCACCAGGAAGAAATACATTCATCAAAGTGTCTTGAATCTCTGTCTTGTCTGAAGTCTCCTGGACAACATTATCGACAAGGATATAACTCTTAGCAGTTTGTTCCTTGGGTTTCTGACGCCGAGCCACGGCCTTTTCCACCGATTCTGCGACAAATTGACGAATAGTACTGCAAGCCCCCCAGAACTTCTCATCTCGATGCAGAAAGTTGAATGGTAGCATTCGAAATCGCGCCCCCATGCCCTGCTGTGCCACATCAAAGGCAGCAGGAAACTTGTGCGGGGAAGTCAATGAATCATCCTCATGCAAAGACTGCACAGACTCCCCAAAGATGAATTCAGTCGACGAGTCAAGATCCAATCGCTCAAAAAGAGGCTGCAGGTCAACAGTGGACCCATCGGTCGGCAATAGCTTTATCAGGTTTTGTACATGCAAGTCATACGCCTCCTCATTCTCGATATGTGTCTTTGAGAAGGTTGGACGGATCAGAGCCCGGGCTCGTTCATGTCTAGCGCCATCCAGAGTCATGACCCCATCCCCAACAAGGGGCGAAAACGCAAAATGGCGCAAGGGTCGATTGCCGAAGCTGTCGGCGTCCAAGGAGAATACTGCCTGCATGTTTTGAGGTTCCATGGTGCGAATGACTGGCTTGATGGCCATCTGTGTCCGAAAAGTGGAACCAAGGACCTCGAATTGTTTCTCCAGGGGGAGTTTCTCAAGGCCGCTACTCGATCGCTTAAGGAACAGAAATTGTAAGTCAAGACCGAAGAAAAGCTTATTCCCCGTCAGGGAGGGTGCTTCTTTGCATCCATGTTTTCTGATGAACCGGGATTGTGTGATGCGGCGCCGTAATGTGAGAATAGCAACTCCCAGCAGGAGAAGATACAAAATCTGTGAAAGAAACGCCATGTCACCTTAGGAATTTGGTTATCCTTGTCAAAAAGACAGAATGGCGAGCCATGTAGAGAAAGAGAAGCGTAGACCGATTTAAATCGGGGCGCGTAACACAGGGGCTAGGCCGGAAGAGGAAGGCATGATGCAGAACGAAGACCATGACCGATTCTGCTTAGCGCACTGCTAAGTAGGCCACAGCGAGCATGACTTAGGGCTAGGGGATATCAGTCAATATGACTTTTGCATGTAAATAGAATTAATAGTAAGAAATACAGACTAACCTAACTAGACAGTATAGGAACTCTATTCAGGCTCGGTAGTTTCAAAAAAAAAAAAAAACACCTCGAGCGGTATTTGGTAATGTGCTCATTGCACTTCTCATTCAGGCATTACGATAGAGCATAGTAGCTGTACGACCAGATTAAGACATGCACGAAGTAGCGTTCTAGAAGGTAAAGGGTTTTACATAACAGCCTGACCGGGGAGTGGAATGGGTGATCGCAGGACTCGGGCCGGCTGATCTGTACGACGACGATCACAGCTGAAACCTGCAATATCCCAGAAAGAGTACTATAAAGGAGATGACACGCATAGGGTAGACGCAGCAGGTTAACATGACTGTCAGAATCTATTCCAGCCGTCATGTCTTCCTACGCCGTTTTACCAGCTGCTGCCAAGGATGAGGAAGAACTTTACAAAAAAATGGCGTCGACAAATTCTACAACAAGTCCTTCTCGCGGCTATTTTCTTGTGTTTTTCTTGTCTATAATTACTTCGCTTGTCTTTGGTGTTGATATGGGCTGGCAATTGAGTGCTCATTACGCTGCCAAGGAGCAGATACTATCTCGATCTTCGGGCCTTCTGTCAGGTAGCATGAATACCCGCCTTCCATATCTGGAATTTCACCCCTTGCTTGTAAACTGACACATCATTGCAGATCTCGGTGGAGTCAAGACGGTTTTTAAATATGACCGGATATATGCCGAAATGCCAACCAATGAATCCGATGCCGCATGGAAAGAGATCTTCCCTGCACGAGGTGGATTCTTTAAACACCCCCAGCTGGCACCCGGTGGCTCGGGGCTGGCTGTTTTTCATCAATTACATTGCTTGGTAAGCATCCAACTGTCATTCTTCAACTTCGGGATGTTCATCAACGTTCACCAAACTAGGACAATATTCGAAGAGGATACTGGTCCCTTACAGACGACGGGCGTCACGTTCATCACATCAGCCCCGCTCATATCCGGCACTGCATTGATTATCTGCGACAGTCACTCATGTGTCATGCAGACACGAATGTCGAGACCCTTGACGAAATGCTTCATGGTGTTCATGGTTTTGGTGTTGAGCACAAATGCCGCGATTTTGAAGGTGTGCGTAAGTGGATTTCTAAGTGGGAAGATGGAATCGTACAGCAAATCAGTAAATAAAATCGAAAAAATCTTGTTTTGAACCATCTAATCCCCTAGTCATTGAGTAGAGGGTTTTTCAGTCGTCTCATCTCTTCATGAGATACTACCCGCTGTGCAATTGATTCCTTGAAATAATCTAGGTCTACACATGTTCGTGCCAGATGGTAATTAGAAGTAACAACGGGCTTGATACGCTCTGTCTCCCATTCAAAAAACTTGGGAGTAGTATCACTGCGACACATGACATTCTGCACCATATCGTTCAAACAGTGATCTTAATAGATTTGAACTACATCAGCTATGGATCTGTACTCATATCCACTGGATATAGACTCAGACATACCAATATGAGGTTTGATATATTTCTGCCACTCTGATTCAGGTAGACCTGCATAGTAGTGATTGCGATTGATTGCTTTCCGGATGTAATCCTGACTGAATATGAGAATTTTAATGTAAACCGAGCTTGTTCTAACAACATTCTTTACTTACAACACAATGTATCTGATGCGAGACTTCGAGCCAGACCAACTTCCCGCGACTATCTTGCAAGTTAATCGATGAGGAATTGAAAATTGATAGTTCTGCTTCACTAAGACGAAGGCTTGCGTCGTCAATAAGTCTGTCCCAAGCGGCATCTGTTGGTGGACCAGGGGCTCCAAAAAGAGGACTCGTTTCAGCAGGTGTAAATTTGATCTGCTTGTATCGAATAGCTTCTTTGAGAAACACTGCGTAGATGAGTTATAGGTAGATGGTTCAGAGTATGCAGCTAGTCAACGTACTAAGTGAGGTTCCAAGCCCTGTAGAATAGGCTTGTATCTGCCAAAGCAAGATGACAGCTAAAATCAAGTTGACGGTTATCGCCAAAGCATGATACATGTACAAATTGCAGCTCCACAATCTTTGTAAATCTCCTGATAATTCAGATCGTGGACGCAATGAAGACTGTGATTCTTCTTCCGAAATCTTGCCTGAAGGTGACAGAAATGGCTCCGTATCGAACGGTTTCTGCTTCTTCGAAGATTTCCAGGTCGGCATCATTTTGAGATACTTCTCTCAGTGATTGAAAGTGCTGGACGCCGGAGAGAAAAACTTGACAACATTTACTGAATTGTAACCCTGGTAATTAGCGTCTGCTCATTCTAACAAATTTGATGGTGGATTGATGAATCAAGCGAACCCTCCAAACGCGCACATTGTGTTTTCAGCCACTTCCACATTTGGTTTCTCTCATGCCAATCAGTTCCCATCGTCTAGAATCTGATGAAAATGTGTTTATTAATGGTTCTTCGCTAACGCCAAATGCCGTGCAGCCAACGATGCATTTAGGATGTTAGTCTTAGCGCTAGGATGATATGTAAGTGAACCTGACTGATGAGACCCAACTCCGGCTCTCATTCCGGAACATGCAGTGTGGTTGCAGCGTCACCTGAGCCGATCAGATAGCAAGGAGCTAGGATAGTGAGCGGAGACTATGTATGGGCATATTAGGTGCTGCCTGCATGTCACGGATGAAACAAACTACTCGAAGGCCTCGGGAGCCGTTACAAAACCAATAAAACACTCGAATCCATATCAAATTATAGACAATGCACTAGCCCGGGGCGCTCTGTCGCATTGATAGGCGCCAGTTCCATGCATTAAGGGTCTTAGCCAAGTGGTCCGAGGTGGCACATACAGAATTTCGAGAGCTCGAAGGAAAATGTAGATTAAAAAATCTTGTGGAATATACCAATCACGATCTGAGATTATTTGCCTCCAGGCCCCCCGTCGACGTAGTGGTCTGCATTTCGAGCAACATAGTATTTCTGATTTGCATATAATCTACATTCTTAGGTATGCGCCGAGTATCTCAAAACATGTCGAGTTGTATGAGTCAATCTTCTGGAAGTTGAGTATCGATGTGTTGCCATTGTTTTCGTCATTTCAATTTCAAAAATGGTATTGAATACATCCCGGTCGGTATATAAGTACCTACGTAGAACACAATGACCTTGTCAACATGCGTTACTAAGGATCACACAGAGCAGTCAATCGTAAAGCGACTTAGCGAACCACTTTGCGGAAATTTCGATTTAATCGGTTATCATCGAATTCAATATGAGATCCGCAACATTGATCCTTGGTCTCTTTTTCGCGGCAATCAGTGCTGCGATACCAATGCCTCGAGCAGCTGCCGTAGCAGGTTAGTCTAAAAATCCGCTTATACCACTTCCTCTTTTCCTATAAGATACAAGATAGCATCTGACATACACTCGCTCTCTTGTGTGAACAGAGTCCAAACTCGTTCGCCATGGCACGACCAGTGCACGAGGTGAAGAAGCTACAGCGGATGAAGACGTTACCTGGAACGTTGACCTCTACCAACCGGGAACAGGTATGTGTCACCCTCGAATTATAAAAATTGGTCTTTAGACTGACAATGATGGATCTGGCGGCCCAGGAGAGCGAAGATCGATCGTTGATGCTAGGGGTGAAGAGGAGACTGCAGACGAAGATGTCACGTGGAACGTTAACGACTATACAGGTGGCTCAGGTATGTAGAATTGCGAATAGGGCTAAGATCGCTCAATCTGAGACACTCATTCTTGGCCCCATAGGAAGTCGTTCTGTTCTTGATGCTAGGAGTGAAGAGAAAACTGCAGGTGAGGATGTCACATGGAGCGCCAATGTCTAGAAGAGAGTTCGTGTAAGTGTTCTGCCCTCTGCAATGGGAAGGATCTTCAATGCTAACCGTTGCAAGTTACACAAAAGAGACTTCGACACTTAATTTTCACACCGACAGTCTCGCTAAATGGTGCAATTGATGATGCATACTGCAGCTGGATGTCAGCGAAGTTTCCAGCGAAAACTAAGGGACGGACTTTTATTCTAAGATCCATATCTATGGATAATGATATCGTAAACTGTATGTACAAGGGAGGGCTAGGAAATTTCTATGTTCGCGGCAAACTTTGGTCTGTGTAACCTGTAACCAAAACAGTCCATGCTGTATAATCCTGATTCTAGGCTAGTAGATTGACTGCGGTGTAACAAGGAGTGTGCATGAACCCGTCGAATCTTTGATAGCCAAGAGATAACTGCATTATACTATGTTGCAAAATGAATACCTGAAGTCCTCCAATAAACTAATGTCTAATTCTTAGCCCTCAGCGAATGAAGCTCCAGTCCGATTTGAGATTGTCCTTACTCCCTCACTTCCCTGGAATGCTACTTCGATCCGGACCTGCAAGTCCACCAATCTTACCGTGATTCGCTTGCTAACATAACAATCCGGGGTTGATTGTCTTTGTGGGAGTCCCCTCGCAGACGATTTCTAGAAGCGATGAAAATTGGGCCAAGTTTTACATTCCTCCGATCATGAGGGCTGGCCTCGGCGTTCCCCAAACATTTGATAGAAGACCGTCAAGAATAATGCTCATCTATGGATCGAACATATCTCATCAGACAACGAAATACTGCCATTTACTTTGCTACTAATGAAAAAAGATGTATTCATCACGCTCAGCCACTGTAATTGTCGTCAGTGTGGTCCTGCCTGTGTTAGCCATAATTGCAACAAGCCTTCGCTTTATTGCACAGCGTCACATTTCTGTTTTGAGGACAGCCGACGATATCCTAGTGGCTTTGAATTGCGTGAGTCAGAAATTCGCCTCTTAGACCGGGAAACAGGATACTAAATCGAGCTTCTGTATCAGATGATTCTCGTAGGGTCCGGATGTCTGACCATAGTTGGAGCGACAATTGGGGGCATTGGTGCAAATTTGGCTGGAGTTGATGCCGATACCATAGTACGATTCAGGAAGGTCTGGCACTGATCTTCTTTTAATATGCTTACCAACTGCCGATTTGACTCTTGGATGGGACAGATCGCATTCGCGTCCGAATTCTTCTACATTTTCACAGTTGGCATCGTGAAACTGTCGCTTCTGCTCTACTATCGCCGCATTTTCGTACTCAGTCTAGTTTCACCTGGGTTTCGACGAATGAACGATATTCTGATAGGGGTAGTTGGCCTCTGGATGCTCGCCTTCTTCATCACAACTATTTTCCAGGCACGCCCAATATCGTGGAATTGGACAGAGATCGGGTCGGTCAGCAATCTGCATGACTTCTTCATCTCTGAAGCTATCACAAACATTGCTCTCGACCTAATTGTGCTTTGTATGCCGATGCTGATTGTGTATCGAATGCACATGTCTCTGCGTCAGAAAATTCTTGTGGTTGGTATTTTTGGTCTGGGATTCTTGTAAGTTTCTTATTGACTATTGTGGTATATCCTCAAGTTCTCGATCTTTACTCAAACCAACTCAAGCTGCGTAATCGCCTCTGCCATTCGGCTTTACTATGTTACAAAGTTTTTCGCCGTCTCAATACAGGCCCATCCTAAACAATTCGAAGGTATGTCTTTCATCATATAGAATGGTACCAGACATGAGAGCTGAGAGAAGAATAGAAACCGTGGCCAACCTTGATTTATGGTCACTCATTGAACCATGCTCATCGACCGTTTGTATTTGCCTACCATGTATGGGTCCATTGTTCCGCGGCGGTCACAGTCCATCGTCAATAGTCAACAGTTTTCGAGCCATCTTCTCCCTACGAAGTGACTCGAGTTCGCAAGACCAAGTTAATGGGAATCGGCCGCCTAATGTGCAGGACAGTGTCAAATTGAACACTTTACAGGCAGCTGAACAGCTTAGTCGGAATGATAGTCACTCACAAGACGATGCCTACCACCCGAAAGCGGATCAGATGTTGGATTACGAGGAACGAGGTGTGTCGCTTGTCTCAAATAGATGAACAGATTTCACCGGCCCTATTTGGCATTGTTGTCACGCAGCTGTTTTGATGTGTTCATGCCATATTCCATTTTTAGTCTTCTTTATTTGACTCGCATTGAATCGAAGTTTCATTCGCACATCTACAGGGATTTCTATCTTGTCACTCGACAATACTAGTGGTAACCGTTTGGGATCTACAGACCGGCCATGAATAAGTAACTTCAGGGTTACGAAACCACACGGGTATTACCCGGACATCCTCCCCGGACTCTATTATCCTCCGGATATTCACCCCTCTTGACCCTATCCCTGAGTTGCGGGGGATCATCCTAGATAATACCCCGCAGAAACTGTGAGTTGTTTAGAGGAAATCGAAGGAGAAAAACTCAGCAATATAGAACCCGCACAACAGCTCATGACCAACAATTTCTCTGTCAGAAAAGGGTATCAAGACATCCAACTGACCACCACCATGCTGTACCTATACCTTATCATATTTTGCGTCGGAGCAACCGCGCTGTGGAAAAGTAAACAGAATCTCAAGATAAAGCACGGCAAGCCCATACCCGGACCAAGAGGTCAGTATTTGCTGTTTTTAACTTGACCATTCAAAAAATCAATATGGTGATAGGGAAGCCGATTGTCGGCAATTTGCCGGATATACCAAAGATCCATTCGTGGCTGAAATTTAAAGAATGGAGCGATGAATATGGTCCCATTTTCCAGCTAAATATCGCCGGTCGGAAGCACGTTGTTGTGTCACAAGAGAAGATTGCCAACGATCTTCTAAGGGAGCGAGGATCTCTCTACTCGTCCCGAGAATACTTGCCTTTTGCGTCCGGTCTTCTTTCGAATAACCTTCGCCCCTTGTTGCTTCCCTATAATGGTTTGTATCCGTTGTTTCAGCTGATTTTACATTGTCAACTAATGTTGTTGATTATAGATCTATGGCGCCGTGGACGGAAGCTGATGCACCAACTCACAACGAGTACTGTTGTGAATAGCTACCAGCCAGTTCAGGACTACGAGTCGAAAAGGCTACTCGCTTCTTTGCTAGAAGCGCCCCGTGCCTACGAGCAATGGTTTGAGCGTTACGCCTCCGGAGTAGTTTATCGTCTAGGATTTGGCCGTTGGATTGAGACTGGAGAAGAGACCGATTTTAAACGCATTGTCTGTGTGGGAAAAGAACTCGAGAGAGTCGCTTCTCCCGGCCAGTATTTAGTAGATTCATTTCCCTTTCTGGTGTTTCTACCTTCATGTATCGCCCCCTTCAAACGTGAGGCTGCTCGTCTGCAGGCAGAAGAGCTGGGCCTGTTCAGAAAACTGCAACAGGACGTCCGCGATGGAATTCAAAGCGGAAACACTGCCAAGTCATTTACGAGAACTTTCCTCGAGAACCAAGGAGCTTTCCGGCTCACCAACGATGAAGCAGCTTATGTCATAGGGACCCTGTTTGAAGCCGGTACGGGCACAACCGCCGCAGCGATGATGTCCTTCTGCCTTGCCATGTGCCATCACCCAGAGTGGCAGACGAAAATACAAACCGAGCTTGATCGCGAAGTTGGTGACCGCATGCCTGAATTCTACGATATTCCCAAGCTGCCAACAGTCCGTGCGGTCATCAAGGAAGTAATGAGATGGAGGCCTGTGACGGCTGGCAATGTGCCCCACCAACTCATTCAAGACGATACATATGAAGGCTATCTCTTCCCAAAAGGCACTGTTTTCCATGCAAATCAATGGGCAATACACCGAGACCCCGAGCTCTATCCTGACCCTGAGAATTTCCATCCAGAGCGATGGCTTGACGCCAGCTTTCCAACCTATCGGGAACCATTGACCCAGTTCCCAAATATGCAAAACTATTCATGCTTCGGCTTTGGTCGTCGCATTTGTCCCGGGCAGAGTATCGCAGAGCGTTCATTGAATATTCTCACTGCTCGCATAGCTTGGGCAGCTACACTCAGTCGCAAGAAAGACGCACAAGGGAATCTGATGCCGCTACCTCTGTACGACTATTGTCCTGGCTTCAATGTCCAGCCTAATTTCTTTGAATTTGATGTCACCGCACGCTCACCTCAGCGAGCCGAGCAAATAGCCATGGCGTACGAGGAGGCGCGCTTGACAAGGGATCAGATTCTGACCTAGGGATCGTGTTTCAGTCTAGGTATTGAAGCTTCCTGGGTTTATTTCGATTGGTCCTGTTTGGAAGTCAATATAAAGGCTTTGCGCAATCATACGGAGCTTTTAGTATTGTAAAAATAATCTCATGATGATTGTAGATGTAATTGATAAAGTTGACCATTGTACGGTTGTTGAGACTCGAGAAGATGGAATGCACTTAGATAAGAGCTTATCTTATCTTATCGGGACCGAGGCATCGCTTCGGCTAGGAGTCCTGACTTAATCCTGGAGTCTTTCTACCCCAGCTTTGTTTCATCGCATTACACTTGTGCTTATAAATCTTCTCGAGATTTATATACTCCCTTAAGCTGCTACTCCTGTGACAAAAACTTCCAAACGTTCTATACCCACTTGATATTCTTTGTACGTCGCATCCTCTGCGAGGGCCCCGACATCTCCGCATTTTCCAGACTTGACTAATTAACTCGACTTGGCAGATTGCCTTTTGCTTCCCTATAGCTATATACAGCCCTAAAGCAAAACCTAGACGCAATGGCCAAAGAAGCTGAAGCCCAAGTCCAACTCCAGGACTTTCAAAACATCTTCTCCCTCGAAGGCAAAGTCGCGGTTGTAACGGGCGGTTCCCGTGGTTTGGGCCTCCACGCCGCCAGCGGACTCTTACAAGCCGGCTGCTCAAAAGTATACATCTCATCGCGCAAAGCTGCTGCATGCGACGAGGCGGTGGCCGCACTCAATGCGCTTCCAAACAAGAGGCCCGGTGCGCAGGCTATCGCTGTCCCGGCTGACGGCTCCAAGATAGCGGACTTGGATCGCCTCGTTGCTGAGGTATCCAAAACCACGGATCATGTTGATATCTTGTTTGCCAACGCCGGCGCAACTTGGGGTGCGCCTTATGATGAGTATCCTGAGAATGCGTTCAGTAAGGTGATGGATTTGAACGTCAAGGGCGTTTTTTATACCATTCAAAAGTAGCCTCATTCCTTTGCGCTTTACTTCAGAAGGATATGGTACAATACTAACACAGTCACAGATTCACTCCTCTCCTTGAAAAGAGAGCTACACTTGAAGACCCCTCGCGAGTCATCATCACCGCCTCCGTAGCCGGCATCGGCATCGGCACCGTCGGCCCTCATGGCACATATGCCTACTCCGCCTCCAAAGCAGCAGCCATCAGTTTGGCAAAGACTCTGGCCGTGGAATTGGGCCCTCGACACATTCTTACCAATGCAGTTGCTCCAGGCTTCTATCCTTCCAAGATGGCCAATGGGTTGATGGAGTTGGCTGGTGGAGTCAAGACGTTGGCGGCGCAGTCTCCCAATGGACGTGTTGGTCATCCGGAAGATATTGCGGGATTGGTGGTTTTCTTGTCTAGTCGTGCTGCGCTGCATATCAATGGGTCTATTATTACAACGGATGGTGGGAGATTATTGGGGGACAATAAGTTGTAATCAATATTGACAGATGTTGTGGCTGCTAATATATATGTAGTGACATGTTTGATTCGCTATTCATGATCATGTCAAAGGAGGCAACTTAGGTACAAAATACGAAGTATTATCTTCTCAGTCATTTGAACCATCCAACTGACTTGAACGTATCAATTCGTAGGTTTGGGCTGCCTTATCATCAACTATGGACCGCGTTAGCTCTGAACACACTATGTGCAATGATATCAGAAAAACTCACCCGTATAGGCAGATCCCCCTTTGCACCAAACGGTCTCAAATTCATGAACACATCCTTCAACTTCTCGAACCCAGCTGATTCATACAATCTGACCCCATCCGTCGACGCCTCAAGATAGGTGACCAGCCCTAATCTATCAGCCTCATCAAGCCCCCACTGAAGCAACTGGCGTCCTATGCCTCTCTTTTGATGATTTGGATGAACAACCAAGACACCTAAATACACCCTTTTGCGTAATTTGATAGGTGCACCGGGATCCGCCGTCGTCTCTCCAGTCTCAGACGGGACAGCAAGGGTTTCGCGTTTAGTAGTGGCTAGGATTCGCCCAAATTCGGCCGTAGGTTGCACCTGCATCTGAGGTATCGGCGGATTGATGCGATCCTCGACTTCGTCCTCGATGGATTTGGTGAGTTCTTCATCCTCGTAGTATATCATCCAGTGAGCTTCGCCGACGATTTCGCCGGTGGAGTCATCAACTGCTTTGAAGTCGAAAGACTTGTTGGCGGGATGTTCTTGGCCTTGACTTCCGCTCTTTTCGTCTTGTTCGTGGAGTGCTTTGATGCGTTTCTCGGCTATAGCATCGATTGTGGATTCTTTAAGGGGACCATCGAAGAGGAGGGAGTACGTCCATGAGAAGGCGGCTTCATTGAGGCGGATGAGGGCTTTGATGTCGTCGGCTTCCACGGGGGAGATGGTGATGGTCATGTTGATGATGATCTTATGGGGTTAAGGTAAAATGATGGTGTTCCTGCTTCTCCTTTCAAGAATCGTCTCTTTAATAGAATTTGATATCTCTAAATTTGTACCCCTCTTATAGTCGGAATCGGAGCCGAGCTGACACTACAGCCGCGAAAGACAATATCGCAGAATAGATGCTTCTAACTCAAGTTAGTACTTATAGATGTTGATATTAAAAGCTGATCTCGTTCGGAAGTTGCTTGATCCGTTGCAAGAACTTCAAGGCAGCAGCGAGGCATCAAGTGGATCCCTAGGAATCCGCGTTAGCACCTGCCTCCTTCGGCATGGGTGACTCATCGTGATAGCGCTGACTACAATTCATAGGTTTCAATGGTAGTATCTTGACTATAAGGAGAGTCCGAGGAATAAAAATTATTGCAAAGATCAATGAATGCGCTGAAGGGTGCATAGGTATCGTCTCTTCGATAGAAATCTAGCATATCAATCATCTCATACAAACCAACATCTGATATTAGCTTTGATGATTTGATTTTGGTCTCAAATTTCTCAATTTTTTGAAGTGCTTCCCGACTATCCAATACCGTGGGTAATGGCTGAACAGCCCGTGGAATAGGTTAATACAAGATTATAGGGTCTAATGTCACGTAACATTCATCAACCAACGACAGCAATGTTCTCCCAAGCGCCGTGCTGCAAACTACAACAATGGCTCCTTTCAGATTATGTACTTGCAGATGTGGTTTCTGTGATCAATGTGACGGATCATCTCTCGTTGGGACAAGCCTCAACCCTCGGCATGGGGGTGAGTACCGCTGCTCAGGCGCTATATCTATCAGCTGCCTCCTCTGCTGTTGATTAAGTCTGGTGTGCTGTTACCTTATTGGATTTTCTTGACATATGGTGGAAGCACTACCTAGGTACGACGGGGAGCATTGCTATACAATTCACGAGGCTGTGACTCGACCTGTATTCTCCCCTGTGCTTGATGTGCTGTACCAATTTTTGACCAAAGCTCAGGATCAAGAGTTATTGCAGCATGCTCACAAGGACACGTCTCTTGGCTCCCATTGCTGGGAGCTGCTTATCGCAGAACAAGCCCAGTTGAAACTATCAGGACGCTCTATACATAATTTTAGTCTCTATTGCAAGGTGCTTTGAGCTGCTTGAAATTCGGGGGGTGGGGGGCTTCAATGAATTTGTTGAGGAGAAGAGAAGGGAGAGGCTGGTTAAATAGTGGCTGCGTGCACGTGACTTCCACAGGCCAATCACATGCGCAGCTCTGGCTTGCTCCTTCCTCGTCCAAATACTCCAAATGAACTCGTCCTCAACTTCTTCCTCTTAACATCGAAGACTTGTTTCCTTTCTCCATGTAATAATTATCACAGCTCATTCCATTTCTTGCTATTCTCTATTGCACTTTCGTTCCTTCGTTTCGTCACACCTATCTCTAATTCCATCATTCGCCTCTTTTGTCCCTGCCCTGTCGGGTTCCGTACTTGCGTCGCGACGACATACTTTCACTTTTGGTCTTAATACGTATTTCTCAACGCACACATGGCTGCTCAGTCAACGCGACAATGGGGCGTTACGCCTCCGATCTCCGTGGCCCTGCCGACCCCCGAAGAACTCGCTGCCAACGACGACTTGATCGCTGAATTGAAGGCACAAAACAACTTTGAACTACCTTCGGAGACGGAAAGGAGACAGCAGACTCTTCAACTCATCCAAAAAGTCGTCATAGAATTTGTTAAGAAAGTTGGTCAGCGAAAGGGTCTGTCGCCAGCAGCGCTTGAAGCGGCAGGTGGAAAGATCTTTACGTACGGTAGTTATCGTCTTGGTGTCTATGGTCCAGGTATGTGTAGCGAAAGAGACAACCAGAGGACATCATGCAGGATATTCTGATATTTATAGGATCTGATATCGATACCTTGATCGTCGCGCCAAAGCACGTCATGATTGATGACTTTTTCTCCGACTTCCCCCCAATCCTCGAACGAATGTCCCCACCCGGTGCGATCGAGAAGATGACCCCAGTCCCCGACGCGTTCGTGCCTATCATCAAGTTGGAATTTTCTGGTATCAGTATCGATCTTATATTTGCACGCTTGATACTACCATCTGTCCCGCTCAATCTCGATCTCAAGAATAATGACTATCTACGGGGCTTGGATGATAAGGAAGTGCGGTCGCTCAATGGAACTCGTGTGACCGATCAGATTTTGGAGCTCGTCCCGCAGCAGAAGACGTTTCGAATTGCTCTGAGGGCTATTAAACTTTGGGCACAGCGTATGTTGGCTGTTTTGAAATATCCTCAGACTACTAACAAAGGCATCAGGTCGCGCTATCTACTCGAACATCGTTGGATTCCCAGGAGGTGTCGCATGGGCAATGCTGGTTGCACGGGTATGTCAGTTGTATCCTCAAGCTACGGGATCCGTCATAGTCGGCAAATTCTTTCGAATCATGACCAAATGGGCATGGCCACAACCAGTCTTGTTGAAGCCAATTGAGGACGGCCCTTTGCAAATCAAAGTGTGGAATCCAAAGGTGAGATCGATTTCCCGAAACGGACCAGGCGCTTGATTTAACAGCGTGATAGATCTACCACGGCGATCGATTCCACTTGATGCCCATCATCACGCCTGCTTATCCATCCATGTGCGCTACACACAATATTTCATTATCCACCAAAGCAGTCATTCTGCGCGAACTGCAGCGTGGAGGAGACATTGTCGACAAGATTTTCGCCAAACATCTCACCTGGAACGACCTCTTCACTCGACATACATTCTTTTCCAAGGACTACAAGTACTACCTCCAAATAACTGCCTCTAGCAAAACCAAGGAAGCAGAATCAGTATGGTCAGGTCTGGTAGAATCTAAACTTAGACATCTGGTTGGTGCATTGGATCGGAAGAATATTATTGCTGTTGCGCATCCCTTCCCTAAAGGCTTTGAAAGAATACATGTGGTGAAAGATGACGCAGAAGCAGAACAGGTCAAGAACGGATCAACCAAGTACCAAGCGCAAGGGACGAAGACCGAAACAACGGACGAGATCAAGGATCCAGCTCACACGGCCGCTGCTGAAAATGGTGCTCAGGACGTTCAAGTTCCCGATCCTGATACTAACGGCACAGTCGACAACCGCACAATTTACACCACGACATACTACATCGGTCTAGAGCTCAAGCCGCTAGAGCCGGGTGCTTCACGATCGCTCGACATTTCGGTTGATGCCAACATATTCAAGTCGACATGCACCTCGTGGCAGGGATTCCAGGAGGGAATCAACGATCTCAGTGTCACACATGTTAGGAGGTATTTATTCTGGATTCACTTTTGATCCTAATGTCTTCTAACATACTCAAGCTTTGATCTACCTGATGATGTCTTCGAACCTGGGGAAGCGCGACCTATTCGACCAAAGAAGAAAGTTGCCAAGCCGACGACTGCAGCGGCTCCTCCAAAACGAAGCATTGACGCCGTGGACGTAAGTCGCTTAGAGCCGAATAACTTCATTGCAGCCAAAAGACTGAAGCGCTACTTCGACAAGGTCTGGCTATGGGCGTTGGCTAATATTTTGATAGGGCACCATTCACCCCGAAGCGAAGCGTCAAGTGTCGGCGAACGGATTCAACCACACAGCCACACCGGCCTGATTCGACTATTTCGTGTCGTTTCTACATGTTGCAACGGAAACATGGAGGGATGATATTTGATACTTACACGATATACCCCTACCACGAGGTTTATTTCGATTACATTTGCCTATTTCATATGGTCTTGTAGCCGGATGATCTACATGATGAGACTTTCCATGTGAATGGCTACATTGTCGCTTACTATCTACAGTGTCCGGTAACCAGCTTGACTGATCCATGTGATGATATGATCGAGCTCGATTACTAGGTTGGTGATACTTCCCTTCTAACACTTGTTTCAGGTTCTCAGAGTTGGCCCAACTCGCAATCTGCAAGAGGCCAATGAGTTCAAAACGTGGCCCGGGTTTCACATACCTGGTTTGAAAGAAACGGGAAAGTTGTTACCTAGTCAGCTATCGGTATTTGTCTGTATAATACGAGAGAGAAACTAGACGACTCACTCGGACATACAGCTCTTCCCAATCGGGTGTGTCTATCCGATTGGAGTATGTTAAATATTCGAGCCTATCTTAGCTAGAGATTTAAATCAAATCAGTCGTAAGTGATCTGGTGATTTGAAAAGTACATACATAGCATCCGTTCAAGCAGTGATGGTAGACAAGAGGAGATAGAACTATCAAGTATCGCGACGACTAAGGATTATCCAAGTACAAAGATCGATAGGCGCCTGCTTCTCCTGCTCGAATCTATAAAGCTTTTCCAAATCTTCAAGCGATTCTTGACCATGTAAGCGTAAAAGAACCGACCACGCTGGGGTCCAACATGAGATATCAAAATGACGGGGGGGGGGATTCTGCTCATGTTGGTACTCAAAGCTGTATTCCCCTTCCACACTGAGCTCCATACAATCATCCCGGAGAGCCCTCTGTTCCTCCTAGTCGGAGACTCTGGGTTGGTTTGCTGTGTTTCGTATGGCACAAACCAAGATGTAAGATTCTGCGAGTAAGATCGAGTTTACATTGCCATTCGCGTGAATGGTAGGCATGCATTGCTAGTAATGGATTTGCATTTTTTCATTAACCAACATAGTGGTTTCCATGGTGGAAAGAGCATTCCAGGAGTGAAAGTCGGGGTAAACGCTGCCTAGGCTAGGGTCAAGGCCGAACGGACTAGGGTGTCTAGGTAGCTCGATCGTCATCAATGACTAGATTCAATATGCCTGACAGGAACTGCTTGATTGTCGAGTGTAGACATCTTGAGAATGATGGTGACTCGGGGCAGAAGCCAATTCATCTATATGCATAGAAGGAAAGAAAAAAAAAAAAAAAGGCAAAATGTGGTTCTGTCTTGTGTGACAAAAGWATCCCCGTTCTTCCAACCATGATGGCTGAAACCTTGACTACTACGTTTATAAATTCGTTGTCATGTGTATTCATTTTTTTAATCAACAACGCATTGCGGAAGACGAAAACCTGAGTGGGTAGAGTGGGTATGCAATACCAAAGGGGGCCAGTCGCTGGATTAGGGCAAAACTGAAGAAGTCCTGGTTTCAGGTGGAAGGACCGTTTGAAGATAGTACTGTTTTCCCATACTTTTTTATTCATTTCAGGATATCCCTTTTACTTTGAAGTCCTTAAACTACAATAAGTATTCACAGTCTCTTCAAAACGATCAAGCCTTATCTCGATTATCAGAATTTTATGGTATGGACTTCTAGCATGCAACGTAATTGTTTGAAGCAATATAAAAGCACTCAATGAGGCTCTGTACCTATTTTTAGATAATTAGTCTAGAGATCAACCTTTACATGTTGCTCTACGGTGGCTTGGCTATCATACTAAAAGTTAGTTCCAACATTAAACTCCTTCTCGGACTAGATCGTCAACGCACTCTTCTGAGGTGGAAACAGCCCCGTATTTCTCTGCCAAACAAAGACTGCACATTTGAGAAAACCAACATCAAATTTCGGGAAAGAAACCAAGCTGGTAGAGGATAAGCGGTCTTGTCCGTGCTCCACTCCTGTGCGAACTTCATAGCAACATGACAGTCTGTGAAAATGTCCAGCTGTGGAGGACAGAGAAAAGATGTTTAAAAGAGGAGTGAATTGTAAATGAAAAGTGTCCTACATATGACTACGGATTGCATCGCATCAATATCAAAATGCGCTGGGGCGGACACTATTCGGCCATAAACAGCGATCCAGATGGTGACCATTCAGAGCCTCTGGAAATGGACAATATAATGAGGGAGGAAGCCCGGGGATTTGAGTCAATACCGCAATCCGAAGAGCTAAGCACCAAAGGACCGAACGACTCGACTGCTGCCACTAAACCATCTCCGCTAAGGAAGCGCTGGTCTGACCCAGTATGGTGGTGTGTTTCTGGAAATAGCATCATTCTTATTTTCAACGTTATTTTCATCATCGTTGCAACAGCACGGGCAGGGTCTAGATATGGAGGTGTAGCCTTTGGTTCCAACATCCTCTACGAAGGATCGTGCACAACGGCGAGGGATATGAAGATTGGAATCCATCTGATAATCAACGTGTTCAGTGTCATCTTGACGGCAACGAGCAGTTTTTCGAGTAACATTCTGATGTCTCCGTCGCGAGCGGACGTTGACCGCGCGCATTCTGAGCGTAATTGGCTCACCATTGGTGTTTTCTCGATACGGAATATCAAAAGCTTACGGTGGCCCCATCGAACGATGTGGGTTGTTTTGACTGTGACGTCTCTCGTAGTGCAATTCATGTAAGCTCGAATTACCTTAACCAAAATTCCAGACTAACATGGATGTTTCAGTTACAACTCCGTGATTTATTCCTCTCTCAACGCAAATACTTACGCCGCGCTTGTTGCGTCACACGACTTTGTTTCGAACAGCAGCATTCCGGACTCGGAATTCGAAGCGCAGTCTTGTTTTGCAGAGTCTGATCTTGCATGGAACGTGTCGGCTTTACGGACGAGCGTCCTCAATGGGGAGTTTGAAGTGCTGGATCCTCAAGCATGCATTGATGCTTACGCAGTGGAATTTCTTTCAGACCGCCGAACTGTGATTGCAGTTACTTCCGACCCCATGACGGACAACAGTACGAGGCTATACATAAGTGGCTATGGCTGGCCTGCCAGGATCTATGATGCCATTCCTAATAACACCATCGAGAAAAGCGGGTTGTTGACTGAGCAATACGCTGATGAGACCGTAGACTCTTCAAGCTATAACACAGGTGACCCTTTCAAATGGATATGCAGTGGGAATGATTGGAATGGCACGTATAAATACCAGTCTTGCACGAAATCACAGGCGCAAGATATGAGTCCATGGACGATATCTGGTATGGCATGGGCACCTTTCACTGCCATACAACAGCCCCCGAATACCATGCTGGATTGGATGACAGTGGCTTGGGAGACCGATACTGATCTGGATTCTATCTGGACGGGACTGAGCGATACTGAGCGTACGGATCTCAGGGCCAAACTCGAGGCGAATCCAACACTGGAACAGATGCAGTCGTTCGTGCAGGGCCGGACATGGAGTAACGACACGTTTGGAGATGCCTTGGTCATCAACGCTTCCTGCTCAGATAAAGAGTGGCTACCGTCAGACGATTTCCTTGTAACGGCTCCACAACGCAAGATGGCATTTCCTATTGACCATTGTCTTAGCCAGTATGTGGACGAGCAATGTCAGTTATTGTACAACATGCCCATCGGAATCGTCATCATCATATGCATTTTGCTGAAAGTGATATGTCTGTCATTTCTGGTGAACATCGACAGACGAAACCTCTTCCTCACCGTGGGGGATGCCATTTCCTCCTATCTTCAAAGCCCAGACCCGTTGACAAAGGGGTGGTGCATGCTTTCCAAAAAGACAGTCAAACGAAACAAGGAATGCCCCTGGAACCCCAAATGCGAACAGGAAGTAAGAAACGCGCCCCTAGCAGGCCATCCTCACCCCGAAAATCCACCCACGAAGCGACGAATATGGTCAAATGCGTGTAAACCCATCGTCACATTGATCCTCCTCCCCATCCTCGTGATCTACATCGCCATGACCCAAATCCTGCCCCAGTTCGCCGCTGCAGCAGCCCAGGGTATAGCATACGGCGACATCAGCGTCTCCCAGATCTGGGACATCAAGGGCTTCGGTGCCGTGCAATCGAACGCGCTGCTCACGAACCTCGCCAGGACTTACGTAGGCATGCAACTCCTAGCAAACACGCCACAACTCCTCGTCTCCTTACTCTATTTCCTGTTTAACGACCATCTCACCCGCATGCTCCACGCAGCAGACTACAATCAATACGCCCTGACCCGTCGACCGCTACGCGTCTCGTTTCCTCAGGGCTCGCAACGATCAACATTCTACCTCTCCATCCCCTACCGCTATTCCTTGCCTCTCCTATTCACATTCACACTAATCCACTGGCTCATTTCCGAAGGCATCTTTTACGTTCAACTACTTCCTTACGATCTCGCCGGAAACCCGATCTTGACATCCAAGCTGATGACGTGCGGCATCTCAACGATTCCGTTGGAAATTGCCATGTTTCTGACTATTGCGTGTTTGGTGGTCGTCTGGGGGTTGTCGGCGAGGGAGTTTGGGTGTGCTAAGATGCCGTTTGCGTTGGGGTGTAGTGTTGCGATTAGTGCTGCGTGTCATCCGCCGAAGGATGATAGGCATGCTGCGTTTGGGCCGGTTATGTGGGGGGCTGCCAATGCTGATACAGATGAGGTGGCTCATTGCTGCTTTACGTCTTTCGAAGTGACGGAGCCTCTGAAAGATCGGTTATATGCTTAGGTATACAGGGGGTTCTATCAACAATTCTAGCAGGTGGGATTAGATTTAAATTCGGGTTTCAGAAGATAGTTGATGAGTAGATTCCAAGATAATATGAATATATACGCATATGCTGATACGTAGATGATAAATACATATAAAGATACAGTATGAGCCACTCCCATCCATAAACAGGTTGAACGCTACACTACAAAACACCACACGCTCAAAACAAGAAAAAAATGTCATCATCTCATCATAAGTATGTATAATCAAAGCCGTTGCTGTCCAGAAGCACGCTGCTCCTCATCCGGACTCAACAATGCCGCCGCCGCCCCGAATTGTTGCGCCGCCGCAGCCGCCGAGGAGGACGAATCTCCGAAATAGTTGATAACGTCCGGCGGTAGATATTCCAGATAGGGATTAAAATCATTCGAAAATATGAATGGGAATTCGGCTTGGTTGTGGAAGGCGGCCATATCGATGTCTTGGCTCTCAATTAGAGTATCGGATAGATGGGAGGGCGCGTATTGGTTGTGAGTGGTGTAGGGTTGGGGAGGCTGTTGATGCTGGTGGTAAGAGGTTGAGCTAAAGGTGTATGGGGATTCGATTTGGGAGGGTGTTAAGGCTGAGCTGAAGACCGCATGGGACGGTGCGGTGGTGGCATAGGGATTGGAGGCGATGATGTTGTTGTTGCCGGGTCCAGAGAATTTCGGGACGGGGGGGCTGAGGATGTTGGATGAGTTGGTCGGACCAGAGTGGTAGGTTGGTATTGATTGCGGATATGAGTGACCAGCCCGGTGTGTTTCGACTGTTGGAAGGTCTTTGACTGGTACCTGTCCCCCTGATGCCTCGTCTAGTTGAGGCGCTGGCAGTTGGTATAATAGACTCAGGTTTGGCTGTGCAGAGTTGGTTTCTCCGGTCAGTGCCCACCCAATAGCTATTAAAAACTTTGTCAGTCTACATTAGATAGCGTTCTTATTTGGCTAGCTCACCTTGACCAGGGTCTATCTTCGGAGAACCCATCTCAGACTGCGCTGCCTGGCTCTCCGACTCCTTTCCAGCAAGCTCCCCAGTGTTCGGCTGAAGCGTTGGCTGCCAATTCGGTGACGCCAGCGATTGCGCATATGCCACTTCAGTTGTGCTCTCCATCTCTTCCGTAGTATACAGCAACGGGTCACCTATACCCTTTGCTTTTTGATCCAGCACCGTAAGAATATACTTTGTCCCCTCCCAATATGTCTGCAAGGTCCTGAGTGCACGGTAGCATCGCTGATAGTTTTCTTTTGCGGCTGATGCGAGCAGACTGTGTTTTGTGTTGGGTTTGCGCTCGCTGGTGTGCGCCGAGTCCATGTTGGGGATGGTGAATGCGCTGGACTGGTCGGTCACCAGAACGGGAGGGGATC
The DNA here is from genome assembly GCF_001896365.1 of Talaromyces amestolkiae. Lineage (NCBI taxonomy): Eukaryota > Fungi > Ascomycota > Eurotiomycetes > Eurotiales > Trichocomaceae > Talaromyces > Talaromyces amestolkiae. The sequence goes on along the minus strand of NW_024468039.1, from coordinate 935,283 downwards.
CGGAACGTGAAGAAGGTGATGAATAGTATGCACTTTCCATGAGAAAAGCGCATGCTGCAATATACATTGGCTGGCTCGTAAAAGGATTGCCAATGAAGCTTTTTGCGTCGATGAGTTCAGAGAATGAGAGAATATCAGCTATCGTCTTGGCGGATGACATGGACAGTTCTCGACTATTGGGATACAGCTGTTGAATGCGGCCGCCAAACGAATTGAGAAGAGTCGGTTGGTGCAGCAAGACAATCAAAGTATGGAACCAGAAATGTAGCAGAATGAAGTTGGTTCCTTCTTGAGCTTTGACATAGGTCTGAAAGTTCATTGTGTTGAAATGTAGCTTTGGCGAAAGGCGTTGATATATGCTCGTGAGGTCGTTTTCCATGCCTGCCAATCGCTTCAGTGTCTCTGCATCGATGTGATTGTCTTCTTGGATCGCATTAATCAGATCCGTAACGCGGCCGTACAAGTGTATGATCCGAATCAAGGGTGGAAAAGGTGCCGGCCAGCCATTCGGTAGTATAGACTCTGATTGAAGCGGGAAATATAGCTCAATATCTTCATCCCGCAAAGTAACGGGTCTTCCGGTTCCAGACGAAATTACTCGGTCTAGAAAGAATACACTCCAAAATGTGTCGACCTGTTCCCGTTCCATCGCCCGTTGACTATCCTCACCCCGTCCCTCCCCACCTTCGCGTCGTTTGGCCGGTATTTGAGGGCCCTCGGATTGTTCCACATTGAGTTTCCCAGCTTGACCTGTAATGATGGCCTTCGGCCTAAGACCGGTACGGCCGTAACGATGCTTGAGTCCTTGAAGCTTCTGCATACCTAGATCCTGAGCCATGCGGATGGCTATTCCCAGATACATCCACAATCCGCTGTCGTGATTGGAACCAAACTCCTCGTATGCCAGCAGTAAGCAAGCTTGAACAACAGACAACGTAGGACACGACAAGGCATTAACAACAGCAGTCATAGCTCGATGTGCAAATGGTTGGCCATGGTCTGATCGTTTCAGGTCTGGCTGCAACTCTTCGCCATCGATAGGGCGAGCTTGCGCTGGGCTCAACAACGGATGCGGAGAGAATCTAGCTGCCAAGGCGCAAACAGCGTCTACCAGTATGGAGTCAATCTTCTTCTCTTTTAAATCTGCCATGAAGCGGTTCCGCTGTAGAAATGGAAAGCTGCAGCCGAGATGGACAAAGAACAGTTCACACAAATGAGTCACGACGTTGCTTGTCGGTAAAGAGTCCTCTCGGTCGTAGAAAGGTATGCTGTTTGACTCTCCTTCGGCTAGTGTGCTGACCAACGAAGGTCCTGTTGCAGCAATTGGAGGGCTTTTTAACGACCGTATCGAGTCTACTTGCATTAGACTAGGCAATGAATTATGTCGAACATAAGCCTACCTGACGATTGTGATTGATTTCCCCTCTTCCCGTCCCGGACTCGCACAACCTATTCATGTAAGCTTTGCTCCTTCCCTCAATGTTCTCATGTATATCGTACCATTTGTTTGAACCCTGGGACAATAGCCGTGGGTCCAAAATATCTAAAATAAGGCACATGTGTTCGATGACCTGAACTTAGAGACGTTCGACCTGTAAACTCATAAGCATTTGAAGCTACCCCAATACGATGGACAGACGCACTGCTCTCCGGACTAGCGACAGCAGCCAATTTGTCCTGGTCTCTCGTTGCCTTATTCAACGTATCTTTGGTCAAAGGAAGGGGCGATTCCAACTTGATCGTCTTTGGCTGCGGCGACTTAGATGTCTTCGGTACTGGCGCAGCGGGCACAGCGAGAGTGACTCGCGGCGTAGTCGGAGATCGCGAAAGAGACCGGTCGTCGCCGCCGTTGTCGGTGTATGTGGTATCGGATAGTCCATTCTTCATCAATCCAGGGACGGACGACCTTTCCGGTTTATCGGGGTCATTGTATCCCAGACACTTGTGCCCGCAGTCACTGCAAGTTTTACAGACTGCCCTACGTCAGACACAATCATTCCAAAGAGTATAAGCAAGGCGCATTACGTACCGGGTTGTTCACCCGAACATCGAATCTTTCGCTTGCGACAAGTGCGACACCTGTAAATACCAGCAGTCAGCACAGAATCAGCACAAATCCAGCCTCATAGCACCCAAAATACAAACGTACGCAGCAGTCACACGCCGCCGTTTAGTCTGCGGCTGACCATCCGACGACACGAAGCGGATTTGGCGTGGTGGCGGAGGCGCATTCTTGTTGATGTTTATGTTGACGTTGTTGGTGGTGGTGGTAGTGGTAGTATTAGGAGTTGCTCTGAAGATGTCACTGCTTGCGCCGATCTTTTTCGAGCCAGGGGAAGGATTGCTCATGGCGAGCAGCGAGCGAGGCGCCGGACAACGGAACGAGAAGACGAAATGGGTGTTGAAACTACAGCATTTGAGGCTGTTTCAAAACCACTCTCGGACGAGAGCTCTCTTTCGTGTCGCTGTATCGATTTGTGGGGATCCCGTGGGGATGAGTAGAGCCGCGCGCAAAAACGAAGGGCGAAGATTGTGTCGCGCCAAGTGCGAGAGGAGAGAATCGCTTCAAGAATAACAAATCGATCCCCATGAACTGAAGTCCGTCCTGCAATTCATGACCGCCCTGCCGTTCGTTCGTTGGATGTAAACTGTTCCGATATTTTGATAACTTTGCCGTCGTACAACCGAAGACGAATCCGCTAGATAACTTGGAAGGCGCAAACGTTGTAAGAGGGGGAACTCGAGGCGTTGAATGATTGACTCCAAAGACAACCTGGAATTATTGACTGGCGATGTGAACTGGGGAAGGTCTGGCCCGCGCGGGTGTTGGTTTGGCGCCCGCAATTTTCGGCGTGGTCACTTGACCCCAACGGACGCATCGTGGCTTACCCTAGCAATACAGCAACACAGCGTTCATGGCGCAATTGCTTTGCCTGACCAGGATAGTGCATGTACATTTGAGGGGTATTTAGTCCATCCATTAATATCACGACTCGGACATTGGTCTGCTAACTATATGATTATATGATCTAGGGATATCATAACCATCTGCGTTGAATGATATCGATATAAGTATTAGTCGCTATGTATTATATATTACAGTATTAGTAGAACCGCTCTTTCATCCAAGCAGTATATATCTTCTCAGAGTCAGAGATCCAGGGCAAAAGTAGGAGCTTAGTCATAGCCATCTGTTCATGGCTCTCCCCCTGCAGGCCGTAGACAGTCGTTTGCGGATGCACGGACTGTAGGGGTATTTAGCACAATGTCCGAGTCAAAGAAGGGTAGCACATACCTGTACTCTTTTGCAAAGAATCTCCGTATCATCTTTCATTATCTCATCCTCTCCGTAGATCATCAGCAATTCACCTACTTTCAAATCCGTCCACCACTCTGCGGGTGCCTGCAGAGGTGAATTCCAAGGATCCAAAGGACGACCCCCGAGAAAGTTTCCTCCCCAATATTCCAACGCCGAAGCGGCAAGAACATCTCTATTCGCGTTTGTAGTCATGGATTCGGCAGATGTATCCATATTACACCAAGGTGAGATTGCGACTGCGGCGGTGAATTGTTCGTCGTCTTTCATATTCAGAGGCGGTACATCTGGGTTGGGGTGGGAGAGATGCAGTAGTACGGAAAGGAGGAGGTTTGCGCCAGCAGAGTTGCCCATAAGAGTAATATTTGAGGGGGCGATATTCTCTGTGTTGATGATGTGATCAAGGAGAGAGATGGCTTGTCGGAGTTGAGTTGGGTAGTGGTTGGCGTGTTCATCTACTAGGCCTGTAAAAGTCAGTACCTAGAACTTTCGGAAAAAATGTATAACATACTATATGCCAAAACATAAACCACCACTCCGTCCCTATAACGAGGCTTATCCTCAAAACTGTAGATAAGATGAAGATGCTGTGGCAGAATAGGTGCTACGTATCCACCACCATGGAAATATACAATGGCTTTGTTGGCCTTTTGTTTTGCGACAATCATCTCTTCCATCAAAGCCGCGGCTTTTTTGCTTCCCCGGGTAAAGGGATTGAGGCCGAGGGCATGTTTTGTAGATGACGATGATCCATTGAGCATGAATGCGAGGGTGCCATCTTGAAGAGTGAGTCTTTCGTAAGGTAGATTATTTCTGTGCGCGAAGCTGGTGCATTGCCAGGCGGTCGACGGGAGAACGGCGTGTTTTTCGACGGAGGAAAGGCCGGACTGGAAATCGATCATGCCCTCATAAGCGATGTAGTGATGGAACGACCGTTTCGTCTTTAATTTCTTGGATAGGAGGGGATATTTGACGGCTTTGAAAATTAATCCGGCCACTATACATCCAGATGCACGTTAATTATAATTCACCCCTGAGATTCAGAGACAAACCTATTCTCCCAACCTTGGCCAACAGACAGAGCCATCCCCACAGAGTCAGCGACTCGGGGGCCGACTGTTGCGAGGCCGTCATAGATTCGACGTGCGCAATTGCGAGGATGTCAATTCATGGCGTCGACAGTGACAGGCTACCGCGTTCTGTAGCGGTGAGACTGCAAAGGCAGAGGATGGAAAGAGTTAGCCGTTCCTGGCGGCCTCTCGATAAGGGCTTATCGCGCTCGGGATCCTGGGGTTCCGGCCGCGCCACTTTATAGGTACGTATGTATATACTATGGTGCGTAATACGTATCTTAGGCTGAATACACGTTTCAAATTACGCCGTTAATTGCATTAGCTTCAAATTCTTCGGGATGGCGTCACTTGATACACCATAAAGATAGTAGCTACTCTGTAAAGGCAGAAACTGGATGACATTTCCCACATACAAGGCTAAGCACAATCGAGTCGTGGCATGCTCAGCTCCCATAATCAACCAGCCCAGTCCAACTCATAGATTTGGAATTGGTACAATCACTAGGATGCAAAAGGACTGGTGGTGCATGGATCTAGCTTGAAGGAACACAAGCTTAAATCTCACTCCAACGTACTCCAAATAGAGTCACCAATAGCACGATCMCCCGAGCCGAGCTGATGGAGCCACGGATTTCGACAGTCAATCAAGTCACAGCGATACAGCACCTCGATGGGTCCATCGTTCAGCTCTCAGCCCCGTCGAAAGTCTAAAGCTTACCGGGATGGCCCACGTTTATTCGTACCTCCCATAGTAAAATACGAGTGGTGGTACACTTTCGTCAGGGTCCCCCCATCAAGTAGGTCGCAGCTGGACCGTTGGACATGGTATAAATCGGCCGCCCCTCCATTCAATATTGCTTTACCTGTTTCTCTATTATAGTTAATTTCAAAACTCATCTTCCCTGCATTCTTCACACCCAAAAAAACAACACACAATGGCAGCCCCCCAGTTGCCCCCCATCCCTCCCCTTGTCCCAGCCGAACACGACTGGCAAACCTCCTCCACCGACTCTACAATCCACCAACGCCGCGCGATAGGCGCCGAAAACATCGTCGGTCTGGAAAAGAGCAATGCCGCCGGCGCCAACGACCTGTATCTGATTTCCAGCGTGCAATTCGCCGACTCAAATCTCACACTTTCCAAGCTGAAAGGAAAAGTTGAGCGTGCACTTGTGAAACATCGCTATGAACATCCTGAGATCGCTCAGACCGGTCTGTGGGAAGAAGGGCAGCTCTCGGCGCTGATTCAGTACAAGCCTCTCACAAGTAATGAAGAGGCTCTTACCTGGGCCAAGGGCATTGTGCACGTTAGAGCTGGAAAGGAGACGGGTCTCGAAATCAGAACGGAGCATGAAATCAAGCGGTTCCAGGAGAAGACTGGCTCCGCCAAAGCTGTCGTTGTCGACATCGTTGCACCAGTTGATGGGCTTGACGCACCGCTCGGATCGACCAATGTTGAATTCGTGTTCCACTCTAATCATCTTTATTTTGATGGTATTAGCAAACGTATCTTTGTGGGCGACTTTTTCCGTTATTTGGCGGATACAGATGACGAGTTGCCAGACCTCAAATGGGGAGAGGAAGTGAAGAATCTGGGTGCGCCGGTGTTGAGTTTGTTGAAGGATGGGACTCCGACGTCTGGACCGGAGTTTGATGGCACTTTTGGACAGTACGCTGGCGGTGCTATGAGAGCTATGGTTCGTCCCCTCTTATCCACACATCTATTAAACAGGGATCTAACTTGTTGAAGAACAACTACGGCCTCGACCCCAAGGTTGGCTACGGTCTTCCACGAGTCATTTTCCACACTTTCACAACAGCCGAAAGCGACGCAATTTATAAGTCTGTCAAATCCAAGGTTGACCCCAAAGCATCTCCAGCACACCTCGGTCACGCAGCCGTGCTACTTGCTCTACTCAAGGCGAAACCTACCACAGCAGAGACACCAGACAGCCAGGTGTACATGTCCTCGTCGCCCGTAAACGGACGCCGGTTCTTGCAAGACGCAAAACTCGGCAAGACCTATTATCCGCTCGTACAGGCCAGTTGCCCAGTCACTTTTGAGAATATCAAGCAATACAACCTCGTCGATGCGGACAAGGAGACTATCAAGAAGTATTTGACGCAAGCTAGCAAAGTGGCGCAGGATAGTTATGATGTCTGGCTCAAGAATCCCTTGACTCTGCCGGTTGCTATATCGTTTCACGCACTTGTGACTATGTTGATTGCTTCGTGAGTTTGTGTTTGATCGGAGGTACTATACATACTAATAGCTGAATAGGGGACAAGTTCCTGAGACCGGTCTCACTGCTCCGGTATGTTATCTCTTTCAGCTAAACGAGCCATGCTAATTGAAATAGCTGTACACAAGCGACGGCGTAAACGAGACGTATATCGACCGCGAAATCAGCGACAAGAGCGGCAACGTCGCCATCACTGTCAACACCGTCCGGTTCTTCTTAAACCAGTACATGCCATTCTTGTAAGTCTAGTTTCCTCCTGTTCTATCATGCTCCACCTAACAAAATGCAGGTCCATCCGCCTCGACAGCTTCCGCGGCCGCTCCGAGCTCTCGCTCAGCTACAACGACGGCCAATACACCGAGGAAGAAGCGTCCGCCTTTTTGAAGGATATCGCCTTTTTCATGCTCCAATTCATCGAATAAACATCTATCCAGATAGATAATAGACATATACAGTATATACACAAGAACAAGATTATGATCTTTTAATAGGCCGCTCAATCTCCACAACCTCCGTAGTCCGCCCATACGCATCCCCACCAAGCCTACTCACCGGCCTCAACACTTGCAGGTCCACGGCCGCCAGTTCAGTGGCATCAATCGCATCTTCCCGGACCCAGAACCGCGTCCCTTCAATAATCGCCAACGTCGTTCTCCCTTTCTTCTTCTTTGGATCTGACGGGGCCACGCGACTCTCGAATTCCTTCGTTTCTATGAGATGCCCTTCTATCGAGACGATAGACTCCAGCACCCGCGGCACACCATTGACCGTCTCCGTATCATATGCCGGCGTAAGTCCCGAGTAATCAAACTCCGAGTCGCCATATTCGGCATTTATGGTCGTCGCATTGGCGGCTTGTAGCATATGCTCTGACACAACATTGATCACACATTCCCCCGTTTCGGTTAGATTCCGTAGCGTATCCTTTTGAGATTTCGGACTGCGACTACCCGGCGGCGTAAAACTGACCACGAACATGGGCGGGTCGTGGTTTATGACCTGGAAGTAGCTGAAGGGTGCTAGATTTAGTTTTGCTTTGCCATCGTTCGGGTTTTTGCCAGTGGGGGATAATGTGCTGATCAAGGCGATTGGGCGCGGCACAATACTGGATATGAGGAATTTGTAGTTTTTGCTGGGTGCGCGTGCTGGGTCGGAGGGGTTAATGGGGATGTGTTTCTTCGTCTTATTTTCATTATTATCGATGGCGCCATCGCCCAGTTTCCAGGTTGGATTTGGTGTTTGGGTGTATTTTATGGGCTGATTGGGGTTGAAGGGTGGTTTTTCGGTATTTGTTGTTGATATATGTCTGCGGCCGTGGATAGGTGTGTATATTGCCAACGGACGAGTCAAAGATTTCCTACAATTGTCAGCAGTAGATCTGACTGAGGCAATAGTCGGACTTACGATGTGCAATTGGAAGCTCTTGAGGCTCCTCTTCTTAGAAGAGCCATGTTGTGCAATGCACGAATAAGATGTAGATGTTGGGATCATCTCGGTAACTGCCAAGAAAGAGGTCAATTTGGAAGCGGCTGCTATTACCACGCACTTTATCTAGTTATGACATCATTTCGTCCCCCTTTTACTGCTCAATGTGCGTTTACATAACAGTTGCTTCGTGGCTACAATGATGATAGATATTGGCCAATCAATATACCTCTAATGAATGAATGTCCTGTCAGTTTGACAGTCCACTTGATGTCATCTTCATTCTATATATATCCATTCCCCTTTCTCCTCTCCATCTCCCCCCTACATACCAACTAAACACATACCTTAAAACAACTCCTACAAATCAAACAAACAACAAGCATTTCCTCTAAAGAGACTGGAAGACGAAGACAATGCCATTCTCATCCTTCACATCCGTCAGCTTTTCCGCCTCCGCCAGCGCAACCCGCAACGGTGAGACGCGGAACTGGGGCCATCGCAGCGCGCGCGAAGTATACCGCGACGAAGACAATACGCGGCACGAGCGATCATTGTCGCACACGTTGGGCCAAGAGCCGGTGTATGAGGAGAGACATTATGACGCGCAGGGACGGCAGGTGATTGAAGGTCGACCGCAACAGCAGCAGCAACAACAGGGGAGGATTGAGGATGTTAGTGAGCGGGAGAAATGATTTGTTAGTCTGTGATGTAAATTCATGTATAGTTATTGTATTCTTGTTTTGGTAAATTGCATTATTACTTTTTCTTGACATACGTATCTTGACATACGTAGTTTGTTAATGTTCTATGTAGACATCAGCGATAAGCCAAGAAAGCTATGATGTCACACCCCGCACTTTGATCCATCGCCTTTATTAGACTTCATCCGTCACAAGCCACACAGATCACCACAACTGACACTGACAGCTTGGCGCTATGTCACTTTTAGCTCGCTATGGAGATGATAGCCACAATATCAACGCCGCTGTCGTCGCTAATGATGCCATATGCCGATCTTGCTGTTTGCGATGCTCATGATATCTATATAAGACTCATTCAACGCTCTCCATTGCTTCCAACAAGAACATTCATACCAAAGACACAATTACAAACATCTTTCTACAAACATCTACCTACAATCATCTTTGTACAAACATCTTTCTTCAAACATCTATCTACAAACATCTACATACAATCAAAACCAATCAAAATGTTCGGCCGTCGCACTCGCACAACCCGCACCACAAAACCAACCCTCATGACGCGCCTCAAGGGCCCCAACGCGCGCCACAAGACCTACAAGACAGAAGTTACTCGACACGGTGGTCACGGCCACACTACCACTACTGGAACTACTACAACCCGTCGCGGATACGGCACTCGCTCTACTCGAGCAGCCGCGCCCGTACACCATCATCGCCGCAAGCCGAGTATTGGCGATAAAATCTCCGGCGCGATGATGAAGATGAAGGGTAGTTTGACGGGAAGGCCTGGTGAGAAGGTATGACATTCGTCTTTTTCCCAGTTTTATTGTCTTCTTGACGAGACTAATGCTGATTATTTAGGCTGCTGGTACACGCCGTATGCGCGGAACTGATGGACGCGGAAGTCGTCGTGTCTACTAAACGATGTTTAATGACGATGAATGAGTGTATGATATAATGATTCCGGATTGATTGATTCCTGTACACTATAGTCTTTTTATTTGCTATGATACCATAATGTCAATACATTATCTTTATTCTTCTGTGCTCAAGTAGAATGTACCTAGTTTAAAATCTAGAAACATCACTCCCAAAAACCCGGTTAATCATCCACCGAAACAATATCCGTAACCTATTCCTCCAACTGATACTCATACTCAAATACGCAACTTTCCACACCAACCACGCCATTCTACCTGTTAATCCTTCCGGCAAATACGGATTCCGCCTCTTTTCATCCCCTCCGCCAGGAGCGGCAGTCTTCTCATGCGGAATCTGCATTAACGCGTTTGAGCTGCCGATGTACGCCAATGTGCCCATGTTGCGGAATGAGAAGCCCGGCACAGAATCGAAATCGTCACGGTTTAAGCGCTCCGCCAGCCATTTGGCTTCTTGTGAGGCGGCTTGCGCTGTTGCTGGTGGTGCGCCGGTTTCGGGCATGGCGTTGTCGCCGATTGCGAAGACGTCCTGGAGCACTGCGACTTGACCAGTCCCAGGATTCTCGAGCTGGACGCGGAAATGGCTGTCGACGAGTAAGGCGCCGACTTTGGGCGCTTTTTTGATTTTCCAGCCTTTTGCTTCGATTATTTGGCTGTCTGAAGCAGAAGAAGAAGAGGAGGCGGAAGGGAGTTTGAGGAGTGCGCTGTCGGTCGGAAATTCGTCAATCTCGTTCAGGGAATATTTGACGAATTTATTCATTGTATTCCCCGTCGCCCATACGCACATTCCAACGCCAACATCGCCCTGCTCTTTCGTCTTCAGAGTCAAACACCCCTTTGGATCCATCTCGTGCGGCCCTTCGGTGTTAGGCATCCCCCATCTCAATTCCTGGATATGATGCGACGTCCTTATATCAATCCCTTCCTTGGACATCGTCTCAATCGCATACTGCGACAGCGATTTATCAAACATACTCAACACCGTCGGCGCAACATCATATAACGAAATTTTCGTCTTGTCCTTCAGGGCGGGATACAATTCCGCCATATTCTTCGACACGAAATCGCGCAGAGTAGCCGCCAGCTCCGTGCCGGTTGGCCCAGCACCCACAATCGCAAAATGCAGTAGATTGCGCTGCATTTCGGCCGTCGTAGTCGGCAGTGCGGCTAGCTCAAAACACTCTCTTACTCTGCGTTTTACGCGTCGCGAATCGCCAATGTCCTTGAAAAACATTGCATTTTCCCTTACTCCCGGCGTACCAAAAGTCTGACTGGTGCATCCAACCGCGATAACAAGCTTATCGTACGGAATTTCAAATAACTGACCCCTTTCCCATCCACGCAAATGCTCCTTTCCGCGCATGGATCCCGTTTCAGGTCCTTCCTCAAATTGGCGTTCCGTCTCTTCGACGCGCGGGGATTCGGTGACACCGGATTTGACGATGCTTGCTTCGCAGAGGACTCGTTTCCGTGTAAAGTCGATTTTGCGAGCGGCAGCCTGGATGAAATCGACGCTGCTTTTCAGTTCGCGCATCGGTTCGACAATAGACGAAAAGTCGAGGTTGCCGGCGGCGGTGTCGGTGAGTAAAGGGGTGAAGACGAAGTAGGAGCGAGGGGAGATTACGGTGCAGTTGTTGTGCGCTGGGTTGATTTTGCGAGAGAAGATGTAGCCGCCCCAGCCAGACCCCAGGACGAGGATTTTGGGGTTTGTGGAGGGATGAGAGCTTGGATGGGTGGCTTGGGAGTAGGTGGTTTGGGTGGGCGTGAGACATATTTCGGGTGAAGAGACTGGGCTTGCGGCTGTTAGAGGACTTGTAGAGAATGATTGGGCTTTGGTTGTTGCGTTAAACGTGTTGTTTCTTGCTTGGAAGGGGGTTGTAGAAATGAAGCTGAGATATCTCCGTCCACATCTCCCTATCCAGGCTGAGGGGCTGATAACAGCCTTCATGACAGCAGCTTAACTGTGTAGAATGAACACCCAGGATTATGATGCCGTGAAATATTCCTCAAATGAGTAGGTATGTACATATGGAAAAGTCGAAGTGTAGTGGAAGTGTTTATAACCCACACCAGACGCCATAGCAGACCTCACAATGATATCATTCACATGGCTCCCTCATCCTAGATCTAGATCCATATCCCCGAACTACACAAACACCCACGTGAACCTCCAAATTTTCTATCAACATATCCACATGTAAAAAAAACCATGAAAACCGAAATAGTGGTAGTTACCATGTGAAGTATGTGAGTCAACGCCTCAGATAGGGCTATCCGCGCTTAGCCGATATGCTCCGCTGTCGAGAAAGCGCGTATCGAAGCCGATTTCTCCCGATCGTCTGCGTTCGGGGAGACGAGGGTGAGGCAGCGGCAAGAGACGGTGAAGGAGATAGGTTAGAATGCTTTGAGAAGATAATAGGAGGAGAAATCTGAAATATGAGTATGCGATAGAGGGGAATGCTATGTATGCTCTTAGGGCTGTTCGGAGTTCGTGGCGGCTGATAAGATAAGATGGATTAGATAAGCAAACAGCGTCATCCATGGAGATTTATCCCTCTCTAATAACGAGAAGCTGAATGTACAATGGGCTCTCATTTATTTTGCTACCACTTGTCACTCAAATAACAATAATGTAGGCAGCACTTGGCATGGCAAAGAAACAAAGGATGGAGTGGTCAGGTGGTACCTGCTTTAGCTCTGTCTGTTTGTTAGCTTCTGACGGTGTGGATTGCCCGGGCGTCAGGATGCTGGGAAAATCAACGTTGTACTTAGCCAACGGAGTTTATTCGTTAAAGAAAGGAAAGCAGGGCAATTTCATCGATACTCAAACATTGTGGTACTCAATAGGGCACCGGGCGCCGGGCAATGCGGTGACATGTCACACAGAGAATACAAACAAGCAGAAATCTTACCTGTACGGTCTCTGCTAGACGTAGATATAAATACAGCTGCCTTCACCTCTTTTCCTTCTTTTATTTTCTCTCCTCATATCACTTAGATTGCTGCTCCAGAAACAATTTATAGGAATATTCTCCAACATTTCTTACAAGATTAGGGCTATTCATCCTTGTTGCATGTTGTGTACTTCAGCCCTCTACAGCCTCATTCTTCTCTCTTTTGAAGACCTGGAAACACGATTTTCAACTCGAAACAAATACAATACGCCTAGCAGCAGGTCAAACTGCTCACGATTCATCCTGTCGGCTGGCATCCCCGACTTTTAGGGCAAGAGGGAGTCGTTATGTCACGAAGATCCCGACCTAGATCTCTAGCAGCAATTCGTGGTAAGTGGAGCCTGACAGTCATCTAGACGACTGCCATCAATCAAATCATGAACGAAATCACTAATTATCAATTCAGAATTCACAAAAACCGCTTTAACTACCTGAAATCAATCGCACATGGCAAATCGCGCGTCAAGACAGCTGTTGACCCGGAACAACCATAGAAAGCTAATGGAATTTCACAACCGTCCCAAGCACATCCAGACGCCCCTTGTGTCCGTAACCAACCGCTGTAATACACGGGAACGAAAGCAAAAAAAAGCGAAAGGAACCACGATGGTGTCGTTCTCTGTGACATCCTCCGCATTCTGCGCCTCTAACTACCGTATAAAAAGACCCGGATCGCCTTTATCAGCACCTGGTCCAACAACACTATCACCAACCCCAATTGGAACAACTACTGTTGACCTAACGTCTTCAAAAGATTTGTCTAAGTTCTAGACGACGATAACACAATGATAGTGTCTATTCAATCTCAAGATTCCACCTCCAAATGCACTTGCCGAAATCTTCACCGATGCACTCGGATTTGAGTGGGCCGAAGAGAAGGTCTGCGCATGCGTTCCGACAAATACCCCTGGCATGCCAAATATTCATTCAGCAGAACGACTATACTGAGCGCTCTATAAGACTGATCTCGCTGTTCCACCGAAGTCGGCATTCTCCTCACGGGATGAATACATCACCACCATTGGATTTAGTTTGATTTACGAACACAGGACACATAAGAAAATGGTAGATGCAATTATCACTGCTAAGCTCTATTCATTAGAGATTCTATTTACTGGCAACCGACGATACTTCGCTGTATTGAAGATTAACAACAAGAATAACACACAAACACTTTCACACAAGACTACGGTTCAAATATCCTACGACACTAAGGTCGTTGACCTTGATGCTTGCTGGCAAGAAGCTGGCCTTTGAAAAGCCAGAAGGACTGGTCAGTTCGTATCATTTGCATTCAGATGGATGAAGCTAATGTATGCTCTTCATATGGTAGAGGGCTGAAGCGGTTCGCCTCCGAGAGGCCGCTGCCCGCGAAGAGGAGGCGGCAAAGAAGAAGAAGGAGAGGGCCGACCAGTTATGCAAGGAGGCCGACGAGCTTGAGAAGAAGCTCACAAAGGAGTTGGAGGGGAAGGGGAAATAGGGGAGGATGTGATCGATGTGGAGGGGGGTGAACACAGTATAATTATACAGCAGGTTACCACAATTCCTAACAATATAATTACCATGCTCATAAACCAGCGTTACGACAAGGACTCACAGGATTTTGTCGACTTTAACCTACCAAATATTACCGCAAGCGACGATGATACACTCCAATCAGTGCAGGGTCGCTTGGGTGAAGGAAAGTGTGTGACGGTGGCAATCAATATGGCTGCGTCTGGACAGGGCTTTGGACGTCAAATCAATGCCATCGACCGACTACTGGGTCAAGATAGCGAATCACGACCACAGCAATCCGATCCATACAGCGTTGGAATACGATTTGGCCAGCTCGCTCCCAAGACCCCAACCACACATACATACACAACTCATATCACACCAGACCGCATATTTTGAAAATCACCATGGTCGCTCTAACGCCATGTTCATCCCCGCTTCCAACAAACCCCTGCGGAGTGACCGGCTCAAAGAACGGGCCCGCGCTGCCGTGCAATATCGGAGACATGGATATTGGGACTCTCGGTTGGAGTATGAGGCAACCGACCCGCTTAACACTTTCTTGGGAAGACTACCTTGGCAAAGAGGAGGCTTATGCCGACGCTCATCCGTACATCCAGACACCCGGAGAAATCCACGAAAAGTCAGAGGACCGCCCGAGTACCCATTGGTTGGTCATGCGACGTTTTGAGATCTATGCAGAAGAGCTCGCTTCTGGGCGACTTTACTAGGCTCAGACCGCGAGAGTCTACGCCTATACAATGTGTACGATACGCTCTCCGCAAGCGTCTCACTTCCAGCACTGTGGAATCGCAGAGTCGCACTGATCTCACCCGCAAGTGAAGACTGGTAAACATCTCACCATTCAAAATTGCGACCCCGGGCACGACACCAAACGGCTGTGTGCATTCCTCCCATCGACCGAACTCACCTTTTGCAAGCCGGCAAACAAACAGACAGTATGCTCCGTCAAGGCTTGTATTCGCCCATTGTGGTATGATTCGAAATTCTGCAAATATCATTATGAAGTATGGGTTGTGGGAAAAGAAAACATGATCTATATTGACCTCGAGTACATTATATGGAGGGACCGAGATATATGAGGTTGCGGTTTAGAATGTCCTAGGATAAAGAGGAATCACGCAATTGCATTCCTTGGTAATAAGTCTTTAACCCTGATAGCGGCATATCAGAACCTATGAAAAACGCAAGGAGCAGTTTCCTCTGCCGCCAAATTACAACGATGACCAGGATTTTCCCAAGCTCACCTAGCCCGTCACCGGTAATGATGGCCTGGAATATTGGAACCGTCGTCCAGATTTCTTAAGCCGCTACAGCGACGATGAATACTGCGCGATCTATCACCAGCTGCTGGAGGGGGAACCGATCGAGTGTCCTAAATGGTACGTACTCCAATGACTCATGGGCCAATGGCAACGCTGATCGAGAATGATAGGAGTGATCTGACAGAACCTAAGAAGAGCAAGATATGCAAGTGTTTCAACAATTCAAAGCACCATGGGTCTGCTGTCAATATACTTATAGATTTGCTGCGAAAGCTGGACAAGGGACTTGTCATCAATTTCTTGGTTGGGTTTCAATTTTTTTTTTCAGCGACAAATCCGAAAACAAAGAGCCAAATATTTGCCATCGATGCGCTGCCTACAGATACTGCAAGTTGGCTCGCAGTATCAATCAAGGGATTAGGAACCAAAGGGCCGAGTGACGAAGACATCCTCAGGCAGCTACAACGATTCTAATCACTCTCGCCAAATGTCCATTCCAGCTATTGTCCTATCGATAATACCTTGGGATCAATATGACCAAAAAGAAGCACGCGTAACAGATGATATGGTGTCCCGAATTTGATACATCAAGCGGGGCACTCGGTCTTCATACCCAGAATTTGCATAGATAATTACATTATATATGTGACTTTTTGTATGCTAGACTCTATCCACTCTTTGATAAACCAGACTTCCGAGCCTGAATCTCTTTCCGAAGCTGTTCTTCTCTGTCTTCTAGCATCTGCAAGTGCTGTAATCTTTCTCTCTGTTCTCTGACACGTACTATCTCCGCCTCAAGGTCGAGGAGATCCGTATCTATGTTTTTCTCTGGCTTTGCAGGCGATAATTGGGTTTGTTCTTGATTGTTGTCTGAGGATTGATGGTGCAAATGTGCTGGAGCAGAGGTAGTTTTGCCTGGCATGGCGGCGTCTACTTCTCGAGATGTCGCTGGTTTGGGGTCATTCACGAAAACGGGAGAGCTCAGCGAGGCCTTAGATAGGGTTTCATTAGTAGACAGATCTTCGGTAAAAGCCGCGTCGTGTATTGATTCGCCCCATTTATTTGAAGCTAGAACCGCAGGTGGAGGAGCCCTGACCGAGGGCTGCGCATTCAACTCGTAGACAATGGGCGAAGGGGTATCACTGCTGCGTAAGTGCCGTGACGAGGACACGGGATTACCGTCGAATTCGTGGATAGCATTACTGTCAGGTTCATGAATAGGATTGCTATCTGCTTCGGCGGGCAGTGGCCTAGAGGCTGTCGAAGAGAGATTCCTGGGCCAAAATTGCTTACTCATGTCAGGAATATCATCACTACCAGTCCCCTGATGAACTTTCTTGTCCCGTGCTTGTTTGCGTCGAAACCAGAATATTCCGAGCAATATCGAAATGACGACGAGTGGCACTGCCACTCCGATTCCAGTTTTTGCGCCTGTTGAAAGACCTCCTGTTGGAGGAGGGGCAGACGACGATGCTGAACTGGAAGATGTTGTCGTTGCTGATGTGATGGCTACTCCGGTCGATATTGTTGTTGTTGGCTCTAACGTAGTAATGAAGCTGGTTGCTGACGTGATGACTGAGCCCGTCGCTGCTGCTAATGGCTGTGCTGACGTCGAAATCGTCGAAATCGTCGAAATGAAGGGAAATGAAGGGTAATAGGTACCGCCCTTCTGAGATTCTGTAACGGGGATCGCCTGTCGTCGATGTACGCCAGCATACTGGTTCATGTAGTTGGGCAGCTGGATATCGTCGCCGGTCACTAGCTGACAGAAGTCGAGGATACGGTCCGGTCCCCCTAAACATGATGAAGTATTAGCTTTATGAATTGCGTTTTTACTTTAGAAGGAACGAGCAGTAACCTACAACGGCCATCTTCATTATGAGGACATGCTGTAATGCAATTCTTGATTTCAGCATTACCTGCGATCTCACTGAAAGCTCTGCAGAAGCAGTCAAAGTCCGAGTAGGCGCAGCCACAAGCAAGAGCTGGTCCATACAGACATCGAAGCTATGTCGTAGAAGTGTTAACATAAGTGTTAATTTGTAGTTAAAGAGTTTCACTAGACGGTAGATGTCAATTATTTACATACAGTGCAGTGAGGAATATCTTCAAACCAGAGCTCTGGAAGTCGCGCATCGACCATTAGTCCCTGCCCGTCTGCCGGCGTTCCTTCGTCTGCATTCGACCATGAAAAGAGGCCCGAGAGAAACTCAACGGTAGTCGAGACTAGGAGCAACATCCTGAGCTTCAAAATTTCGAGCTGATGTAGGGCACGTAGGGGCTGGAAAGCAAGAACGGCGACGCTTCAACCGCCCAGTAGCGAGGCAGCCGAAGAGGGGAATATGATCCAGAACTTTACTTTAACTTGCGCATTGTGAGCTAGGATAACAACAACGCCATCCTAGTTTCAGAACTTCTAGGCTTCCACGTCGATTCGTTGTTGGAAGAATTTCCCTGCATGTGACCAAGGTATTATGCTGTACTATATATACCCATGTAATGTTGACCAGTAATGCAGGCCTTGCGGGATGTTGAAGATCTCCTCAAGCACGAATGATTGGGAAGATTAGCTAAGTTGCGACAAGGGTTAGTCTTTGGCTTGCATTGGGTTCTATAGTGGCCGCCAGCGTTATGCTAGATATCGGCTATACATGCCGTGCCAGTTTGTGGAATCCGAGTCTATGGTCTCTGACCTCGGGTCGCATCCGGTTAATCACTGCCAATGCAGACTACGGGGTGCACTAGGATAGGACTTGCATTACATAACAGCCTTGCAGTGACTCTGATTTTCTTCAAAAATAAGCTATGCTTGAAACGGAGTACCTAATCTGAAAATGCTGATGTGAAATACCATAAAAACACCAAAAGGTTTCTGTGAAGTTAACTCCCTCAAAGTATACGCCATGATCGTGCCAAAATGATCATATAGAGCGACATGATATAATTTAGCGTGATAATAGCTGCTGGGCTATTCATTCATACTATTTAGAAGTAGTATATGTCGAGTGACATGAAGTTTGGAGGCCGGAAAAGATTTTACTTGAGGCTAGGTGTCTAGAGCACTGATATCGAGCTATAGTTACTATTAGCCCTAAAGATCTATGAAGAGGTATTGGAACACCATCCCCGTCAAATGACAGAAAGTATTGAACTAAATGAATATCCATTCTTTTGAACGGTGACTTGAAATAGGGTTATCGGGATCAAGCAGCTCTGAACACACGGAGAGATCTTAATGTGCAATTTGAGTAAGATCATTGACTAGCTAGGTTTCCTTGGCTATGTTCTCCTACTTTGATGCATCTTCCTCTCCGGCTCTCTCATCAACATCCAAAGCAACAAGAAACCTGCTCACGCAATTATATGCCGAGACCGTGGCTGTTATTTCCACGATTTCGCGCGTGTTGTAGTACTGCTTGAGCCTCTCAAAAACATCATCACTGACTTTGACCGAAAGTGTCATTTGGTCGGCGTACGCCAGTGCAGCTACCTGCGAAGGTGATAACAACTGATTGGCTTGTAGCTCTGGGCCACTATTCTCAAAGCTATCCAGCTTGAGCACATGGAGCGAATCTGACGGAAACCCCGCATCGACAAGTATTGGAGCATGGTGATCCCATTCAAAGGACGCTTTATTCAGAATGGCAACTCGACAGATGAGAAGCTCGCTGAGGATTGGATGTAGACTTGTCTTTGTGCGTATGGATCCGAGAAAAGTGTTCCATCCGTCGGCGACAAATACAGAGTGGAGAAGAGCTCGGTCAAGAGGGAGCAAGCCATGAGACCCTCGACGCTCGACGATTCGAGCCAGGATCTCGGATTCGGTTTGGTTTTGGACCGGTACATCTTCAGGAACGTAGGGCACCCGCATGGCTTGTGAATGCGTTGATGGTATGCGACTATTGTATGTAATTGATCAGACAGGGTGGGATTGCCGATAAGTTGCGGGGTAGGTTTCTTAGCCCTAATACCGGTACCGAAACTCAATCATTGGGGCTGTTCACGGATTGTTTACGAATCAATGACAAGTCGAGATCTATCATCGAGCTTTCATGACCTGGAAATGAAAGCCAACGCGAAGTAGCAATGGCAGAAGATAACCTGAAGTGTATGTCACGTTAGTGATATGGAGGGGTATCGTGTAGTCATTTTACTTAATAGAACTGACCGGGAAAGATTACTCCTGGCGTGTTCGCTAGAATTTAGGAGACTATTTCTACCACGGTCATGATAGAGTTCCTGGTTTGTGATTTTATGCCGTTTAGTGACGGGAAAGACAAACTGAAAAGCGTCGGTGCCAAAAACGAATTAGGATCCCGTCACGATCTTACACTGAAGCATCTTATGCTAGGGCAGTCTTCCAGTCCAAGTCCTCAAGGCGCTGCTCTAACAGTCTCAATTCTTCCTTTAATCCAAGCTCAGCAGGTGTCAATAGAGACTTAGATCGGCCATCCGAACCGTAACTTTCAGCAATACTCGGAAAGTCATTTATAAATTTAAACATAAGCCCCGTTTCTAATCCCACAGAGCCCCAGAGCGCCTCATAAGACTCCAACGTCGTGTCGATATAAGCAACCTGCGTGGACTGAATTGCGCCGGGATGCTGAGACGCAATTTTCTTTAGCGCGTTGGATATTGCCAAAGCTATTTCTGGGCCTGTCAAGTACTCGATTGCTCCTGAGACGGTTTGGCCTAGTGTTTTCTCTGGTTGCATGAAGATGGAATGCGCGATGAGGCCGATGTTCAACGTTTCATCACCGACAAATGGGATCTTGGTCTGGGTGGCACAAGGTAGGGTTATGATATACTTCTGGGCCTCTTTCTGAAGGACCGGATATTGGCATGTCAGTGAGTATCCATGACATTGGATTACAGAAACAAGAGAGATTGGGATTAACTGACCACAAAAATCGGAGTATATGGCATCCGTTGGAAAACAGACGCATACAACCCAACATGCAAAAACGTCGTTCGGTCAGCCATCCCATTCTCCGGGTTCCTCAAATACTTTTCCGCAGGGATCTTGGATTGAAAATGCGGTGTCACAATCTTCCCATCCGTGATGCTATCGGTATCAACCAACGTTGACCATATCAAATGTTTCAGCGAGGGGATCTGAGCTGCAGCGCGTGCAATATTCAGCCCCTGGGTTTCTTCGCGTGTCTGTGCAGCGGTGGGACCGCTTGCAATAAAGGTTTGGGGATCGAAGGCTGTATTTGCAAAGATGAGCGTCGCATTCTCGAATGCTTGAGTGACGCTCTTGAGGGAGTTAAGGTCGGTGCCATGGATTGTGATCCGGGAGTTGCTGGCTGCTAAGCTGGTAGCGGCTTCGCAGGTTGGATTTGATGTCAGAGCTCGGATTTTGTAGTTTGAGAGGACAGGGGAAGAGAGGCAGGCTGAGATGACGCTAGCGCCTTGAGTTCCTAGGGCACTGACTACGACGATAATGTTATTCATTGTTGGAGGAATGACCCGAGTGTTTTATTGATAGAAATAGACTAGATAGAGTGTTCTTAGTTGAATTTGGGAATATATGACTATAGCTACTGACTTGATCATGTACCTACCTAGGTATATATCAATCCGACTTCCAACTAAAGTTGATTATTAATTGTACCATTAAGTCTCCGGGTCGTCGACTAGTTAGCAGGCTCCGGATCCTGCTTAGCCAAATAAATTAGTCCATTCGATCCACTCCATTGGATCTGTGAAATGTACTAACCATGAAATGTGTAATTATCATGCTGATCATTGCTTGAACGATATCATTCTATCAGAGGTGTTTTCAGGTTAGGGCTACGTGTAACAAATATATCCATTTTCGGCACGGTGACCTGAATCTTCGGATGATGAAAGTGAACGGACATTTATATTACCGAAACCACCACGGAGAAAAACAAGGAGGCTTTTTTGAAAAATCTAACATCGGTATACATTACCCGCTTGCAGATTGACTCTTAACGTAGCTGCAGTTGAGCCGAGTAATACATACGTAGGAACAGCCGTCCGAAACTCTTGTACTAATTCTTCAAAAAATCCAAGATCTTCCTGCCCCAAGTTCGATTATCAACCTCAAAAGTGCTCTCGTCATAAATCCTCCTGTCTACAAAGCTGATCTCATCCAACCGGACCCTAAACACCAGTCAGCATTAGGCTATTCTTTGATAATCGTTCGATTTATGGATTCACTCACCATCTTGTTTTGAACCACCATTTGTACCCAAAAAACATGACAAAGAACAACGGGATACTAATGTAACACGCGATAAAAGTCTTGTAGTTAAATGGTGTTTCAAATACCGTAAAACCCTGAATCAACAGAATGAAGATGTTGAAGACAAAATTTGCCCAATATATCCAGGATCTGCCAGGAGCGACGAAAGGGAATGTCTTCCGATCAATGCCTTGCAGTTTGGCGGCTGCTCTGACACGCAACTGGGTAAATGTGATTGCGGCCCAGGCAATGTATGCTGCTGTACCACCGAAGTCGGTAATGTAAACAAAAACTTCGCCGGCAGATGTGCTGAGAGACATGAGAGATAGAAAACCCCAGAGGTTGGAAAAGAGGATTGCTCGGTATGGCACTATTGATCGTATTAGACAAGTCTTGGTCTTGAGAGTAACCTATGGAAATAACTTACCACCCCGGGAAGTCGTGGCTGCGAAAAATTTGGGAGCTTTGTTTTTCAGTGCGAGCGAGTACAGTGTTCGAGACTGAATGTATACTACACCGTTTGCAGCAGAGATGAAACAGATCAGGATAATAGTATTAACGAATTGGCCGGCAGACTTCCATCCTGCAAGGACGAAACCGATGGTAAATGGAGAAGAAGCAACGGTGGAATCAGCACTAAGCAAGTCTGGGGAGTTAGAGGGGCAGATGAGTCCCTGAAAGAAGGCAAGACCGATGAACACGAATAAAATACGCCAGACGATGGAGTTTGTTGCCTGTTTTGCAAGTATCAGTACATGATCGACAAATACAATGGGAAATGGCTCGCACTCGAGGGACATCGCGGCGAGGGTTTCTCGACTCTCCGGCGGCGACAGACACGATCTCTGTACCAACGTAGAAGGCTGCTGCTAGGACAAATACCTGGCCGAAGCCATTAATGCCGTTTTTGATAGGACCTAAAATAGCTGTTTCAGCAGACGTTAAATATAAATCACCAAGAAATAGACAAACCATAGGGTTCTCCCCAGTACCGAAACCCAACATATCCATTTCCAAAAGCTCCAACGTTAGACAAGATGGATATGAAGAATAGGACAGCCAAAGCGATGAATTTGAACATTCCAAAGAAATACTCAACTTCACCGTAAAAGCCTACACCCAATGTCGTGATGGTAGAGAACAGTGCCCAGAATATGAGATACCATGCCCAGATGGGAACTGCTGTGGTAGGGACCCAATATTGAAGAATAACTGCTGCATTATTCCAGTCTGTAAAGCAATTAGCAAAGATCCTCCTAGAGTTATAGTCGTTTTCTCTAGCTCACCTGCAGCTAGAAAAACGCTCCACATAAAATAGTACATCCACGCCATGGAGAAACTGAGTGCCGGATCAACGAAACGGCCACAATGCTAAATAAGTCCATTGAATTAACGGAACGAACGATCATCGTGTCCCGGGTAGGGGGTATACGCACCTCAACAAAGCCTCCGTGAACAGGAAACAGCGTCGCGATTTCACCCACACTCTGCATGAGAATCCACATCGAGATACCCGTTATCACAAACCCGATCAGAACACCCAATGGGCCTGTCTCGGAGAATCCCAAACCCAGGCCATACAGACAACCCGGTCCGATGATACTTCCCAAAGCAATGATGACAAACTGTCTGCCCTTGAGACCCCTTCGCAAGCCATCTTCGATGATGTCTCCGGATACATCTCGGATGGTTTCAGCGGCAGAATCTCCGAGACTGTCGGCAGAAGAGGTCGTTACAGTGGCCGGTAAGCTTTTGGAGACGCTTGGGTCGGTCATTGTGCAAGATATATCTACACTTTTTTTGCATGAATGATAATTTAAAAGTTCGAATCAATGTAGTATAGACATTATTATATTAAATACTCGGCACTTATCTTTCTCCTCCATTGATATTTGTCGTTTCGTGAAAAGTATGAAATGCACGCAATGGCGCCCACTTCAATCACGCAGCACGCCATTTTAACTTAAAATATAGTCACAGTGGAGAGAAACGCATACCAGCAATATCTAGACGGGGTATATGTACAACGCGCAGGAGTATTCAAGCGACAAAAGAGACCTAACCGAACCACTTATCTTCTTTCTCGTCATGGCGTCAGTGCTAACAACTACAGGCGGAGACGAATACGTCGGGCGAGTCGCCGAAGTTATTGCCGCGGCATTCTCCAACTCCATCTTCACGGCTTATCTTCATCGAACGTCGGAGTCAACATGGCCGTCGACACAAGTTCCAATCGAGATTCTCAGACCTTATTTTGAGAAGAGTATTGCTCATCGAGTGTTGCACGGTGCAGAATTGGTGGAGGCCGGAAATTGGGCAGCCGTTGCAGTGTGGTAAGTTCTTTAAATGTTCATGACTACCATTAATGCCCATTGAAATTGAGTTTTTAAGTATGTACAAAATGAATCTGATTAATCTACCTAGGGTGCCTCCAGGAATTAGCATCCCTGCAAGCGGTGCTCTCGATCCGAGAATCCATGAATATCGAGATCGGTTTGCAGAAGTCAAGAAAGAGTACATGCAAGACCGGCAGTATTGGTATCTCAATCTAATCGGCAGACATCCGGATCGTACTGAGCCAGGTTGGTCTTAACTTAATTACAAGCTCAAAAAATCTCACTACGAATTTGGAGTTCTGCACTAATGATCAGTACAGGTGTTGTTCGCGCTTTGATCGATCCTTATCTACACAGAGCCAGAGCGGCCGGTATTCCGGTCTGGCTCGAAGCGATTAGCGAGCATGGACGGCAGGTGTATGAGCATCTTTCGTTTCGGACTGTGGCCGAGGTTCGATTGGGAGTGGGAAAGGTCAATGGGAATGGCGAGCTGGATAAGAAGGGGGAGGGACTGGTGGTTTTCGGCATGATGGCCGAGTAGGTGGAGCAGTTGTAATTGCATCTTTACCACGTGCGATTTGGAAATTCAGAAGGTTGAAGAATAGCTTGATTTGATATCAACTCAGCAATTATATGGAGAATGCATGGCGTCAGTGCCGCTTAACCAACGCAATTGCGGATTCGGATGTAAGGTTACCTACCAAGAAAGTACAAGCTCAAAGCTTAAGCTAGTGCCTGCTTGTACTTACGTACTTCAATTTAAAGTGGAATTCATAAAAGAGGCCAAGAAACCTCCCATTGCCATGCCTGCACAGCTTGAATGTATCCGCTGATTCAACATTTATGGTGTTCAGGATCTAGAAGTTGCGTTTCTTGTATGATGTCCTGAAAATTCAATAACAAGCTTGGTTTGAAAACAATCCATCATGGTTATCGTGGTAATTATGTACGCTGTTACCACAGACCCATGACTGAGATTTCGAATGGATTGAAGCCGAGGAACACTTTCTTCTCGTCCTGTCTTGCATTCTACACCCCTGCTCTGTGGTGTAGAACGTGAAATATTCTCTGGAGGGCAAGTTGACTCTATATCCGCCTATTGAACATGTCGCGGTTTGAACTTTGGTATCAAAATCCCGGACCAGGCATACGATTAAATCTTGCCGTCTCGTTCCAGATATGCTCTCTGGTCAAATTATGACGGTGCTGTTTCGCCTCCTCCCTTCCCATCGGCCAGTCTTCTGTTCCACGGAAGATCTCATCCACCAGTTCATAGGGCAGTCCCGCCGAAGTAAGTTCCTTACCCGCTTCCTGCGTCCACCAGTGATGCTGCTGTGGTGGTACATTTCGAGTTGAACACACTCGGTAGTGTGGATCAATGAGAAACATCTTGATTGAGCGATAATGCCCGGGGAGAGTCGCATCTAGCAGCTGGAACGGTTCGGCTTTGTACTCTAACACGCTCGGAAACGTGATTAATCGACCCTGCGGAGTTGCGACGGACCCGATATCTTGGTACGACAACATCCCGTTATAATCGATCGAGAGGTGCCAAGGATTTTCGTATCCCAGAATGCTCCCTACTGCCCAGAGGTCTTGCCCGTAACCTTTGCCACACCGATGGGCTCGTAAAGTCCGGGCATCGTAATTACCTGTAGTATACAGTTCTTCGAGAATCTGGTAAAAGTCGCCATAGAGGGTAGTGTTCTGTCGGAATGAGATCTTAGGGGAGGTGATGTTTGAGACGTCGTAGGCGAAGATAGCGACAGCAGCGATGTGTTCGTTAAGTTGGCCGTCGAGCTGCCAAGAGTCGTTGGTGTATGTGGGATTTTGCGGGGTGAGTTCAATATTCTCCATCTTCACAATAATTTGCAGGCCTTGCTTGCGGAAGGTGTCTTGGAGAGAGATGGTATATGGGCTGTGGGGGGGAATGATGGGCTTAAAGGGCTGCCGGTCAGGAGCCCAGTTATTCCGGTGACGGACGATGTCAATGATGGCTTTATCGTTGTGTCGGTTAGTCTTCCACTCCTCGTACGAAAACGCGGTTCCCGGTTCTGGATGTTTGAAGCGTAGCAGACGCTCTAATTTCCGTTCAATGCTCCACCACGGCTTAGAGTCGCCCTCCATCCAGCCGTCTGGGGCTGCGACAGGGGTGTTTGAGCCGTTCTCTGGGAGTTCTAAATATTCCTTGGCTCTTTTCCAGAGGTCAGACTCCGGCGGAGGCAGCTTTTTGTCGAGGTTGTCCGACACGTCTCGTAGCCGACGGAGCTGCCCTTGTGCGTGGCGGTACTTTCTTCTACCATTCCTCGTTTGGTCATCCTTGTTGCTCTGTAACATTTCTTGGAATTTGTGGTACTTTTTTATCCTGTGTTCTGTGGGTACTCTGAATGTGAGCGCCCATTCAGGAAGCTCATTCTCCCATTCGGCCCCGTAGGTGATGATTCGTAAGGGAACCGGCCCCAACTGCCCTTGATTGGAGTCATCATCCCAGCCAATCTGTCCTTTCACGAGACAGTCATTCCATGGCTTGATTGTGATGGAGATGAGTTTCTCAATGGCCTGGTATAGACCCTCATGGGCTGGGTGCAAGTTGTTGATGTAAGAGGTAATCTGCACCTCCGTTCCGGAGTCGTGGAGAAATTTGACTTCACATGGAAGGCATTGATAGTTAGCACTCCAGTGGTAGAACTCGAACTTGTCACCATCGGGATCGCCAATGCCCCAACATGGAGTGCCCAGTCTGTCAATTTTCATCTGCAAGGACTCGGAATTGGTCCGTCGATCGTAAGGCTTGGGCGCGACCGTTGCATCTCGATAGGAACCCAGCACATTGTCGAAGTCCACTTGTCCTCCATCCACCAAGACGAGGCTTCGTCCATAGACTAACGGAAATAGCAACGGATCAACCACAATCAACACGGTTTCGGACTGCCAATCCAAAATCCGTTGTTCCTGCTGCTCCTCCAACAAAGCCGGCATGGACTCTCTGAACGCCGCACTGAGAGAGTCTAGAGTCTCTGCATCCGCTTTGCACACGCATGATCCAGTATCAAGAACCCGGATATGGATCTGGCGACTCTCGCGGAGATCAACCGCTTTATCGCGCAGCTCCCTTACGCACCATTCCCACGCTTTTTCGCTCATGAGTGGGGTCGTGTCAAAGGTCTCTTGTTTCCAGTTTGCAACAACTTCATCGTCGGAAATCTCCAAATACCAAGAAGGCCTATCGGTGAGATGGTTCATCACGGCGACCATGGTTAGCTCGCGGGCCGTGACTGCGGGGGCCTGTCGCCACTCCACCACTCCGTGCGCAAAACGGGCGTTGGAAGGGAGTTCATAGTGGATCGGGATGTTTGCGAACCCTGGGACACGGAGCGGACCGTCGCCAGTATTGTCGAGGGCGATGTGAATCTGCTTTGTCGCTTCAGTCATGAGAGAGGGAGACTAAGTCACGTTGGAGCATTCGTGGATACTTCCAAGGGGGGAATATAAATGATAACTGGTGGTAACCTCAGTAGAAACAGGTGAGTCGACGGGCTGTCTAGTCCGGACTTATATCTTTTCTCCTGTTTGTCTAGTTTGAATTAGTCTTACCACATGATCTTAGCGCCCATATAGTTATTCTCTTACACCTCACATTTTTCTGCATAAACGACCCTGGACTCGCTTTCCCATACTTGCAATCTTCGCCGTATCCAGATTTTTGTCTTCTGGTGTGCTTTTCTAGGTGGATGCAGCTAATTGCTGAATCAGGATTAGTAACAATAGATATACTTAGTTGAGTCAACTAGTTAACCAATGTGCCGTGATTCCCGCCCAATTTGTTGTTAGTATTGAATCTGATTTTCAATTCAAGCAACTCGTAAACTCACTATATACATGTACATAAATATAGTAAAGACCAGTTAGAGAGTAGATATCCCGTGTTTTGTCCGCCATTTTGCCGGCCGACAGAACGCCGTAGCAGATCCCAAGCCCACAGCCGTGCGAGAGTCGGGAAGTACACCGTGTCCCTACAATGTATTAGGTATTCTAACAAGTTCACATACAAAGGCGGTCATGAGGGCGGCGAATGCCCTGAGTCTATTATTCTGTCTTGCGCGATAGCCTTGCCCTCGCTTCATCATGCCAGGGATTTTTTCCACCATCTCAGCCAGCGACGTTGGAGTGATTTCGCTCGTTAAACTCATAGGGTATCATCGTGAGCTTTTGGTGGAGTGCCAGACTTGTAGACTGAGCAAGGCATGGACACGCTTGCGGTTATTGTCGTGCATTGTTTCGTAGATGTCGCCCACGCGCCAGAAGTCGAGTTGTGGGTAGCTGCCGTCTAGAACGGGGACGAGGTGGAATGGGCTAGGTGGTCTGCCCAGCTGAGAAAGGATCAGTATATGTATTCACATTTAATTAATGTGTTGTGTTATGTTGAGTGACGCACCGCACGACACGAATATTCAAAAATTCAACAACGACTTCTCAACCCCCAACGTCGACAATCTCGATCCCTCCCTCAACTTCACGCACTCATTCACATACATATAAATCGCCCAACGATATCCTCAGCTAGAGGCTTAAATCATATAGGCGCCCTATTCCTATCCTCAATTGAAGGGCCCTCTGTCTCGGGAAGCTCAACGTCGAATTGAGAGTGGAAATCAATCTGCAAGTCGCTGACATCCTCGATGTGGTCGTCCGATGGAGTGCGTTCGGTGGCGACGCCTCAGACGAGTTTTTCTCAGAGGACGTTGAGTCTCTCGCAGGCTACTTGGCTTCCATGTCGAGGAATTGTGCATTTTTCTCTGTGTTAAAGTATGAAAATGGTTCAGGGAAGATCGTGGCGAAGAGATGAAGTTTACGGGGCGGAGTGGAATGGCAGGAGTGACGTATCATTTGCTTAGCCCAGATCATGGTTTGGCTTCCACCAGTTGAAAATCACATATATATTCTGCTAGATTTATGAAGAACAGAAATATCGGCAGTCTTTGGCAGACCTTCCACAACTTGAATGACCGTATGGCACCAGGTTAGAGCAGAAMCCCGCCGTGAGGCTCGGAACCAACCTAAGCGTTTAGCATCACCAAATCTCCTCTGTAAGAGCCAAGTTGATGATTTGAGAAGGAAATAATATCTTTATTTTATAGATATATTGCTTGTTTAACAAAGACAAGACACAGCATGTAGTCATAGCTCATAAACAATAACATCATCCAACCTCAGAGTCCTCACACGTATACTCATACTCATCTAATCAAGATGAATAGCCGGCAAAGGCAACCTGATCGCATACACACTAACCGCCGTGATCGTCAACAACACACCTGTAGCCACAAACGGTAAGCCCAACAACAATCCACCAACTCGCATGCCAAGCTCAAAACTTCCAGTGAGTAGAGGTTCGTTGGCGATTTTGCCAATTGTCTCGCCGATCGTCATGGCTGTGTAGAGCATGCCGACATGGCCTGGTTCAATGAATGGAGTTGCTAGACTCAGGACAGCGGGGACGAAGCCGTGGCCGAGGGCGAATATTGTGAGACCTGAATCATAGGTGAGTTTGCTTTCAATGAAAAATGGATAGAAGGTGCTTACCAGTGACCATAATCGTCAGCGTTGGCGCTAGACCAATAACAAAAGCGCCTAGTGCCAAACACACAATGCTCGCACGGGAAATCCAAAGGTCTTTCTTTCCTGCATCGAATCCACGCTTGAGAAGCAGCGCGCTCACACCGGGTAGAATTGTACTAAGAAGTACCAGATTGACAACATTGCGATACGTCAACCAGAAACTGGCCTGCGAAATGCGCCATCCGTACCGTTTTGAGACGTAATTCAGAAAAAAACCAGCTGACTGATCGTACAACTGGCCCACGGAAAGTAATGGTACTAGTAGGAGTACCTGCCGCGATGCAATCAAGTATCTGAGATCGCGCAGACTCGAGACTACTTTGCGTACGCGCCGCCAGGGTGTATGCTTTGGCGCGTCGGCATATAGAACTGGGTCATCCTCTTCATCTTCAGGATCCTCTTCCTCAACTGGAGTAGTCTGTGCTAGATTGGTCGAGGATAGGGCTTCTGGCTTGACGAATGTCTCGGGAAGGACTAGTACGGTCGTAAGAATAGCCATAATGAATGCGATCAGCCCAAAACGGGCTGGCCACCAGGGTTGGATGCTTGCAAGGGCTCCGCTGGCTGGTGATAGGACCATGTCAGAGAGAAGAGCAACTCCGTATAAGCGGAAGAATTTTGACGCCCTGACACGATCAGTATTCGTAGAATTTTGGCTGATAAGATATTTGTTACCTCTTTTCCTCTGGCGTAATGTCGGACACCATTGCGAAAATCATGGCGTTCGCAACTAGGGTGCCGCCTCCGGCTAGTTGAAAAACAACTGACAGCCAAGTCAATCGAGTCGGGAAGACCGTCGGCCAGAACACTAAACTGTCAGTCAAGGGCTAAACCTTTGCTGAAGAATATACATACAGACAACCTGCGTCCAAACAGCGGCCAACAGAATCCCCACAAGCGAAAGGCCCAGCACAGGCCTCCGCCCGAACCGATCCGCCGCCATACCATAAAACACGCCAAACAATATCCCGGGAGCAGTATCTAGTAGCTGCTGCCATTTGATCAATGTCTCCAACTCATTTTGTACATATTCGACTCTGCAGTCTCTTCCCAGCGACCATCCAGGGCCGTAATAGGACATGCAGCTTGATAACTCTTTGAGTTGAACGAGGGGCGGTTGGAGGACGACATTGCCGGCTTGCACGAGGGCGAAGATGGTGAAACAGAGGCGCCAGATGTGTTTGATGCGTGCCTGCTCGGCTTTTTCGAGGAATTCGGCCGCGAGGGCGGCTTCATGTTGTTCGTTGTATTCTTCTTGTTCGTGACGGATGTCGTCGGGCTCGGCCGAGGATGGAGTGGCTTCTGGTCGGCCGGTTGTGGACGAAGGGGTTGGAGACATGGCGGATGACGGTCGTGGCGAGATGGATGTTGAAGAACCTGCTTCAAGCGACATGATGCTGAGCCATACAATCTAGCCGATAGCGAGAGACGAGAGCGATGGACGAGAGACGAAAAAGGATAGATAGATGAAGGTACGGATGGTCGATTAGAGACGAATTATCGATAAGATTAGGACCACGCCGGGTCTGCCGGATCATGGGGACGCCTAATCCGGATATGGACTAGTATTGTCATGTGGCTGTTCTGTCCGGACAAACATAACAACCATCTTCAATAGAAAGCAAATGTTCGCATCTCTTACAATGAAGTGCATTCCACAGTACTCCTTGAGATTACGTACATTTCCACGTGTACTTACAAGACAAACGAAGTCTACTTGGAGGACAAAAAGTCCAGACAAGATGCACCGCCACACATCTCGGCTTTAACCATTAATGCGCCACAGTTTAACCACAAAGAGCAACTAAATCCATGAGGTGACTCAACTAATCCCGCTAAGATAAGATAAAGCCGACATGACGCGTCTCCCCTCAAAAGCTTCGTCTCATCAGGAAAAGCATGGGGAAGCCTCCAATCATATCTATGAAAATGTGCATCGATCCTGTTTAGCTTCAGAAGGCTCAAGAAGCTTCTCTCTAGCTTCGTAAGCGCCTGTTGAGTGTCGGGGTGGCGGTTTGCCACTTTGCATGTGCCAGCTAGTGGTTGCTGCCTATCGGAGATATCTGTCTGTAACCTCCCTGTAGACAGTGTATACTCTTCTATAAGAAGGAGCATGTTTCCTAAGACATTCGACCTTTGTCACTATCATCAACACTCATCATCAATAATCACCACTTTCCTCTTTATCAACCTATTCTATGAAAATATACAAACACTTTACGACATTTTGATATAGCAACATGTCTATCTTTTTTGAACCCCGATCACACTGGGGGCATCCTGCCTCGTTCATGCAGCAGCCCACTCCAGCAAATGCGGAAGACCAGCCAAGCGACGACAATGCCGAACGTCCTGGACCCCGTTGTGGTGGACCTCACCACCACCGTGGACACCGCGGTGGTCCTCACGGTGGTCCCCGTGGTCATCGAGGCGATCCATTCGGTATGAGAGGAGGTTACTCTCATCACCACGGCCAACGCGGATTTGAGCACGGACATGGACCAGGTCCTCGCGAAGAGGAGCCCTTCGGACCTATGCGCTGGGGACGTGGAGGTTTGTTTGGACACCGCGGAGGCCACCATCACCCTTACCACGGCTTCCATCATCGCCGTGGTGGTCGTGGAGGAGTACGCGTTGTTCCCATTCCTCTCGGCGGACCTGCAACTGGTTTCGATTTCCTGAATCGGTTTGCCTCTGAAATGGGCAACGGATTCCAAGATTTCCTGGCTGGCAACCGTGAAGCCAACGATGATAACAAGACCCAAGTTGACTTTGAGCCTCACGCTGACGTTTTCAATACTGCAAACGAATACGTCATCCATGTATCCCTACCTGGCGCACAGAAACCTGATATCAGCGTGGAGTACGATGCGCAGAAATCAACTGTGCGAATTGCGGGTGTTGTGCATCGACCGGAATTTAGTGAGGAGTTGAATGCCGCCATGGTCTGGAACGAGAGGCGTCGGGAAGTTGGCGTGTTTGAGCGCAGCTTCAAATTTATTCCGTCTGGTTCAGAGACCGTGGACGTTGATGGGGAGAATATTACGGCCAAGATGGTCGATGGAGTACTTGTTGTTCGATTGCCAAAGACGCAGCAGGAACAGGAGGAGAAGCAGAATAAGAAGATTGTCATCAATGAGGACGATGATCTCTACGACGCAGATCCTGTCGAGAAGGAAACAAACGTCGAACGCAACACTGAAGATGTTCCCACAGATGAAAAACATGCATCAGTGGTCGAAGTACAAGACGAAATGGACTCTATGCACATTACCAGCGATACAGAGGCGGGKGATTTGTTGGAGGAAGCAGATCACATAATCTATACACCGTCTCATCTGTCTGAAGAAGATGCCGAAGAAGCTGCAGAGTATGTCAAGGTCGATGCCAAATAAAGGGCTGAGTGTTGGAGTTTGGAATTGTCTTTATGAATAACCTCACGGGATACGGCGTTGGTTTGATCAACTTGGTTTAATTCTCTTTGTTCTCAAATAATAAATAGGTAGTAGATAGTACTAATGACACTGCTACCGCAAATTCTTAACAAATACACTTTCCATCAATTCGCAATGTAGATATTACCTTAAAGTTTACCTTAAGACAGATAAGCAAGCATGTGGGTTTTCAATCAAGTAGACTTGAATATAGTAGCATCTTAATTTGTTCGCTGTTACTTGCTGATGTTTGACGTCTTGCTTACAGTGTCTGGTGTAGTGTGCACTTTAAGAATAGGGTATATGAGGTTATATATTAGTGTATAACACCTCGATTAATTGCTTGAGTATTTATGAATAGGAATAAGGGAATGAGGAAAGTGACTCCTATCTATCTAGATAGACCCATCCATTGTCTGGGCACGAGATACGGTATAAGATGGTTAATGTTGCTCTGATTCTCTGTTACATGTTCAATCATCTTTTGTTTTAGGTAGTAGATCAGATTCTCGTTGGATATCTATTGCAAAAAAAAAGTCGCGCTCAACTTTTCGTAGCCAAGTAACAAACAATCGTGTACAATCATCACTCATAATCTCATAATATATATACACCCCAAATACTCTCAATTTACACGAACCTACCCAAACCGAAACCCCTTCTCCCCATCCCTCCCAATTCCATTGCTACGCCCCATAGACCGATACGTATGAATTGAACTCCTCGGCCTCCCTGTCGCCGCAACACTGCTACTAGCATGCGTATTCCTCGTGGCGACAGGCAACAAGCCTGTCCCAAAGTAGTTGTCCAACTCCTCTTCACTGAGCCGTCTCGTAGAAGACGCCTTTGAGCGGCACAGAATGCGCTGGATTTCGAGTTCTTGGCTTATCATTCTCTGCTGGTTGGCTGTACTGTGGGAAACATCTCTATTGTGTTGAGCGTTGTGCTTAGAGGAGGAGGAGGAGTGGGTAGAACGCCATTCACGAATCCGCCTCATCACCACTCTACTTACGAGACGAATATCATCAACTGACAACGCGAACAAGATCAGTGGGATAGAGATCGAAAACCCAATCCCAAATATATACCGAGCCACATACGAAATCGGCAGGCTTGTATTTCCGGATTGATTATCGTGCGGAAACTCGGCGACATTTATGGCGAAGAACGATGCAATGAACGACAGCGGAAGAAACACAATTGTCACGATCGTGAACATCATGATCGTTTTTCCCTGCCTAGCTGTTCCCGCGGCTTGGTCGCGCGCGAAGCGGGCTTCGAAGGCGTTTGCGTGTTTTTGCTTGAGGTCTAACAGATCCGTAATGGAGTTGTAGATGCGTTCGGTCTGTTTGTCCATTCGATCTACGTCCTTGTTGTGCATGTCGATATTGCGTTGTTGTTCGCGGAACTTTTTCTTGATATCGTTTTGTGATCGGTTCTCGTCGTAGTAGATTTCGCAAATCGCATCTTGGAGGTCCTGGAGGACTTGTTTCTGGTATTCGAGCACGGTGCGGATCATGTTTAGTTCGTCGCGGATGTCTTTTGCTTCGGCTAGGAGGTCTGTTTCTTGGCCTATGTCGAGGAGTTTGTCGACGAATAAAGGCTGGGAATCTTCTTTGTCGTTGTTGCCGTCACCGTCACCTTTACCTTTCGGCGAATCGTCTTCTTTGGCAGATATATTTTCTACAATGGACCGTCTCATGCGCCGGTGGTGTTTGAGCCATTCGGAGGCTTGCGCAGAAGCAACGTTGAATTCGCGGAAGAGGACCGTCTCACGGTCTGTGGCTGTACCGATGCACGACTCGAACATGTCGAGGAATTGGTAGTCTTCGTCGCCCATGCGGTGTCGATCAAACATGCCTGAACAGCGAGCAGTGATGACTGTCGCGAGCTCATAGACCGACCGCACCGGTTCACGGGTTTTGGAGTTGATATCCTCGATGATCCCATCTAGGACATTCAAAGGGTCGTTCTTGGGCTGCTCCCATCGCTGCGGAAAGCTAGTTACGATCAGATTCTTGCCCAGCACCCACATCCAGAGTTGATCGACCATGAAGATTTTGGGATCTTTGGCTTTGTGTTCGGTCCAGCGCGTTTGGTACCGATATACAACCTGGTCGCCGTCGCGTGTCTCGGTGTCGATGTTTGGATAAAAGAACTGATCCAGCGTTCTGCGCACATGTAGCGACGCAGTTGACGAATTGATATGCGCGCGAATCAGCATTTCATCCCTCGTCGACGCTCTCGTCAATCCCGGCTGTGGCGCAGATACGAATGTCTCTGCCTGTTTGATGGTTTGTTGCATCTTTTGCTGACTCTGCGCGGTCTCGAAATGAAGGTATGGCATGAATACGCAAATATTGCATTTGGCCGCGAAACTCATGTCTCTCGCTAAGTGAGGCGTCGCTGAACGCGCGTGTTTGTCCGGACCATGGCCGCTGGATTTGGTTTTGTCGTTTTTGGAATTGTCTTTTCCGCTTTTGTTGTTGGTGCTGTTTTTGTGTTTGGCTTTTGGTTTGCGGCCGGAAACGCTGTCGTCGTCTTGGGAGTATGAGTCTTTGCTTAGACCTGTCTCGCGTTTTCTGAGAGGTGTAGGACTGAATTCGGCTGGCTTTGTGACCACAGGACCGTTGATGACGACCTGCGGTAACGGGCTTTTCTCTGGAGGTGCATGCTCTTCTTTCTTTTCGACTTCGTCGTTTCCTCTCAGCGAGCGAGGTGTACTCTGGCATAGTGGTCTCATGAAATGCGAATGTGGCCGTTGGCCACGATGCTGATGCCCAAAGGACTTTTCCAGGCCCTTGAATCCTTCCACGTCACTTGCGCCTTCTTCGATGAATGATTTCGTCATCAATGCTTCCACCCAGGCCATGTTGTTTGCAGGCAGATGTATCCAGCGGAATTCACTTGCCTTTACATTCGTCGGTAATGTCGTAATAGCCTGTTTTCGTGGGTTTTTCGGGTCCCGGCCATATAGCAATTCGTACACAGATACCTTCTTCACTCGATTCTCATTATGAAAGTTTCCAAAATCGACGATTGTCGCATCGAATCCTTTGCAAGCACCCTCTGCATCTGCAGACAGCGCCTCGACGTGGTTGAATGGGGCAAGTAATTGTACAATATCCTTTCGTTTGAACTGAGCAGCTCGTAAGAACGGCGTACTGCCAAAAGTATCTCGCGTTCTTCTGCGTAAGCTTGGTTGCTCGAGAAGACACTGAACTACATCTGTATGACCGGCTTGTGCGGCCAAATGCAGCGGTGTCATTCCGTTGAGTAATTGGCTATTGAAGTCTGCACCAGCCTCAAGAAGTATACGCACAATCTTCTCACAGCCCTTGTCGCAGGCATTATGGAACGGGGTCCAGCCTCCATCACTTCGCGCATTGACGTCTGCTCCATATTCCAGTAGCAATTCTACCACGTCCTCACGATCATGGGCAGTCGCAAGATGCAGAGCCGTCTTGTTGCGAAGCTCCGTCGCATGAATATAATCAGTCGGGCAACCCTGTGGCCTGGAAAGAAGCAACTTCGCGAAATGTGTTTTGCCAGTAGTACAAGCCCAATGCAGCGGCGTTCTACCGAGGTCGTCCCTCGCATCTATTTCGCACGACGTCCGCAACAACAAATTAACCACGTCGTCACCCCAATCGCATTGCTTATCCGCCGCAAGATTGTGCAATATATTCCGCTTCCTATTGTCCCGCGCATTGACATCCGCGCCTCGCGTAATCAGAAGCTGCAGAACATGCCACTGATTCTTCCATGCCGCCATCATCAACGCCGTCCGACCTTCCCTATCCCTGAACTCGGGCGATGCACCCGCATCAAGCAATAACTTCACAATCTGCACATAGTTCCTCTCCACCGCTCGAAAGATAGGCGGCGCTCGATTTCCGCCAACTTCCACACTCGCGCCTTCTTTTAATAAATATTGCGTCGCTTCTACGCATCCTCGTTCGCACGATTTCACCAGTCCGATTCCGAGGAAAGTGGGATTTAATTGGCCCTTTTGACGTGCGAGATGGGTGATTTGTTCGAGTGCTGTGAGGTCGTTGTTTGTGGCGGCGCGGAGGAGTTGCGGTTCGAGGCGGTCGCCGTGTTCACTGCCAGCGCTGGACCGGGAGCGTGAGCGCGACATTGTGCAGTTCTTTGGTTGTTGAGTGCCTTTCGGCGTGGTGCGTTAGGTTGCCATTTCGATGCGACAAACAATTCGACCAGGGGATATTAATTTCGACTGATTGTCAAATATATTGCTGAACGCTGTCGCAGATGTCACACGCTATATTAAAATTATATTAAAACAGCAACGAAATTGAAAAAAACATCAAGGTGATATGCTCAGCGCATCAAGATGCATGAGAGAAAAAAAAAGAACAAAAGATGAACAGAAGATGAAGATCCCCGACTTATCCCCAAACTGGATAAATGATAAAGATACCGTGCTAAAACATGAAAATACGCAAATCTGCACGTCGCATAGACGAAAGTTTGTTTTATTCACGTAAGTACGAAAAACGGCTCSTATATTATACCGGACGGCCTATGGGGGGCCGAGCCAAGCGGAAGACGTCCGTGCCATGAATCTTAGAGGCTTTGATTGGTTGAGAGGGACTTTCAGCCGCAAGGAAAGTTTGGTGCTTCCCGAGATTTCTTGGCGTTCGTATCACGGGATTTGTTTGCTTGCTTCTTTCCTTTTGTACCTGTACCACCTACCACATACCTACAAAAATCCTATCCGCTAACTGCTGACAGCGAACTCTTCCAGCTCTTTCAGAATCTCCTGCTTGACCTCATCTTCCGCCCAACTCATCTCCACAGCGTTTCGCACTAATTGAATCATATCACCCTCCGAAAACCGACAGTATTCGTACACCTTCATCATATTCCCATCAATCCACACATTATGCATATACGTCGGATCATCGCTGTTGATACAGATCTTCACTCCCTCGTCCCATAACTTCCTGATTTTAGGAAATAGTGTTTCGGTCGCTTGGCGACGATGGTACGCATGCGGACAGAGCGTTAGACCGATATTGCGCTCTTTCAATCCTTGCATCAGGTCTGGTCTATCAATCGCGTTCAGACCGTGATCAATTCGTTCTGTGCCTTGGCCAGCGCAGACCTGGAAGATGGCCTCATGCACATGGTCAACGGCATCTTTCTGATCCACGTCGCAGTGCATAGTGACATGTAAACCATCCTCTTTCGCTAGTCGGAATCCTTCTTCGAACAGTAAAGGCGGGCGGTCATATTCATTGCTCGCCAACCCCACCGCATGGAAAAGTCCCTTTCCCTTTCCATCTTTGGTCGTTGCCCACGGCCTTGCGGTGCGGTATGCCTCCAACCCACTTTCCACTGACTCATCGCGCAAAAAGCAGAATATCCAATTACTCCGCACATCGCACCGCTCCGCACCATCACGCTGTGCCCTCAAAAACCCATCCAAAACCGCCTCCGCAGCAACCCCTCTCTTCGTATGCGCCTGAATATCAAAAAACGGCTCTACATATCTCACATTCATCTCGGCCGCTTTCCGGAAATAGTCCATGGCCAATTCATAGAAATCGTCCTCCGTGCAGAGAACCTGACAGCCTGCAAAGTATGTTTCGAGGA
This sequence comes from Talaromyces amestolkiae, assembly GCF_001896365.1. Lineage (NCBI taxonomy): Eukaryota > Fungi > Ascomycota > Eurotiomycetes > Eurotiales > Trichocomaceae > Talaromyces > Talaromyces amestolkiae. The sequence goes on along the minus strand of NW_024468039.1, from coordinate 896,622 downwards.
AAGTGGGTGCACCATTGTCGCCGTTGAGTTCGCGGCGGTGGTTGTAGGTTACTTTGTAGCTGTCGACGAGCTCGGAGTAGGTTTCGTAGGGTAAGGGGATGTTGTTCCGATGGGCGAGTTTCCAGCGCAAGGCAGGTGTGAGGGTTCCTTCGATGTGGATGTGAAGCTCGACTTTGGGGAGGGCTGCGATAAATGGGGAGATTTCGAGGCCGTTCATTCTGCCTATCTATATTTTTCAATGTTGTCAACGATTTGCAAATATTTTACCGTTATCTTCTGCAAAGTTATAAGTAGCCATGTTAAGTCATAATTCAAGCTAAGTCGGAGTATCCGACAACGACGCCCCTCTCTCGGCACTTCACCCGCTGTAAAGATAATTAATTTTGAAATCATCCCACCATTAGCCGTGTCCCATTCCAGATAAGCATCTCGACTAGGATCAATTTAACCAAATGCAGGCAATTCCAATCGGGACTCGCCGACTTGCTTCTGCGATAAACCTATCTAGGTAAGTTAACTGATTAAGCGCCGAGTTAGATCGCGTGGGGACGTGAAATGACTTCCAATTCAGGCGATTTCTTATCTCTATACTTACGCACTTCTCCCCAGAGCTAAAAGTTATATCATGAACCATGCTCCCCTCTCCAACTACCTCCGGAGAAAATACTCCTTTGCTACATGCCCCCTCCCCAGAACCAACCATGCCGTCGCCACAGACAGAGACTGCCCTTGAGGGTGGCACTCCAAGCGATGCAACGCGCATCCGTCGCATCGTCCGCAAAATCGACTGGCGACTCATCCCCCTTTTGTTCTTTACGTACATGCTGAATTTCATGGATAAGACTATCTTGTCGAGCGCGTCTGTTTTCGGGTTAATTGATGATACCGTCTGTCCCCGAATTCATAAATCCCAATGATCAATTCATGTTTTATGTTAATAGTTTTGAATAGCACCTCGTCGGCCAACAATACAGCTGGGTCTCCAGCATCTTCTACTTCGGCTACTTCTTCTGGGAATACCCGACAAATATCCTCATTGCGCGGCTACCAGTAGCCAAATATCTGGCATATACGACTTTCTTCTGGGGCGCCGTCGTCGCGCTGACGGCTGCATGCGTGAATTACGGCGGTTTGCTGGCTGTTCGGTTCTTGCTCGGTGTTGCCGAAGCCACTATTACGCCTGCATTCATGTTCATTACCACGACATGGTATACGCGCGACGAGATTCCCGTGAGGACGGGAATATGGTTCTCCGGAAACTCTATTGGCGGTCTTGTAGCCAGTTTGCTGGCATATGGAGTAGGACATATTGAGCATCCGCTGCATCCGTGGATGTGGATGTTCATCATTCTCGGCGTGTTGACGTTTCTTTGGGGGTTTGTGTTGCTTGCGTTTTTACCGGATAGTATCTCCAACGCCCGCTTCCTAGACGCAGAGGAGAAAGAAATCATCACCAAACGCGCTATAATAAAAGGCACAGGACGCACGGAACAAGTCTCCTGGCGCTGGGATCAGACACGCGAGTGTCTCCTCGACCCCAAAACATGGCACATCTTCTGCATCACGATCCTGACCCAAATCCCGAACGGAGGGACACAAAATTTCGCCAATCTGGTCATCAAGTCGTTTGGTTTCACGTCGTTGCAATCTACGCTCATCAACATACCCGCTAGCGTGGTCAGCGCGGCATCGATTGCGTTGACGGGTTGGTTGGCGGGACGATACGCGCACCTCAATAACATTCTCATAATAGTCGTGGTCGCGCTGGCTGTCACGGGCAGCGCCATAATCTACTCGCGGGCTCACATCCCGCACAAGGGCGCGCCTCTATTCGGGTATTTCCTTCTCGAAACGGGGCCTGCTATTCTGCCCCTCGTAATGTCGCTCGTACAGGCAAATTATAAGGGCGTCACAAAGAAGCAAACCATGACGGCGATGATGTTCATCGCTTACTGCGCGGGAAACATTGCTGGACCGCAGTTTTTCAAGACGAAGGAGGCGCCGGTTTATGCCACGGCATTTAGGGCGATTTTGATTTGTTATGTGCTTGCGGCTGTATTAGCGGGGTCGTTGCGGTTTTATTTGGCTTGGGTGAATAAGAGGAGGGATAGGGAGGAAGGTGTTGTTGTGGAGGATACTGAAGGCGGGGAGATGAGGGTGCAAGGAAAGGATGTTGATGCGGTTGTCGTTACGGATGTTACGTTGCAGGCGGAGGATTATGATGATGTTACGGATTGGAATACTGTTGGGTTTAGATATCGTCTATAAATCTTACAGTTGTACTTGAGAAACGACTTTAGAATCAATTCGATAACCAGGAGCCGAGAAGTCGCCCCATCCATTGTATGCATATTAAATAATAGGTTAATAAGGTAAGTAATATATAAAACCATGGATCCTCCATTTTTTAGGGGTTACTCCCGAACTCAAACACCGCTCAGAAACAAAGCCGCTATGTCTAGTATTAGTTTTCAGGGATAAATATATCCGCATGGTCGGGACCAAACCATGCATGCATGCAACTCATTAAGCCATTCAGTTCCATCCAGCACAGGAAGGAACTATTTTTTTTGTCTTTGAAAGAATATCAAAGAAGGTGAAGTTAAAAACAGTCAAAAAGAAAAGTGGTGTATATACGACGACGGATCACTTCTTTTTGCCCCCCTTCGTGGCAGTGGCGGGAATGTCCTTGAGGATATCGTCGAAACTCATGGTGGGATTCATGCGTGCAAATGGTTTGGCAGGCGGTTCCACGGGGATTACACCGGCTGGTAAGGGTAGGGCCTCCAATGTGTTATATATGGATCCACGATGGCCGTGGGACGCGAACCCGGGCGAGTTTGTGCGTGGTACAGTGTGCGGCGAGTTAGTGCCCGGACTTAGCATAGACTGTACGTCAGAAATCGACCCGATCGACGATTGCGGTGCAGGAGGCGCAGAAAATAGTGAAGAAGCGTCTTCAGTAGTGATGGGCGAGTTGAGGTTCCTTTCTGCCCATTGACTGGCAACTTGCCAGCAGTGGCTGCGACGGTAGACTGCATCGGTCGCGTTGTTGACCACATCTGACGGAAGACTGACGACTCCCTGTCCACCAGCGACACCAAACCAGCTACGTCCACTCTTGCCATCGTTCTGAATCCAGGGTGCTCCTCCGCGAGGAGCAACGCAGAGGAAGTATTCGACGCCGTCTGTGAAGCGCAAGTCTAGTACATCAATGACCAATAACGGGAGCGACTGGAGCACTGCATATATAAACAGCCATTGGCCAATCCGATTATCCATGAGATCATCCAAACTCTTGCCATGGGCACTTCGGCGTTCGAATTGCATGAAGCTTTCAACGAAAGGCGTGGGTTTCAGAGCTTCTCTGGTATAAGATCGCATCAACACTTCATTAATTTCTGAATCGTGTAGCTTCTTTTGCCGTTCTTTCGCTATATTCTTAGCATCCACTGGTTTCCGTCGTAGCGCCTGTAAGCTAGGGAGTTGTGGAATGTCGAATGGAATAGGAGGTTGTACAGGAGGAGTACTCCGGTCATACTCGCTCATCATGCGTCGCATCGCTCGTGTGACAGCTTCTATCGGATCCGGTACATCTAAGTCCTCGGTTGCCATATCCGTCGTGCGAGTAGTAAGAGACGTCCGGTCTACTAGCATGTCGTACAGATCGGTGAAATCTTCATATACCTCCTTCAACAACAACCGATTTAGACCGCTCTCCTCAAACTCGTTCTTTTTCGAGTTAGCTTTTGGCGGCCATGATCCATACTTTTGACGGTAGAAGCTCAAAACGTGCTTTCGCAGCGCAAGGTGCGCTAGTTTCCACTGTTTGAAGCGGACAATCTTGCTCTCCGCGGCTGAGTTTGAGTTGGCGATCCCAGAAAATAAGGCAGGGAAGTCGAATTCGTCCAGTTTAATTCGCATGATCGTGAGACGATTTTGCAAGTCGATCGCTCCACGTTCTAGACGTTTTTGGGTCAACGGGTTGATCAGATTGAATTTCGGACTTTGCAGGCTGCGAAGCTCTTCCATTTTACCAACACCATGAACAAATCCTTCCACATACAGCGGGTAATAGCGCAAGCTCTCGCCTAGAATGACGGCCTCAATAGTCTTTTCGCGACTCTTCCGGACATCGGCCAGATGAAGCTCATCGCAATAGTTGGCAAAACTCGACGTCGCAATCTCACCAAAATTGGACCCGTCAAAGTTTGAAAACTCAAACCGGCGTAGTAGATTGGAGATTTCTAGCAATACAGCAAATAAACTTGGGTATCGGGGTGTAGCAATCAAGGCTTGACCAAGCAAGAAAGCAAACAGATTGCGGAAGAGAATTAAAGTGTCGCTATCTTCGATTGAGAGCGGGCTATCCACACTCGAGACATCGCCATGAAGGGGAACAGGCAGATAAAGATGTAGCTCTTGAACTTCCTCCGGCTGGTCTTCAACCAGTGCCATTCGGTTGCTGCCGTTGCTGACATCATCGTTTACCCATTGGTCTTCCTGAGCGGTAGCGCCGTCTGGATCGGTGATGGTTAGAGTTCGAGCCGAGTGTCGTAACGCTTCCATCTTTGCATCGGTTCCGCGGGCCAAAAAATTCAAAGACGGCGAATCCGAGAATAGCGTAGAGTCAATTCGGAATGATGGCGGTCGCTGCGTCCCTTGCGGGAAGAGGTATACAAAAGTGTCGCCTTGTTCGTTCCACAATTCAGGTATCTTCAAATTAAGCAATTAGTCGCTATTGAGCCACTTGTGAAGAACAGCTTACCTGCTCGCCTTGCATCAGTCGCGTAAGATCATACGGGATCTTCTGATCCAATCCTGCAACCCAAGCATCAAACGCATTGAGATCGTATTGATCGCTCGCAATGGGAGCATCAATCACGATCGAGTTCGATTTCCCTGGCATCCAGCTTCTTCTTCTTTGATGGCTATGGGGGTCTGGTGTTCTTGAGCGCGCTCCAGCTCCTCGTGTTGCACTTGCACTTCTACTATGGGATCGTTGTGATGGCCCCGAATCACCTAAATCCTGGTTTATCGCATACAACGACGGAGGCGGCGGGAGGGGTGTATTGAGGTCCAAGTGATCAGGGTCAAAGCCGTGGCTTGTTGTGGGAAGAGCCTCTGTGGATTGAGGTTGGGGTGAGGACGCATGTCGCACAGCCGGCCGAGAATGGCTTCGGGCGCGTCGATGGTCAACGGACAGATGCGTACTGCTAGGCAACTGCTTAGGAGAACCCGAAGAGGTCGACGATGATGCCGAATCTCTGTTCGTCTTCATATTGAAGAGCGACGAGATGCGCCGAGCAGATTTAACTGGGGCGGACAACATCTTGACGGTGGACGCGGACACTCACAGCAACCCGGTTGGCGGGGTTGAATATGACTGACGACGTTCGGAGAGGTATGACGAGGAGGGAGGAGAAAATAAGCTCGATTACGGGGACGAGGAGAATCGAATTCCCGGAGACGACACGTCGGTTTCACGCTGGGGATTGTTTTGGGTGGTGCTGGTCGAGTTTGCCAAGGGGAATGGATCGGCGGTGATTGTTTGCTGGTGAAGTCGAGGAAAATGTGAGGGCAGGGAAGAATGGAGAGGATTGGTTCGGCGAGTCAGTCTTTCATCGGAGGTGCCGTGCGTTTGGTCTTTCTTTCTTTGGTCGATTTTCCGTGAGTGGTGGTCAACCATGAGCGACGGAGCAAAGTCAAAGTCGAGTCATATACGAAAACAAAGGTCAACAAAAGATGAACTGACAATGAGGACAAGAGAGAGTTTAGCTGAGGGGAGAATCCGAGAAAAAAGATGGTATGTTATGCCATGCCGCTCTGCACACTAGAGGCCTTAGCGGGAGCGGCGGTTGCGCTAGGCCGCGTCGGGCTAGTTGTATGCTATTGCTTTGTATTTGCAGTGTATCGTATTGCATAAAATCTCAATCTTACACTGCAAATATATTGAGCCACGCCTCAATTCAGCGTTGTGGTGAAAGTCTTGAGTATACTTTAGCCAAGCGAGTATACGAACCAATACTCGTTATACTTGGCCGCCCCTGAACCAGCCTGAGTCGCCTATATAGTTTCACCATGTACCGTGGTATCGGAATCGACGGGAGCTAAGTATACGTACGCGTAATACGTGTGCTCTACATAAAACGAGCACAAACCGCGCTTTATCTTACGAAAACCCACGAACCAAACCAGGTAAAAGCAAGTACTGATAATCCAACCAATCTGATCTGCTATACGAAGCCTCAAGAACAGAAACACAGAATACTTCGCTGTGGCTATGTGCGCTGTCGTGGTCGGAATGGCTGTATTGCGAATAATGTGGGGATTGTTGTTGGTCTCTTTTTGTGGAATTGAGCCCCATAAATGACGTGCGACACTGAGACAGGAGTGAAGCTGAGCTGAACAGCCACACTCGCCTGAAATATCTGTCGTCTTGTACAAACTCTACAGAGTCAGCATGCTCTTCAAGGGTATGAACATGCATTTTTATGAAGAGATATAATTACAATTTAGCCCGTTTACTATATGATCTAGAAAGGGTAAGAAAGAAAATTTCTCCGGACTTATTGAAGATCAATCTAATCGATCAGTGGAGGCGGATCCATCCCTACCACTGCGCTAGTGAATCATTGAAAGTGACTGATCTGCTTACACGTCTGATGTGTGTGGCCATGAGATCCAAAGGTTGTGCGATCCATGAGTCTATATGACTTGTGTGACTCGTCCTGGGCGGAGATTCATAACACTTGGGATGGTACGATAATCAACATAACCCTAACCCTAACGCACATTGCGATACCAGGCATGTGATCGAGTGAGCCCTAACAAGCCTATTCATTTCCGATTAAGGTAAGTAGTAGCTGCCATCGTGCTGCCCCCCGAGCACAAAGCAATGAAGCGAAGCAGCGTGCAACACTTACCAAACTGGGCTAGGCCTCCAACTCTTTCGTCATGCTGCGTCTCGACTCCTGTTGCTTTCCGCCAGCTCTTTGTTCTTTTTCGGCGTGCTACGATTTACACGCACATTTGTACGCTAACCATGTACCTAGAAGGCTTAAGTCATATCAATGTCTTGGTTAGTGGGCCGTCGAGCTCATTAAATCCCTGTCTTTCTGTATCCATGACCAATGAGCAAACAGGTCTAAATAGACTCGTCCTGTGCGTACATGTGGCACAGCACATATTACAACTACGCACCGTTGCCAACAAGTGTATTAATAAACAATAATAATAAATCACGCTTCCAGTACCAGGAAGAGCAAGTCKTATTCCGCCACAAAGATTGATACATATATGCAACCAGATAGACCGTGGGAGCATCGTGAATTACACGAGGGTGTCTTCCCTGCTCCATCTACAACAGCATTGTGAGGAGCTCGAGGTCGAGCAGCACCCTGGAAGGGACTAAAGAACGCTAATATCATGCCGGCTGGGAAGCGACTCAATTAGCGTCCCGCCAATGTGACAGTAACAGACATCTCGCAGCCTTGCACTCGTCGAGAAAAAGGAGATGTCGCATCCAGGATCAATCCAGACATTTCTTTCTTCTTGCATATATGCACTCATCATAGCCAACGTCATAATGGCAACCTCGGCAGGCAAGACAAATACAATCTATCAGACATCAACCATTCGTCCTACTATCACAGCAACGCCTCCACCAGAAACGACCAGTGGCATTGTCACGGCATGGATACCACTTACTACAGTCGCACCCCCGCCGTTTGATGCTTGTTGGAATATGTCATTCACAAACGACTATGATACCGCATTCGATTCTGTTCCTGTCGCGTTTGATCCGGATTTCGCATTTCAAATCGGAACAGAAGTTGTAGGATGTCAGCCCACCGAAGTAACCATGTGGTTTAATCATGCGACACCTGCATCGGGAACAAACACCTTGTCGACTGTGACGAGTATTCAGCCGGTTGTGTGTCCGAGTATGTGGTTCACGGCGCATACCTCGACTGTTCGGAATAGTGTGCAGGTGACTTGTTGTCCCAGGTTAGTAGCCCAATTCTTCTACAGAAGTTTTCAAAAAGTTATTTTGTATTGACCACCGTCTTTCGCTTCTTGTAGTGGTTACACGGCAGACCCAAATGACGACCACGGCGTTCAAGCAAATTGCGCTTCATCAATGACCCCAGGCCAAACATTCGCCTATTTTAATTCTAATAAGAGTACGATAACGACGTATTTCTCGACCTCGATCACCGTTGCAGCGGTGGCAGTGAAAGGGTGGAACTCAATCGTCGAGGCGTCGGCTACTACAACAACTACTACCGCGGGATATACATCATCTTCCTTGACTTCCTCTTCTTTTACGGAACCATCGTCATCAACAATAGACTCGCAAACCTCTACTGGCAGCACCACAGGACCATCCAACGTCTCGAATTCTTCTGGCCTTCACGGCGGAGCTGCCGCCGGCATTTTCGTGGGTTGTTTTGCTGCTGTGGCCTTGATCGGCGCCGGAGTTTTCATATTTCTACGATGGCGGCGCCAAAGTCTAGCTACGGGGGACGTAAGTGGAGAAAACTCGAACAGATTCGACCTGAAGTCTGGGCAATACGTGAATGTTCCTCAGAACGCTAGTCATCGGTTGAGTGAATTGCCGACGGCAAGCAACACGCCTGAATTGTATACAGACTATGATCCATATAGTCCACGGTGGAATTCTGCGGAGATACATGAAATGCAGTAGTTTTTGTGAATTGGATACCCTCAATATAATTACTTATTTTCTTATTACATAGTGTTCTATCTTCGTCGTGATTTTGTGCTGAGGGACTAATAGATTGGCTCGGCAACCATCTGCTTGTGATCCGCACAGTCAACATCCATCGCATTTTCCATCCAAAACCTTAAAAAAACCAACAACAAAAGTTCAAGGGGATTATCACGAATATGCCTTCTCTCGACAAATTGCCGACGGAGGTAGTCAATTTGATCTGCGAAAACATATCTTCCAGTATCCAATGTCAGCTCATTTCTACATGCCGCCGATTAAAAACACAAGTTGTGCCAATACTATATCGCGATGTGACACTGGATGTTCGCGAAGAGGATCAAAAGAGTGTCGACTCGCAAATTGCGTGTTTCTTCCGCACTATTCGAGATAATCTAAGTCTAGCGCTTTGTGTGCGCGATCTCAGTGTCAAAGGTCATAGACCTGCTAGCATTGAGGTTGGATATATTCCTATTTTCGAGAATGATGAGAAGGATACCACAGATCAACAAACTCATCAACCCGATACAAGAAAGCTGGTGTATGAAACTTGCGACACGAATTCGGTGATTGCTGCGATGCTTCATAAACTCGAGAACCTCGAGACACTTCACCTGGAGTATCAATTCTGGTCGGAAAATGGGTTCCTGCCTGTTATTTATCAGAATTGCCTGAAGAAGTTGAGGAAGATAAATTTGGGTATGATGTTCCACCCATATTATACGGGACGGGAAGGCGAGCTTTGGGAGCGGATGCAAGGTTCGGATCAGATGGATATGAGTCGATTACGAAGTCTGATGAGTCTTCCACTTATCGAGAGTATCACTTGTGTCGCTGCGAATGATGAGAAAGACGAGGAAATTGAGTTCGCATCCATGCTGCCCGCTCAAAATCTTACTTATCTCAAGCTCCTCAGAAGTAAAATGACGCCACGTGGACTGGGCAAGATACTCAGTGCTACACCCAACCTCCGGCAACTCGAGTACGAGTTTTGGATCGATATGAAAATCAACGAGGATCCCACAGTATACTATGACGGCACAGTACTCGACAACGCGCTGAAACCAGTGCGCAATGTGCTTGAACGACTACGCCTAAACATTCGTCACAATGGCGACTATAAGTTCAACGGCTGTAGCTGGCGCACTGAAGTGCGAGGTATACTACGATCTCTCGCCTCTTTCACACAATTGACTCATCTCCACCTACCGCATTTACTCCTCCTTGGACGATCCATTGAAGAGGCGAATGCAGTCAAATTCGTCAACATGCTACCGCGCTCGCTCAAATTCTTGTCTGTATTTGCCGACTCTCTGCCTCCGCTGAGACCGTTTCTCCCTGTCGACTTTACAAATGAAAAGCTGCTTGATCGATTGTATGAGTATCATAGGATGGAATCATAGCATATATTCGTCATGAATTGTGTTATTAGGTTGTGACAAGTCTATTTGATGGACAGGGTTAATTGTATGAGGGCTGGGCCAGTTGCCCAGGGATCGCCCACTAGTAAATTTTGGGCTTAGCCAGGGGGAAACCTTTAACTTCACGCGTATATTCATGATGCGTCATTGTCCAAAAAGAATGTGAAACCTCCAGTAAATACTGTCGTGACCATAGCCTTAAAGCAGACCGCGCTTCAAGAAAACACGAAAGTTCCGACCCTTTCCTGATTATGCACCGTATTTTGAACATATTCAAGTGCATTCGTACCATGGTGTTGATGATAAAGATTGAGATGATGCAAGTCGCCTCCTTCAGAAAATTTGTACTGATGCTGGTGTTCACTTGACAGTGTATGAGAGAGGCCAAATCGCTCGTTTTACTTTGATGACACGAAAATTGCTTTGTCTTAGCATTGCGGTCTACATATATCCCACCATATATTACGATGAAGCACAGATTGTTAATCAGTGACGGCTAGAATTCCATTCCTTCAATTATGGCTATCTAAAACGACAGCAAACGCGCACATCGCGAAACGAAACGAAACTCCACGATGAGACCAAGTTACAATAGTAACGCATTCTGATCTCTATCAAGAACTCTCATGATTGCCGAGCCCCTAGAGACAATGAAATATGGCGACCCCCTCTGGCTCAGGAAATGAAAATTGGATACACTGAACCCAATCTTGGTCGTCGATCAATCTTTTCCAAAGAACAACTGTCTAGCCTCCACCACGGCCGGAATACCTAGCTCATCCAGTCGGTAGCGGGCTGAGACCATGTGATAAGCCAGATATCCATGCATCCACTGATGAACCTTGCGACGGAGATCTTCATTCGGGGCAAGAATAGCGTCGATAGTGTGGAATACCTCAATTGTCCTCTTGCAAAGCATCTCCAACGACTCAAAACGCGAGATGTTGTGAGCGGCCGCTTGATTACTGATGTAATTGGCCTTTTCCTCCGCCCCGGATTCTTTGTAGAAAGACAAGACGTCGTTGGCATAGTTGAAAAACTTTACCATGTAAGTGATGGCGGGGAGGTAGGTGTGCAGCCACTCGTCTTCACGGGCGAGGTGTTCTGGAAATGCGAAAAAGGCGTATGGTTCCGACACGCCGGTTTTGATACGGAAATACTCGGCGAATTCTGGTGCAGTGACTGTATGATGATGATCCCCGTTGACATTGGCATTGCCTTTGCGCTGCTCGAGCTCTAACTCCACATAGCAGCTACAAACAAAGTCGACAGTAGCTTTGGCTATCATGTCGCTGCCGAACTGGCCGAACTGGGAGCCATGGTCTCTCATAAGATCAAAATAGCCACGAAGGATGGTGTTCTCGATGGTGTGTCCGTTCAAGAGGCTCGAGACAATTCCCTTCATGTCATCAGGAAACTCGTGGCCTAGATCGTCGACGGTGATTGCATATGATGTGTAGATTGCCACAAATTCTCGAACTTCAGGAGAAGTGTGTGCATAGCATGTCAGGGAAATGTTGACGCTGCTATCAATGTACGGCTGAATTCGAGCCAGAGTCTCTGACGAAAGACCTGCTTTCAGCATGGAGTTTTCGACCTTCTTCTTCAGGGTCTGGTCAAAGCAGACTTTTGCTGGATATTGATATGAAGTTCCATGGAGGAGCTTGTTGACCGCGATAGCGCATTTTTCCTTCAATGACACGCGGTTTGTTGGAGATAGCTTGCTTTTGGAAATGGCATCATGAGCTGTCAGTAAGAGGGTAGATATCAAGGCCATTGGTTTCACCATAGAGGCTCGAGAAGCGATAAATTTAACACTTTCGAACATCTCTATGGTTCACAAATGTGCTTTCTGTTGGTTGCGTGTTCGGTTGGCTGTACGTAAAGTTCGCTGTGCGTTCAGTTGGTTGTAGGTTGCGATTATTGTTTCATGAGGGCTCATGAAGTGCTGGATCGAAAGTCTCTGGACCATACTATGTGTGGCCCTCTGGGCGAGAGACATCAACCATCGCCTGTAACCGCACTGCGCTTAAGGGGGCACCATCTACGACTCGGGGATCTTGTTCATTTTCGTGAAAGAAATTTGCTATACAATGAATATACTAGTCATTTCAATCTTTTTATCTCCACTGACTAGATTATTCTTCGATATTCCTGCTCTTTCCGTCACCAATCGTTCTTACATCCTCGTTCTCGGATTACGCCGGACTACTTAGTTCGGTCTAGAAATTCCCATGCTTTCTCTTCGAAAGGCGCCGATCTATGCAGCTTAGTCTGGTTATAGAGTTTGACTCCTTACTTTCCCATGCTAGCCACGCAGCTTCGTCCGGACCCATCCTTTCTCTGGGTTATCTCATGGTAAGCCATGTGGACAGGGCCAGAAATTTATATATATCATGTTTAAGGTAGGTTTCTTTCTTCCTCTGTTTTCAAGCACCGCCCTCTATGCATATTCAGCACTGTGGGAGAAGGAGACACTTGATGTGCTATTTTTTCTCACTGTCATATTTATACTAGCATCTAGTGGAATATTAGAAGATTCACCTGGTATTTTCATTGATACTTATCTAGGTAGGTATATAATATTATCTGATAGAGAGGAATTGCAATTCATGATCGAAGAATGTCTGAAAGACCTCAGATTCAGCATTCTGATCAGTCACTTTTGGCAGGATTGACCTCACCGGGGAATTAATTACCGGAAGCTTACTCCCAATAACCTACGAAATGCCCCGTGAGCATTGCATCAGGTGAACATTTTATACGAACTACAGTTCCCTCCAGTTGCAAATTCTTCTGCATCCATATTGTTTATCCTTCTATATGGTTCTTCTCAAAGTCGATATGTCATTTCCCGGAATGACGAACATCAGGGTGAAGAAGTCTGAGCGCAACCACTACGCATGTTCTTGTGGGCGCACTAGGTGGGCGCACTAGGTTAATCTTGTGATACTTCACAAGAAGCTAATATGAAGATGATTGTGTGCCAGCGAAGCCATTTTTCTCTCCAATCGCGCTAACCAAATACGGAACGCAATGCCAGACGACGAAGGAGGGAACTTCCCTTCATTATGTCCTATAAGGACAATAGTAGTTCCTTCTCCCGTTACCACTTCTAACATCACTGAAAAGAGTCCTTTCTCTTGCCGCTTACCTGTCATTTTCTTTTTCCCGAGGACCGACGATTTCCACCATGCTCGAGATTTCCAAGGCCATGGCTTTCTCGTTGACAGGGATCAGCCCTGGCAGTACTTCTATTCTCTACGTTGCAGTCCTGATATGCTCAGCTCTTGTTCTTGTCTTTTACAAATCCTGCTACAACGGCCACACTCTCCCCCTACCACCTGGTCCTGCTCCACTTCCAATAATCGGCAATTTGCATCAATTGACTGGCAATCCCTATGAGAAGTTTGAGAAATGGCACAAAAAGTATGGACCCTTCATCAGCCTTCGTGCTGGACAGCGAACCGTCATTGTTATCGGTTCCTATGAGACTGCACACGCCCTGCTAGACAAACAAAGTGCCGTGTACAGCTCCCGTCCCGAATTGCATATCGCGTCGAAGCACCTTGCGAAAAACATGTCGATGGCTTTGTTACCCTTCAGCAAAAAATGGCAGGTTCATCGCCGTATTGTTGTATCACTGCTTAACTCGGCTGTGAACAAACGCTACCAATACGTTCAAGACATCGAGAGCAAGCAAGTGGTCCATGACCTTTTGACTTCTCAGGACTTTTCGTCGAGCTTTGAAAGATACTCCACGAGCTTGGTATTTACTCTGGCATATGGCATTCGTTTGGAGAGCATCATACGGCCGGAGATCTCGGAGATGAGATTCGTCATTCACTGTTTGTTAGAAGGCTTGAAGAATATCACCATGGCAGTGGTTGAGTTGTTCCCGGTACTTGATTACCTGCCTGGATTCATCGCCCCTTGGAAGCAATTCTGGCAAGAAAGACACAATCGAACGATTCAATTCCTACGCAAGAATTTGCACTACGCGCTGTCAACACAAAAGTCGTCTTGGACATGGGCACGTGAAGTGCAACAGGCACTACATAACGCAGGAGAAACTGATGATGCACAGGTTGCCTATTTGGTGGGCACTATGAACGAAGCTGCCGTCGAGACCACGTTAGGCACCTTGCGCACAGCAATCAAGGCCCTTCTTTCAAATCCCGCCGTCGCCAAAAAGGCCCAACAAGAGATCGACAGCATAGTAGGCTCCGATCGTCTTCCTCAATTCGAAGACTTGCCTAAAATGCCGTATATGGAGGCTTTGATGAAGGAGGTTTTACGTTGGCAGCCAGTCACGCCGTTAGGCGCTCCTCATTCTACCGATACGGATCAGGAGTACATGGGATACCGGATTCCACAAGGCTCAATAATCATGCAGAATTTTTATACAATGGTTCACGACAGCAATGTTTGCCCCGAACCGTACCAATTTAAGCCAGAAAGATGGCTCGAAACCCCTGACTTACAAGTCTTTAGTCCATTTGGCTATGGTCGCCGAAAGTGCCCTGGAGAATACATGGGAAAAAATAGCCTGTTCATTGTGGTTTCTCGCATATTATGGGCATACAACATCAACCATATGATTCGCGATGGTCAAACCGTCGAGGTTGATGAGTGGGATATTGAACATCACTTTACATCGGCTCCGGCTCCATTTGAAGTGTCATTTGAGGTACGAGATGAGCGCCGACGCGAAATAATTGAGCGAGAATTCCAGGGTATCGAAAAGGATGCATCTCGAATCCTTCACGAAATTGCACCAGAATGTAACGATTGACTATTTCGGCTTGCTCTACAAGTAGAAATCTTCGCTCTAGGTATAGAAACCAAAAAACCAAAAATTGAAATCAAAATTTTATCAGTATATCAGTAGTCAGGTGCGCAGTGTATTCAGGAATCCTTAGATACTACTGTAATCAGAATGGATCAGCCGGTTTTCAACAACAACCTGCTATGTAGGCACCCTTATGTCATCCCATCATATGTAATTTTTGAGACCTTTAGCGTTCTTTACATGACTGTATCGTCTCGAAATTTCTCGCGCATGCCTGCTCGGTAAAAGCCCTTATGATAAGATTCAACTCGCCAGTATATTGCCGTGCTCACTACGATTCCTGTATCTGATTTTTGGCGAGCCTCACTCAAACTTACGCGACCTTGAATGAGATCATGCCTCAATATTCGACGTAATATTCACGTATGTCACTAGCTTGAATATATTTGGACCAAAGCTAGTGGGGATCGGGGTATATGATCTAGCCGCCTACTGAACCTGGGTTGGCCGCTTACTACGGGTTAATTGAGCTTTGTACGAGGGCTGAGGTTGAGTTGAGGGTTCCTATTTATGAACTCTTAATCGGTAGTGATAGTCGACTCAGGAATCCGGAACTGTAGCTGTAGGATAGAGTTGGTTTATGGTACATGGAAATTGTCAAAAGTAACATTACCTACCTCTTAAAGACTAAAATGACTGTGGTGTTAAAACACCACAAAAGAACCTTCAATCTGAATCGATTCTTTGTACTTCCAGTACTGTTTCATCATTTATTTTTCTATGTAATAATAGTAACATCACATTATATAGTTGACAACCAACTTCAACAGCATCTACTTACACTTCCTAAATGTTCTTAGATCCTAATCGGGGTCGAAAAAGAAGATCGAGTGAAAGGGCAGTTTGATGTAGTTCAACCCCCCTTATGCGCTCGATGCAGCATGTATTTATTTCAATTGTTATGATATATGTCATTGTCTTCCTTGTATATTACATTTTGGGTAACAAAGCTAGCCGGTTTACTTAAAGCATTATAAAGTCAGTAAAGTACTGCCGGCTATCTTCCAGTTCATGTATGGGGTACTCCTTGGAAAGAACAGCAGGTGATCCAGGTTGAAGCAAATTGATGTTGAATCTCTTCATAGATACGTGAAGGTGACATGTTCTTGTGTTAGTTTCTGCTTTATCCCCTGTCTTATTCATAATATGCGACGAAGTAGGTGTAATCAAGTAAATTTACTGTTATAGAATGGGCTATACCAAAGATTGAATTCTAGAGAGCTCTTGATAGGGAGAATATGCAAAATCAACCCTGTAAGTTCTATGTGGTATCAGCTTGGGTATGACTACTTAAGAGTATGATATCAACAACACATTGAGTAATATCAATACAAATCATCATCGTTCACAACATAATAGAATTGCCTACAACAATTACATATCTAACGATGGATTCCCTCCCACGAGAGCTGGTCATAGAAATCTTCTATTCAATGTATCCAAAAGACCGATTGGCGCTGGTATCTACCTGTCGCGGTTTCTACCAACTGCTCAACCCTCTGTTATACAACCACGTCAAAATGTATATGCCTCCCCCGTACTGCCGGGATCCATTCATATTGCCACGCTTCTTCAGCGCTGTCCAACGAAACATTCATTTGGCAAATGCTGTTCGGAAGCTGAGTCTATGCGGCTGTAGAACAGCCAACGTCTGGATCGAAGACAGCGACGAGACTTGCGGTGGCATATGGATTGGGGAGGAGTGGTTGACAGACGCGCTTCTGTCCTCTAGAAGCAAACAAGAAACACGTGACGGGAGATTGCTAAAATTTCATGAATGGGACACACGTGCAATAGTCTCTCTACTCATCATTAGGCTCAAGAGCCTCCGCAGCCTCACTTTGGGGTACGCATACTGGTACAACCATCTATATCTATCCAGGATCTTCAAGATGAAAGGAGTCATGGAAAACTTGAAGGAAATTGAATTTCATACACATCCACCCGGCACGGGTGTAGACAGCATGGATCGTCCATCAAATGCGAAAGGTTGGACACTTGCCATTGATACGGAAATGTTACGACACTTGTTACAGCTTCCGTCCATAGAAAGCCTTTTCTGCCCTGTTTGGCAAGACCGGACGGAAAACGACTACTGGGAACTGCTATCCGCTTTTAAGCCACTTGAGCTCCCTTGCAGCAATCTCACATGTTTGCGCCTACCACAGAGTTCTCTGCATCACACGACAATTAACAGGATCCTTACAGCTGCGCCGAAGCTTCGAGAGTTCGAATATCATCAGTGGATAGAGATTGACCATAACGGAGAAAACGCACCTATCCTGTGCAAGGAATTGGATGCGGCCTGGAAACCGGTACAAAATACTCTTAGAAAACTAACTCTAGGGGTTAAATGTCAACTGGACGCGAATGAGGACAACGTACTCCCGGATATACGGGGTACTGTGCAATCTCTGCCTGAATTCACACAATTGACTCATGTCAGTATCTATCATCGATTCCTGATTGACACCGTTCTTGAAGACTAGACTCGTATAATCGAACGATTACCGCCAACACTCAGAGAACTTAGGATCTTGGGTACCGAATCATCCGTATTTGGTGTTGATCCATATGAGCAGCTTCAATTCGATATTCTTTACAATCAATTGCGTGAATATGTCAACAAGAAAATCACACACGCACCACACCTGCGGTACCTTGACGTGATTGTCGGTACTGAGGTGCACCGGCGGCCTGCACTGAGGCACACATATACTCTACTGCAAAAGGCTTGTGTTTCGGCTGGTGTTGCATTCGATGAAAATCAAATATGGTGGGAGATCATGTCTTAGGTTCTAAGTTGATAATTTTCTACAAACCAGTCAATTAATGCTCAAATCTCACTCAACTTCCATTTGCTACTCGGTTCGGTACTTGGTCTCTAGTTTCTACTTGTCAATACACTTTTCGATTGCCTCAAAAAATGCAATATTAGTAAAATCAGGTCGTATTATATAAGAAATAACAATAACGCTAACCATGAGTCTATCAATCTATCGGTATATTAGTAATCATAGTGCAGTCTATAACAATGCCAGTCGTAAAGAAGTCGTAAAATATGAACCAGGGCACCATGTCGTAATGCAATCAACTAAACACTTAACCACCCGCAGTCATTTCCATGTACAATCTCTCACGAGGAAGCAAAAATGCCGCCACTGTMCCCAAYCCGCCAGCCGCAATAGCCATAATATAAACATCCCGAATAGCATTGACAATGCCCTCAACAACAGCTGCCCTGACCTCAGCCGTAGTATCACTGAAAATGACACTCTTTGCGCCAGCAATCGCAGCCTCGATATCGGCCGATGAAAAGCCCAACCCAGCTGTGGCATCTGCAATATTCTGATATGCGACGTTCTGGAAAACCGTACCGGAGATGGCCAACGCGATTGTGATCGAACCGATTTGAGCCGAGTTGATGAATCCCACGGCATCGGAAGTGCGGTGTGCATCGACCTTGGCCGTGGCGATGGAGTATGCTGCTTGACAAGCACTTCCGACACCAAGCGCCAGGAATACACTGTATCCGTATATGGCGCTGTTGCTAGTTTGGCTGTCGACAAGGGCGTACATCAACGAGGCACCGATGGTGATGAAAATACCACTGAAGATGAACCAGGGCAAATACCAACCAGTGCGCGGCATAACGATCGAGTTGAGCATCACAAACAACACAAACAAGATGATGAACGGCAGCAACCTCACAGCGGAAGTAATTCCATTCTCACCATGCGCAAACTGGAAATAGACGGGGATGTAATAAATTGACAACGACAGCGCCGTCGCGGAACAAGCAGTCACAACATACAACAAAATCATGACAGGCTTGCGCAACAAATCGACGGGGAAAATGCGGTTCTCTGGTGTGGTGAAAATTGAGAATGTCTGTTGTACGGAAAACGCGATTAGACTGACTCCAAAGGCGACGAAGAGACCGATAGTGCCGCCAGCTCCCCAGCGCCAGGTTGCACCACCGAAGGTGAGGGCGAGCACGAATGTGACATATACTATGGCGTTGAGGACTGTGCCGACCCAATCCAAGTCGCGGAGTTTGTCGCGGAGGGACTTGGTGGGTTGTGGGTCGTGGGAGGGCATAAAGTAGTATGTTGGTGCGAAGACGCCGCAGATGACTAGGTTGATGTAGAAAGCCTTTTCACGTTAGTATCTTTGCACATTTCTCGGTCAATTTCGATAGGGTAGTACGCACCCATCGCCATGTTGCTGCACTATCGGCAAAGGCACCTCCAATAATTGGTCCTAGGATACATCCCAAGCCCCAGAAAAGCGCAATCAAGCCAATGTAAATAGACCGTTCGGCATTGGTAGTAAAGATTGCAACGGTGTTAAGTGCTCTATTTGTTTATTAGCCACTTTTGTTATTTCAAATGAGCTGATGAGACATACCCAAGGTAGATACCAGCACCACCCATACCAGCCCAGATACGGCCAACGATCAAGGCATTCATACTAGGTGCTCCTCCACACAGCGCACTGCCCGCCTCGAACATGACCAGACATGTAAGATATAATGTGCGAAGGTTGAAGATACCGAACGCTTTACCCCTGCAGAGTCAAGTTCTATTAGTATATGGAGTTTTCAGGAACAACCGTGTATATACTTACACAAACATGATAACCGCAATTGATCCCAGCGAAAAGCCTGTACCGAGCCAAGCCAGCTTCTCAACTGCGCCGTATGTCTCTACCACATTTGACTGAATGTTTGCTGCGATTGTAGTATCAAGGCCGTATAGGAGACATGTACTGTAGACCGAGATACAGACTGCGAGCCATCGCCAGCCTTGGATACTTCTGACCTCATCTTTGCTTTCTTTTGAATGACTGCTCTCGGTGTCTCCGATCTGTTTTTCTGAGAGATCTAGGTCTTGGACGGTCCGTGTGACGTTGGTGGTTGATGATGAGACCGAAAGGGTCTCGGACGTTGATGTCCCTGCCATTGGGTTTGTGCTGCGTTATGTTGTGTTGGTATCAAAATAGGTTTTGTTCAAATACAACTCTTTTAAACCCTTGCTTGTTCAAATCGTATAATTCAGATTTGATGCTTTGTATTTTGTGTTTTGTGTTTTGTGACATGACCAAAAGACCGAAACACAAGCCCTAAATATACCCATCTCACCAACATCCCCCAACATCGCGATCGTCACGTTTGTAATCGAACAGTCTTCCATATTTTTCTCCAACATGCTTTTTCTTTTTTCGTAATTTTCTATTACTCATATTCAAATTTTTCGTCCGTCTCTATCTCCGGAAATCATTTCCAAGCCGTGCCCTCAATGTCAAGTTTAGGACTGACCCAACGAGAACATTCCCCCGATTTGCGCCAATCACAATCTTCAATAACTGTGAAGTAAACAATTCGATTTCCAATCATGGCTTGGCTCTGGGATTGTGGAGATTGGGGCTTTAGTTTGACGATATGATTGGCCTAGAGCGTACATAGTGTTAGTACGATTTGTAATGATCACGCCGAGCATGAATCGCCGGAGACATTTGTAAGCTACACATTTTGTTTTCAAGGCACGTTTTTGCATCTGGCGCAAGTAAAGCTCATTATCTCCGATCCTGAAGTCAATCATTTTTGATATCTCCCTTGTTCGTAGTTTACCCATGTGCTTTTAAATCCATGGCAAGTGACGTAGTGGCAGCTTACGAGCAGCCCAGTAGTACAAGCCACAGTCAAATCTCCACACGCCGTAGAACTACGATTTGAGAAATAATCAATTGTTAGTAACCGCGTCCAATCGACTAGCATCCATTGTAATTCTAAGTCGGGAGGAAGTGCATTTCCGGAGCAGTGAAAGATAGGGCTAGGGCTGATGATTGATAAAGCTGATCGGACATAACACCGTGACCATTATCTCCGCAACCCCGCGTCATCCTGGCGGTCCTGAAGGAAACAAGCTTCATTCCATTTGCCTGTAGATCAACCATGACCATCCGACGTCTGACACCGCAGACTAACATGTCCAATTCTCCTCCCGGCAAAACCAAAGACAACCATAACAGCGACCAAACACAAGCAAAATACCCAATTGACCTGTTCCGCGGCTGGCCCAACCCCGCCCTTTTACCCGTTGACTCGCTCGCCCGCAGTGCCGCAACAGTTTTCTCGTCACCGTCCATCTACGAGCCCGGTCTCCAATACGGTCCTGATGAGGGCTACGCTCCCTTGAGAGAGCATATAGCCTCGTGGCTTACATCATTCTATCGCGCCGACTCTGGCGACTCATCTACGCCAAATGACTCAACGCCGATTACAGCCGAGCGCATATGCATCACGGGCGGCGCAAGTCAGAATTTAGCATGCGTGCTACAGGTGTATACGGACGCGTCATATACAAGGAATATATGGATGGTGACACCGACATATTATCTTGCATGCAGAATATTTCATGATGCCGGGTTTATGGAGAGGTTGAGAGGCGTGCCGGAGGATGAGGAAGGGATTGATTTGGAATTCTTGGAAAGGGGGCTAATAGAGGCCGAGGACAAGGCTGCTAAGGAGGGGAACATTTGGCCGGTAGGTTAAAACTGCTCAATTAGGTGATATGAAATGGACCTGACGGTTTGGCGATAGAAATATACTTTTCCTCGATCGTGGAGCAACATATACAAACACATTATATATCTCACGCCAACGTTCGCGAATCCGTCGATGAAAGTGGTCTCTTTACGGCGACGCGAAGGTTTAGTTCGACTAGCGCGACGGTTCGATGCACTCATTATAGCAGATGATGTGTACGATTTTCTGCAGTGGCCTGCGGATCCGAATTCTCCACACATAAGAGAGACAGCCTCGATTCCGCGTATAGTTGATGTTGATGGATATCTCGACGGCGGTCCCAAAAATCGATTCGGAAATGCGATGAGCAACGGCAGTTTTAGCAAATTGATCGGACCCGGGATGCGCGTTGGATGGGCCGAGGGAACGGAAAAGTTTGCATATGGGCTTTCACAGGCGTATGATTTTTCTCTCCCAAGTAGATCTCGTGACTTCCGTGTGCTGTGCTGATAGACATAGAGGATCATCCCGCTCTGGCGGTGCTCCTTCACAGTTATCATCCACATTCGTCGACCAACTCCTTTTGTCAGGTATACTGCAACGACATATCAAACAAGAACTCATCCCTGCATACAGGGCACGCTACAATCGACTCATGAGCGCGATAAAAGAGCATCTATTGCCTCTAGGATTCCATGTGCCCGTGGACCATCAACCCATTTCCGGCGGGTTTTTCATCTGGCTGAATTTACCGTTACCATTCAAGGGTGATTTACTAGCGCAAAGAGCGCTAGAGGAAGAAAAGCTGATAGTTGGGAGCGGGACGTTGTTTCAGGTGCAGGGTGATTGTAGTGAGGACTTTAGGACGTTTGAGCATAGTATTAGGCTGTGTTTTGCATATGAGCGGTACGAGTTGTTGTATGAGGGCGTCGAGCGGTTGGCGGCTGCTGCTAAGAGGATGTTGAGCTCGGAGGATGTATAGACGTGTGAACTAATTACTTTGTACAGTGTAATGAATACACAGAACATTATTAAAATACTCGCTTATGGCATATATCATAAGTACAGTCATCATTATTCGTATTTTGCTATATAAGTCCATACCTAATAAGATAACAATAGTTCCGTCCAAAGCAGCAAGCACTACCTTACAAAAAAACGTATACATATACACACAATCTGTCGACATGTCGCTCAAGGAGGCAATTCACTCTTCGACTCAGCCGGAAACTTCCTAAACAAATCCGACAAATGATCCAACGGCGCCGCCATCAGACCGGCCACCGTCTCAAATGGCGGCTTGTCAGGCGCATCTGGATGACTGCGCGTCGGGATGAACTTCTTCGTTCGTGTAAACGACTTGGTCAATTTCTCTGATTCAGATTGTTGTAACGCACTCTCCAGTTTGACGAGATCTTCCTCTTCTTCTTCCTTGATGTGTTGCGACAGATCGGACCAGAGCGATTGTAGGGTTGTTGTGAATTCGTGATCGGAAGGTTTGAGGCCTTGGAATTTGTAGAGAAGTTCTTTGACCTATTTTATCTTCTACTTAGCATAAAAACAAATAAACAGAGTGAAAGAAAGGGGGCGGACCTTTTGGTGCTCAGCCCGATCCTTATCAGCCATCTGCTTCCCATCGGCAAGGTTCTTTTCAAAGGCCGGGTAGACGAGCAGCTCTTCACCGATGGAGTGACGCGCAAGTTCCCATGTGAACTGATTCTGCCATCTCACCTTTTCGTCGTCTGTGGTGGCGCTGAGGATTTTGTTGTACGCGTTTTCGAGCTCGCGGTGGTCGTGCGTGATGGTTTGCGAGATGAGAGTCATGGCTGGGACGGTGGCGCTGAAATAGCGATATTGTTGTTTGACAAGTAATGAGGTGGCGTAGGGTGTCGTCTTTTGAATGAAGCGAGATAGAAGCATGTTCTTGAGATTTATAGAATGGAGAGGTATTCAGCACTGTTCAATGTGAGCTGTTAGCCGGGCAGAGACTACGATTTTATAACGAGATTCATGTAATACCTGAAAACAGGATAATCAAGCCAGATAGCAGAAACCAAACACAAATACGAGTCATTGTATAGCAAACTTGACATAATTGTTCGTAACTGCCGTATTGCTATAGGACCAAAGCAACTGTTGTCGCTCAGCGGTTCGGGTGTCATCTCCACGTCAGAAACATGACCCCAGATATATTATATCAACATTGTTTCGGCTGGATTCCGCCAATGAACATCGTCGCATTACCAAAATTACTTGAATTTTATATCTTTATTCTTGATTTAATTTCTAACCCGGTTTGGAGTTGTTGCAAAATACCGTCTGGGTCTCAATAATCAGATGGATCCGGGCAATTGTCATCATGATGAGGGAGAAATTAGGGTTAAGTTACGTACTGGATGTGAATGTAGACATGTAGCGGTAGGATCACGATTCAATGATGAGCATCCCCGCAAGCGGGACTTGTATATATATTCAAACGTGGCAATTTTATTCGCTTCTTGTTCGAGACGATCTGAACATAGATGCACTGAGTGTTATGAAGTATCGTGCTTTGATGATGAGAGATGAGCACATATGTGGTAAAAACTGAAAAACCGAGGATCAAGATACTCAAAGCTGTATTTTGGGTCTAAACGATATGCATAAATCTGATTACAAACATAAAAAGGAAGATAACAAAATGAATCACTATAATAATACACAATCAAATCCTCCATTGTGAAAATTACCTCCGCATTTCCAATTTAGCCTCCTTCTCGATACTAGCTTCATGAGACATCATGAAGTACTCAAAGCCAGCCCTTTTGATAACTCCAGTCCACTTAAGCAACGGGATGCGTGTAAGATCGTCTCGTCCACTCATCTGATTCTCAAGATGCGGCATCAGTTCGTCCACCGAGACGCTGACTTTGCCCGGGTAATGTGTAAAATTGATGCCGTTATTCGTGACATTGGCAACGGTCGACTCGCACAGCCAGCTTGCAACATTCGCGGCTGGAATCATGTCCATACGCCCAGCCCAGCCGCTTGCGTCGGGCATTGCCTTGGTAATTTCCACGAAGTGAGCGAACAAGTCTAGAAGCTCTTTGGGCGCAGCCTCATGTGTTGTCGCAGGACAGAATCGGTAGATGGAGGAAGGAATTCCGAGCGTTGCACCAGCGCGCTCGAGGATTCGCTCGCTAGCCCATTTCGTTGCTGAGTATCCATCCGTTCCGTCAAGAGGGGGCACGCTGTCGGCGGCTGAGACGGTGTCAATGTCATTGCCGCCAAACACGCTTGCAGTTGACATGAAATGAATTGGTACTTTGCCTGGAGCAGCCAGTTTGAGAAGCTCTTTGATAGGATGCACGTTGCTAGGCCGCAGAACGTTGTAATTGTCCCAGAAGGAGCGTGCGGCGCCCATATGAAGTATGACATCTACCTGGGTTGCAATATCGATAAAGTCCTCCGTACTGAGACCGAGTAGCGGTGCCGAAAGATTACCAGCGTGAAATCTCACCTTGGGAGATGTCAAGGTGAGTTTGGCGGGATCTCGAACTGCGACGCAGTGGATTGTCTCGACGTCGGATCTGGCTGCAAGCTGTGGCATGACGTGCTGAGCTAGGAAACCCGTCGCTCCTGTGACGACGACCGTCTTACCAGTTATTCTCTCTTTAGCTGTGGCGCGGGTTTTGGAAACCCCGTTGAGAAACGCAGGGATAATGGGAGGAGCAGTCTCGGCCTCCCAGTCGAGGGGAGCCACGCTCGCCGACTCGTCAATCTTGTGCGCCATTTCACTAAGCGTATTGGCACTAAGAAGATCAATCAGGGACAACGCAGTGTTGAACGTAATGCGAATCTGTGACTGAAGACGAATAATCAGGAGTGAGTTGCCGCCAACAAAGAAGAAGCTGGTTGAGGGACCAATCTCCAGTCCAAGATCTTTGATGCTTTTGCCAAGTACCTCGCGCCAGACACCGCGCAACTGTACCATTGTCTCTGTGAGTTCTATATCATCTTCTTGCACTGCCTGCGCCTTCTTGGGCAACGGCAACTCCTTGATCGCTTTCCGGTCGACTTTCGAGTGATTGGAAAGCGGGAACTTGTCCAAAGGAATGGCCACCACAGGGACCATATACTGCGGCACGTCCAAATTACTTAGCAGTCGCTCCAAGAAGGTCTCCTGGTCGGCGACACCATGGTTCGGCGCAAATACCACATGCGCGACCAAGAACTCGGGGTCGCCTTCCCTCAAGGTTACTACTGCCTCGTTGATTGCACCACCAGATGCTGCTATGATGTTAGTTTCAATGTCGCTAAGTTCAATGCGTAGACCGCGAATCTTGACTTGCGAGTCGCCTGCAATACGGCTATGGAACACCATGGCGCCGTCTTCGCGCAAGTGGGCAATATCMCCCGTCCGGTACATGCGTGTCCAGCCATTGGCGATATCCTCAGGCGTTGCGAAGGGATTCTGCACAAAATGCTTTTCTGTGAGCTCCAGATTTTTGAAATAACCCAGCGACACACCAGCGCCGCCAATACAAATTTCTCCAGGGGCTCCAATGGGCACCGGTCTCATTTCCTCGTCTACGATGTAGGTATCGTAGTTTGGCAGAGAATAACCGCACGGAATGCGTCCCATGCTCTCCAACTCTTGCTTCTCGCGGTATGCAATCTCCATCTTCGTAGATGAAATTGAAATCTCTGTAGGGCCGTATGAATTGTAGAAACGCAAGTCTGGAAGATCGAGTTTGGCGAATTCGTTGGTGACGGTGGTGGTCAAACTTTCACCACCACCAAAGGCGGAACGCCATTTTGACGCAAGCCGGAGCTGATCACCACCGTACTGCATCCAGAGCATATACTCGGAAGGTGTTGCCTTGGTATACGTAATTGACTGTTCATGCATGATCTTGGTGATTTCAAGAGGATTACCACGTGCGCTCCATGGGACGATATAGACGCTGCCGCCATTAGTGAGACCTGTGTATATCCTACAATGTAGATAATTAGTGATTGTATCTTTGATTGCAGAAATCCACTAATAAGTTCGGGATAAAGAGAGATTTTCGAGACTTACTGATCCGAAGAATGATTGAAAGTGAATGCACTCTGCTGCAGGGTTCGCTCGGCGCCTAATTTCCACATCTTTGTATAGCCCTCAATCTCGTTCCGGAGACCCGAGTGTTTGACCACAATACCCTTTGGTGTTCCTGTAGAGCCACTAGTATAGAGTATTGCAGCTGGAGAGTCTGGCTGTGCAGAGTTCGTAATAGGACCCGAAGCCTTGGAACTGACAGTAGTTACATCGATGACATGGGCGTCAACGACACCGAGCTGGGGAACATCGTGCACTGTAGTTGCATCTGCGAGGATCGCTGCTGGTTCACAGTTCTTTGCAACTGAAGCAAGACGAGGAAGAGGATTTCGGAGGTCTAGTGGTACATAGATAGCGCCCACACGCATGATGGCGAGCATGGAACAAACCCAATCCGAAGCTGCTTGTTGAAAGACAGGCACTCGAGAGCCAGTGCCTACCCCCTTGGTTATCAGCACCTCAGCAATCGCTTCGATACGATCTGTCATTTTTTTGTACGTGAGTTCATTGCCAAATCCATCCGTGAGGGCGACTTTATTTCCGTTATCCTGGGCAACTTGATCAATTCGATGGGGCAGTGTTGCTGGCCAGTCGGAGATCAGACGGGGACCACAGCCAACGTGGATGGCATTGTTGCGCTGCTTTTTGCCATAGAGAGGGGTATTCTTCAGAGTCAAAGACGGATCACTGGTCAGAATCTCGAGGAAATGAGTAAAGGTCTCAGAAAATAGAACCGTAGCCATCTTGTCATACAGACTCTTTTGTGCCCGGATCATGACAATCGTATCCACGGCGCTATCAGTCACATCTAGGGTAATGTCATATGCACTTTGTCCATGATTAACTGTCTTGATTTCGAACTCAGTATTGCCAAATGGATGCTTTGTCGGGAAGCCCTGGCGGTAGTCAAGAAAAGCCTGGAAGATTGGACTATACGATGAGGAACGAGCCACGTTCAACTCGGCCAAGAGAACATCAAACGGTACCCGAGAATTCTCAAGCGCCGCATAGTGGACGTTTCGAGCCTCAATCATCGCATCGGTAAATTGCTGATTCTCTTGACGTCGGAATCTCAGGGGAAGCAGATTGAGGAAGAACCCAATACTACCCTGCAGATTGGGCTCGGAGCGGCCCGCATCAGCAACGCCAATTGTCAAATCTGGTGCATCCATGAAGCTAAAGAGCATAGCTTTGAAGGCGGCCAGATAAAGATGGAATGGGGAAGCTCCATTGGCCTTTGAGAAAGACTTTACTTGCGCTAACAAGTCTGGCTCCAGTCGGAACTCTACTTGATGGGTATCGTATATCTTCATGGATTTTCTGGCACTGACACGAGACATTGGCAACAGTGGCAAAACCGTTGGCGGGTCATTGGTAGGGAACATCTGTCGCCAGTAATTGAGCTGCTCATCCATCGCTCCACTCTCCAAAGCCTTGCGCTGAGTCACAGAGAATTCTGGGTATTGCCGTGGAGGTGCTCCGAGGGATTCGCCGTTGTAAGCCTTTTGTAGGTCGGCAAGGAAGACTTGCCAGCTAATACCATCCATGATGATGTGATGGTAGTTCATGAGAAGGAAATGAACTGACGGTGAGAGGGTCAGGAGAACCAGTTTCAACAAATCACCGGTCTCCAAGTTAAGTTCGTAAGTTCTTATCTTTGCATACTCAGTCGCAACATCTTCTTCAGAATTGATTTTCTTAACCTCAAGGCGTAGCGGGGAACTAGGCATGATCTTCTGACTAGCTTCGCCTTCCGCAGTCTGATCTGCTACAAAACAGGTGCGTAGAGATTCGTGTCTTGAGCAAACGAGCCGTATGGCTCGAGTTAAATCATTTACACGAAGCTCACCCGTGATGCGGTAATATGTGGCGACATTGTGCGTGCTTTGGTCGGCGAGTAGATGTTGAAGGAACCAGTATCGAGATTGCGCGAGGGAAATGGGAACGCTCTTCAAGAACTTTTGTGGTCGACGTTCAGGAGGGAATGCGTCTGCTTTCGCATTAGCCTTCTGAGACTCTGCAACGGTAGGGACCTCATCGCCCGCTTCGGAACCTACAAATGACTGCGCTGTGGACGGCGTTGTGATAGTAGGAGACATAGATCCGGGAGTCGAGTTGGCTTTAGATGTGTTGGAGCTTGAACCCGAATCTAAAACCTGCTGCTGGGAAGGCACTTTCAGGTCCAACTTTGCAGCGGATTTCGGGACCTCAGCCTTTGATGCCCCGATGCCAGATAAGACTGCATCCGGTAGGAGTTCCAGTGCTTTTTGGCAAAGCTCTGTGGGTGAGGCTCCTCCAATAATCTTGAGCACCGGAATGTCAACCTTTAGTTCTTTCAAGAACCACGCTCGCACTTCAACCGCCACCAAGGAATCGATTCCAAGCTCGTTTAGTGGCGCATCACGGTCGATTGCTTGATCCCCAAGCTGTAATATGACACCTAATTTCTCCGAGAAACAATCTGAAAAGTTTTTAGCTTATGATTAGGAGCGTTGGACAATTTTCATCTTACCAATTATGACTTCCAAAGCTTCCTTCTTCGACTCTACTTGGGCGAGTTGCTGGCTCAAAGGAAGGGATGTCTTCTTTCGTTGATCCCCGGAGCTTGATTGACTGCTTGGTTTCTCAATGATGCAGTGCGAGAAGAGGGGATTGGTGAACCACGGCCCTTTTACATCCTCGTCTTCCCGGAAGTGACGAACGCCCATGGTTACAACTGCTTCAGGAAGTGTGTCTTTGTCCTCGGGTTGTGGGAAACCGGCTCGGATAGTTTCTGCGAATGCATTGCGTAGATCTGCTTCAGAAATGGGCTTGAGTCCCAGTCCGATTAATTGATCCCGGACAACTTGGGCCGCCGACTCGACATAACCTATACCAACGACACGGCCAATATCGAAAGTGGAGCCCGCAAGACCTCGCTTGCGTCTCTCCCTGGCCAAACCATTCAAGTAACCACATCCGGCAGCGTACAATGATTGACCCGCGTTTCCACAAACCATCGAAACTGAGGAGAACATGACAAAAAAGTCAAGGTCGTCTTCACTGAACGCAGTTTCGAGGTTGATCGCACCGTCGACCTTGGGTCCAATAATCTGTTGCATCTTGTCTGCTGACATTCTTGCAAAGAGCGAATCGTGGAGGACCATGGCTCCGTGCGCCACACCAGCGATTGGGGGGCAGGTATCCCTAATGATTTTAACGGCACTCTCTACACTATCAATGTCCGTAACATCCATTGGGAGTACTTTGACTGTTGCACCTGATTCTTTGAAGGAATCAATCCATCTTGGATCAATATCAGGACGCCTACTCGTCAAAACAACGCAGCCCGCGCCGTTAGAGACCATCCACTCAGCAAGCGATTGTCCAATTGCACCGCTCAATCCGATAAGTGCATAGGTCTTGTCTTTAGAGAAGAAGCCTGAGACATCAAGGGGACGCACTTTTGTCTTCACCAGCCCGTCCGAAGGCCAGCGAACCGCACTAGTTGCATAGTACTGTGTCGATGGCTCCTCGACCTGGCTAAGTTCAACGACCAAACTTTGAAATTCCTTCTCCGTAGCTGAATTGGTAATTGCCTTTGTGACGGCGCCCTCAAGATGACCAACCAAGGTTGATTCATTGTAAGAAACAGGCAGCGATGACTCGGGGTGGAATAGAGTGGATGCATCAATTTTCTTGCAACCAGCAGGCAGGTCCTGAGCAATACGAGCTCCAAGGTGTCCTCCAGATTGACCAGAAGAAGACGTAGCCGTCAAGTCAAGATAGTGTGAAGGCTTTGCAACGCGAAGTGCTTTGCGTAAGAAATGGCGAGGTGTACGTTCACCGATCTTGATCCAGGTTGGACCTTGCAGACTGCTAACTTTTTCTGCGGAGTCATATGTGATGCTGAGACGGACATTTTGGTTTGCAATTCGTCGAGACAATGCCTCTACCAGGAATCTATCTTCCTTAGAACAGTGCAGCAGTAAATGATTACCCGAAGACAAGTTGTTAGTTAAACTTTCCGCCAGCAATTCGCTTGCGACAAGAATTAGGAGTTTCTCTGATGACATGCTACTAAATTCGGGAACAGTCGTTTGCACAACTGGAGATTGCTTGTTAGTATTGGTGGTTGAAAGGAGCACAGTTGTACTCTCTGTGGATCCGTGCTCCCTGCCAATAGCAATGAACAACGTAGTGCTCAAGTCAACCTTGATTGCCATTGCACTCGAAGTCTCAACTTTGATAGAGCTTTCATGTTCGTCTAGAGATGCTATGTTGACTAGAGACGCCGGGGTTGTGTCGCTTGATGGCAAGAACGAAACTTTGTCACTGTCCTCGATCTTTTGTTTTGTGACTAATCGTCTGCTAGAATTCAATCTAGCATTTAGATTGTTATTGGCAACGATTCGTGGAATTTTCAGCTTTCCATCTTCTATGAAAGACTCGCGTTCTTTGGACCACAAAAGCGGCTGGGGTTCTTGCTCCCACTCTTCAAGAGCATACAGCTGCAGCAGATGCTCTGCGATAGATTTCGAGATGTTATCCTGCTGTATGTCTGAGATATCGAGGTTGTTCAAGCTAACATGCGGCGCCTCTGTGCGCAAAGCGCGGCAGAAAGCAATACTTGCCATGTGATATGGCTCSTTTGCTAAGGCACCTTGGGTGATCCATAATATGTTCTTCGCCAATTCAGACATACGTTTAACACCCTCCATGTTGTCTTCGGTTATATCTTTGAAAATCGGCGAGTCAAGGTCCACCAGGTTGATGAATGTGCTCATCGGATTCAGACTGAACGCATCTTCCTCAGTTGGCAAGCTGTCAAGAAGGGTGATCTCACCACAAAAACGTTGTAGATGATCTTGTAATTCTTCGGCCACTCGCGCAGTCTCTAGCGTACCGTTTCCAAGGATAACAAGCGACTCAATATAGATAGGGGCCGAAGTGGCCGGCGCAGACAATGGCCGGCGCAAAAATTGCACTCGGTCGTCGACTGCTTGAGAAACGACGACCGAAGCCGGCCAGGTAATAGGACTAACATCAGTATTGATTGTGTCGATGCCGGAGAAACCTGTTTTGCGCAGTATCGAGTGCCAACCGCCACGGGAGATGGTTGGTGACAATTTCCTACCATCGTCCACACCGAGCCACCAACCGGGAAGTACACCGAAGATCATGTTGGTGCGAATGACCTCAATGGGCATGGTCAGTTCCAAGATCAAGAGATACCCACCAGGCTTCAAGAGTTGTCGAGTGTGTTCTAATGTCGTTTGCAGTGAACGAGTTGCATGCAAACAATTGGAAGCGATCACGATATCGTATGAATTGGGTTCGTAACCCTGAGATTTCGGCAGTTTCTCCACATCGAAGGTCTTGAATTCCATCTTGTCGCTGTAAGCTTCGAACATCTTTTCTGCAAGCCCAAAGAAACCGACACTCAAGTCGGTGTACGTGTAAGATGAAAAGGCACCCTCAATGGTGTCAAGGACTGCCTTGGTGGCTCCACCAGTACCAGCACCGATTTCGAGAATTTTTGCGTGTGGATAGCGATGGATGATTTGCTTCATCATATTGGCCAAGAATTCATTGGCCACTTCCGCTCCTAAACTCTTCTTGTAGTGCTGCTCGAGCATGTCGTCTTTGATCATGTGCTCTAAGATGGTCGTTTCGCCGCGGACAGAGGCGGGCAGATTGTCACCCACAGCACGAATTATCTTGACGTTGCCATCTTTCTCGTACGGACTGACCAATTTCTCGATGAATTCGGGAGTATCCTTTGACCATTCTCGCTTGATATGTGGGTTTTTACCCTTGGCAACATTGAGGAGAACTACATTAAAGGCAAGCATCAGCACCATGGTGAAAGATTCCGAAGGAAACATGGCTAAGCAGTTAAATAGTGTAGGAACAATGCAGAGAGACTTACTATGCTTGACCCAGTTGCGAAGGTGCAGGAAGTGCGCCGGGCCGTTCTTCCAATCTTCATCAGTGAGTTCGGAGGCCCATTTCGAAATATAGAAATAACAGAGCCTTTCGCAAATAAGACTCAGATCAAGTTCGTAGGAGGAAGGCTGTTGGCCATCTGAGGCAATAGCACCATCTGCCACGGCTGGAGCAAACTTTGTATGAGTGAACATGACGCGATCGTCTGATTCTGCAGCCGGAGCCAAAGGCTTGATCACCAAATCTTCGACCTGGACCATGCTATGTTGGCCATCCTCACTCAATAGTTCGATGAACCCAGAGAAAGCTTCTGAGTCCTCGAGGACAGAGTAAACAGGTACGCGGGAACCATTAGGGAGTGGTAAAGCACACGTTGCTGCATTAACCCTAATGGTTCCAATTACCGTTGGGACGTGCAGAGACCAAAGTCGCTCATCCTATCAAATATGTCAGAACAGGGATTACTCTTAATAAAATCAAATAGGTGGAGATAAATTTTCAAGACGGCATCGTTTAAGAACTCTCATGATGCATGAGATATTCTAAAATCGCCAGAAAATGTTCGGAGAAAGGCACAATGAGTGTTACCTACCGTTGGAGATGTGTACGCGAGTATCGAGGCTTGGAACGCAACATCGAGGGTACTGGGATGAATAAGGTATCTAGAAGGCTCAGAATCAGCATAAGCGTAAGTGTCAATCAGACCACTGGAGTGGCCAAGTCGACGTTTGGTAGATGTCAACGCTCTAAATGGACCTGTATAGCCATATCCAAGCTTGGAAAGGAATTCATAGAATTCATCGCTGTCAACTGCGCGCAGGTTGTAGTCTTCCAGGGGTGTAGAAGATATTGCGTCAACATCTGGTTCTCCGAAAATTATCTTGACGGTACCTGTAGCATTGATCGCCATTTCTTGTTTCGATCCGGTGCTGGTGACGGCTAGTGCGTAACAGGAGAAGTCAGCAGTTGCTGTTTGATCCTGGTGATACTGAATCTTCGTCAAAGTGACAAGAGTTTCAACACTAGCATTGTCTGCATCATCAATAACAGTCGCTCTGGGGATGGACAAATTATAAAGCTCATATGTCTTGACACTTCTATCAGCCGCAAGAATCTTGGACGACTCGATTGCCATAGCGACATATCCGGCGGCAGGGAAAATCATTTGCCCTTGGATTTGATGCCCGCTTAGCCATGGCATCTCTGACACTTTGAGTATGTTCGACCATCGCATATCTTGTGGGGTAGACTCGGGTGATAGACTTCCTAGAATTTCGTGGTTTGGCTCCGCTCGAGAACGAATCTTTCTAGATCGACGTGATTCACTCCAATACGATTTGCTATGATTCCATTGATAAAGTGGTAGTCCTGTGACCAACTTTGGCTGGGTATATTTTGAGTCTTTTGAACCTGTCACGGCTTTTTCGTACGACTGGAAATCGACACCGCCGGCGCCCAGTTGCGTCCACACAAAGCCAAGACCGTCCGCAAATGCCTCGATGTCGTTTTGGCCACGGCTCAGAACACCAGTGTAAGTGAATGGGGTAGAACGGTCATCGTTGACATTCTGTGCCACGGGGCCCTTGAGTGCCGGGTGTGGACCAACTTCGAGACCGAGATGCATTTGGTCATCAGAAGCGAATGCATTCTGCACAGCCTCAGAAAACAAGACTGACTTTGTCATATTGTCCCTCCAGTACTCATCTTGGAGTTCATCGACTGCAGTCATCGGCTTGTCACTCCCAGTCACGCTAGAGAACCAAGAGCAAGTGCTAGTGCGATCCTTTATGACTCGGACACCACAAGCTTTCATAGCCGCGACATACCGGTCACCACATGGAAGCATATGGTGGGAGTGATAGGCGGTGTCTACTTGAAGTAGTCTTGCAAATTTCTTTTCCTCGTCAAAGACCCGCTTAGCATGAGCGATCGCATCAGCATCTCCTGACAGAGTCACACTTGCTGGAGAATTGTGGGCAGCGACAGCAAGACGACCTTTGAACCTCCTTAGGTTGATGAGCTCATGAGCATCCTCCCAAGAAGTTCCTACCGCAAGCATGGCACCCTTCTGACCACTCCCACCATCTGCCATATATGCGTATAATCCCCTGTAGTAGGCAACACGAATAGCGTCTCCAGCTGAAAGGAAGCCTGCCGCATACTAGGAAAACGAAAAGTCAGCATTGTCACGTCAGGATATTGCATGGGATTTGAGCTTCTCTTGAGATAATAATGCTAGTGAAAAAAAGAGGTATACATACAGCAGCACCAATTTCGCCTGATGAATGCCCTACTACGGTGGTGAAATTGATTCCAGCAGTACGTAGGAGATCTACTAGAACAACCTGAATTGCGGTACAAAGAGGCTGTGATAACGCGGCCTCAGCAATGCGTGAAGTTTCTTTTCCAGCAAGTATTTGTTCTGTGAGGTTCCATTTGGGCTGATCATCTGCGGGCAAAGACGCCAACGACTTCTCAAGGTCCCGAAGTCTGTTGCGCACGAACTCAGAGGAGCGAATCAATTGCGCTCCCATGGATGCCCATTGAGCTCCTTGGCCTTTGATTTTGAAGTCAGTCTTTATTTGTTCAGGAATTCCATAATCCTAGCCATAAAGGTGAAGAGAGAAATGAACAACATTTTACATACCGGTGAAGACGCCAAGTATGTGAGGAGCACCATTGGTCTGTCTGGAACTTGCACGAACTCCCAGAGCAGTGCCCGGTTTTGTCTGAAGTGTTTCAAGTTTGGCATCAATTTTCGATGCCAACTGTTCGATTGTAAGTGCAGAGAAAGCTATCTTAAGTGGAAAGTGACTCCTTCGTGCTTGCAATGTCCATGCAAGATCGTGTGGGCTGATGTCACTGTGAGTTTTCAGATGGTCGGAGTAGGCTTGCAATTGTGCTACCAAAGAGTTCTCAGACATTGCTGAAAACACGAATGGTGTGAACGTTGTGGCATCGGAAGAAGTGGGCGTTTCTGCGCCACTAGATCCGGTGTACTGTTCTAAGATTGCGTGCGCGTTACTACCACCAAATCCTA
This sequence comes from Talaromyces amestolkiae, assembly GCF_001896365.1. Lineage (NCBI taxonomy): Eukaryota > Fungi > Ascomycota > Eurotiomycetes > Eurotiales > Trichocomaceae > Talaromyces > Talaromyces amestolkiae. The sequence goes on along the minus strand of NW_024468039.1, from coordinate 861,038 downwards.
TTTAAGATCAAAGATATTAACAACCTGCATCCTCTTTCGAGGCTGGTAGGAACACAGCGGCAAATCGGGGTAACGTACCAAAACTATTGACACTAACACGTCGAGGCACGCCTTCAGGGACTGCTGGCCAGGGAGTCAATTCTGTCGGTACTTGTAGACTCTTGTAGTAGGGCTCAAGCTTTGGGTTCAGGTTCTTGAAGAGGAGATTTGGTGCGATGTATCCCTTCTGAATGCTAGCTGAGCCTTTGAGAAGACCAGCAAGACCCGCGGCACCCTCAAGATGACCTACAATACACAGAGTGGTCAGTAACAGGATAATATAAAATTGTCTAAAGATGAATATCGAGAGTCTTAGGCGATATCAGATCTCGAGACCTGCGCAATGGTGCAGCTCGGGAACATCAGAAGTAAAGATGATCACTCACCAATTACTGTCTTAATGGAACCCACATACAACGGAGTTTCGTATGCGGAAATATGACGACCGAACGACTCGTAAATAGCGGCAGCTTCTCTTGGGTCGCCTGCTTGAGTTCCAGTGCCTATATATCTCGATATTAGCATTCCCAGGAAAAAGAAAAGGGGATCCAAAGCTCAGCGGGAAGAAATATCACTCACCGTGGGCCTCGAAATATTGAGGTCTATCACGGGGATTGTTGACGGGATCCAGGCCAGCTTTCTTATAAGTTGTATGTATCAATGCAGACTGCGCTTCTGAACTTGGCATTGTGAGACCAGGGGTTCGGCCGTCTTGGTTAGTTCCTGTCTCGCGAATGATACTCTCAATGTAATCTCCGTCTGCGATCGCATCGCTAAGTTTCTTCATAATAATAGCAGCCGTACCCTCACCACTGTTACAGACCATAGTCAGTATCTTTCAATTAAATTCAAGAGTAGTCTTCGCTCATCTTAAAGGTTTCGAAACGTCGAAAAGACTTTGGAAAATGCACATACCGAGCGTACCCATCAGCATCTTTGTCCCACATACGTGACCGACCTGTTGGTGAAAGCATCTGCAGCTTACTTTCCGCAATAAACTGTTCTGGGTTAAGGATCACTTGAGTACCGCATGCCACGGCAACACGCGATTCTCCTGAACGTAAGGCCGTCACTCCCTGGTGTACGGCAATTAAACTAGAAGAGCATGCTGTATCAATCGTCATACTAGGTCCCCTCCAGTCAAACACATATGAAATACGGTTGGATATGATGGCCCGATTAGAACCCGTGGCGAAATATTGTGGCATGGTGTCAAAGTCCCTAACACCTTGATCCATCCAATCGACACTCATTGTACCAGTATAAACGGCAGTATCAGAACCTCGAAGTCCTTCGATCGTATGMCCGCCACTCTCCATGGCTTGAAGAAGATCAGCCACATTTCGTGTCCGTTCACGAACTAAACTTACCTTCATAGACCGTTTCCAGGAGTAACCGCTGTTGCGGATCGATCGAGTCTGCTTCCTTTGAATGAATATTGAAAAATGAAGCATCAAACACACGGATGTCTTCTTCTAGCAGGTATGCATGTTGTACATTGGTGGTTCCATGATGGGCACCGTTAGGGTGATAGAACCCTTTTCCGAACCGATCTGCGGGGATCTCGAAGCCAAGATCACGAGGCTGTGAAAGTAGTGTCCATAGTTTGGAAGGAGAGCTTGCGGATCCAGGAAAGCGACAAGCGCTTCCTACGATTGCAATAGGCTCTGCTCTTACGCTGGGGTGAGCCATTTCGAAGCGGTTGTTGAAAGTAACGTGAGGTAGTTAGGGCAGCTAAAATTCGAATGATAGACAGCTGGAAACTTTCAACGGCTGATGCTTCTGTTATACTGAGCTACATTACGATTGTGCTAGCTATATGTCTATTTGCTATCTATTCCACAATCTAATTTTGTCACCGTAGCTCCACACAATAGCTCAGATACAAATTATGCTATGTTAACTCCGCCGATCGGTCCGTTGAGCTAACGTCGCCGGCTCATCGGCGACTAGAACACCAAATCAAATCTTCTGGAACGACATTAGCGTTTTCGGAGGGTTTCTACACAAGGTGAAAAAGATTTCGGGAACCGGACTGACATATGTTTTGTGGGTCTTTGTAGTCTTAGTAAGTTCTATTCAAACCCTTTTAATTATAGTGCTGCCCACACTTTACAGCCCCGTGGTTGATAGTGAGTTGTGTACCTCTTATTCGATTTTGTTATCTTGTAAAGGTTTATTGCAAACGATTACCAATATGTCTGGGAAGGCTGTCCAGTTTCCACTCATTGATATCAGCGGATACATCAATCCGTCTTCACCTGAAGAAAGGGCCCAAGTCGTTGCACAGATTCGAGATGCATTCAAGACCTATGGTTTTTTCCAGTGCACAGGTCATGGCGTGCCCGTGAGCCTACAACGTGAAATGTTTAAGAGCCTAGAGCGGTTCTACAATCTGCCCAAGGAAGAGAAAATGGAGATTTCTGTTCACAAAAGTCCTTGCCGCCGAGGATACGAAGCTTCCGGTGTCCACAGCCGAGACGGTAAGGCTATACCGGACGCAAAAGAGGTAACTCAAAGGATGCCTGTTGATGGTCGTGTAAGCCATAGCTAATCAACAAATATGAAGTCATACTATTTCTGCGAGGATGACCCCAAGGTCGAGATGGGCGGTATTTACGGCCCCAACCAGTGGCCCTCCCTTCCTGAAGACGAGTTCCGCAAGCCAATCTGGGAGTATTACAGAAAGACATCTGCTATGGGAAAGTTGCTCTGGGAGATTCTCATTGAAGGCCTTGATCGTTCCCCAAGCACAATGGAGCGCTTTTCCAAACGCCCCTTGATAGGTATGAACTTGCTCCGCTATCCGGCTCCAGCAGATACTTTGGAGGGACAGTTTGGTCTCGGCGCGCATAACGACTGGGGCGGTATCACTGTGTTGCTCCAGGAGCCTGGCAAAGAGGCTCTCGAAATCTGGCTCGACGATGAGAAGGAATGGGTTAGTGTTCCTGCCGTGGAAGACAGATTTGTTATCAACTGTGGGGATATGCTTTCCGGATGGTCTGGAAATGTGTACAAGGCCGTACATCACCGAGTGGTCAACAAAGCTCCAGTGGAGAGATACTCGGCCGTTACGGCCTGGCATGGCGACATTTTTGCCACCAATCCGTTTGAGGAAGCTGGCACAAGCAAGGAGACTGTTGGTCACCTCTTTGTCAAGCGTTTCCAGAAGCAGATGAAGCCTAGCAAGCAACTCTTGGCAGCTATTGGAGTCGAGGCCTAGAAGAGTACTTATGTATTTGACTTTTCGATGAATATACATTTGTATCTACGGATTGTGGCTAGCCGAATGGTTATATTGTTTGCTCAAAATTTCTACGTTCTTGTAAATTAAGGAATTCAGTCTCTCATAATAAGAATGAATTAAGGTTGTTTAAGATATTCTCGATCGTGATACTTATAATATTATAAAAGAGGAAGGTTCTTAGATTATATGCAGATAGCTAGATTATAGTTGTTAAAATTGCAATGTGGAGAGAATTCAATTACATAATATCTTCAGATCCAAGATTTTATATCTGCCAAGTACAGGTCTTTAGCTGTTATCTCTGACATTTCCCGGCCTTTCCACTACTTCGCTGGTTGTATGATGTTCCTTATAATATATCTTCACAAATACGATCTCAAACCGGGCTTGAGGGACCAATCATCGTGCTTTTAACCCTAAGAGCTGTAATTGTGAAGCTATACTTTATTCCCGCGAGCCGAGGTGGATAGTATGCCGCCCGGATCATTATTGATGGCTCATATTGGCAGCTAGTTGGCGCCGACGGACGATTCTTGCCCAATCAAGCTTGACGCTGTTTCTAGACAATGCTTAATAGCAGTAATTGAACGGCTTTCAGCCCGATGTTGACCGGGTCCCATGACGGGCACCGAGATACTATAGCTTCATGGGGTACATGTGAAAGCTCCAGCTTACTCGGTATTCGGCGCTAAGAATAGCTATGAGGGAGAATCATAACGTTTATAGTTTTAAACGTCGAGAGAAGATCTCGCCTAAAATGTGTTAACACATTGCCATCGTTGTTCCAATATTTGCAGTTCAACAACGAAAAGACAAAACGACATTTCAACATGGGCATACGATTATTAGCAGAGCCTCCGATTCCAGAGCGCCGCAAGGCCATTATCTGCGAAGATGTTGGAAAGCTGACCATACAAAATGACCGCCCAATGCCTGTACTGAAACCCGACACCGTAATTGTGAAAGTACATGCCGTCGGTCTCAATCCTCACGACATCAAGGGGCTAGATTACAGCGCGGCGCCGGGAACTGTACATGGGGGAGACTTTTGCGGCACCATTGTCGCATTAGGGGAGAAAGCAGCTGCGGAAGCGCGATTTGTAGTGGGTGATCGTGTCGCAGGGCTTGTTMAGGGAGAGAACAAGCTAGCGCCAGAGAAGGGCTCCTTTGCGGACTATATCGAGGCGACACCACACACCATGGTGAAGGTCCCAGAAGATATGAGCGACGAAGACGCTTCTACCCTAGGTGTCGGAATTGCAACTGCAACTTTTGGCCTCTATAACGAGCTAAAAATCCCAGGAGGTTTTGAGCGACTTCTCAGCGGCGGCGGCAATCTCAACGAGGAAGATCGCGAATTCGTTCTGGTGGCCGGTGGCAGTACAGCTACAGGAACCCGTACTTTACAACTGCTTAAGATGTAAGCCTGTTTTCCTACATAACCTTTGGCTTGCCATTCGCTAATGATTGTATGTCTTCTTTTCAGTGCTGGATTCCGCCCAATCGCGACCAGCTCTCCCGCTAATTTCGACCTATGTCTTCGATATGGTGCAGAGAAGGTATTTGATTATCGTAGCCCGACATGCGCAGCCGATATTCGTGCGTACACAGGCAATGAGTTAGAGTACGCCTTTGATTGTATTGCAGAAGCAGAAACTACACAGTTGTGCTACGGTGCCATGGGCCGCGCTGGAGGTCGCTACGTTACCGTGGAACCCTTCCGTGATACTGTGGTCAAGGTCCGAAGCTTGACTATTCAGCCTTCTTGGTTCATGGCGACGCAGATCTTTGGGGAAGATATTGCTATGGATGGTGTGTATGGTCGCAAAGCTAATCTCGACGATCGAGAGTTTGGTACTGAGGCGTTCCTGGTATTCCAGTCTCTTTTAAATCGCGGACTTGTTCATGCGCATCCTGTAAAGTCAATGCCTGGGGGTTGGGAGGGTGTTATGAAAGGTGTTACGAGCATGCGCAGCTCGCCACCTTCTGGCTATAAGTTGGCTTACAAGGTATGAAAAGATACGCTTTAATAATAAATGGACGTAACAACTTGTCTATACATCTTCCAAACTATGTACGCAGAAGCGCATGTCTCTAACATCCTTCCAAGGCTGAGGATGCACATAAAAATCCACGTAATAGAGCTTTTCTTAATATACATCTAGACGTGTGGTAATTACACAAAATTTATCTGTATAACGATAGATCAAATAATGTTAAACAATGCTTGCGGTGATAAAGTATGACATTGAACACTACTCCAGCTATACAGGCGGTACCATACAGAAACACAATTTCTCCACGAGCTTCCAATGTACGTACGCCGATCTTCAATTCGGACAGTTTGTGATCAACGAGGCTGATGTCCAACAGATTGGAATCCCATTACGGTCTAGTTCATCCTGCATAACATTTTCATAAAGAGTGTCAAAATGCCAAACTGCACAATGCCCCCCGGCTCCACCAGCCGGCCGCCGGATGCGGGCCGAGTCCGGGACCCGAATTTTCTTGCGTGTGTATCTGTATGAATGGCCATGAAATAAATCTTACATGGTAGGAACGACCTTCCCTAGCGAGTATATACTATAGCAAGAATTATTATATGTGATTAATAAGTAATATATGTTCAAGGAAGCCAAAAATTGACTGATAGTAAGAAATCTGCCTATTTTTATAATCAGTATCTAAATTTTCAGAGGGCGAAGTCCTAAGATCGCTACTATCAAGAAGGTGATCCCGCCTTTAACGCCACGACGCAGCGTTCCGTTGTAAGAACTTTAAACACGCAAAGTAAAGTTAAACAAATAAGCTCCCGACGCCTCCCGAAGCCATTAAACTTTAGCATGTGACCTGTGCACTCCGATGCAACTCCCACTGTGATCCCAGCTCTGGAAGGGAGCCCGAAGACCCTAAGATCCCTGAAACCGACCCCCCAATCCCCTCGGGAGAGCCGAAAGACAAGATATCATGTATCCTCTCCCGAGCTTGGGCCCGTGACAGATGCTACGTACATCGTATAGGTTGAAGAAAATGATCACAAGCTTTGCACCGCCGTAGTCAGTCATAGACCACGAAAGGAAAATCTGTCAACTGTCATATGTCTAATTTATCTAATATATAACTGCGTCACTACGTCTATTAAGACTCGTAATCATCGCCCCTCCAGCTCCTTCCCTCCTTTTCTTCACCTTCTCCACAAGCGTTTTTAAACGGCTGTCTCTGTCATGATAACAATTATCTTTGTCTAACCCCGCCTTCGTCGAAATAAAGAACACCTTTTGTATTATTTTGAATACCAGGCGAATCACTTCCAGGATGACCTGCGACTGGAAGCGCTCCTGATCCTTGAAGCCTATGCCCAGGCCGCCAAAGTCAAATTCGTGGAAACCAGCTTCCAAAATATCCGAAGAGATAGACCCTGGAGTATTGGCAGCTTCAGCAAGGAAGTTGGCGCAGCCGACTTCTAGGATCTCCACGAGTTGGTACAATATAATACCAAAGAGAGATATGCATTTGGTGTTGGGAAACTCAAACTGCCCGTTGACAAGAGGATCAAGTCTCTCAGTCACCCGTTTGACAATACCAAGTATAAGATCTAGGACTTTGAGCTTGTCGGCTTGATATTTTTCTAAGCTGGATATGATTTGAGAGCAGACAATAATGCACTGACTATTACGCCCGCTGTCCGGAACCATTGTCTGTGGTGGAGTAATGGTAGGAGGACTTTGTAGTGGAAACTGCTTGTTGTGATGTGTACGGGAACGGGGTGAAAGCGATCGTTCGTGATAGCCAGACTCAATATCAGAGGCGTTCAAGCTATTTGTGGTATTTGTGGTATTTGAAAAACGAGGAAGGGGTGTTATTTGGGGATAACCTTGACTGATTGGTGAAAGCTGCTGCCGCGGTTGCTGCTGATGAGATAGCTCCTGCTGCGTATCCTGTAGAGTGCCCAATATGTCTGCCGCATATCTCTCATCAAACCCATAGTTATCATTMAAGCCACTATCCAATACAGAAGACCAGCCAAGAAGGGCATCACCAAATAGCCCTGTATCTTCTCCGCCAGGTGGCTGGGAACCGGGGGTGCTCGAAAAGGGATAATCAAGATCGATGGTTTCGCCGCCAGTACTTAAGTCCTCGGACGAGCGGGGTGAAAGACGTGGGTGCGGCCTTGCATTGGCGATCTCTCCCAAGACTGAATCTGTGATGTTACCCATCATTCTCGCATCTGTGGGGCTTCCCATCGTTCTAGGATCTGCGATCTCTGCCAGCGCTCTTGCGTCTGCATTTTCAGGTTTTCTTCTCCTTCGCATGCCTGGAACTCGACCGACTCTCGACTCGGAGTAGACGCACTCAATGCCTAGATTGTCGCATCGACTGCAACCAGTCTTTTCACCGCTGCATTTGACCTGATCTGTATTTTAGTGACTGAAATATTTTGTAGTGAGTTCAACAAAAATAACCTTTGTTGTGTGGCATTGGTTACACGCCGCTCGTAGCTTGATTGGTTTCGTTTTGATCATTGCATGTGTGATCTTAGCTGAGACCTCCGTCACACGTTAGCAAAAGGATGTGGATGCCCAAGAAATTGAAGAGTCAATCCGGGAACTTTTGAGTTTCAGTTGATATATAATTTCTTCTCACTCAATGATTGACCCATGTATAGGATTGCTCGCGTTCTCAAATACTTATCGATCTCGGAAAGATAAGAGAGATGCTCTTCATAGCACCCTCATCTAGGAAGTGGGGGCAGTACATCATTTTCTGGTTAACGCTGCCGCCGAGTTGAGGTTGGCGCCAGCCCCCAAATAATTTCCCAACACCACAATTCTTAGCGCGACAAGGCTGASGAGCCAATCTGCAGCGGAGAACTATCCGTGCAAATCTTGCCACGCTATCGTAGATTTTCGGCAGGGGGATAGATAAGTAAACGTGCTGAGGTGGTGGTTGTTGTTGTTGTTGTCATTCGAGAGCTGCTTGCTTGGGATCCTAGAATTTTAGGAGACTCTTCAACACTCCGAGAAGGGCAAAATCAGACGCATTTCGAGTAGGATTCTCTCCACATACCACGTGGGGCCCCTGGGCTACCGCAACTGAAAGACTTGGTTACACGACGATCAGAGCTTGTTTAGATACAAAATTGTGAAATGCTGATATCGTATTATCGTATAAATGTGCTTGAAAACTGATTGGAAGGCCGAGAACGTTCCAATCAATTGCGACTTGGCGCCTGAAGGAAGCCAAAAATGACGATAAAGCTATTTTGCTCAACAAACTTATGTACGTACATTGACTGATTCCTTGGCAAACTTGCACGCATAGCTCGAGATAAGACAAGCCAAGAAAAATTGACTCAGATGAGGAGGAGGAGGAAGTTGGTGTATCTGCATGCAGAAAAAGGCTACACATAATGCTACATCACAACACTAGGCGTCTTGGCTAGTACGTGGATCGACCAATACTTTATTTACAAAATCTGGGTCTTGGCTGCACATCACCCTCAAAGCAATCCCATTTGCAGTGTCTGCACCAGTTTCCTAATCAAACGAGTTCAAGAGTGCGTTTCCCCTCGGGCAGATAGACATCAACCCACATTTGCTGACTGAGCCTGACTCAGGTTACTCCACACTCCACGACAGGGGCCACCAAGTGTCTTTTAAATGAGATCACTAATCATATTCTTCACGAATCCTTCAGTAGTCTCATTATAAGAGGGACCGCAGCTTATAGACAGCAGATCTTGGCAGCCTGGGCAGTTGAGCATAAGGCTCAATTTACTACCGACATGCTGGGGATGCATAAATTGCATAATTTATTGCTTCTGGATTTTTGAATGTATAAGAATTTGTTCTGAACATTCGGCCGCCGAGCTCGAAACGCCGACACGCCGAGATATAAGGCCTCGGAGAATCTTGCTGCAGAAACGTTCCTAGTTTTAATGACACAAAGGCGCCATTCGTTGTAAGATGGAGCTACCGGAGCAGGGTTTAGTGAAGGATCATACAAGCGTTGCAGAAGGAGTGACCGGCGAGTATATTTAGAGGAAGAGAGATTATATAAATCTAAAGTCAGTGTCAAGAAGACTACCATCATAAAGCATCAACCTTGGAAAAAGTCGAGGGAACACTAAATATTTCTCGAGGCATCTTCAAACATGGCTGCTGCTGTCCAGACTGCTCCTGGCCTTGCCACAAATCAAGGCATTGAAGCTCTTTCTCAGCCTTCAAAGCCTGCAAAGCACGATGTTGCGTACGACATGATGTACTTTGCGCTTGAAAAAACACCGCCCCCTTACTATATGGGGTAAGTTGCTCTTTAGCCGTAGCAGAAAATGAAGCTAAGAAATAGAAAGTCGCCCAGGCACTGTTCTCGGACCCATGACGACTATGCCTGTTATTGTTCATGATATTTCCGGTGAAACGGAGAAATATACTCTTGACACTCATGGCTTCCAGTTTGTCAAGCATGAAAGCAAGGAGAAGGATTTCTTCGACGTAGAGAAGATCAAGGCGGAATACTATCCTGAAACTGAAGAGCTAGTAAAGAAGGTTACGGGGGCGACCCGTACGTTTGTTTTCAATCACGCGATTCGCCGTCAACCCGTTGAGGCGGCCGATGGAAGTGTGCCTGGGCGTGGTCCAACATACAACGCTCACATCGATCAGTCTTACGCCGACGCTCCGAATCGAGTTAGAAGATATTTCCCGGAAGAGGCGGAAGAGCTTATCAAAAAGCGGTACCAGATCATCAATGTAAGAATTCCAGAGCGCCTCTAAAATTATTCAAAGAAAACGATTGCTTACTGTCTTTACTACAGGTATGGCGTCCCATCAAGACCATCCTGAGAGACCCTTTTGCTGTCTGCGATGCCCGTTCCGTGGATGACAAGGATCTCATCCCGGTTACCATGATCTATCCCAACGCTATCGACGAGAAAGTCGCCTGCAAGAAGAACCCAAACCACATGTGGTACTATAAGTATGCCCAACGCCCTGACGAGCCGATGCTGTTCAAGAACTTTGATTCTGTTACCGATGGCCGCGCCAGGAGGAACCCTCACTCTGCATTTCAGGACCCTGCTCATAAGGATGACTACATGCGAGAGAGTATCGAAGTGCGCGTGTTGGCGTTCTTCGACGAGTAGGTAGTTACATCTATGTCTTTGTAGAAAGTGGAGTTGGCTTTTCGAACAAGACCATTCTGTACTACAACCGGCTTAGAGTATTCGGCCAAACTTGAAAGCTCTTAGTCCTAAGTTTATCACGGTTCAATTGTTTGTCATTGTCTAAGGTAAACACCTACGTAATAAACGTGCGCCCGCAATCCTTCGCCCCCGAGATTAAATCATAAGTTTGGGGATAAGTCGACGGCGGCTTCATAATTGCGTACTCTGATCGACTCAAAAACTCGAAATGGCGGGGCTATTTTCTGGAACTCGAACTGGCACTCGCTTGTAGAGATAAATGGATCTCTTGGTGGGAGGCCCGACTCGTGATAGTGGAACTAAAGTAATAAAGATAAGTGGGCCGGCCGGGGAATTGAGTTTGATCTGATTACGACCCCCCGTTTATCTCGGCTCCGAACATCAATACTCTTCCGACTGGCTTGCGGAGGCCACGCTAAGTGGGGGTTCACGGTATATCCGCTGCAGCTCGCGCGGACTTACACCCTATCATTCTGCATGCATATTGAACTGTAAACGAAGCCTTGGCGCCACAGCCGGCTTGCACTCGCACTCATGCAGGTCTAGCTTAGTGCATCCCACGAATTTACCTGATTGGCAGATCTAGGCTGCTGGAGCCGGAGATTACTCAGAGATGATGAAGGAGATAGAATGAGGTCGTTCAGTGGGGCCCCGGCGTGTGCCAAGATCCATCGCAAAAAAGTTTCTCGATTGGGCGTAGCGCCACCCAGGGCTTTCCGACCCCTGACGCCTGAGGCAGCAGACCGCGAACAGAAAATCCCTATTACTATCTACTAGTAAATAGTACGTATGCGATTGTGTTCAATTCATCTGATGTGGCTGAAAGCCCCTGCCCAATCACATATGCCGGCCAATAGGGTTAGGATCAATCAACCAAAAAATAAATAAACTACGTATGGGATCGCGCTAACCCAATATAGCTGAGTCAGTTTCGAATGTTGTAGCCTGTTGTATGATCTTTTTTTTTTTTKTCAGTTTTAAGGGTAAAAGTTGCATCTTTGTGATGGCAAAGGTCTCTGCTGTCTTAGCAGCAGATTCATGTCTACACTCGGGGCAATTACAAGTTGTGGATCATTTCACGATCAGCAAACCGAATCAAGAGAGAATGTCAAGCTCTTTGACATCTCTAGGGAGCACCATACAGGTGAGGTTACAGAATCCTGCGTAGATAAGGAATGAATCTAATGATAATTGAACTCTAGCTCTCATCTTTTTCTCGTCGAAGCTCAGATGCTTCGTCCGACATTCAACTGCCATTGCTACAAAATGAAGCTCAGCATAGCTCCCCATTCTCCTACGTCCCGAACCTACCCAGTAGCTCCGACTCATTATCGGTTTTGAGAAAATTCTGGTCGCAAGTCAACATCCCAACCTACTCAAGTAGAAGTCCAAATCGCACTAAAGGCCTTAGACATGTCGAAGTCAACGCCTTTCGAACGACGCCGCTAGTTGATAGACGGACCGGTAGACCATACGTCAAGAACTGGATACGATCTAACAGATATACTCCATTGACATTTTTGCCCAGGCAACTTTTTGCGCAATTCTCAAAACTTGCGAATTTCTACTTTTTGTGTTTTGCGCTCATGCAACTTATTCCCGGGCTAAGCACGATCGGAAACAAGACGAATATCGTACCCTTGATGATTTTTGTTACCATCTCAATGGCAAAGGAAGGATTCGATGATTACAGAAGACATCGATTGGACAATCAAGAGAATAGACAGATGGTTTTGTCGCTCGACAACAAGACCCCGGTAATATGTGGGAACTTAAATTGGCGGAAAACAAAATGGCGATCACTGGTAGTAGGGGATATTATCAAACTCCGCCGTAATGAGTCAGTGCCGGCAGATATCGTGCTATTAAGTTCAATGAGTCGTGAGGGAAGCAATGTCGCCCACGTCGAGACCATAGCTTTGGATGGAGAAACGAACCTCAAGATAAAGAAGGTAGACAAGAACGTTGCTGAAACGTGCTCTACACCTGCCAAACTTGCCAATTGTTCAGTCAATTTTAACATCGAAGATCCCCATTCAGACCTCTCCAGTTTCAGAGGCAGGGTAATTGTCAATGGCCAAGATTCCCCCTTGAACAATGACAATGTTGTATATCGAGGCAGCGTTCTGCGCAACACTTCGGAAGCCATCGCCATGGTCGTGTATTCCGGTCAAGAATGCAAGATTCGGCTAAATGCAAATGCCGATGGGCAGGCTCACATCAAAGCTCCTCGCCTACAATACATGGTTAACAAGGTTGTTTTTGTCGTGGCATTATTTGTGCTTGGATTGTCATTGTTCAATACCCTTGCATATCAAATCTGGAAATCCGACATCGAAAAAAAATTATTTTATCTTTCGGGCGCAACTGTTCCAAATCATGAGTCGATTTTCGGTTTTCTTATTATGTTTGCTACAATGGTTCCCCTTTCATTATACATCAGCCTGGAAATGATCAAGCTTGGCCAGATCTTCTTCCTCACGTCAGACCTCGACATGTATGATGAGGCGTCAAACATGCGTTGCGAAGCCAGAACATCAACCATTAATGAAGAGCTGGGACAGATTACGCATATATTTTCCGATAAAACGGGAACCTTGACCGATAACGAGATGATCTTCAAGAAGATGTACGTCGGTGGAAGCATTTGGTCGGACGAAGATATGGGATATCTCGATAAAGAAGTCCACAATCAGGCGGCAGAACAGCCAAAACGGTTCCATCCAATTTCGGAACAGCGAATGGAATCCGAAAGAAGCACAAAAGAATTGATCGGACAATTGTCAGAAAACCCAGATTCTACATTGGGACGAAAAGCAATGTTGATGCTGCTGTGTATGGCCCTTTGTCATAGCTGTGTTCCGGAGATTTCACAAGATGGCGTTACTATAGACTTTCAGTCATCATCCCCGGATGAGCTAGCATTAATCAGAGCCGCTCAGGCTATGGGTGTTTATATGCGTGTTCGAGATCATGACTCTATCGTTCTATCGCTCTCAACTTCCAATGACGCATCCGTCAGAAACCAGACTTACAAGGTTTTGAACGTTATCGACTTTTCGAATGATAGGAGACGTATGTCAGTTATCGTGAAATTCCCCGATGGCAGAACCTGTATTATATGCAAAGGCGCCGAATCTGTTGTCATGGAGCGACTGAGATTATCGATACAAAGAACAGGGGAGCAAGTCGACCATGCTAATGTAGGGGCACTAATGGATGGAGATGGCCGTTCTGATCTTGAGAAATGCGGTCTCAGTGTCACTAGATTCGCGAATGAAAGTCTCCGCACTCTTTTATATGCTTACCGTTTTCTGGACGATACAGAATATGAAGAGTGGAAAATTAAATGGGATGCAGCTACCGCCAGCCTTGACGAAAATAAAGATATGAAGGAACAAGTGGCAGAGCTTATTGAGACCAACTTCGAGCTTGCTGGCGCAACTGCCGTTGAGGATAAACTGCAATGCGGTGTACCGGATTCAATTGATAAGCTTGTTCGCGCCAATATCAAAGTCTGGATGCTGACTGGCGATAAGCGAGAAACCGCAATTAACATCGGTCATTCTTGTGGTCTAATAAAAGAGATTTCTACTATACTGGATCTTTCCAACGACAAGGAATCTAGGGATACAACAGACGCCATTGAATCTCACATTTTAGCTCTCAAATCAGCTCAACACAGCGTAGTTGTCATTGATGGTCGTACTCTGACAACAATTTTCAACAATTCTATCGGATCAGCCGAAGAAAGATTCCTTGACTTGGCGGTCTTAGCAGACTCTGTTATCTGCTGTCGTACTCAACCCAGCCAAAAAGCGCAGGTTGTGCGCGGCGTGAAAGCTCGAATGCCCAATGCAGTCACTTTGGCCGTAGGTGACGGCGCAAACGACATTGCAATGATCCAGGAAGCCCACGTCGGTATTGGCATCACGGGCAAAGAGGGGTTTCAGGCAGCCCGCAATTCCGATTATTCCATTGCGCAATTCAGATTCTTGCCAAAGCTTCTTTTGGTGCACGGAAGATGGAATTATGTGCGGACTTGCAAATACATTCTGGGCACGCTATGGAAAGAGGTCGTCTTTTATTTGAGTCAGTCTCTGTTCCAACGGTGGGTTGGATACACTGGAACAAGTCTGTTCGAACCTATGAGTGCGACGCAGTTCAATACCCTTTTTACATCGCTATCCGTCATGTGCATCGGGGTTTTCGACAAGGATCTCGCGGCCTCCACGCTCCTAGCTGTGCCCGAGCTATACATATCCATGGGCCAGAGGAACGGTGGCTTCAACATATGGATTTATCTCGGATGGACTGCTATGGCGGTCTCTGAGGCGTTTATTGTATTTTTTTCCATGCTTTTACTCTTCGGACGCGCGGAAACCACAAAGGATAACACCCTGTTTTCAATGGGTGATCTTAACTTCGTCGCAGTCGTCATCATTGTCAGTCTCAAGCTACTGGTACTCGAGATGCACAACAAATCCGTCGTTGCGGGCATCACCCTGTTTCTGAGTGTTGGCGCCCCCTTTCTCTGGAATCTCATATTTGCTGCCGCCTACCCTCTCACAACGGCTTACCACGTACGAGGGGGATTTTTTATTGGCTTTGGACAGAATCCGACCTGGTGGTTGACCTTAATTTTCATTATCGTGTGTGTGTACATGTACGAACTTAGCATCAGCGCATTGCGAAAGGCGTTTTTCCCAACGAATACTGATATCTTTCAGGAATTGGAGCAGGACAAGACTTTTATGGCGCGGTACAATGGGGCTGAGGCTGGGGCTACAGTTACGGCGTTGGAAGAGGAGTGGTTTTCGGATAGGTATAGTGATGATGTAACTATAGTCTGTGAGAACGAGGAGATATCCTGAGCTAAGATGGTAAATGACTGATACACATGTACAACTATCTAACTATGTAACAATAAACAACATACCTACATTTAAAAGCATCTTACGCGGAGCAGAGACGGACCCTTCCCCAACGTGTCGTTTTCCGTGACTCGTCCATTGGCTCGACTACAATGATATCGCGCTGGTCCATCAGCATTAATGCTGCCTCTCTGCTTCGTGACGTTATCAGGATATACCTATTCGGGCTTTGTGGAAGATACTTTTGCAGCGGGTGATCCGTTCGCCTATCTTGATTGCAAAGTATGGAGTTTATGCGATTAAAAAGAATCGATATCCCTTGATAGTGCCATGAAAAAAGTTCACCAACCATACTTCAAAGCCAGCTGCTTCGAATAAATCTGGGAACCACATAAGATGTTTAATACCTTTCCCTCTGATTTACAATGTTGAGGTCTTTCAACAAGGAGTAACTGGTATCGGAACCGAAGCGACACGCCAAGATCTAGAAGATTTGACCCAAACCTCCTTAACTTGTAATCAGCCGTGCTTTGCTATATTATATTGCTCTTCTGAAATACAGTGTTTAGAACAAAATCCTTATCTTCACTCTTTTCAACAAAATCACGAAACAGCCCTTTGGCCCTCAGCAGCTCTGCCGGCGTCCCGAATTCACCTATACAGCCATCATCAATCACAATCACCTTATCAAACGACGCAATTGTCCTGAGCCGATGCGCAACCACAATCAAAGTACAATTAAACTCATTGCGGATCGTATCCTGAATCAATGAATCTGACTCATTATCCATAGCAGACGTCGCCTCATCGAGAATGATAATCCTCGGGTTCTTGATCATCATTCTCGCAAGACAGAGAAGCTGTCTTTGACCCTGCGACATGTTTGTGCCACCTGGACTGACTGGAGACTCCAGAGTGAATAAGCCTGCATGCTTACTATCTTCAGCGGAAAGAAGTTTGACGCGACGCAAGATATCATTTAGCTTATGTGTTGGAACTTGCTTGAAATAATCTAGATTAGATCGGACCGTGCCTGAGAACAAAACTGGATCTTGGGGGACAAAGGCAATCTTAGATCGAAGGGACTGTAGCTTTATCGTCGAAATATCAATTCCGTCGATCCAGATCGATCCAGATTGATAGTGAACTAAACGCAGAAGAGCCAAAGTAAGTGATGATTTCCCTGCTCCGGTTCGACCAACGATGCCAATTCTCTGACCAGCTTCCACGCAGAAAGAGATGTTTTTCAGGACAAGAGGAAGGTCTGCCGAGTATGCAACATTTAATCCTTTGATTTTAATCTCGCCTTTAGATGGCCAGTCAGCCGGGACATCGTTGCCGCTTTGCTCTTCGGGTTTCAGCTGGGTATAAGAAATTATCCCAGCGGCTGCGTTCATGTAACTCTCCAGCATCCCAAAATTGTTCACAGCGGCAAAACCAGCGTGCGCAAATCCCATTGAGAATGTAAGCGAGAATCCCATTAGCGACGCATCAACGACGGATTTTGAAAATAAAAGAATGATACCTGTGCCAGTACTGAAAATAATGCCCATGAGACACATTTGGAGACCAAGCCACCGGTTAAAAATCCAAAAGTACCTCCGAGCGATTGATAATTTATCAACATGAAGGTGCATCTGATCCGTAAACCTATCTCCAGCTCGAAAAGCTCTTATGGTCGACAGCCCAGCGGTGACTGCAGTGAAGTATTCCAAGATTTCAGCGTTGCTCTCCGATTCAGCACGCTTCACAGGCTTTCTGGCCATAGCATAGCCCTTTCCCACTTCCCAACACCAAAACAAGAGAGCTAGGGTTAGACAAGCTGTGTAAATTGAATTGTTCATTCTAAATGAAATTAGTGATTTGCTCAAGTTGGTCAGAGAACAAGTTTTACCCAATGCACCCAACAACTACCAGTCTTATAAGACAGTCAGCAAATTCACGCATGACCTCTAGCAAAAGATCGTCAACTTGTCTCGCATCTCCGCTGAATCGTTTCAGCATCACTCCAAGAGGCGTAGTATCGATCCAAAGGAGAGGCATTCGGATAACCTTTGCTGTCATGGTGCGAAATAATTCCTTCGACGCACAGAGTGAACCTGCAAATATGTGCATATTTAGGAGAAACTCTAGGACAATTGTAGATAGAGATCCTAGGAGATACAGGTAGAGATAAAACCATAGGTTGGTTTCAGTATCAGCATTTGTTAGGCCATCGTTTGATATTTCGCGGCGTTTTGAATTGATACAGCCGAGAATCCATGTCGTCAGTGCAATCATGAGCTGCTTGCCAAGCAGACCGAGAACAAATATCGTCGTGAACAACAAACCACCAGCAGCTACGAAGTAGCTTTTGTAAAATCCGAAGTCGGATCCTGTTTTTGTAGCTGTGATCTTCGGCTTGCCCTTTGGTTCTTTCTCTGCTACTCGGTTTAGCTCAATAGCGATGCTTGACTCCCTATTTTCCAGCCGCGATTTAACTAAATCAACATCATGCAAATTTTCTATCGTATTATTTCGAACATGAACAAAACACTTCGCCTTGGGTAAGCATAAGGATACATGATGTGTGGCCAGAATCCGCGTGCGGCCAATACAGAGTTCGCCAGTCAGTGCTTGGAAGATTTCGTTGGAAACATGAGAATCAAGCGCAGCGAAAATATCATCCAAGACTAGTAGCTTAGCACTTGAATAGAGAGCTCTGCCTAACGAGACTCTTGCGCGTTGTCCACCACTCAGCCTAACACCACGAAGACCAACATAGGTTTCGTCACTTTTAGGTAAAGCGGCAAGATCAATATCTAGTGCACACGCTCTCAGAACCTTTTGGTATCTTATATCATCCAAAGGACTTCCGAATAATATGTTGTTTTTTATGGTATCATTCTGAAGCCACGGGGTCTGGGATACGAATGCAACCGGCTGCCCAATTGATTGTGTCTCTATGCGACCATTGAGAAGATCCACCTCCCCGATGATAGCGGCGAGCATCAAACTCTTTCCCGATCCGGTTTCTCCATGTATAACACTGAGTTCACCGGCGGGAAACTCAACATTAAGACTATGAAGAATAAACGGTGGTGGTAACTCCCTTTGCTTCTCTTTGAGATCCTGGCCTTCGTCCGACGGCCACGTAATGGAGGCATTTCGGAAAGAAACGCCGCCATTAGGACTCTCAGACAGAATTTGTCGAACTTCTGGCATTTTCAAGAAAACTTCCATCCGTTTTGCATTTGCCCGAGCGCCAAAATAATCCTGCAGGACCCTCGGAACCATACCCAACGCACCTTGAATGTGCGGCAGCAACTCGATAGTGGTAAATAAAATAGATGACGACACTTCATCGTGAATGTAGACATAACTACATACCGCTGCTGCCGTCACGATAAAGGGGGATGCGACTTTCCATGCTGATCGGATACTAATAGCAAGAAACCGCTTTCGCATCTCCATTATCTCCGCCCGGCGACACAATTCAATTCGTTCTTCCCACTCTGTTTCTATAGCTGAAAATTTAATTTGCCGAAGGGCCTGAAGCGCTTCCGTAATGGCCTTTGTCTTTCTATCTCGTGCCACTGTCAGCCTCTTATTTGCGGCACGCTCATTCCTGATGACTCTAGTTTGTACTGGCACGGTTATCATCGTGGCTACTACTGCCATTAATGTGCTCTGCCATCCTAGTAAACGTAGGAGAAACAACACCGCAAATAAGAATTTGATTAATGAAAAAGGAAGAATATAGTTGACGGCAGTGAACATGCTGAAGGAAGCCGTGTCTGAGGATATCAGGTTGATCGCTTCAGGCTTGTCACCTGCAGCCTTGAAATCTTTGACTCTTAATGCTTTGGAAAAGATTGCCATGATGAGTTGTGCACGAATGGGAATCCCCATCTCTGACCATTGGATCCAAGCAAGGTGATGGTGGAGAACGGTTTCGGATACAGAGGAGACTGTAACMCCGATTAACCACAGCCAAGCCGTATTCGTCATATTAACATTATCCTCTTCCAGGCACTTCAGAAATCCCATAATGCAATATGGAGAGCCAAAGGTGACGACCGAGCGTAATAATGTCAGAGTCCATTGTTTAGCAAATCCACGATAGCGCTCAGCCAGAACATGATTCCATAATGAAATTTCTGAGAGCGTTATCGGTAGCTGAGTGGTCGACCGAGTTCGATAATTCAAGATCGGCATTTGACTTAACGCAAGATCTCGACCGACAACGGGCTTTCCAGCAAGATCAAGGGCCTTAGAGCACCACTGCATAGAGTATCGTTGTAGAGCTGAACAGTTATTCTCGAAGTCCACGGCTTTCCCTTCCGGTGAAAACACGTCGGGTCGACGTGGAATCGAAATTAGTAGTATTGCTTGGATGGTCGCCGCCCACAGCTCCAAAGAAGTCATTGAAATATCGAATAATGGCTTTTCTTTATCCTGAGCCTTTTCAAGAATTCGGCACACCACAACGACGCCGGACAATAGTGCCTCTTGGAGACCAGCAGTATATAATCTGACCGGCCTATCACTCCAATGTAAACAAAGGCTTCGGAGTAATAAAAGAGGCTAACTTTTATTTAGCTACGATTCTTCAAATGATGGAGAGTTTTTTTGTGGAAGAACTTACCCACAGAAGCCTGGACCCAAATATTTGCAGGCCCCAAAGCATGCTTTCTCCTCTATATCCGCCTCTTAGGGCCGCCAAGATGCACCCGACCAGCGACAATATAGAATACAAAAAGAGAAGAGTTCGTACACGGTACCAGTATATTGTCTCAGACTCTTTCGATGCAGTGCCATCTTCGTCTGAATACATTACTGTTTAAGGTCGGTATTTTGCCGATCAGAAAGAAGAAACAAGATTTTCGAGACGGAAATGAAGGCTTGTTGGTGAGAACGCGTAGAATTTAGGATGAGCTGGTGCGACGAATATTTGCGCATCGAGTTTGGAAAGAGAGGGGATGGAATATTAAGTAGGCCAACCTGTTCCCCACTCGCCTATCTTTCCTAAGATGGGCGGGCACGTTGTATTATATAACTTTCGGGGGTTAAGTTACGGAACGGCGGCGCATCGCGAAAGACACCAGTGTATGGAATCGTCATGTGTTCCGCTCTCTCAAATATGCCTTGCAGTTTTTATTTAGGCTAGAGGAGGAAGATGGCCATTGACTGAGCATGGTTCTAGACAAGATTATATCCAATTGATCAGTATCCGTGCTTGGATTGATGGTGAACGGCCSGAGCCGTAAGGTGCGGTGAGGGTCGTCAATCTATGAAATTTGGATGTATTTCACAACATTACGTCAGCCATGTACAAGATTCTGCTGAAACAGTGTTTAAATTGTAAGTACTGAAAGCTTTGGAGATTATACACCTGCGTACAAACCAACAACGAAGAGAAGAGAGAGATAGGCACATCCAGCTTGAAGTTGAGCGTGAACCATCAACATGCCCGCGTCTATTACATTGGATGCCCGGCTCGCATTATTTTTGCCTAATTGATAAATTTAGGGCCCTACCTTATCGACTGCAATATGTAATAGTCATACTACTATCCTAGGTACTCATCTTAGCAAGCTCAGCCGATTTTCTGCTTTCAATGCGAACCCTGACCTACTACAGAGTATAGAGTTTATTGGAGCAATTTTAGCCGAGCACCGAAGAGGCAAAGAGGAAATATAGGGCGGAAATCGCTTGTAATATTAGTCTGTCTGTATATCTAATATCTCCGTGGTCGGTTCTTGTCTCTTTTATATATGAGAACATTGTATGAGCCTCTAACTGTGATTCTTTTCATCTACATGTTAATAATTGCTAACAAATTAAGTTGAAACGTTAGTAAATAAGCTTGCTAATAGCCTTAAGCAATGCGTCAAGTGTATTTATTCGTTTATTCCGTGTCGGGTTTAATTTTAATGACAATCGTCTTCATTGGTTAGCCACGAATAAGCTATACTGTAGATCGAGTGGACTCTTCGTGTATGGAGTATGTTGAGTTGACGTGCCAGTGGGGGTTTGAGCCACGAACCGCGTGGCGTGAGGTGGGTCTCATGTTATGGCATCTAGAGCTCATACACTACATAGTACATACTCAGCAGTAAGCGAAATACAATTCCGACCCGCCTTTTGATTACCCAGTTCCTCAGGAGAAAGGGAGGTGATTGATCGACTCCGAGGCAACCCTGCTCGTTGTTACCCCACGTTCACAGTTGCTGCCTCATAGAATCAATTGTGTTCGGAGATCTTTTTAAGAACCAGGCTATCTTGCAAACAAGAATTTTTCTCACTACACAAAAACAGACACAGTCATAATCTACCATAGATTTTTGGCTGACGTGGAACGGCTAACATAATAATGAATCCAGCGGCTTATACTACCGTCTATGACATTCTCAACTTTCTCATTAATCGCACCAGAAACGAATATGAACCACGTATTTTGTTGAACGACCTTGAGGGCGCGCTCAGTATGCTTGCAAAACTCGTTCGTGATGTGCGCACAATGGATCGAGGCTATAGCGAGGCAGATCTTCAGCATTGTTTAGAGGAAATGCAACGCCGGCATGAATGGGCAGAGTGTTAGTTATCTCCCAACTAACATTACAGTTGAAAACCCCTCTAAGAATAGATTTCTAGTCAACTCTTATATGGAAGGTCGTTCAGCACCGCCTCCCCTGATTCTCTGGCGTGCACATAACTTCGATACACCTTACGAAGTCATTGACGAGAATACATCCAACCTTGTCCGGAACTTCGCTTCGGACTTGCACAAATGGAACGAAATGGAGAGTGCCTCTGAGATTACCGTAACTCTACCTTCATTTCATGAGTTAGACTTCACCCTAGGTGACCTGGCAAATGAACTATCATCGCATTTGAAGAAAACCCAGATAAATCAGCAAAGATCAGACAGAGGAAAAGATAGACTTCATACGAATCTGGTTTCGCTGAGTGGGGATTTGAGGTGGACCATGCATTATACTAGCCAGAAAGCCAAGGCTGCGCTGAATCACGATGAGGTCGGAATCGCTGCTTTTGATACTAAAGCCCTCCGTTCGATGGGAATAGAGATTTGGAGAGTCAAAGACATTATTGAATTCCTAGAAAGCAAGCCAGGGCTTCTCCCAGGAGGCTTATTTGATAAGTATGCGAAACAATGGGCAAAAAATGCCGACGAATATGTCATCTGGGATTACATTGGGAGAGATTGTCTTATTAATTTCTGTAGCTGGGTCTCACTCTTCCAGCAGCCAGGAATCGACAAAGAAAAATTCTTACTGGAGCAATTTGTGGACTCAAAGAATCTGGGTTATTTTGCAAAAGATTATGGTTGGAGACCTATGACGTTAAAACTGGAGGAGTACGTGGATCGAGCGGCTGACTTTGCCCAGGCTTTACTGGGTGGCGACAGAATAATAACCCCCGACACGATAAGGATCACGGCTTCTCCCCTCTCAAGGCCCAGCGACTGGGGATATCGCATTCGTGATAGCTGTCAAATTACCGAAGATCTAATAATGCAAAAAATTATGGCTGAGATTATGAAAAACTTCGTTCCTGAGGACGCAACAACACCGGCTGAAGACAGAACGGTTTCAGGTGCCGAAGACCATGATGATATTGTTAGCAATGCTGATCATCACCGCATACCGTACATCATCGAAAAGGCTCAGAACCTGACAATAGATGATGCTGATAGTGGTCTTGAGAGATGAAGTATCATTCATGGTAGCTAGTAGGCCATGCGCTACGGTAGAGGTCGATCACACCGATACTATACGTCATTCTCTGCGTGGTACATTACAGTTTTTGCAAAAACGGTGCACGATTTTACAGACTTCAATTGTTTCTTATGTTTCACCCCAATATCGATCAGGGAGAGGATCGGATTAACAATATCTTTCGAGTTTCACGTACTCTTGTTTACTGCTCAGTATAACTATAACTACTTCAGTAAATTCCGTGTAAAGCTTGAACTGATGGGACTAATACAGTAAACCCAATACTAATTGTCCCAAAAAGGAGCTCTCCTCCGTGGGGATTCTTGTAGCGTGCTTACTTGGTGTTCGGATTCTTCAAATAGAGATTCAAGGAATTCCCCGGGTTTTGGCTAGTAGATGATCTTAAAGGTTATCTTCTCCCCAAATGTGCGTTGTCCTATCTTCGGTGGCTGCAGCAAGATTTACCTGAGGGGAGGGAGGGGGGTAGGGGGGTAGGGGGCAGTCAAGTACGTGTTGTTTCACTTTTCATTGTGTTGATGGAAGTTCATTTTCGGGTTCCTGTCTCAGTCTTCTATTGCGTACTTGATGACTGCCCGGACGGCCTTGATATCCGGTAGCCATTGATCAGAATCACAACGTGATTTTCCACCATGAAAGAAGGAAAGATTTCCTCGTCTTGACTCCGTGCATTGGTTCATGCCATCTCTAATCCCTGTCCATTGTGTGCAAGGGAATAAAAAGTGTTCCGCTGTCTCGCTTGGTTGACCACGGGCACAGAGATCAGAATTTACTTCGACTTGTTTGTTTACAAGTTCATTGAACGGGTATAGATATACAATTAGAACCTTGGAGCTATTTATAGGAGATATGATCTAGGTTGGATGGAGAAAACTGCTATAACTATTGCATATCCTCTTACTTAGTAATCTTACTTATATAGAAATTAAAATGTCGATTCCTCACACAGTTGGAGTAATCTTGCTATGTAACTTCTCACCTGCATCCTTGGCATTGAAGGTACTCATCGTAGACCGCGAGACGAAGTCGCCCGCGTCGGCTGACCGCACGTAATAAGCAATGTCGGCATGCGGATTCAACTCAATCTGAGAGAAACCGTTGCCCAGATACGCGAAGCGATTGCGGTTGTGGTAGCGGATATCGTAGTCGTCAAAGCGCGGCACGGACAGCGTTTCCATGAAGTGTAGATGGCTTCCAGGCCACACTGCAGTGACCTTGTTGGTGACGCGGTCCTTGTACCAGCTGGGACAGTTGTCACCCCAGACGCTCAGCTTCTCCATGAACAAGTCCTTGTGCTCCATAAAGTCATCCTGCGCATCCTGCTTCGGATCGAAAGATGCAACGCCTTCCTTCTGCCATCGGTTGAAGAACTTGGCCATGTATTCGGCCTCGACCTCAATGGCAAACAGCACGGGGCCGTTGCTGATGGTGCAGTTGGGTCCGAGGACTGCAGGCCACAAATTAATTAACCAAATCGGCACTGAGCTAGACAAAAATGTAGACAAAAAGAAAGATAGAGGCGTACACATGAAATAATTCGGATAGCCGGCAACAGCCACACTGCAGTAGTTCCGAGGCTCGGTCTTCCAGAAGTCGGCGAGGTTGCCACGTCGGCCAACGATTGGAAACCGTGGTCGGAAAGTCGTGTCAAAGCCTGTAGCGCAGATGAGAACATCCAACTCGGTCGCTGTGCCTGTCTCAGATATAACGCTTGAGGGAGTCACCTCGCGGATACCACCAAACTCTACCGTGACGTTGGGCTGCACGAGCGCTTCCGTATAACCTGGGCTTGGCTAGAGCAATACCCCAAATATTCACATCAGCATCAGACCACTTCTGGATGAATGTGAAATTTACCGTGCCTCGACGACATCCGTAGGCAAATTGCGGCACCATCTTGTCTGCCAATCGGTCGTCATTAAGGGATTTGCGGATCTCCGCGCTGAGCTGCTCCCTGATGGCCTGCTGCGCGACGGATTTTCTATGCAAGACAGCGAATTCGCCACCCCACTCCTGCTCGACCTTCTTGCGAGTAGCGAGATGATAAGCAGGGTCCGCCTTGAAACGAGCAATGTCGTCGTCGGAGAAATGGTGATACTCGCCATCATGCGTAGGGATAATCCATCCAGGAGACCGAATGTAGGTAGTTATATGCGCTGCATTTCTGCACATGACAAGAATTTAGCTACTCCAGCCGAGCATAAAAGTGGAGGTGGCGAGTTTACTCTTGGAGCCAGGGAAGTATCTGGACTCCCGAAGACCTGGCAGGTAGTTAGCTCAATGGCTATCCCATCTTTACTAAGGGTTGATCTCACCCGCTCCCAATGAGGCCCACTCGTTTCCCGATGATATCTAAGACACAAACACACAAAAATAAATCAGCGGTCCAATTACACAAATGGAATCAAAGAACTTACCTAATCGATCGTCCCAGGCGGCCGTGTGGATCAGATCCCCGTGGAAATCATGAAGGCCTGGGATATCCGGCCACTTCCAATTGTTCAGAATGCCCCCGGCGTTGACCAGAAAGTCACATCGGATCTCACGGGAAAAGGCCGAAGAGGTGTTGAGTACCTTGACCACCCACTCGCTGGCAACCTCATCCCATTCTGCGCGGTGCACTTCCCGGTTGCAGTGGATGAACTGCTTCAAGTCGTACTTCTCTACGAAGTCACTGAAATATTGGTAGATTTCAGGAGCGCCCGCGTAGGAGGCAGACCAGTCCGGTTTTCCCTCGAAGGAATATACATAGTTGTGTGCGGGCATATCACATCTGCAGCCGGGGTCTAAGGAATTGATACATAGGATTAGCTTCTCAAGGGGAATGACAGCTGTTAGAATAATTCTCGTAAAATTACTCACATCGATTCTCAAACCACGTTCCTCCTACATCGCTATTCTTCTCAAAGATATGGAGCGTGAAGTCGGTGAAGTGTCGCTTCAATTTGTACGCCAACATAATACCGGACGCACCCGCACCGATGCACACCACACGGAGATGCCGGTTGGCATGAAGCGGCCTCTCCAACTGTGGCTCGGAAGAGGGATTGATACCTGTAACACCGGTTGACAAACCATTTCCGTGATGGCCTTCAGACCCAGTAGCGACGACAGTTTCTGTAGTCATAGTGGCTCSTTCGATGTGAAATGCAAAATAAAAGAATGCGAAACGCAGAGCGGGATGCCTCTGAGTATCTGAATGGGCTACTTAAAATAAATCCAAAGTTAGCTGCCTCCCTTGATCTGTCTGGCATCAGCTGGTGTCGAGGTTGTCGATATACTTCGTTATCAGGTAACGATGTTGGTAATCGGCATACCAATGCGTTTCTAAACTAGCGCGTTACTGGTAATTTACTACCCCATACCGATATTAGATACGGAGCAAAAAGCCCAAAAATAATCCGAGCAAAAAGCCAACAGAAAAGGACTACCATAGCCTGTACTCCAACGAATCTATACGTTTGTGAAAGAAAGGGTCGCCGCTGGTGCAAGTGTTGAGTCCCTGCAAATAATATCGAAGACACAATGTTCGGCTAGCCTCGCAAATAACGCGCGTTGGTTCATATTGCATGTCTCGCTCATTCCCACTGCCAGAAAAAATATCCTGCTCCCAGAATTATACAGCGATTCCCTCTTTCTTCTTGAATATCACCCCTTGTTTTACCCAGCAAACTGATCAACGGAAGAGCCTCACAATGGCAACGGAAACCTCAGAGCAACCGCCAGAGATGGTAAAGACAACGGAGCAGTCTGACAGTAGCGAGAACGTGACGATATCGGAGAGCTCGTTGGAGATCAAGTTAAAACTTTTCCAGGAGCGCGTTGAGAGAATGTCCGCCTGGGAGGTGTTCCTCGTCTGGTTCGCCCTCGCGCTCTCAAACCTGTGTGTGTTCTTGGACGAAGGTATCATTTCAACTGCTATCCCACGTATTACGGACAAGTTTCAATCTTTGGGCGATGTCGGTGTAAGTCAATATTCAAGCCGTCTGCGTGTTCTTTCTAATGATAACGTACACAGTGGTACGGCTCCGCGTATAATATCACACTCAGCTCCTTCCAGCTGGTGTATGGACGGCTTTTCAACGAATTCCCGCTCAAAGTCACCTTCCTGGCGGCTTTGGCCATTTTCGAAATCGGTTCGCTCGTCTGTGCGACCAGCCCCAACTCTGTTGCCTTCATCATCGGCCGTGCCATCGCCGGCCTGGGAGCGGCAGGCTTGCAGAGCGGCAATTTTGCACTGCTCGCCGCCGCTCTCCCTCCAAAGAAGCTGCCTTTGTACATGGGCGCTCTGGGGATGGTGTACGGCATCGGCGCCGTCCTAGGCCCAGTGATGGGTGGTATTATCACCAACAGCTACTTGACCTGGAGATGGTTCGTCACTCCATCCTTGCCTTCCTCTTAACATTTGGTGAGGACATTTGTGTGTATGAGGGGCTGACAGATCAACTCTAGGTGTTTTTACATCAACCTGCCTATTGCGGCACCCACGGCTGTGGCGACCATCTTCCTGATCAAGGTCCCACCAACCGACAAAGGCAACAAGCCTCTTCTAAAGAAAATCTATAATTTGGACCCGCTGGCGGTCGTGATCCTGCTGCCATGCATCATCTCCCTAATACTGGCGCTGCAATTCGGTGGCGCACTGTATAGCTGGAATGATGGCCGCACCATTGGCTGCTTCGTGGCGTTTGGCGTGTTGCTTCTAGTCTTCCTAGTTGAACAGTGGTGGATGGGTGATGGAGCGCTAGTTCCTCCCCGGCTGGTGAGAAATCCCGTCGTGCTCTTTGGAGCCCTGTATGCCTTCTGTTTCGACAGCGCCTTTTACTCACTTGTCTACTATGTAAGTGTACCATAACCATTTTCGACATATCTGCTAATTTCAGTTTTTCTCAAAAGATGCCTCTCTGGTTTCAAGCTGTGGAAGGTGTCAGTGCCGAGGACTCCGGCATCCGCTATCTCCCACTGGTCCTCTCTCTCGTCATGACCATTTTCCTAGGTGGCTGGGCTGTTACCAAGGTTGGTTATTTCCAGCCCTTCATGCTGTTGGGTACCGCCTTGCTGGCCACCGGCGCAGGTCTGCTGTCGACGCTAGTTCCATCCTCGGGCAAGGGTAGCTGGATCTCATACCAGATTCTGGCAGGTCTAGGCATCGGCGTAGCGACACAGCAGGCTGTCGTTGCCATCCAAGCCATACTCAGTGGTGACGATGTCAATATAGGCATCGCACTAGCTATCTTCACCCAGTGTTTCGGCCCCACCATTTTTATCACTGTCAGCCAGGCTGTCTTTGAAGGCACCTTGACCAGCGGCCTGAACGACCATCTACCTGGCCTCATCAGCCCCTCGCAGATAAAGAACCTTGGTGCCACGCAGCTCCGGGATCTTGTCTCTCCCCCCCAATTACCAATAGTGCTAGAGATATACAGCTACGCTTTGTCGCGCACCTACCTAACAGCTTCGATCATGGCGGCATTGAGCGGACCACTGATCTTCTGTATGGGCTGGCGGAAGCTTCCCTCTCCCCCCGAAGAATCAGGGGAGTATCAAGGAGGCAACAATGAAGCTAACACTGAGGCCAACACTGAGGCAAAAAGCGACGGGGGCGAGACATCGCTCAAGGCGGAGGCCGCCAAGGAGGCCACCTCAATTACGGCATCGCAGTAGAGGATCCCCGTCCCCTGTTCAGACCCAAAGTTATTCGAGTTCGTTCAGCGGTAACTATATGGTTTTCTAAGACAATAATGGACTTTACGGTACCTAAGACTTCACAGCGTTTAGAGATATCTCTGCCTTCTGTTCCACCACGGATGGGACACCTATAATATCAGGGTTTACGTCTTTTATCTAAACAACTTTTCCACATCGAAATTTATCTAAGATCTTTTTGGCTTGAAGTTATTCAATACTATATTGTTAAACTCTCACTACTTTAGCTCAAGCTCAATTGAGCATTGTCTGTGGATCTGAAATCAACGAAAATACTGTTAGAGCCGTAGAGACAGTATCTATGGTGTAATAACCGCCAAAATAGCTCAGCAAGTCGTTGTCATAACAATGAATCGCTCAATTGCGGCATTTTTGCCATTGGGCATCTACCTGAGATCAGATATAACAAGCCTGTACTAAATTCCTCGTAGCGGACAAGGGGACAAACCACTTTCATGAAGTCCATATACCATAGGGTTACGGTTATTTATATGGGCCCATACAACCAAGCAAATAGCGCCTTGTTTACTAATGGCTTGTAAACTGCCGCTCTAAACGCTTCTGTCTGTATGCCAGCGCCAACACGCACATGTGCTAAAACGATGCATGTCTCGGAGCGCTCAATAGATCAATACAGCAAGGATTTCCCGCGGCTTAAAGCGATCTCCGGAACGCTTTGTTGCATGTGACCTGTACTGTGGGAATAGCTTCGGCCCTTCATGTATGCGTTTTACCAGGTTGTTGGGCATGCGTTGGCGAGGCCTGTTTCTCCCAATAGGCTAGTCTTAGGAATCAGTTATTAATTAGGAATTATGTTACCATATTGATCAAATCAACGTTTAGGTCAGTTGGACCAGCCTCGCACTGATCCATTGATGCTTCGTGTTCTTGGGCTGTGCTAAACCAACAGTATCCTTTCTATCTGTAGCACTATCATATAGGCTGCATCATCTATATGGGTAAAAGCTGGTTCGGCGAATATATCATGCATATGGCCGCAGGCTTGTGCTAGGATAATAAAGGCCGGGGTAATGATGTAGATTTTTGATCATCTAGTTAAGCAAAGACATTTAATTAATTAGCAAGTGGAGGTTACATGCATCCTATATTGATTAGGAATTTAGGATTAGCGCCAAGGAAATACATTACCATACATATTAGTATACGTGCTTATGAGGGGCGTGGGCTAAACTATTGTTACTATAACTACGTACAAATATCGCACCACTGTGTGTACTTTTTACCCAAGCTGTTGCAATCTAGATAAGTAGCGTTACTTAGCTAGATCAGACTATACGAAGCTTAATTTGTTAAGCATCTTAGTACGTCTATTATGCATCAACACATATACTGAGACCAATAAAATCAAACGCCCAACATTAATATATTAGAGATGCAATCTACCTGAAAGGGCTGTAAACAAAATAGAACGCCAGAGAATACCAACTAATACTAGAAAACCAGATACAACAAAAAAACGGAAAGCGTAAAAAGAAATATGTGGATACAACCAACAAAGGGTCCAGGGTCTCTAAGGTACAGATTTAGATAGCCAGTGTGACTTACGATACATATAGCACTATGCATGCAGCAAGAAGCAGATATGATAGATATATTATCCAATAAATAAGCAGTACTGTGCATACGGCGCAGAACGTGGGCATAAATAGATATGTTGCCTAATAACAAGGGGTACTGTGCGTGCGGCGCAGGACTAGATAGTAGTACCTATTACTCTCTGATATTATCAATTAGGCATAGTATAGTAAGAATAGTATATCCAGAGCCTCTAAATCCACTAGTACAGCAGTGCACTAAAATTGCTGTGTTATTTCTAAAATTGCGTTATCATCTAGTACAGTGTTTCAAATGTAAATAACATGTATTCTATACCATACTCTGTAATACCAATACAGTATAACCGAAATGTCAGTCAGCATATTGTCTTTCAGGTTGTTGCTTACCTAGATGGAGAGGAACTTGGAACGCCTGGAAGATGGCGTAGATACTCCTCAAAGGTATGGATGGCGGCGGCGAGTAGCCATACCTTGCTGCATTGGTGCACTTAAATGGCTATAAGTACGATATCGGCTGCTTCCCAGATCAGGCCTCTTGAGTAGTGATACATGTAAAGACGATAAAGTCATCTCGTTAACTCAGCATGTTGTATTCACGAAGATCCAAATCCCAGAGACTTCGGTCGATCAAGAGCTCAATCTCTCACAGCGATAGATCAGTCTCTGATGTAGTCAGGCCTAGTATTGTAGGAACCGACAATCATTTTATACCTCCTATCCTACCAGATCCCAAAGATATTCCATCTATTCCTGTGCTGCCTGCCTCGGAGAACGATGACGAGAAAACTGCCTGGAGCAGACACCTGAGGGAGCTTCTCTTAACTCATTCCCACACCAGCTTGACACGTCCGTCGCAAATCAGGAACCCCAGTTACTCGCCAGCATCACCGGGGGTTCTTGTGAAGTGAATGGCGCAGAAGTCTCGTCTCAACAGGCAGCTGGTCTGGTCAGTGCCGCGTGGGCCATCGTCCTGTCACGTCATTCCGAAAGCACCGAGACTTTGTTTGGCTTGCAGTACTTCAATTCTCCTCAGGTATCGTCGTCGATGCTGCCCATGCGCGTGCAGGTTGATCGCCTTCAGCTGGTCTCGCACTTCCTCCCCTACGTGAGAGAGTGGTCAGACAGAGTCATCTCGTCTCATCTCGATCTTGAAGATATCCGATCTCTCAACGCAGGTGCAGAGGTTGCCACTGGCTTCCAAACTGTCATCCGTTTCCTGGAGGGTCGTCTGGAGTGGCACAAACAGTCCAGCTCTCCGAATTATGGTGACAAGCCTGGGAGATCATCACAATACTCGCTGATAATTTACTGCTCCCGCTACGGTAACGCGCTGTCCTTTCTGGCCGAGTTTAACCAGACGATCTTGCCAACGTCCACCGTGAGGTTGTTGATAGATGACCTGGAGCATGCGGTGTGGCAACTCATCAACGGTCGAGACGACCAAGCTCTTCGACTGGACAGTCTTGAACAGCTGGGGCCACATGCACGTCGACAGTTACTTCGGTATAATAGACCGTAAGTAAACTACATTTGGATCTCACAGACGAGCTAGCTTGACTAACACTTAATCCTCAGACTGGCTCCCAAACTTAATTCATTCGTGCATGACATCATCGAGCAGCAAGTTTCTGAGCTGCCCCAAGCCGCAGCCATTGATGCGTGGGACGGCCAGCTCAGTTATTCTCAGCTCTGGGAGAGGAGTAGGGCACTCGCCCACCACCTCCAGCGACTGGGCGTTGGTCCCGGCGTGTTGGTGCCGCTGATATTCGAGAAGTCGAGCAAAAGCGTGATTGCGATACTCGCAGTCCTCCAAGCCGGAGGCGCAACAGTCGCCTTAGACCCAAGCGTCCCAGTGGTGCGTCAGCACACCATCATTCGTGATGTAGGAGCGTTCGTTGTCATCACATCAAGCACGCACCGCGACAAGGTACCTGCGCACATCACCATCGCCAGCCTCAAATATAACGTCGTGCTGGACGACGATCTTCTGCGCCAGTTGGCCGGAGTCACGGAATCCGGGCTTATTCAACACACGCCTGTTTCCACGCCGGATGACCCTGCATATGTCATATTCACGAGCGGGAGTACTGGGAAACCCAAGGGAGTCGTCATCAGCCACTCCGCATTCGTGTCGAGCTCTGCAGGATACAGCAAGGCCATATATTTGACTAGTCCACGAAGCCGAGTGCTACAATACTCTTCATTTACATTCGACGCCTGCATGCTCGAAATCCTCACGACACTCACTGTCGGAGCATGCATCTGCATCCCCTCCGAAGAGGATCGTCTCAACGACTTGGCCAAGTGCATCAATTCCTTTGACGTCAACTGGACGATATTGACTCCGTCGGTCGCCTCCCTACTTGACCCAAAAGACGTTCCGGGTCTCGAGGTCATCGGTATGGTGGGCGAGGCGTTGCCGTTCCACTTGGCCGATCGTTGGGCTGGCCACGCGAAAACTATCAACGCCTACGGTCCGGCCGAAGCCTCCATCTTGACCGTGATCAGCGAGCCACGTATCGCAGGATCTGGGCCGGTGTACCTGGGCCGTCCACCCAACTGCGCTGTGTGGCTCGTGGACCCGGACAATTTTAAGCAGCTCGTCCCATTTAATACCGTCGGCGAGATTGTCCTGGAGGGCCCGGTTCTAGCGACTGGCTACCTCAATAACCGCGAGCTGACAGAGGCCGCCTTTGTCGAGGATCCTGAGTTTCTGCGTCCCGTTATAGGCGCCAGCACCGGAGGCATTGTGCCGCGCGTTTATCGTACTGGTGACCTGGGCCAGATGCACGCAGACGGTGTCATCGAGTTCCTTGGCCGCAAAGATACACAGGTCAAGATTCGAGGGCAGCGTATAGAGCTCGGTGAAATTGAATCCAATATCAAAAAACTGCTCAGTGATGAGTCTGATGACTCTTTGGAGATTGTGGTCGAGGTGCTGTGGCCTGACAGCAAGGATCGGAAGCAGAACCAG
This sequence comes from Talaromyces amestolkiae, assembly GCF_001896365.1. NCBI lineage: Eukaryota > Fungi > Ascomycota > Eurotiomycetes > Eurotiales > Trichocomaceae > Talaromyces > Talaromyces amestolkiae. The sequence continues at coordinate 827,678 of NW_024468039.1, read as the reverse complement.
GGCGACACCGGAGCGATGGTGCTAACCTGCTTTGCCTGCAAGAAAAACACCTCCCCGCCAGATGCTAACAGCCTGGCTCTCTTTAGTGATCACAAAGACCCTGGTCACTCGGCAACTGAGATTTCTAAACTCATGAAAAGAACCATGGAGCGGCTAGCCGGAATCCTTCCAACATATATGATCCCCAAGGTCATCCTCCCTTGCCAGGCAATCCCACACACTTCCTCAGGGAAGACAGACCGCAAGCGTCTTCGAGCTCTCGGTGCACAGATGTCAACAGACATATTGCTCACTCTAGGAATCCCTTCTGCGCCGTCAGCCGCCGTATCCGATCCCATCGAGGCTCTCAGTGAGACGGAGCGTATCCTGCAGGAGATCTGGGCTAAGCTCCTCGGGCTGCCACAGCAGTCAATCGGGCCGAACGACGATTTCTTTAAACTGGGGGCGGATTCCATGGTTGCGATCAAGATGGTCGCCGCGTGTCGCAAAGCTGGTTTGAAGATCACATACGCAACCATTTTCGGCAAACCGGGGCTCCGTGAGATGGCCGCTGTGTGTGAGCGCCCCAAGGAGGCAACAACGGACGGACTGACTGCATCCCACCAAATTCCAGCCCCAGTTCCATCCCAGATCCGTCCATTCAGCATGCTGAAGCCGCAAGATATCCTGGAGTTGACTGAAGAGGCGGCCATACAGTGCAATATGAGCAAGGATTCCATCGAAGATCTCTATCCTTGTACGTACCTTCAAGAGGGTTTGATGGCCGTCAACTTAACGAGGCCTGGAGCTTATACAGCTCAGATGGTGCATGAACTTCCCAGAGGCACTGATATGGTGCGATTTAGACACATCTGGGAAACGATATATGCGGCGTGCCGGATTCTCCGGACCAGGTTTGTGATGACCTTGGCCGGGTCTCTCCAGGCTGTTATCAAGGGTCGTATCCAGTGGAATGCAGCCGACAGTCTCGAAAGCTATCTAAAGCGTGATGAGGGGGAGCTCATGGTGCCCGGCGTTGCGCTGAGCCGGTTCGCCATCATCACTGGCCCGGATGGCCACGCCACGCATTTCGTCTGGACGATGCACCACATGCTCTACGATGGCTGGACGCTTGGGTTGTTGTTACGAAAGGCAAACGCCATGTATCGGGGTGTCAAGTTTTCCATTATTGATGACTTCTGCCACTTCGTTGCCTACACCAAGTCCCTAGACAAAGACAGTATGGGAAGGTACTGGCAGCAGGAGCTCAAGGATGCTCCAGCCTCGACATTTCCGGTATCTTCACGGCTAGGCTACCAATCTATCGCCCGGACAATCATCCGGGACCGTCTCGAGCTCAGCCATTCGCCTCCCGCAGGCTTAACGCTGCCATCGCTGATCCGAGCTGCCTGGGCGATCATGATCAGCCATTTCTCCCAGACGGATGATGTGGTTTTTGGAGCCATTGTCTCTGGGCGCAGCACTCCCATGCCTAATATTGAATTGATTGTGGGGCCTGTAATTGCTACCGTCCCCGTCAGGCTGCGCGTACAGCCCGACCAGCGTGTGCTGGACTTCCTTCGTCACGTGCAGAACCACTCCATACAGATGTTGCACTACGAGCAGGCCGGCATCCAACAAATTCGACAGTTGAATAGCCACACTAAACGCGGGTGCGAATTCCAGAACCTACTTGCCGTCCAGTTTGACTGGGAGGAAGACAATGGCTTGCTCGCGAAACCTCAGTACCGTGAGGAGTTCACCACCTATCCGGTGACCTGCGAGGTAAAAGTGATACAAAGTAGAAAGGCCATTGAGTTCGCCACGCATGTCGACGAGGAGGTGACCAGTCGCCTTGTGGTGGCCCAGGCTATCGGCCAGGTCAAGACCATCCTTCACCAGCTGGTCCGATTATCTGCAGAGTCAGCCACGACTCTTAGCGAGATCAAAGTAGACGACGAACTTGGAGAATATGATGACGGGGACAAGGAGTCGGCAGAGGAATCAATGCCTTTATCCTCATCCTCTTTGCCACCACAACTGCCGCTTCCGGTGACCGTGCGTGCTTGCATCCATGACTTGATCAGAGAAGTGGTAGAACGCCAACCTAACGCAGAAGCGCTCTACTCATCTCTCTTATCGGTGTCGTACTGGGAGTTGGATGACTTCTCGACGAAACTTGCTGCCCATCTCATCAGCGTTGGTGTTGCTGCCGGGACCCTGGTGCCGCTGTGCTTCGAGAAATCAGTCTGGACAGTGGTCGCAATGCTTGCCGTGCTTAAAGCCGGTGCTGTATTTGTCGCATTGGATCCCAGCCAGCCCTTGACCCGGTTGAAAAGTATTTTACAGGACACCGAGACGAGTGTGCTCTTGACCTCGAAACTGCACGCGCGAGTGACCATCCTGCCCGTAGCCAACGTCATCGTCGTCGAGAAAACTCTACTGCAACGGCTGACAAGGCCAGAAGAACGAGGTATCTCGCTCAAAAACCGAGCCTCGCCGGACGATCTTGCATACCTTATCTACACCTCGGGCTCGACAGGCAAACCCAAGGGTGTCATGATCTCCCATTCGGCGTATGTATCTGGCGCGCTGGATCACGGCCCTCGACAGGGTATCCGGCAGCAGCAGAGCCGTGTGCTGCAGTTTGCCTCGTACAGCTTCGATGCCAGCCTAGTCGAAATCCTTACTACCTTGGTTCATGGCGGCACTGTGTGTGTGGCGAGCGACAAGGAGCGGCTTGAAGACGTCCATGGCTTTATGCAGCGAGCCCAGATTGACTATGCCGTGTTGACACCTTCCGTGGTACGATTGCTGCGCCCGGCCGATCTGCCGTTGCTTCGGACCCTCGTGCTTGTCGGTGAGGCAGCAGATGACGAGCTGGTCAAGCGCTGGCTGGACGCCGCAGTGGATGTATTCAACGGCTACGGACCCAGTGAGTGTTCTATTGTGGTCGCCGTGCAGAAGATGGCGCCTGGAATGAACGTCCGCAACATCGGCTTGCCCGTTGCTGCGCGAGCGTGGGTCGTGAATCCAAATAATGTTGACGAGCTCCTGCAGGACGGAGAGGATGGTGAGCTTCTCGTAGAGGGACCAACACTGGCCCGAGGCTACCTTAATAACCGCGAGGCCACTGAGAGCGTATTCATTTGGAACCCTGCATGGGCCCTGCAGGAGGGAGAGGAAAACAGTGGCAGACGCATGTATAGGACAGGGGATATGGTGCGACGCAACCCGGATGGCTCCTTATATTATATTGGCCGCAAAGACTTGCAAGTCAAGGTTAATGGTCAGAGAATCGAGCTGGGTGAAATCGAGGCCCACCTCTCTAGGTGCTCGCAAGTCAAGAACGGGCTTGTACTGTTCCCATCCAGTGGGAAGTTCGCCAAGCAGCTCACAGCTGTCCTTGAGCTGGAAGGCAATAACTACAAGTTCAGTGAGCAAGTAGTCCACATTCGAAATTACCTTTCCACCCGAATCCCACCCGCTGTGGTCCCGAAGCATTGGCTGGATATCCACTCACTGTCGGACGGCGGCCTACCCCTGTTGCCCTCTGGCAAGGTGGATCGAAGCACCGTCGTCTCCTGGTTGACCAAGCGCGTCAGTATTGATGCGGACCTGTTTATGGGCACGCGAGAAGCTGCCTTAGAGCGGGAAACTGCAGCCACCACGATACAGATAAGCGAAAACCCGGCAGCGGAGCTGGCTGCTAAAGTTTCATCCATGCTCCCGGGAGACAGGTCGCTCGCGTTGCAACATGGGGAAGGTTTCCGAGACGCTATTTTTTCTCAGTCCGGCTTGGACTCGCTAGATATGATGTCCCTTATCCACTACATTTCCGGCCGATATCGGGTGCATGTCAACATGCAGCTTCTAATGGACAAGTGTACTACAATTAGGAAGCTCGCGCAGTTAATCACGGAATCTCAATCTTCCGGCTGGGAGAAGCCAAACGATGTTACTGCAACTGCCACGCCGATTGACATCATGGCCGAGATCAATAAGTATGATGCCCGAGTTGCTGCAGTTCAGCTCAGCTCATCCGTCCTCAGCAGCAAGCTTTCCGAGGAAACCCTGATCAACCGAAGTGCCCGGCACAAGAGTGGTTCTAACGGTCACTCACTTTATCGTGGCAGGTTGCAGCAACGGTCGAGAAATTCTAGCCATGGCCAGAGCAGCACCAGCAGTAACGGCAGCACCAGCAGTTCCTCCGGTTTTAATATCCTCACCGGCTCGACAACAGACAGTAAACCCGCAATGAGCAGCCTACTCAAGCCTGATCACCTCATCGTGCTGGTCACCGGCGCTTCGGGATTTATCGGTACACAAATCATCCGGCAGCTGCTAGAGAAGCCGACAGTGGCACAAGTTATTGCCCTAGTCCGCGACGATGAGCACCAGCCGGCACGGACCCGTACTATCGCCTCGGCGCAGAAGGCGCTTTGGTGGACAGACCTGCATGCCGAGAAGCTCGAGGTCTGGGCTGGTGACCTCTCMAAGCCGCATCTGGGCCTGGATGCCAGCCGATGGGGCCTGCTGAACAGCTCAGACAATAGCAAGCGTGTTGATGTTATCGTCCATGCGGGGGCAGCTGTGAACTGGACCCGGAGCTATGTCGATTTGGAAGCCGTCAATATCGGCTCCTCCGTCGAGCTGCTGCAGCTCGCTGTGACGGGTAGTCGGCCGCGCCTCGTATATGTTTCCGGCGGCCGGCAATGGAAGTCAGAGCACGAGTGCGACGAGGATGTTGCGCTCTTCCTGGCTAATGACATAGGGTACAGCCAGACTAAGTTCGTGGCCGAAGCCGTCATCCGGCGAGCGGCGTTGCGAACCTCCCCAGACTGCAGCAACATATCTATCATCAAGCCCGGCTTGGTTATAGGCACAGCGCAAGAAGGAGTTGCCAACATTGACGACTACCTTTGGCGCCTGACAGCTGCAAATATCGCTATCGGTGCCTTCGACAGTGCGCAGGCGCGCGAGTGGCTACATCTCTCGGATGTGACAACACTTGCCCGCCTGGTGGTGGAGACTGCTATCGACCCCGGCTTGGACCAGAACCCCCAGATCCCTGTTCAGTACATCCGTGATGGCATGACCTGGGGAGCCCTATGGGACATCATCCGAAACCTGGGCTACCAGCTGGAGGCCAAGAGTACCGCGCAATGGTACGCAGCCATACGCGCTGACCTTATCGCCCGCCGGGAGCAGCATCCTCTATGGCCACTGTTCCACCTGTTTGGCGAGGAGACCGAGGACAGTGAGGACACCGCGAACTCGTTAGTCACTGCCGACGAAGTCCCAGTCCCTCCACTACACCTGCGCATTGCCGTGGTCAAGAACGTGGAGTTCCTGGCTCAGATCGGTTTCCTCCCAGCTTCTCCCCAGAGCCAGATCCACGGCCCCAGATCCCTCTTGGGACAACCCTTCTCCAGGTCTCGGTAATCAGCAGAAGCTGCAGGATATTTTGGGACGAACTTTAACACGCCTATGATGATCAAATAATTTAAATTGTGGCGACTAGGGAGCTGAGAAAAGTGACTTGGAGCTCATTCAAACGATGAAATTTGACACAAACTTCAAGGCTCAAGAAGGTTGCAGACGGAAATCGACTTTGATTCTCTTTTCTCGTAACTCTGAAGTCAACACGCATACGAAATAGCATTCAGTTCAAGCCAGGCAGCCATTTATTTGTTACAATATCCTTAGTTGCGAAGAATTCAGCGATAGTTAAGCCCTGCAAAGTGATTGCTATAGCGAGTCTTGCCTGTTAAATTCAATTTCTTGGAGGATATTAATCTCAAAACTAGTTTCTTCTTTTCTTTTTTAGTCTGCTTATGGCCTTTCTTTCTCATGTTGTCATTTTGGGACTTCAAAGCATTGCAATGTGGGAAGTATTATGGATTCGCTGTCAGGGTTCGCTCTCAGTCTTACCCTAACGTTGGATTCCGGTGCTCTGGAGGAATTATTATTGTCTCTTAGGATTTCGAGTCTTGTATTTCTCCACTCTTTCTGCAAATCAGCAGTCCTTTTGTTCTTATCCTTGCTTCTAGTTCATCTGTCAGTTTGCAGAATTTATTTTACGTTCCCATGCCAGATCTTTACATTCGCAAGCACATGCCACATTTTGTGGGTTTGAAGGTGCTCAAGCAAATTGTTTATACGCCAGCGTGCACCTACGCCAAAACGATGCATGTCTCGAAACACTCAAACGAGTCCTCGGAACGCTTTGTTATACGCAGTTCACACACTAGGAATAGCTTCACTAATCCCCTGTGGAATACACATTCCTTTACATTTGTGGGGAAATCACCACCAAGATGAAGCCTTTGCAAGGCCTCCATGTAGGCTTAATAGAGCCTATTCCCCCCCTCCACTTTATATTAGAGATCAGCCATTAGTCATCAGTCATCAATAGTATTAGGATACCATACCATATCGATCAGGCTCAACCTTAGAGGCTTCTCGGACTAGCCTCGCACCAATCCCTGCTTCGTGCTCTAGGACCGTGCTAAACCGACACCAATATTCTATTAGGTAGCTGTACGATGAAAAACTAAGCATGGAGATAGGAAGATGAGCTGGCTCTCCAATGAAGCCATCGAATAAAATGATCAATCCGCAATCGTTATGTGTGAGAAAAAGATCACAAGTATACCCGTGGAGTAGCTCATGAATCGTACAAACCCTACATGCCAGATTTCACACAAATCAGCTCCGAAGAAAGTCTATATAAAATCAGCTGTAGAACATAATGTACTCAAACAGACAACTCAGTGTATACAATCTTGCTAGTCACTTCTTCTTTTACCGTCTTCAGGATTGGCCTGGAGTAATCCGCCAATCCGACAACCGACACAGTGGGCATCGATCGTGTCTCCTAGATTTTTCATAGCTTAGTAGTTTCTAGGTTTGATTTTGTATTTAATTGGATTTTTTGTTTCTGTTGCGTCAATGGTTACTAGAGGAGTTAGCAGGCTTGTCGTCGATTAATCTAAATCGATGAGGTGCCCATAATAATCGTCACTATCCCAGTATTTTCATATAGGGTCCACCAGCGCCCCTGACGAAGAAGCATACAACTCGCCCGTTGGTGTTGTGGTTCGATTCTAGGCACTTGCTTATTTCTTTGGCTACTCGGCCTTGTTCAATGTGTGTATACATATCTAAACATTGTCTACGAAGGTTGACTGGACTGGAGGGTCCGCGTCCTGTCAGCGGTTTTCGCTGAATTTTGGACTCTTCCTTTCCGACTGCGAATACTGATGTTCTGATGAGAGCCATCCCTCTGTTCCTGACTACAATGAATGTCTCGCTGAGGAGAGAAATATGTCCGGGAGCGGGTGATCTGATGTTACGGGAATCCTTAGCCAACAAAACGAGCGCTGATTGGCTGCGTGGAGGCGTTTCACCAGACAATGGCGAAACAGTAGGGTCAGTTATTAATACACAAAGGACTATACTTGATTTGGAATATTCCCATTCTTATTTTATTTTTCTTTATTATTGTACTCCCTCCAACAGTATATTATTTTATGGTAAGGCAAAGCGTAGAAAGCAAGAATATGTACTATGTAGGCAAGGAAGCAGTTAGCAGCAAGCACTAGCTGTTCCGCATTACTCAAGCCCTAGCCCTAAGTCTCGTCTGGAATGTACCAGGACAACAACCTGGCTAGACCCTGGCAACGACAGTCACCGATCGACTCGAGAAATGTGCAAGATCTCGAATCATGCCGGGATTTACACATTGCGTAGTGCGATTTTCAGGGTCAGACAATTAAATAACACGAGGACCCCCTGTTCAGCTTGGTACATGAATAAGTGCCCAGACCGAAGCATTCCAGAATTCGTACAAATTGCCTGACAACGAATATTCTGTCGTCTAGGCCCTAGTTCAAATAAACATTTAGAGCATATATGTATCGCTTCGACATCTCCATTTGCTTCTTACCAAATTTATCTCATTTGGTATTTAACCACCCGTCCACACTTCTCAATTGTAACCATCACCAAACACCGAATCTACCCAAATACCTTAATTTGATCTCCTGCCAGCGAACAATTATCAGTTGTCCGTCGATCAGCGAAACGTGCAAGCCGGCTGGTGTTTCAAGTTTCGACAAGCTCGCTCGTCTTAGGGCTTGCGGCGTCAACGCGGCACCAATCAACGGGCCCAGGTCCCTGAACATCTCAAACAAGCCCCTGTTCGAAGAACAGCGTTTTCTTCACAGCCTCGACAAACGATTTGTTTCTTAATCGGGAGAAGTGGGGTCTTGAAACAAGACTATCCTTCGTAATTGAATCGCGAAAGGGTTCGATAGGTCTGATGATCCATCCTATGCTTGTTTCTATTGTTTCGTCTATTGTGAAGAAACGGGCGCTGATTGGCCGGGATCGCATTATCTAGGCCAACAAACGGGCTTCACGCTCTTTATTAATCGTCCTGAATAAAGCGATACTACCTGATACCTGATACAATAGAATAGAGGCAAATCGCTGTAAGTGGGCCGCATTGTATTCTATTCAGTGTCTGTGGTCTAGGGCCAGTGCCCTCCTGCCGTGTGCTGCTTACTACTTGACTCTCTAGATCTCCCCCTTCTCTTCCTCTTTTCTCTTCTTCGCTCTGCCAAATATCTCGACTTTATCTATTTTCTTTCTATCTCAGCTTCGGCATTCATTCTTTTGTGGCTGGKGTCCGCAGTCGTTCTTTCCTTTCGATTATTTGCGACGATTCACTGTCCCGGTGACGGCCAGTTAGTGATTGATTGCACGCGAAGTAAGTACAAATCTATATTATGTGATACAGTTGGGTACCTGATGCTAATATTCTACAGTTGTATACACATTGTACGTGGTTTCGAGGCAGCACCCTACAATAGAAGAAAGCATAAACCTAACCGCCCTGGAAGTGATACAGACCATCATCAGTGTCCTTCAACCCAACTTGAGAAGCCGTTTACCACTCGTTCAAGACATCTGCCGGCCAGATCACATTTACAAGTTCATTCAATACAAACGACACCATGCTTTTCGTCAAGATTCTTTTGCTTCTTGGCTTTTCAGCCCTACTGCAGGCTGCGCCTACGCCACAAGCCAGCACTGCTGCTTCATCTTCTGGTTTCTGGATGGCCAACATTCAGCGACAGGGTACAGTGGCATTTGGAAACTCGTCAAGCTACCAGATCTTCCGCAATGTAAAGGACTTTGGCGCTAAAGGTATGCCTAGAACATGAGAACCTGTGGATGATGTAATACTCATATTTATAGGTGACGGATCAACTGATGACACCGATGCCATTAACAGCGCTATCTCCAGCAGCGATCGATGTGGCTTAGGATGCGACTCGTCAACAACAACTCCAGCTATTGTCTACTTCCCCCCCGGGACCTATGTCGTTTCGAAGCCCATTGTCCAATACTACTATACGCAACTCATTGGTGACGCTACTGACTTGCCTGTTCTAAAAGCTGCCGCCGCCTTTTCTGGCATGGCTGTCATTGATTCTGACCCATACACTGACACAGGCGCCAACTGGTACACGAACCAGAACAATTTTTTCCGTCAGGTTCGCAACTTCGTTATTGATCTTACTGCTATGCCTCAGAGCTCTGGAGCCGGTATCCATTGGCAAGTGGGTCAAGCTACTAGTCTTCAAAACATTCGGTTTGAGATGGTCAAAGGAGGTGGCGACGCCAACAAACAAGAGGGTATCTTCATGGACAACGGTTCAGGTGGTTTCATGACCGACTTGACCTTCAATGGTGGCAACTATGGAATGTTCTTGGGAAATCAGCAGTTTACAACCCGAAATTTGACTTTCAATGGTTGCAATACCGCTATTTTCATGAATTGGAACTGGGCTTGGACTTTCAAATCTGTCACGGTAAATGACTGTGCGGTTGCTCTGAACATGTCCAACAGCCCATCGAACCAGACTGTAGGCTCGGTCATGATGTTGGACAGCACACTCTCAACTACCGGTCAAGCCATCGTTACTGCCTGGACCCAAGACAGCATTCCTATTGGCGGTGGTGACTTGATTCTGGACAACGTCGACTTTACTGGATCTAGCGTCGCCGTCGCTAGCATCGGTGGCGATACAATTCTAGCAGGTGGCTCTGTTGTCAAGTCATGGGTCCAAGGTAACACGTATACCGGCGGCTCTACCTCCAGCAAACGTGATCTTGAATCTACAAACCTTGAGGATGATACCTGCCCAGCACCCGAGGTTGTTACCGTGACTGTCTATCAGACTCTTGGCAATGGTGCTTCAGAGGCCACATCTATCCCTGTCGCCTCAGCGGCTGCTGGTACCTCTGTAGCTTCGCGACTCAGCCCTGCTCAGTCCGACTCTGCATCTGGATCTCTATCTGGTGCTGCAGCTTCTTCCAAGATCCCCTCATCAGCTACCGGTAGCCCGTCCACCGGTAAAGCATCTCAGACAGCCACAACTGGGACACCAGCTTCTGGCACATCTTCTCCTAGCTCTGGGTCCTCTGCGCGAACTTCCGCCCTAAGCAGCAAAACTCACTCCGCTGTCGCTTCAGGTAGCACATGTGCGGCTCCATCTGCAACTAAATCCCGCGTTCAAGCAACCAGAGCAGCAGCATCCAAGCCCGCCGCTCTTGTTGACAGCTCTGGTAAAGTGTTTGAGCGTTCCAAGCCACAGTATGAGACGGTTGCTGCATCGTCCTTCGTCAGCGTTAAGTCTGCTGGTGCCAAAGGTGATGGTACAACGGATGACACTGCGGCCATTCAAAAAGTTCTCGACAGCGCGACTTCCGATCAAATTGTTTACTTCGATCATGGCGCTTACCTTATCACCTCTACCATCAAAGTCCCTAAAAATATCAAGATCGTTGGTGAAATTTGGCCCCTTCTAATGGCATCGGGAACTGCTTTCTCGGACGAGAAAAACCCCATTCCTATGCTTCAGATCGGTGAATCTGGTGATACTGGAAATGTGGAAATTCAAGACCTTATTCTTGAGACTAAGGGATCCGCTCCAGGCGCTATCCTAATGGAGTGGAACGTCGCTGGTTCTTCTCAAGGTTCTGCTGGAATGTGGGATGTTCATTTCCGTGTCGGTGGTTCTGCTGGCACCGGATTACAGAGTGATACTTGCTCGAAGAACCCGGCTTCTACCCATGCTGCAAATAATGCTTGCATTGGCGCCTTCATGCTTTTCCATGCTACCCAGTCAGCGAGCGCTTATATTGAGAACTGTTGGTTCTGGGTCGCCGATCACGAGCTTGATCTTGCTGATCACAACCAGATCGACATCTACAATGGACGTGGTGTTCTCCTGGAGAGCCAAAATGCCGTCTGGATGTACGGTACTGCCTCTGAGCACAGCCAACTGTATGAATACCAGCTCAGCAACGCCAAGAACGTGTTTATGGCTTTGATCCAGACAGAGACACCGTAAGTTAGTTCTACCCACGAACACATCCTCGATACTAATCTGGCATATAGATATTGGCAATCCAACCCCACTGCTCTCACACCTTTTACCGCTCAAACCAACTTTAATGACCCAGACTTCTCGACCTGCACAACTGACAGCTGTCGCAAAGCCTGGGGTTTGCGCGTTTCCTCATCGTCTGATACTTTGATCTACGGAGCCGGCCTCTACAGCTTCTTTGAGAACTACGATCAAACCTGTTTGGCTACCGAGTCCTGCCAAGAAAATATCGTCCAGATTGACTGCTCTAGCATTTCCATCTATGGACTGAGCACGAAAGCTAGTACCAACATGATCACATCGTCAGACGGGACGTCCTTAGCTCTACAAGAAGACAACACAAGCTCTTTCGCTTCAACGATAGCGTTGTTTGAGCAATAATTTTGTGTTTGCTTTTTTCATTTTCACTTCATCCATATACATATTCAGTTTATTGGAGAGGAAAATTATTCATATCCCTATCTTATGTACTTGAAGGCGATAGACCATGATTATTCTGTTAGGTACTTAGTAGTAGTTAAATCAATGATACCATATTCCTGCTACAAGATATGCACTTGATAATTCCATGCGTCCCCGCCTCATATGCTTTTAGAAATATTGACAGAGAAGCATATGAACTCAAAACAGTTTTTGAATCTCCTAACAGAGTCAATGTGAGAACGGTTTCTGTTTATACATGAATGTCTCCTCCGGCAATGGTTCAGCAGGCACATCCACAAACGCAGGCTGCAAGAAATGCGCCAACTCTCCAGCCTCCCCATTCCCTGTCTGCGTAACCGACCATCCATTACCAAGCCACGCGAGCCGATTCACCTCCTCCCCGTGCTCAGTCTCTCCCTCATACTTATAATTATAATCCTCCCACCTCGGTGACCTAATCGTCTCCATCGCATGCAGCGCACTACCCGGCCACAGGCCCGATATCTTAGGACCCTTCCCACCTTCATTCCTATACCAACTCGAGCACTTATCCAGATAAACCGTCTTTTTGAAATAGTTCTCCGCCACAGCTGAAAAATCTCGGACCCTCCGATGCTGAACTTCCATTCGAAGGATGTTCTCTTTCTGCATTTTGCGGATACACTTTACGATGTAGTCGCCTGTCATTTCCATCATTGTTGTCAAGGGGCCGGTACCGATTGCGGCGTTAGGCCCAAGCATCATGAAATAGTTTGGAAACCCGTCTGTGGCGAGGGACATGTATGTTTCGGGGAATGGGTGAAATTTGTCTGACATTAATTGCCCAGCAACGCCTGCGACGCGGAAGGGTGGTGGTGCAGAGGTACGGAAACCGGTTGCGCAGATCAGTATGTCAAAGTCGAGTCTTGTGCCGTCTTGGAGTTCGAGACCTGTTTTGTGGGCTACTTTGATGGGTGTGTTTGTGACGGTTACGTTATTTTCGACCAGGGCTTCGAGAAATCCCGGCCCAGGGGTGAGTCGTCTACAGCCCACGCCAAAGTCCGGGAGGAGATGATTTAGAATTTCAGGCTTTTTGGAAAGACGCTCTTGCATGAGAGAGGTGAATCCTTCGCGCGCGAGACGTTGCATCTCTGAGTCTTTGAGGGTCACGGAGTGCTCTAGATTGGCGGCTCTTTCGAGAGTTGTGCGGAATTTGAGATAGTATTCTGGATCGTTTGCGAAGCGGGCGCGTTGTTCTGGTGTAACTGGTTCTTTGTTAGCACAAGTATTTCCTTAGATATAGGTAGCAATTTACATTCCGTGTTCTCGACACCGAGATCTTTCAAAATCTCCGCGCCGAACGGATTCGCAATCCAGATTCTGCTGCGAATCATGCATGTGAGTTGTGCGTCTTTGACCTTTTGTAAAGCCGGAATGATCTGAATGGCGCTGCTGCCACCGCCTATAATGCCGATTCGTTTGCCTTCGAATTCTTGTCTGTTCAAAGAATCAGCCTACGTACAGAAAAGATTTCTCAAGGTGACTTTTCGTACCTGTCATCCCATGCCGCCGAGTGCATGACTGGTATATTCATATCCTTCAGACCGGGGATATCTGGCCACGATATGTCATTTAGTGTTCCGCGAGCACTAATAACAACATCTGCTTTGTCGACAAACTTCTCCGCAGTGGCATGATTCTGGATTGTGATGTACCTATATTTCTCATGAGTACCTAATGTCACAGATACACGCATACAGTTGGGCTCAGAAGATCAAGGACATACCACTTCGATACCTCCTCATGCCACTCCACATCCAGCACCTGATGCGACAGCTTCACAAATCTGTCTACTGAGTACCTCTTCACCACGCTCTTGAGATACTGATGAATCTCCGGACCTCTAGCATATACTCTACTCCACGCCGGATTCGGCGCAAATGTATATTGATACGAATGCGCTATTGGAAATCAAATCAGCCCATCCGGCCCTTTTGCCATCATAAAACCTACATGGCAACTTACAAGGAATATCACAGGCACACCCGGGATATCGATTTTCATACCAAGTCCCACCAACATCCTCATTCTTCTCGTAAATGGCCAACTCAACGTTGCGTAATCGTTGCGGGATACGGACACCGAGGTATATACCTGAGAACCCTGCTCCGATTACGACGACGCGCATTTTGCGGAAGTTTTCGACAGGGGTGTCTTTGATGTCGAGCCCGGGGATTTCGGCATTGATCTTACTGTCAAGGCCGTTGGGAAGGTTGGTGTGTGTAGATTCGCCATTTGTGAGAATGGGGAAGACGGGAGGGGAGGCAATAGTTTCTACCAGAGTCATGGTTTCTACTATGTTCAAAGCTGATGAATGTAGAATATTATCAGAAATTTAATAAAAGCTCGTCGCAATTATTTATTATAAGAGAGTCACCATCGATGTAACAGAAATATGTCGTGTCGCGATTTTATCCATCCCATAATGATTCAAACCCTGGTTCCAATATCAACCGGATGGTATACACCTTCCGGATGCGTCCTCCAAAAAAAACATTGTCCATGCCGGTCCAATGAAGGTTTCTCGAGCCGGTCCCTTGGAAAATCTCCAAATCTCCGCATAGAGCGAGATCTAGTTTTAAGTTAGAAGAGGCTTGTCAGAGAAATGTAACTCAATGGTCAATAGCCACGGTTCGAATCATCAATCCATAAAAGATTGTAATACCAAGATAAGTAATAGCCGAGATCAGCGATTGTTATTCGCAAACCTGTTCCTTGCCTTCCGCTCCCCGGATATTCCCCAGAATACTTGAGTTGATTAACAGTGACATTTCCTCTCTACATATCCGCAAAATACGCGCTATATCCGTCTGAAACACTATTTCTCTACCAAAATTCGCTTCCCGATCCTTGTAGAGCTCTTCCCGAACGCATCCGATACCAAAATGCTGTAGCATCTATATCCGGCCGACGAACTCAAACCCTAAAGGGGGTTTTCCGGAGGCAAATTGAGCACACTTACCCCAGACGGAATCGATTTGATAATCCTTAATCAGCATTTGGTTGACTAACCATTTGTGGAGTTGCTGCTAATCTCGAGATGTTTAAGGCGTGGGGAAAATATTCAAAGATTTTTTTTTATCTATCTTCGTGTTTTCGTTCTTAGGTAGATCAATTGTTGAATGTTGAGAGATTCAAAAAATGCCAGTCTTCCAGGAAACAGCACATTCATCGCGAGATCTTCGCGTTAGACGTTCTCGGGCGCGTCCGTTACCACGTCTTTCAATGCAGCCAGAGATTAGCCGGAGTAACGGACATGATGGTGACGAGAAATATGAAGTAGTTGTGATCGGGGTATGCTTTGAATTTTCCCGTATTCCTCAGGAAGCTGAAAATATCTACCAAACGCGTATAACTAATTACATCAATAGGCTGGCCCAGCAGGACTTTTCCTCACCTTATTGCTAGCTCGTTACGGCCTCTCCAACTCCCTGGCATGCTTCGACAAAAAACCCGGTACCCTCAAAGCCGGACAGGCAGATGGTCTACAACCACGCACTCTGGAAGTCTTTTCAACATTAGGCCTGCACCACGAAATCCTCGACGAGGGATGCCACATGTCTGAAGTCGCATTCTGGAACCCCAGTTCTACCAAAAAGGGTATCGAGCGGACCGCATTTGTGCCTGACGTCGTTGTTCCGGCAAGGTACAAGCATGAAGTTACCATCCACCAGGGACGGATTGAGCGAATTCTGGAAGAGGATTTTCATGCTTATTCTCCTGATCGGTCGATATTTAGATCGACTGGGTTTGTCGGTTTTACGCTTGATGCGAGTACTGATCCCGAGTTTCCGGTGAGGATTGAGATTGATGTATTGGGCGATGAGAGGACATCTCCCCAACGTAAGATTGTGAGAGCAAAGCATCTCATTGGCGCTGATGGTGCCCATTCAAAAGTGCGTCGAAGTATGGGGTTACAATTACACGGCGATACTACGGATCACATCTGGGGTGTCGTTGACTTTGTCATTGATACAAATTTTCCGGATATCAGGAAACGCTGCGCAATTCATTCGGACACAGGCTCTGTTATGGTTATTCCGCGGGAGCGTATTGCTTCGGGTCATTATCTCACTCGTCTTTATGTGCAAATCAAGGATGTCATTCCCGCAGCAGAGGAAGGAGAAACTCTTGATGAAAAGGCCAGGTCGAGTAAACGTCGTGCTGCTATTACGCTCGAAAGTATTCTAGAACAAGGGAAGAGAGTCTTTGCACCATACAATATTGCGATCAAGTCAGGAACCGACATCGATTGGTGGGCTGCATATCAGATTGGACAGCGAATGACGCACAAATCGACGTTGAAGGATGAGAACGGAGTGGAGAGGGTGTTCCTCGTTGGAGATGGTGAGACTTCATCCCCGTCAATGATACTAAATTTTTATACTAATGTCTCATCTAGCATGTCATACACACAGCCCAAAAGCTGGCCAAGGAATGAACGTGTCCATGATGGACTCTTATAACCTGGCATGGAAACTTGCCCACACACTTCATGGTCTCAGCCCTGAACCTCAGAAAGCCAATAAAGCCTCTGAGTCGAACACGCCGACCACTGTTCTCAACACATTCGAACACGAACGTCTCACAGTCGCCAGACAACTAATTGAATTCGACTCAAAATTCTCATCCATGTTCTCCGGCCAAATCGGTGCCGAGAAATCAGTCGAAGGCCTTACACACGATGAATTCCTCAAAGTCTTCAGCGACGGAAGCGGGTTTACCAGTGGCTGCGGAGTTGAATACGCACCTAGCATAATTGTTGATCAGGTCTCTGACCCGGAAACAATTGCGCACGTCGATGCCATCAGCTTTGTTAAGAAAGATGCCTATCTTTCTGGTGTCCTGCGGCCAGGTCGACGTTTACTTGACACAATTGTTCGTCGCTATGCGGATGCAAATTTACGGCATCTTCATGATGATTTCCTGTCGACTGGTCGGTATCGTATACTTGTCTTTACGACAGACGATCTCGTTGATCGTCAAAAGGTGACAACCCACAAGGCTGAAACATCTATATCTGCACAAGCTCTTGAGACAATCTGTCGCGAGATCATCCCCGCATACCCCAGAGATACCATCGAACTAGTTGTCCTTCATCCATTCCACACACGCGATTTTGAGTGGGACCAGATGCCAGATTGTCTCAAGGATTTCGCAGAGATGACTTTCCATGGGCCGACGGGTCCGGAGTCTTTCTATGAGATATACGGAGTTCTCGAAAGTAGAGGGGCTGTCGTAGCTATAAGACCGGACGGATATGTTGGAGTCGTGAAGTCCTTGGCCGATGCGAAGAGTCTTGGGGACTATTTTGATAATTGTTTAGTACGCGTGGATGTTTAGAGTGGAGGTGATTGGGTAGTGCTATATAATCAAGATACTTCTAATTTATATCAACTGTATTGTTAGAACTTCTTCTTTGATTTTCATATCCAAACTGAATATCTTGGTCTCATATCATGACACTACATGTCGAGGTCCCAGGCTGAGACCTCGTCCTAGAAGCGCTCTTTATTGTATTCTATATACCTCCATGAACTCTGAAATATTTAGAATCACGTCATTGGTTTGCCAAGCCTAAAGACTTTGGGAATCAGTATCATGGGTTCTAAATCGGCCCAATGCTTTTCTGGTCATAAACCATATTGACTCTTAAACTCTATAACAATATAGCAAAAGTAGTTAGCGTCGCTATATCAAAATATGGTGAACTATAAATATCATAGTTTCTCGGGCGTACGCCATCCAGAACTTCTTTTAGACCATGTCTGCTGGTGTTAACCCAGAGTAACGCTTTTAGGGATCCTCCACTCCTCCTTGTTATAATTCTTAGGCCACACATCATCCTTTCCGGATGCAAGGATGCTCTTCAGATCAAAAGCATTCTTGATCTGCTCATTAAGCTTCATTTGCGCATTACCATTGGGATCATATGTCAACGCAACTTAGTCATAACGGCTAGATGAGTGCGGTACTCACCCCAACCGTATTCGGCACAGTCCTTTATCAGATTCTCAATGACCCCTGTGTGCTCTCCGCTTTTATTCTTCGTAATTGCTGTTAATTTGGTGCTCCGTTATCAATTGCGTACTGCTGGGGTATTTCCGAAGGCGACCATACCCCGTAGTTTTTACCCCGCATTTCATCTTCTCCTGAAGAACACCAAGTCCTGTTGGATATACCACACTCCTATAGCCCACCCAGTCTTAGCTTGAAATGCCTCAACTCAGAAAACCGGGAAAGTGATGAGTCTCTTAGCGTATTTGCAGGGCTGAGCACACTTGACAGAATGCCTCGAGCTCGAGTCGAGCCACACAATCGGAGACGTGTATTGCGAGCCTGCGATGTATGTCTCTCCATAATACTCCCTTGATATTGATTATCTCATTAATTCTATGAACAGGTATGCAGGAAACGCAAGGAGAAATGCGATGGCAAGTCACCTTGTGGCCACTGCCGAATGCGAAACAAAACCCATGACTGCCAATACACTCCACCATGTCCATCTTCTAATGGCTCTAATCACAGTATATTAGCAGAGCCACGGATGCTCTTGAGTCCACCTCAATTTCACTTCTCGGAGGCCTCAACCTTCGGCGACTCTACTTACAGTGAAGTGGATGCATTGTTCGGCTTTACTGCACATTCGGAACAGCCTGCCGATCAGACCATAGTAGACTCGGCCCCGATTCCCAAACAGTCTCGCATGTTACCGGATGCAAAGGGAAAACTAAGTAAGACCTTTACTGTTGAAATCCATTGACTCTGTTGTCTAAAAACGAACAGTCTACATCGGACAATCAGCCTCACTATCATACCTTCACATAGTCCAACGTGTGGCTGCAGATTGCATAGGCTCATGTGCATTTACCGACGACCCACAACAGCAATATATACTTGAAAAAGAGTTTACCAGTCATCTAGGAAACTGCCCAGAACCAGAGCCAGACCTTGAGCGGTCTTTGGCCCTCGCAGAGCAATACGAACTAGCTGTTAGCGGCGTTTTCGATTTCTTCGACATTTCATATCTTCAGAACGCCATACCTCCTTGGGTCGCTGATCCTAGTAGGCGAGATAGGCCGGAAACCCCAGTGATATTTCTGGCCCTTGCAATTGGGGCACTGGGAAGAGCTGCTGATGACAAGGATGAGGATATTGCAGAGACGTATTTCAATTATGGTCGCCAACAAGCCGTCATTTACCTTATGGACGACCCATGTCTAATGACTGTTGTGGCGTTCTCTCTAATTAGTTACTATATGCTTGCCTCGTGTCGACGGAATGGGGCATTCACGAACATTGGGATAGCTGCTCGTGCGGCATATGCACTAGGTATACATCGGCACGAAACAAACCGCGCTTTTGGTGGTGGAGCAAGAGAAAGGGCTTGGAAGTCCCTCCGTGTGTGTGATTTATTTCTGAGTGCATCAATGGGCCGTCCACCTGCTACTTCTGAAGCTGACTGCAACATTCCATGGTCGAAATCGTTCGCAAAAATGAATAATGGAGACTATAAAGACGACAGATCTGTACCTACTCAGGAGGATTCGGCGATATTCCGAATATGTCTGATCTTTGAACGTATATTAGTCGAAGTATTCTCAAGAAGAGCCGTATCACTCGATTTAGCAGGAAGTATATCGCAGCAGCACCGCCAGTGGACAGAAGAGCTACCATCAATGTTGAAAATCGACGGCCTCCTGAGGAATGATACCAGCACAAAAGCAAGTATTCAGAAACTAGGGACTCATATCGTCACGATGGCATATTACTACTCTATCACCTTGCTTTGTCGACCTTTTCTGTCCTTTCACGTCGGTACTCGGCTCAAGAAGGCTGGGAACTATCAAGATCCCGAGGCCTATTCTGATTTTATCACAACATATGCAGATGCATGCATCGACTCGGCTGTCAAGGGTATAGCTCTTGCTCATGAAATCGTCTTTGACGAATCCATGCCAAAACGCCAACCATTGATCATAAACAGTGTCTTCATATCTGCACTCTGTCTAGGCCATGCAATATTTGGTGATTACGATCAGCGCGGTTGGCCACTGAACTATAATATCGATACCGCAATCTCTATTCTTCGGAAGTTAGGCCTCAAAAATCCACAGGCGGCTCGGTATTGTGAGATTTGCTGCTATTTGAAGGAAGTTGTCGGAACTTATACCCATCGAAGAGCGGACACATTACTACGGTCCCCGAGTTCGAATGTGAGATCGATGTTTGGCGATATTCAAGCTATCCGGATTAACACTCCGCATTTTTCAAAAGATGCCGATGCCGACGACTTTCATGATCGAAATATCGAACGCTTTTCTATCGGTCAAAACCATGCATTGGCAGCACAGAACAAGATTATCAATTGTAACGATAACAATATCAATGATTTTGCCGGCTCCACTATTCTACCACCAAATTCTATATCGACCCCGGAAAGCTTGATGCATTTGGCCAGCCTTCCTCAAGATGACAACGAATTTCATGAAGCAGTAAACAAGCACTGTGATCAGAATCTCGATGTGGAATCTGAATATACGCCCACTATGAATAATTTTGCTTTCAGTGATACCTTGCCTTTGTTCTCGTTAATTGACGGAATAAATCCAAGTCTGGGCGCTGATCATAGCGTTTTACTTGGCTACATATAGCTATACGAATGAGTCAAGGATACCAATGTACTATATCTGAATACAACATACTTTGTTCTGAGACCCATATTTCAATATACTATTTTCCCGGATACCATTACAAGACTTGTTGCCAAAATTCTCCATCCAAGAGATCAAGCATTGGCATCGGTAAGAGATCCCCAAGATCCAGACCAAAATTTTCTTCTGTCAAATCGCGCGCTCTCTCAACCTGTGTCACTCTTATTTTTTCATGAGTCTCTTTCATCAGCTTGAGTCGCGACCCAAGTTTCAAATATGCTTCCGTAATGAAAAGTCTCGAATCCACGCCCTGAGTCCAGGAGTCTAGCTTGCTAAATTTCTCTGCAATTCTATCGATTTCCTGGGGAAAGTCAAGTGCATATTGCTCATATATCCCTTTCCACAACTCATTTTCCATAAGTGACAGTTTGGAGAGGACGACTACCGCTTGACCGAACTGCGACCAACACGTGGACGGTGTACAGATTCGTACTTCTAGTGGAAGGTCCGAGATTTGGTTAAGAAGAGCCTTGGTAGCTATCAAGCAGGACCGAAGAATATTGAAGCGAGTTAATTGATATTCTCCATAGTCACCGTCATTGAAATTGTCACTCAGCGCAATCCCGTACAATGATATCTCGAGCGTGTTGACATAACTCCGGAGCAATGCTATAATGTTGTTGTCAATGGAGATCCACCACCGTAATGAGCTGCTTCGCAAGTTGGCTACAGAATCATGACTTACTATTCTGAGCCAAGTCTATTGGTATTAGCTCCATGAATTGTCGAAGCTCCGTCTCTAGATAACGCACGCACATTCCCACCGGGGCCGCTAGGCCCCAGGCGATATCGATCGGATCATCCCATAACGTCCGGCGAATTTTCTCACCTATTCGATGTAACCGTAACAGATACACGATGTATTCGTCGGAGGGGTGTTCTTTCATTTCACCGAGTGTCACAAGGCACTCGTCTGTGTACTTTGTATACTTTAGCACGGACATCTCTCGGTTACATAGGGCGATTCTACGTGTTGTCAGGAGGCCAGTAACTAGGTAATTTTGATACAACATGTTCCACTTACGTTGTAAGTAGGTGGTAACAGCCGATGTATGCTCTTCTCTCTTCCAATGTGCGCTGTCTGGGCACCTCTGGCTCGCTATAGAAGGTTCTCAGATAATGGAGTGGAAGCCCGGTGGTGCCTCGGATACCGGAAGCCCGATGAAGTCCCAGATCCATCAACATAGCCATCAGCAGATGAGCCGGGTTGGACAGCTGGGTACGATTGTGGAGATGTATGTGAAACCTTGAAACAATCGAGTTAGGAGTTGTTATATCCGGAGGTGTCTGGCAAGAGAACAATTACCATCCCAAGAAGACAAGAAGACCTTGAAGCAGGTCAAAATTTTGCTCGCCATTAACCAAAATTCTTTGTATATAGTCATTCTTCACTAATTCACTCAGAGCCTGTTGATTACTGGAGCTGCGCTGGCATGCAACCGTCATAATAACTCTGTATAAGAATGGCTTGCTCCGTTGAAGCTCCTGAGGAGTTACGTTCTGTGGTACTACAACGAAGGGGAAGTGCGGAGTGAAGTTTTCCCGGTATATGTTCAAGACTGACTGTGCTTCCTGCCCGTTTGCGTGGATAATGTTATCCAAGATGTGGACGCTAGTTCCCTCAACAGTTCTAAACGAAGGGTTTTCCGTTGTTCGTTGCGAACCAGCTGATTGTCTTTCAGCTGTCGCCAGAATAGCAGCCACGCCATCGAGTTTTTGCTCAATACGTGCAATCTCACTAAGTAGACATCGAGTTTGGGATTAGCTATAGTGCAGTAGATCACCGTGCCATTGGTCAGATTACGGTATTCTTGTTTTCTTGCGTTTATGGGAACCAGGTGTCTGGACGGTACATTGCTTATTCAGCCTCAAACACCTATTTCACATGGGAATAAATCAGCAACGGACTCCGAGATGATTCATAATAGGGAAGTGAGATTATTACCGCTTACACCTGCCACCGTCCACCTGTTCACAGCGTACTTTAGCCTTTGCGCAGGTCTGGCAGGCTGTTGGCCCATGACTACCGCCGAGCCTCTCCATCGGCGTCCGGATCACAAACGCTTTAAAGGCGAGAATCACTGCATGTAAAGCTAAGAAATAACTGGGCGAGTTCCGTTCTTCAGCAAAGCGTTGTCCAGTGTTGTCAGGAAAAAGATGATGAAGAAGGTGGGAAGAACGGACACGGAGCAGCCGTTCCCGATGTTAGCGCAAATGCCCTCGGGCGATTTGGGGTCCGTAAATTCATCATTTCTGGTCCTACAAACACTGTTGGTGTGCTATATGGTGGTTAATGGTAGAATCGGAGCACTCGGAGCATGGAATTTTTATCATATATAGGTGTCCGTGGGCAATTATGGAGTTGGTTAGAGCATCATTTATTGATATGAAGCACCAACAAAATGAACTTTAACAGAAAAACCCCCACTGAGACGACAGAAGCTCAGGATACATCTGATATTAGCGATATCAGGAATACCGAGGATAAGGATGGTTCTGAAATCGAAAAGAATCTCCCAACGCCGGATCAGAGTAGTGAGGATAACAAGTTGTCCGGCGCCAAATTACTGATCCTAGGGTTTTCCCTTTGCTTCATGGTCTTTCTGATTGCTTTGAATGGTACAGTCGTTGCTACAGTAAGATTTTCTTATTCAAATGGACCTGGGCCTGGCTAAATCGTTTGGATTCATACAGGCTGTTCCTCAGATCACGAATCAATTTAATTCCCTCAACGACGTTGGCTGGTACGGCAGTGCGTCGCTGCTTACGAAGTATGTTTGACCAATGGAGGAAGAAATATTGTATCCGATGAATGCATGTTAATCAATTGGTTTTCCTTATAGCTGTGCTATCGGTCCACTTACAGGCAAGATCTATACGTTCAGTCCTCTGAAGGTATGATCTCGACTCAAGTCAACCCTGATCCTCGATCGAACGGTCTCTAATTCTATCAAACAGGCCACATTTATAATTTTCCTCTCGATCTATATGCTCGCAAATCTCCTGAGTGCCGTTGCAGTCTCTTCCAACATGCTGATTATAGGAAGAGCTGTCCAAGGTATAGGCGGAGCAGGGGTAATGAACGGGGKATTTACGATTATCGCAGCCGCTGTTCCGAGAGACAAGAAACCGAGTGAGTACATTTTTGCCTGTGGATTTTATCTTTATCTGTACTAACTTCACAACCCCGCTTAGTTTACCTTGGTGTCGGTATTGGGATTTCTTCTATCGGTCAGTGTTGCTGTATCTCTGTCGGCTCATTCCAGACTAATGTTATCATACAGGAGCAGTAATTGGACCAGTCGTTGGAGGCCCTTTGACCCAGCATGCCTCATGGCGTTGGTGTAAGTGTGCCACTTTTCTCTTCATTTGACGTCCATACCGACTGATTTTACTATCTATCTAGGTTTCTACATCAATCTGCCTCCTGTCGGACTGACAATTCTTCTCCTTCTTTTCTTGAGGATTCCTGAACAGACGGCCAAAAAGCCAGTCTCGCAGAATATTATGCCACTTCTTCGAGAACTAGACATTGGCGGCTTTGTCTTATTTGCTCCCGCTTGTATCATGTTCCTTTTGGCCATGAATTGGGGTGGCTCAACCTATTCTTGGAAATCTGCCACCGTTATAGGACTCATCTGTGGCTCTTTTGTAACAGCCTGTATTTTTGCTGTATGGCAACGGCGCAGAGGTGATCGTGCTATGATACCTCCCACCATTATCAGTAATAGACTCGTGTTGTTCGGATGTCTTGTCTCCGGATTGCAAATGGGGGCTTTGTCCCTGCTGGCATACTATCTCCCACTCTGGTTTCAGGTTGTCAAGGACGCTAGTCCCACAAAGAGTGGAGTGATGACCCTTCCTTCAGCTATTTCCCAGGCTCTGGGCTCGTTGGTCGCTGCCAAAGTCGGTTCGTCAAACAAAAGACAATCTTCATGAACGATCGGCTAAATTTGGACAGTGCAAATCATCAAACGCTGCACCCCATGGGCAATATTTGGAAGTGTGCTGAGCGCAATTGGTGCCGGTCTCATGTCTACGTTTCGTCCATGGACTGGGGCCGGTAGCTGGATTGGTTTTCAGATATTGACTGGTACGGGGCGAGGGTCTGTGATGCAAATGGTATTTATCGTATTACCTCTTTGATTCACTGGCACTAATAGATCCGATCAATAGCCCCTAACAGCTATTCAATCCTTTCTCCCGGGAAATCAGGTCGCCATTGCTACCTCTTCGATCTTCTTCTTCCAAAACTTTGGCGGCGCTCTCTTTCTTTCTCTTGCACAGACAATCATGGACAACAGTCTTCCATCTACCCTGAATAAATATGCTCCAAATGCCGATGCACAAGCCATCATCTCTGCTGGAGCTACTGGGTTCCGATCTTTGACCGACAAATCGGATCTTACGGGCGTGGTACTTGCGTTCAATTCTGCGATTACAAACACCTATGTGAGTTGCTGCATCATATAACCGACTACCTTTCGGCGTCAAATGACTGATTGAATAACCAGTATCTCGCCGCGGGTGGTTCGTGTGCTGCTTTTCTTGCATGCTTTGGAATGGGTTGGCAAAAGATTGAGAAATCGGCTGGAAAGAAGTAGAAATTATCTGACTACGGCTGTTATAGTACCTCAACGCATGCTCTAGTTGCTCAAATACTCCTCTTCGTTTCAATCTCAGGATTAACCCACTGCAGGCTTTATTCCTATGGTCTGATGTCTGGTATAGGGTGTACAAAGTATACAGTTCAGTACGCAGGCATTCATATGATGAAAGTAAACCAGAAATTCAACTTCTTTCGCCCATGATACCGTCCACAATCATTTTTCATTCGCAGTCACACCACCACATATGTATTATTTAATGTGTCCAAAAAGGCAATACCAATTTGTCCTGTTTGACGCCCTTGACTAAGGGCGTTTGTTGGGCAACACGTTTGTATTTCATTAGAGGATACCGACAGGGCGCACTAATCACTATGGGGACAATGCCCTGGTTACCCAAGAATCCATTAATGCAATCTATTCATTGTATTAATTATGACTCCATGGGCGTAGCCTAGGTTGCGGTCACGTGTGATCTGAGTATTTGAATCCCCCTTCCCCCCCTCTCTCCACTCCCTCTTCTTCTCCCGTGAATAATTTCCACTCTCAACTATCTCCTTTCTTAAATCGCGTCAACTATATATTCTATTCTCTGAAGCGACTCTTTTCTCTTTCAGATTCATTGCTACAAGTCTGCCTGTATCTACAGTTTCGCCCCTTGTCAACACTAAACCTTACTCTCCATAAGGTCCAAGGAGCCGGACCAAAAGATCGTGGTGTTCGGCTCTTTCCTTCGGTTTCTTGATATAGTTGCGGTCACACTCTAGCAAGACCTCGGATTTAAAGCCTATGATTCGATGGAAATCTTGACAAAGACCAGAAGCAAGCCGCACGAGACCTATTCAACAGTGCCCCTGGGTTCGGAATCTTACTAGTCACGAGCGATGCCATCGACAGAGTCAGAAAAAAGCAGTGAAAGTATTTCGTTTTTATGCCGCGAATGTCCAAATTGACAAGACGATGTGAAATTCGCACAAAAAGGAGTCCAAAACGAAGACCGATATCATATTGAGACATCCTATCGATCTCACGGCATCCATCATGATCATCTTTGCTAGCTATATCATACCATACTATATCATCTAGTATGCGCGCAGCTTTCTGGTTTAGTTGGCTGCACCAACATACCATGCCTGCAGTTGCACGTAAGGTGAATCAGCCGATCCAGATAGATACGTCTTACGAATGAATTATGTTTTAAATCACGCACAGCTTAAATTAGCGGCTCTCGCTTCGGATTCTGACGGTTGTCCAACACGCACGCGGCCCTATCAAAACTTTACATGCTCAACAACACAAAACTAGGACCATAATACACTTATAGCAGCTTTTGGAGCGAACATATCCAAAGGTCTATGATATCAGACCAATTAAAGAGGAACCACCAAAGACGGCTGTGCGCAAGTTTTAATCTCACGAATGGTATAAGCGAAAGGATCAGTAATCAGGGGATATTATTATATCGTCGATGGCCATGCGGAACCCATCACATAGAGAGGTTTTTATAACCTTAACAGGTGCATGGAACAGGACGAAGTGTCTACGCCGAATGGAGAGGGTCTGAGATGATGAAGATGAACTAATCTTAGCCAAAGCCGGTAAGCTATACATTCTAAACATATAGTTATATCAAATGCTGATTTCGAAAGTGGGCTTTGTCAAGGCTGAAAAAACAAAACGATGACCGCAACAGACGACAATTTTCCAACAGTCCAGCCCTTCATCTCCCTCCAGAATCGCGCGACTACGCCTTCACCTCACATTGGCGCAAAAACAAAAGTCGAGCATAAACCCCCCGTTAAGCGACAGAGTGTGCCAATGACGCGTCAACCCAATATTGATAGTGCCTTGCTTCCTGGTTTCTGCGGTACTAGGCTACTTTCTGTGTTTTCTCTTTGTCCTACCATAATATTCTTGAACAAATTCACAGTCATTTCAGTCAGTCATGGCTGTCAATAGTTGGATATCTCTTTTATGCGAGCACGCCGGGCGCCCTATCTGTTCAATACAATATCAGTTCGGTATATCCCACAGCATAGATGTGCGAGCATTGAGCTATTTAAGTTTTTTGATTGGTGTATGTGAACTGCTTCCTTACGTATTACATACTCATTATTGCTCTGCAGAGAACACAAATATACCAGTTTATTAGAAGGTGAATCTACAGTTGCCAAATCAAAACCATATGCGCTAAAAGCTCAATACGGATCATCACATGCAAGAATTAGATAATAAATCACCACAACTGTACAAAAGAGTAGATCTTCCTCCATCGTGGCATTTTATCGTAACCATCCAACTCCTGAATTTCGCGATTTGTCAACGGCCTCCGTCCAGTCTGCAGGTCTACCGAACGCAAATCACGGACCTTTGTCCGGAATATCAGTTTGTATCCAATCGCAGTACCAAAAATTAGGACTAAGCCAAACATATACTGGAAGAAATAGTAAGCTGTTGGTGTGTCGGACCCCTGGATTATCAGTCGATCTGTTAGCTATCACGGTAAAAAAAAATAAGACTGAAGGAGGATGATAACATACAATCGGATACAGAGCAAGATAGAAAGAGCATGAAATATAAAATAAGCAGCAAGAGAAAAGCCAAATCGGCGGAAAAGGCCAAAGACTAGTTCTCCAGGCATAAATTTCGTTAAAAAGAGGATCATTTTGTGCCTTGAGAGCCGCTCGAAATCGGAAAGATGTGATTGAAATCACAAACCAGACCATGAAGTACCCTGTGCTAGCAACTTGGGCCAACCAGTTGAAGACGGTCGTTCCCCCTGCGCTGAGGTTAATGTATGTGAGAACTATAGCGAGGATACCGGTAATTGCCAACGAAACACGAGGGCGACCACGCGAATCCACTTTTGCAATGTATGAATGGATGAGACCTTGTTGAGCCATGGACTGGAGTATACGCGAAGCAACAAAGAAGCTTTCTGCGGCAATTGCTGCTACCGCTGTAATAATCACTGCATTGAGAATATCCGGGAGCACGCTGATGCCGGCTTGGTCGATGGCGATGACGAATGGGGATGCGGCAACACCACTGCTACCGAATAGATTTTGGTTGGTTGGTGAAACCAGGATTCCGATGAGGACCACAGAAATGAGATAGAAGACTGTTACTCGAATCGGGATCAAGATCACGGCATGAGCGACGGAGTATCGAGGGCTTTTAGACTCTCCCGCGAGAAAGCCGGTGAACGTGTTGTCTTTTTTAGATTAATGTTTGATTCTGTATACTTTCAGAGTGATGTAAGTAGAAATTTTCAGACATACCTCCAATTGACAGAATTGCTAGAAGGACCCCGTTTCCAAACCCTTTAAACCCATTTAGAAAGGCCGATCCATCTTGCCACGCCTCGCCGTGATGGACAGTGCCATCCGGACCGGCTCCAAACACCATTGCTAGTCCTACTATCACGAATAGAATCAAGGTGACGATTTTCAAGATTGAATTGACGTATTCGAACCAGCCAAAGACCGTATTAGGCAGACTGAAGATCACAAACATCAGAAGCAGGAAGATAGTCACTAATATGCGAGAACGTCAGAGAACAATGTCATGAGCTATGAAGAAGATTAACATACACCAAATAGCTTCATTCACTCTGTTTTCTGCCCAGTAATTTACAACCACAGAAAAGAATGTAGCTTCCGAAGCAATTATAGCCGTCCATCCTATCCACATGGAAAACCCAGCCGCAAAAGACAAAGCTGGGTCAACAAACCGGTCTGCATAATCAATAAAGTTGCCAGATGTAGGAAAGGCGATAGTCATCTCGCTAACTGTTTGGAGCACTGCCCATACACATGAGCAAACAACTACAAACCCCAGGAAAAGCGATCCAGGCCCGCCATCTCGCAAGATAGAGCCAGTGGTAATAAAAAGTCCAGCGCCAATCTGGCCTCCAAGAGAAATGACATGGATTTGTCTAGGACTGAAGCTTCGATGGAATCCTGCATTGTTGATCAAAGTGGTCTCTCCAACTTCTGTGTCGCTGTATTTCTCTGCTGGCGACTCGCTAGTAGTTACTTTGTCCTTCGCCACATCCATATCTTGGATATAACCCCGAGAGACTTTCAAATTCAAAATGTGTCTTACTAACATCGAAGGACCATTCGTGATAAAGTCAGTTATATATGCGGTTACATTTTATGCTCCCACTTATGTATCATGATAAGATACAACTTAACGCCCTGATAATCTGATCATTGATATGCTAATACCCAGGCCAAGCACCGCAACTTGATAGGAAGGAGCTGGTCCGAGATAAAATGGCGACGGTAGGCAGGTCGATGCGCCGATCTACGTATTCAATGAGGGGAAGATTGGCCTACTACGTATTACTAGCGCGTAGCTTAATCTAAGTACGCACTTGCTATCTTTAATACGGTGATCGGGAAGACGCCGAGGTCTGTCTGATGTGGATCAAAAAAAAGGTAATTGCGGCGGATGGTCCGATAGTAGGAAGGCTATCAGTAAGTTAACTCGCTGGAGATAGGCACATATGTATATACCTAATCCCGTTCAAAGCCGGTTCATATCTCTAGGGAATCATTATCAAATGACTAGATGGCTTGAGGATCATCGCCGAATGACATGCACATAATAATTGCGCCTGGTGATACACTGTAGGATATCTTAATTAGGGCTAAAGGTTCAATAGCCCTAAACTAATCATAATACCGAGACACCTAGAGTTTTTGAGACAAGCATTTCTTCGGTGATCCATATTTTGGGACCTATAGTTCAATCGTATCTATTTACAGCAAGCTCTTTGGGGGTGTTTCCCAACCTTGTAGCGAGCTCAGATCTACTGGAACCTCCGGGTGAGGGTTGGCCTCGTAAGCCGACAATTTGGCACCAGGTCGCCACTTCCACTTCGCAGAAATAGCTGGATCAAGTGTTCCCTCCATCATTTCAACAATGTATTTACCCAGCACTGGCAGGAACTTGAATCCGTGTGCGGAGCCTCCGATTGCAAGGCTCAAATTTTTATGTGTAGGATGGGGAGTGATCAAAAAGTGATAGTCGGGCATATCACCGTCCCTAAGGAGTAAGAAGATAGGAAAGTTAGTCTCTAAACCCACAATCCTCATATAGCAGCCCGCTTTCATCTTGTAGAACTTACCAGCAGATCCTAGTCTCGACCCATTCACGTTGAGCGAGCTCGGGCACAAACTCCGACATCCATCGACGAAGACGGGCTTCTATTTCGGCCGGTATATCATCTCCTGGGTTGTCTGAGCGATAACGAGGCAGCGACATTCCATGATAGGATTTCGCATAGTTTGTCACAAAATGGATAGCGCCAATTTTCATGATACCATCCTCTTGCGGTGGAAAGAGAATTCCTATTCGAACCATCAGTCTGCAGTTTTCGCGTATGGCAGTAAACTAAAGAGCATCATATACCTCCTTCCAGATGATCGATAATTGGCATGTCTTTGTATCTCTCGATCTCTTCGGGCGAGAGTTGGATATGACCGATAGTATGGCCTTTAGCCACTATCTGGCCTTTCAAGTCCAAAATGCTACCGGCAGCAGCTCCAGCTGCGACCACGATCTTCGTGCCATGATAATTTGAGCCATCGGCGGACCGGACCCCAATGCATGTTGAGTTAGCATCGAATAGCAACTGTTTGACGTATCCGGCATCCCCAGAAATGTACTTGACACCGCTGTTTATGGCCTTTCGAGCCATTCTTGTGATTCCTTCTCTGGCATTCACCCATGCTCCACCAGAGCTCCAATATGACTGCCAGCCGGGGAGATCACCATTTATCATTGGCCATTTCTGATGAACTTCCTCTGTGGACACAAGTTTCGGAGGTTCAGTCCCGACGGTCTTTGCACTTTTGATTGAAGCCTCTACGAATGGCATAGAGCGATCCGATGCGCCAATAATCCAGCCGCTAGGATGGTACAGCCCAGATAGTAATCCATTTGGATTGCTCCAAATGTTCTTTGCATCGGTGGCCAACTTTGTGTAAAGGGGGTCTGGGTACTCTGTTCGAACAACCTTGTTGATATCATTGCCAGCCGCTTCTAATGAAGGTACTGGGAAGCGATCCAGAACTGTGACATTTGTGTACCCTTTCTTTGCTAGGTGGAAGGCCGTTGTCGTACCAAAGGTGCCTCCCCCAACAATGATGACTGGCTCTGTAAGTAAAGCATCAGCCATCTTGAAGTGTGTTTTGAGATGTAAGTAAAACAATCGTGAAGGCAGGAAAGGAAGCTTCTATTTTTCTCATGTATTTTTCAGTAGCTTTTATATTCGAAACCTAGTATAGCAATTTGATCAATACATCCGGGCCGTTAGGGTTAGACATCATGGGTATTATTTGGACCAATTAGGACTTATGATAACGATTTCTAGGGCAAGTCGATGCGCCGTGCTAGTGAATAGCACGGGTCTTTAGCCGAGTACAATCAATCCACTTTCGTCAATAGCCAGTCGAATGAGGATATGACGATAAGCTCGACTCTAATTTAGTGTATAGTATTGTATACAATCGGTGGGGAAGTCAGGCAACTATCTCAACGACGTTCCTCAGCTCTGACTACCTACATCTAGTCTCTATTGTATCTACCTATTCAACATCCCACTATTATCCGATAGGAGAACTTGAGGGTGAACGGAAATGGGAGGGAGAGAAGCGATCCACCCACCATCGGAGTCAATCCGACGCACCCGATCAGGCTGCTGGAACTGTAAAGGTAAGTGTGAAACGGCAAACCCGGATCCAGCATCAACTAATAGGTATGTAGGACGCCGGCGTAGATGTACTGGTGAGTGCTCGGCTTAGCTAGACACAAAGAAAGACACAGGCTCAAACTTTTACTACTTTCAGAGGAAAGACCAACATGTACTGGCTGTGTAAAACGAGGCTTACAGTGCCATTATGGTATTCGCTTCCTGTGGCAGGATGAAGCAGAATCAATGGGCATAGCCTTCGGGCGAACCGGAATGAAGGACCGATTCTGCAAGAAGAAAGCTACCCCCACACACTATCTAGTCTCTACCCGACCCCGAGCTATGTATTGTTGGTTGAATACGAGTTCGGAGGACATTGACTGTCTGTACTTTAGCAAATGGCCGCAGAAAGTTCATTTCGACAGTCAATCACAGGCATTTCTACGACCAGGAGGGGACCACGAGCAAACCCCAATCTTACCAACGCTTACCCTATATCCCTCGCTCGGGACAGATGCGTACTTCTTCGATTATTGTTAGTTTCCTTTCATACTACCAACTAGTGTACTAAAATATTGATGCTAACTATTAGAGCTAAGTCAGCAATGTTTGTACTCTTCGAAGATCTCTTATCAACGAAGTGAACCCATGGCGTACCGTTCTCCTTCCACTATGCCATGAGTCCCCAGGCCTTCTACATATCGCCATAGCATGGGCAGCTCATGATCTTCGTAATCAATGCATACAACAAAATCAAATACACTATGAAGACGTGGTCCTTCAACACAAATGCCGCTCCCTTAGGTATCTTCAAAGGATGATGCAACAGCGTAGTAACGACTCAACGACACATGCAAATCATACGCAAGCAGACCGAGATGCCATCTTACTTGTGATTATGCTACATTGTCTCCTGGAAATAGCAACTGGGAGCGTCATGGAGTGGACATTTCATATGAAGGGAGCTATTTCGATCATGGAATCTTATACCCAATTGAGCGAAGCTTCAGACCGCAGGAGTGATGGTGTTTTCAGCCCTCAGGTTTTGGAGCTCGTCTATAGTTTCTTTTCTGAGATCGATACCTTTCTGAATACGACCTACAATGATAGGGAAGCCCGCGCTAGTCGCCATTGGTCTGCCCAGGTGCAATCCATGTTTCCTTTTCTCGGCCATCTGTCCTTGAAAGTGAGTCCTTGTATGGGGTTATCCCCCGAGCTACTTGACATCATATCTGGTACCACAAACCTGGCAATCATGAGACGATGTGAATTAGCAAACAACGAGCAAATTATCCACAAGGAATTCTTGAACTTGCAACTACGTTTATCCCGTTTGAAAGCTCAGCCGGAACGTATGAAGCTCACTGGCTTGATAGGTCTCCACGCAGCAGCTTTTGAAGAGGCTGCCCTGATCTATCTACACCATGCAATTCAGGACCATGACTACTCTGTGAATAATTCCGTACACAATCTCTATCTCCCTCGACTTCTGAAGATTCTTGAAGAAATACATAAAATCCAAGGACCTCTCCTTGGGACATTACCATACCCCATGTGGACGTTGTTTATTGCAAGTTGCTCAGTATCGGAGGAAGATCGAGTGAAGGTTCTCGAGTGGTTTACCTTGCTTAAGTGCAACCGGCCAATTAGTAATGTGCCTTCGAC
Source organism: Talaromyces amestolkiae (assembly GCF_001896365.1). Taxonomy (NCBI): domain Eukaryota; kingdom Fungi; phylum Ascomycota; class Eurotiomycetes; order Eurotiales; family Trichocomaceae; genus Talaromyces; species Talaromyces amestolkiae. Next base: position 794,083 of record NW_024468039.1, on the reverse strand, counting down.
TATGACCGCAGTTGAAGCTATTTGGAAACAAAGAGACTTGGAGATGGACAGAATGTGCGGGAAAACGTCTCGGCTTTCTTTGGGTTGGGAAACTACAATCTCACAGCTGGGTTGGAAGATGTCGTTGATTTGAGGATTACTCAAACCCTTGGAACAGTGTATCTAGCTTGAACGCATTTTATATGGCACCCATGAACGTGATTGGTTATATCAGAAGAGTTTCGTGTTGGCAAGTAATAACATGTGTTAATCTTGAGTTTCCTTTTCCACCTTCGAGTTCGGCCCCCATGTGTATGTAAAGCAAAGCAACGCAACGCCCTTAAATAATGTACCTATATGCCAGCCATACATACTCAGCTCTGGAAGCATTCAGGATCCTTATTTCGTCATTCTCGGTCTTCGTCGAGTAGCTCCCCCGTCAATGCAGCCATATGGCAGATATAGATTATATACTACCCCGCTGAGTGCTGATTCTTTTTCGTTTTGTTGCACTCCAATGTAGGTCAGCTCTTCAGGTAACTTGTTAATTTCGATCATCAATTTACCAGCATTCACAATGGACGCGACTGCACAAGCCAGATTTAATCTCATTCGCGAGAATTTGGATGAAGTTCTCAATCCGGAAATTGTCGAAGCCATTCTTGCCGAGGGGCGCAATCCACGTATATACTGGGGTAAGGACCACAATCTTTTTGCCAACCAATTTATCAGCTAAACAAATTGATTGAAGGTACTGCAACGACCGGACGACCTCATACCGGATACTTCACCCCAGCCATCAAAATAGCCCAACTCCTAGCTGCAGGCTGCGAAGTCGTAATCCTCCTCGCCGACGTCCACGCATTCCTCGACTCTATGAAAGCGCCTCTTGAACTGGTCGAGAATCGCGTAAAATACTACGAAAAGGTCATTAGAGCAATCCTCGAGGCCGTCGGCGTCTCGACCGAGAAACTTGAGTTTGTGCTCGGAAGCTCCTATCAACGAAACTCGGATTATGTCATGGACGTATATCGTTTGGCGGCTTTGACTACTGAGCATGATGCTAGGAAGGCTGGTGCTGAGATTGTGAAGCAGTCTAACAATGCGCCGTTGAGTGGGCTTCTGTATCCTATCTTGCAGGTTCTGGATGAGGAGTATCTCAAGGTTGATGCTGAATTAGGAGGTAATGTTTTCATCACTCCTCAATACATATAGAACATTCTGACAAACCAGACAGGCGTGGATCAACGAAAACTATTTACGTATGTCCTCTCTCGATTGCTATCTCTGACTATTCCTGACTCTATTCGCTCTAGGGCAGCAACTGAGTGGCTACCTAAGCTTGGATATCGAAAGGTGACGCGCTCTCCAACGGAACTGACATTTTAACAAAAACTAAAAGAATATATCAGCGTGCCCATCTTGTCACGCCCATGGTCGCCGGCCTCAACGGTGGTAAAATGAGCTCCAGCGATCCCGGTAAGCACTTTACCCTGACACCACTCCACATCACATCGTCCAATGACTCAAGTCAAACAGACAGCAAAATCGACCTTCTCGACCCCCCTGAAGCAGTCGCCAAAAAGGTCCGCAAATCCGAGGCAATTCCTCGCACAATTGAGAGCAACGGCGTCATTGCACTTGTCGAATACGTCCTCCTTCCAGCAGCCAAACTCAATGGAAAGAACGAGTTCCGTGTCGAGCGGCGGGATGCAGAACCCTTGATATATACGGATATTCAACAACTGAAGGATGATTACATGAATGATGTTGTATGTCAATTCGAATGCGCCAGCTTGCTTCAATGTTCGAAAGGGCATTGCTAATATAATGCAAACAGTTAACGCCACAACTACTAAAGCCAGCCGTTGCAGAAGCCCTAACCAGCCTCATGGCTCCTATCAGTGAAGCATACCAGAAGTCACCGGAATGGCAAGAGATCACTCTCAAGGCTTACCCGCCGCCGGTCGTGCAGAAAAAGCAGAAAAAGATCAAGGATAAGGGCTCGCACTACCCAGGCGGCAATAAAAAAATTACCACGGACAATGCAGAGAACCTGAAGGATAAGACAGATCACACAGAGGCTGAAGCTTAGGCTCGCTCTCTAAAGTTGTAGTTAACAGCTCCAAAGCGAGAGCTATATGCGCTCGGTGGTTATTTGTTATCGAGAGGTGCAAAAACATAGATAAATAACGGTTATATGACTACGTATCCATCTAAACAGCTTGAGGAGTCCAAGTTTTCCGTTCCCCATACACCTGCAAAAACGACATTTCAAGGCATATCAGCATTTCCTCATGTACCTCAATACTTTTCTCGGCATCATTTGGTCAGTATCTAACATCTTTTTCTTTCTATTTTGTGAAATCTCTGGTTCAGATCCTGACACTTATGTTTCTGCTTTGGAAGCTATAGCTCATCAGTCATGTTTTGCATATATGTATCTTCAAAGGTAATGTCTAGGATTAGTTGGGCTATCCACCAAACCAGCCCTAACATGGGTAACGGCGTCTCGGTTGATGCCTAGAAATGGAATGTCGCTGAAGAAGCCTTGGCCTCGCCCATCGACTTGGTGGCTTAGAGTGTCTTGTGAAGTTTTCAATGAGCATCAAATTCACATATATACTTCGTTCTGCGGGTAAATGTATACGCAGCTCGGATGATGTCGGGCTAACTCGGGCCGATGGGCCAAACAAGGTACTCTAAATATATACTACGAGAACCTTTCAAGGCCAAAAGATACAGTAATAACATCACAAGTTTCCTGTGCTCATGATCATATAATGACCAATGGTGTCATTGGCCAGACAACCATTCAGTCTCCAAAATATTTGTGATATAACCGCCCCAAACGAAAGAAAATTATTTACAGCTCTTTCTTCAAAAAGTGCTCTGGCTTATGAGTCGTTTCATAATCCACATGCACATAGGCACGTTCGACGTCAGGCAAGGATTCGAGCTTGATTTGCAGTTCCTCGGCGACATCGTGGGTGGCCATGAGTGTGGCATTGGGGTCCATGACAACATCGACTTCGACGACAAGACGAGGCCCAGAGGTATAAGCGCGGACTGTGTCGATTGCAGTTATGGCGGGTGAATGTGTCATTGCTTCTCACGTTAGTATTATTAAGATGAGATTTGAGAGTAATTAAGATGAGATTTGAGAGTAAAGAAGGGCTTACAGATATATGTTATTAGCTGCTGCATTTGTGTGTCTGCAGTGACACCAATGAGCAACATGAACTCCGAATAAGCCGTCCGCAACCACAAAAACGAAATCAAGCACGATAGCAAGATGGCGCCCATCGGATCGATCCACCAGCGCAACTTACTTCCACCGACAGACGTCAAAATACCGAATCCGTTGATGAACAAGTCATTACGATGATCTTCCCACAAAATTCGCACCTGCGAGAACTGGTTACGCAATGCCCAGCAGTACAGGAACAATGAAAGTTTCGTACAAAAGGCGACGGCAACAGCAATGACGGAGGTGAGGTGGAACTTGGTGGTTTCTTCGGTGCTTCCGTCGACGAGTTCTTTGACCGAAAAGGCGATGATAATGAAGGATACTGCAGTCATCAGGAAACAGAAACAGATGTTTCCTGCAGTTTCGATACGAGCCTTGCCAGCGGGAAATTTGCGAGGATCGACCCTTGTAACGGCTTTGTTGGACAGTAGAAGGGTGATGTTCGACATGGGATCGAAAATGGCGTCGGCCATGGTGGTGAAGAGAGACAACGAGCCCGAAGATACGGCACCGTATACTTGGACAACAGACAGGATGACATTGGCTGCAAAACTACCCCATACTGCAATCTTGAACTTCAACTGGTTTGAGTTGTTGAACTCTTTGGCCGCACGTACATGCTCTTCGACGGGGGTCAAGAATCGCTCGATATTTTCGTTTTGCACTTGGTAAAACTCTTGCAGTTTGCCAGAAGAGGTAATTCCGAATCTGTCCCCGATGAAAGACGGAGTTACCCGATCTCGTTTTCGGGAAGTGTTGGCGCGAATCTGTTTGATTTCTTCTTCTGTTTTGAGCTTGGATGCTAGTTGAAGCGGATCGTTCGTTGGAGTGTACCGAGGCGGAGAGTTACGTTCTTCGTCAGAGGTGACGATATCGGTATCGGTGACTCTTTCGACGCCCGAAACGACGGCCGCTTCATTGGAAGAAAAGGTGACTGGGGTTCGGGGGTGGGACACAGACCGGCGAGCATCTTCTCGAGAGAGATTGAAGGGATGAGGGTGGAGGGTGATGGAATGGCGGAGCGTCGAGTCATCCATGGTGACTGGCCCGCGAGTGACAGACAATATTATTGCCTATGGAAGAGACTATTATCGGAGCTCTGCTATCGGAAGTCGTATGAGGTCTATTGTAGAAGAAAAGCAGTTCGTTGAGAAAGTAAAGAAGATGTTATGTCGATAATGCAGGAAGGAGAGGACAGTATAATTTTTGACTAGTTACACCGGAGATAAGTCAGGAATGACTGCGCCCGCCAAGCTGATTGGCGGCTCAGAAGCCAATCAGCGCGGCTTGGGCCCCGATATTTCTCAACCAATCAGATAGTGGACAGCAMCCCCGCCAAGAGGCTCTTTCGTACGATTCGTTACGGTACGGTAAATACGATACTTTCAGTACTGTTCCTGGGTTCCTCTTCCATGCAATTAAATGAAGTTGTTTGAAGTACAATAGTTAAAAAAAAAAATAATAAGTGTCCTGTAAATCTATACGAGAATGCCTTCCAAAACTGTCAGCAATGCATCTGTCACACTAATAAGCACGCCAAGCCAGCTAAGACGACTGTCAGTGGTGATCCTGACAATCGCGGTGGACTCGATGAGGCTGTGCAGTGGGTAAGTCGTCACATCTCAACCTTTGCGTTCCTCTGGATCAATGTGATTAGAATAAAAATCTTAAAAAGTCACAGTGGTGGCTGTTATGTATACGCGGCTTTCTAGGCTACAGGAAAGATGGTTTGTTGTGTAAATGTAATATGTAGTTTGAACATTGTGATACTCCAAGCTATTTTAAGCCGAATTAGCTTAAATGGGATGTTGACCTCCAAGGCTCCCATGCGAAACACCGATTAAGCTGGAGCTCTTCGGCCGGGCCTCCAACACTTGCTTCTTTCCTCTTCAGCTTTACCTTACATCCATTCATTATTCATTTCTTAGCACTGCGCCAACATGAAGCGCATGTTCACTGGCCTGCAAAGGCGAGTCAGTAAGTTAGATTTTTGATCGCAATGCGGAGATCTTGTTGCCGCACCTACACAATTCACGATGGTTATAGCTAACAGCATTCTTTTGAACAACAGCAAGCTCTCCATCGAGTGCACAGGACAGTCCTTCTCCTACTTCATCAGGAAGTGATTCCCCCGAGTCTATAATTTCTCGCGAAATTGTGCGTTAAATTCAATACTGCGCCTGTTCACAAAGGTTGATGCTGATAACTCGAGAAGAAAGCTTTTTGTGAATCCGGAGGACCAACTAGCGGCGTACGATAATCTTTCGAAGGGCTTAGAAATGTGACTTGGCTGACATATCTTTCAGTCAAATGACTACCTCCATCTCCCAGCCATCGTCGAAGCCGCCGAATCCAGCGCCAATGCGGCCAAAGAAGCCGCCGGGCGAATACGCAAATACCTCTCGAGCCCGAGCAAAGCTCAAGGCAACGTACAATACAACTCCATCATGCTGATTCGCATCTTATCCGAGAACCCCGGTCATACATTTACGCGCAACTTTGATACCAAGTTCGTCACTACGGTCAAGGAGCTGCTGAGGGAAGGTCGAGATATGTCTGCTCAGCAGATGCTGCGTGAGACGTTGGAGATGTTTGAGACTCAGAAATCATGGGATGAGGATTTGGCCGGCTTGATTGCTATGTGGAAGAAGGAGAAGGTAAAGATTGGGAAATATACACGATCAGTGAGTTTCACTTTTGCTGTGGTTAGCATCGTCCCAGACTAATGCTATCTAGCCACCACCACCCGGTCAAGCACCATTCCAACAACCACCATACCCTCACGCTGCCCCTCCCCGTCGAGGAGGCCAACTTCCCCCTCCAGATGAGCTAGCATCACGCATATCCGAAGCCAAGACGACCGCAAATCTTCTGATTCAACTAGCACAAAGCACTCCCGCGGCAGAGGTGCAATCGCACGAACTGATGCGCGAGTTCTCTCAGCGCTGCCAGGCCGCCTCCAGATCAGTTCAGGCTTACATGGCCGTCGACAATCCGCCACCAGACGAGAATACCATGCTCACGTTGATCGAGACGAATGAGCAGCTCTCCGTGGCGTTATCAAAGTATCAGCGTACAGTTTTGAATGCGAGAAAGGCATTAGGAACTTCCACACCTGTTACCTCGCCAGGCTCAAATGGTAACTCTAGCAATGTTCACAGTCCGCCTCCTGGTCCTCCTCCTGGTCTTCCGTCTATTAATGGACAGACTAACGGAAATCACGTCGAATCCGGAATACTCATTCCCGAACTGGGAAGCCAAAGTTCGTCTCCTGCAAATGCACATGAGAGCCGATCACTGCCACCACTTGCGTCTCTAAACGAGCCATTTTCGCTATCCAGATTCGATGACCCCATTGAAGTGGCAGCCGACGTCCCGGCTACGAACACGAGAACAGTATCTTCAATATCCAACCAACCTGCCGCCAAACGTTATGAATATAACGCCGATGAATTCGCGGTCGAGAATCCATTCGCAGACAACGCCGCAGAAGATGCTCATGATGCAGACCATGACCGTCATGAGCCTTCGCGGCGTGCTGTTTGAATCTTCAGCGCTTCGTCCAGCGGGTCAACATTTCTTCATTTCATATACTTCCTGCGTATCATATCATTTAACATACACCACTCGTCGACTTGCGTCCATTTTGCCCCAGCTGCCCTACAGATCACATATATACCCCTTTCATTTCATGTCTTTTGAATCTTGCAGTATCCAGTATATACTTGAGACTCGGTCAAATGCATTGCCATCATTCTATCCATGGATTTTCCAGATGCAACGCCGGAGAGATCATACGTAGGCACACAAGACAGTATTCACCTAGGTATGCCTTGGATTTATAATTGAAAAGTTGTAAATGTTGATTCATTTCAAGTAGATTAAATCATTAGACTTCGACGCCGTGACTCTTGGAAAAATATGAAAGGAAAGAAAAAAACAATTCAATCGTGGCGTTGTTTTGTCTTGACAAGAAAAATGAGATTTTGAAGAAAAATCTTTCTCGTTTTTCTCTTTGGAAAAAAATTCGTTTCAAGGAATTTAGAAAAGTAACAAAGGTATTTCATTTCAAACTCCTATGCCAAGTTTAGAAACCGTCATCGAGATTTGTTCTCTTTTTTCCTTCCCTCACTTTCAAATAGGAAAGTTTTTATTCAACACACACCCCTCCCTCGACTCTCTCGCACATGTTCAAAAGATCTAAGCTTCGGTGATGGCGCGGCGGATCTGGGCACCGCGTTGACGGGAGGAGAGACGGGCAGAATCTTTGGCGATGGCGTGAGGAGCCTTCTGGACAACTTCGTCGCCCTCGGTGAGGATGAGCTCGATGTGGCAAGGGTTGGTCATGTAGGGGTTGATCTGATATCGTTAGCAGGTGGAAAAACTCCTTTTGATAGAAAGGGGGCGGGAGACGTACACGACCATGAGCACGGTAGGTGCGTCTGCGACCCTTGGGGGCCTGGTTGACCTGAATGTGCTTGACGACGAGGTTGCTGGTGTCAAGACCCTTGGTGTCGGCGTTGGCCTCGGCGTTCTTCAACAATCCGAGCAGCTGCTCAGCGGACTTGACGGGCCAGCGAGCCTTAGAGACACCGAATGCCTTGCCTGTATACCATTAGAATCATTCCATTTCAAGATTCAACAGCCGATTAGACAGAATTCCGTCGTTTTCACATCCACGTAAATTCTCCTATCTCTCAATCCCTCTTCATCTTTGCACGGAATTGCTATCATCGACTCGAAGAGCAGAGTGGAACTCACCCTGGGCAGTGCGACCGGTGGAACCGGCATATCGGCGCATGGGAACGGCCTCCTTGTGATTGATGACATTCTCGAGGTAGACGAGAGCACGCTGCAACTTCCATCCGTTGATCGCCTGGGCAGTCTCGCGGGTGTTCTTGAAGCTGACGCGGAGGTAAGAGCCCCGAGCGCGGGCGCTCTTTGCGTTGGGGATTGTGTGTGCGGCGTAACGGACCTGTGTTAACATCCGTTAGTTTTGACCTGTTGACTGTATTTGTGAAATTCAATTGCGATGGCTCGTCTGCTCGTGTCGGTCGTAGGTTTCTCAGTCCGTGATAGTTCCATTCGTCGTTGAAGTGTCGTCGAACATTGTCGTTGAATAGACCATCAATCCATCGATAAACCACAGCGTCCGTACAACCGACCTCCTCCAGCAAATTCACCATCGCAATTAAACAGACATCAAACTCACCATCTTGAAAGATTGCCGAAAAAGAGATGGTCCTCGTTGTCGGGTTGTCGAGTATGTAGGGAAGGTAGTAAAAAGACGTCGTTCAAAGATCGATCACCGCCGAATGGGTCTCGTCAGAGCACAGAGTGTGGTTTTTTTCGGTCTTGGCACGGACGGTTAAGCCCTAAGCGAGCCCTAAGCTAGCTGTTTCGGGACGTCACGTGTGTTCATCGAAACTCGAAAGGCGGGTGCGGAGACTAGTGCCGTTGATGTTTGCCTTCAGTGCGTACTAACTACTTCTTATGAAAAGTACAATGAGAGCATTATCATGGCCAATCATCATAGTTGTCTATATCTATTAATTGTCTACTTCTTCTGCTCGGGTATCTGAGTAACCAACCCCCCCTTCTCCACCGCCGACCTCAGATTCTCCAACACCAACAACTCCATATCTTTTTGCGTCTCGAACGTCGCAGTGCCAATATGCGGCAGCAAAAATACCCTGTCACTCTTCAACAATCCCTCTTCGACCTGCGGCTCGTTTTCATAGACGTCGAGGCCGGCAGATCCAACCTATCTCAGTTAGTTATATTCAGCCAAGGTAAGAAGTAAGAAGCAAAAAAGAAAAACGGACCTTTCCAGACTCAATCGCAGAAACAAGCGCCTTCTCATCAATCAGCGCGCCACGCGCCGTGTTGACAATGACAACGCCATCCTTCATCTGCGCCAACTCCTCAGCACCGATGATATGGCGCGTCGAAGCATTCAACGCCAGATTCAGACTAAACACGTCTGAAGTGGAAAGTAATTCCTCAAAAGAGACGTATTTTGCGCCGTCCTCGAGTTCGGGGGATAAGCGGCTGCGGTTGTGGTATTGGATTGTCATTCCGAATGCTTTTGCGCGGTGTGCCATTTCCTTTTCTCGTCAGCTATGGTTTGTAATTAGGGTGAGTGTAGTGCATACCCGTCCGATGCCGCCCATTCCTAGAATTCCAAGTACTTTACCCTTGGGATCACGGCCTAGGCCAGACTTGCCGCCCCATTGTCCAGCCCGGATAGCAGTAAGAGGAACATGGGCATGGCGCAAGGCTCCGATCATGAGGAATATGCCGACGTCTGCGGTGGCATTGTTCACGGCGACGGGTGTGCTCGATACAGCAATTCCTTTTAACCAGCCAGTCAGTAAGCATAGTTTTGTAGAAGCGAGAAGGAAGGAACGTACCAGCCTCCGTCACAACAGGAACATCAATATTATCATATCCCGCTCCATTGTGCACAATATACTTGACCGACTTGGGCAGAGCAGAGACTAGTTCCTTGTCGAATCGGCCGGTGTGTTTGGTAGATGCGTTGCTGCGATATATAACCACGACATCGTCATATTCTCCATTTTTGCAGTTTGTGAGGAACTGTTCTCTAGTTCCGCTGGGGAATTCCTTGACAAAATAAATAAGCAATTTGTTACTCATCTCCGGAGAAGGAAAAATACCTTGAGTGTGAGTGTAGAAGAAAGCTGCTCCCATTCGGGTCGCGCATGGGTGATTTCGCCGATTAAAAGAGCTGCTTGCGACGGCATGACTGCGAGTTGTCCGGCGATGTGGGCGAGGCGCTGATGCGATCTGGATTTATGCATTAGGGATGTATCTCGAAGATCAACTCAATGCAGTTTTGAAGATAATTTAGATGGGTTGTAAAAAGCAGAAGGTGAACTCACATAAAGTAGAGGATAATTAGTCCACTAATTGAAATATCAAGTACTAGGAAGGTAATTAAGGCGGATAAATTCAGGATAATCGTAGCTTGGAATTGGAGATTTATTCTTAAGAAGTATCCTACTTTCAAGGCAGACCGATTCTCCAGTCCTCGGCACAATTCCATCACTGCAGAAAACATGCTTGTCTTTCTACCTACGGCAAATGACCGATACACTCCTCCGTGGGCATTACATAGCAATACATGAGTACATGCAAAGTAATGTAATATAGATGAGGAGTGTACGCATAGTAGGAGTACCAAAGCAATTGCCGGACCCCCACGTCACGCAGCGAGTCAATTGCCGACGAGTTGTTTTGCCCCTCATTCGGATTTCTCTCCGCTTTCACTCAGCTTGACGAGGGCGACAATACAGTCATTACCGCAGAAGCTTGAGTCGTGGGGTGATATATGGTGGGATCCAGATGTCTGCAATATATTGCCGTTTAAATATCTCTTTATAGTTACATTTTTGCTAATTCTATACCAATTCTAATACGATACCCGATTGCATTGACCTGATATACTTTAGAGAAAAGAGAAAAGCTATAGCCATAATGACGACAATAACAACCTCCAAAGCCCTCATTCTCCATGGCGCCAAAGACCTGCGCTTGGTATGTTCCGACTTACTATTTTGTATATTCCAAGCTCACTGTAGGTATAGGAAAACCGCGACATTCCCGCACCCACAGGCAACGAAGTCCAACTCGCCATTCGCGCAACCGGCCTCTGCGGCTCCGATCTACACTACTACACTCACGGCCGCAACGGCGACTTCGTCGTGCAATGTCCCATGGCCCTAGGCCACGAGTCCAGCGGTGTCGTCACCGCCGTCGGGCCCGACGCCAAACACCTCAAAATCGGTGACCGCGTCGCCCTCGAAGTCGGCTTGCCCTGCAGGAAATGCCTGTACTGTTTATCGGACCGCTACAATCTCTGCGTCAACATGAGGTTTAGGTCAAGCGCAAAATCGTTCCCACATTTGGATGGCACATTGATGCAGTTCACGAATCATCCGGAGGATATGTGTCATAAGCTCCCCGAGGGAGTCTCGTTCGCGGGTGGTGCGCTTGCGGAGCCCTTGGCGGTGTGTTTGCATGCCATTCGACGCTCSCACCCMCCTACGAGTGAAGAGGCGGCACTCGCCAAGTCGGTGGGTGAGGAGAGCGCAGCCATGATTTTCGGTGCGGGCGCAATTGGGTTGTTAATGGCTGCTGCGTTGGCGGTTTCGCAGAATTTCTCGTCGATTGTGATTGCGGATATTGATGCAAAGCGGCTCAAAGTTGCGGAGGATTTGGGATTGGGGATCAAGACGTTTTTGATTGAGAGGTCAGCGACGCCGCCGCCGCCGAAGGATGCGCCGCTGGAAGAGCAGACGTCGTATGCGATGAAGAGTGCGCAGGAGACTGCGAATAAGATCAAGAAGACGCATAATATCCCTAATGGGTTTGCGAGAGTTTATGAGTGCACTGGGGTGCCGCCGTGTATTCAGGCGGGTATCTATGCTGCTGCTGCCGGTGGTGTGTTGGTACAGGTTGGTATGGGTGCGCCTATCCTAACACTTCATCATGGTGCAGCCATGTTGAGGGAGGTTGATGTTGTGGGCGTGTTTAGATACGACAAGTACGCATACCCAGCAGCGATTGAGCTGCTACAAAAGGAAGCCTTTAAGAAAGTGGAAGACAAGATCGTAACGCACAGAGTTGACTTGTCTGTTGAGGGACAAGGGGAGCGAGCGTTTACGTTGGCTGCCAAGGGGGTTGATGAGGAGGGTGTACCTGTTGTCAAGGTCATGATTGAGTCTTCACTTTAGTATCATATTCTCATAGCTGTATTAAAAGTATATATATTTTATATCTATTTCAATCCACCAGCCAACAACAGACTCTGCCCCGTCATATACCCCGTCGTAACCAACATCGTAACCGTATTAGCAACTTCCTCCGGCACACCCAATCTCTTGAGAGGGATACTCTCCGCTAACCCAGGAAACGCAGCTCCATTCGGAATCATGCCCGTCTCCCCAATCATAGCAGGCGCAACGTCGTTGACGCTGATGTTGTATTCAGCTAGTCGCGTGGACAGATTGCGCATCATGCCTGACATACCGCCTTTCGAAGCTGCGTAGTCTGTGTAGCATCAGTATACCCGTGGGCCATCTTTAAACAACGGGGGGTGAACGTACGACAACCATTAATCCCCCCTCCCTGCGCCGCAATAGAAGACATAAATACAATCCGTCCCCATCTCTGCTCCCTCATATACTCCACACAGCCCTTAACCAAAATGAACGACGCCCTCAAATTCACGTTAATCGTATAATCAAACTCCTCCAACGTAATATCCCATATCTGGGGCACACGTTTTCCGTACCCGGCATTTGAGATAAGTATATCCGGACGGTGGCCGTGCTGGGTGTCGATTTCGGAGAACATTTGATCAATGTCTTCCTTCTTGCCGACGTCAACTTTGTGAATTGAGATTTTGAGGTTGGGGCTGAGGGTGTGGAGGTCGGTGACTAGAGACTCAATGGCGGAGAGGCTGGACATGTAGGTTAGGGCTAGGTTGGTGCCTTTGAGTGCGAGTTGGCGAGCACATGCTGCACCGATTCTATACCAATTGTCAGTATCTTGTTTGGAAGAGGGGGGTTCTATTTTTATGGTTTATTTGAACATACCCCCCAGAAGCACCCGTGATGAGGGCCAAACGGCCCTTGATGTTGTTAAGTTCTGACATTATCGCTGACTATATTTGTAGTTGTGTATGTATTTGGTGTATGTACAACACAAAAAGTAGAGATGGGGTAGGTCTGCTGATGTAGAGCTCTCTTTAAATTACATTCATTTCTTGTACATGTATCACCACGGTATCAATCGATACATTTTGAGTCGGCCTATGAACCGCCGGATCAACTCCGAGTGGGGTAAATTACAATATGAATAGCCGAAACGTCGCACGTATTACAACATGTCCTAGCAGACTAGTGATTTTTGTAATGTACAGATAGATATAAACTTAAAAGAATAGACTAGTAGACATGGAATCTCCCGTCCAGAATGGCGTTTGCCACATTTGTTGCTGTTGTTGTGGTTGTTGCTGGTCGGTAGAATACATCCCATCTTGCAGAGCGCCGTCAAACCCTAACATACCGGCTGTCATTTGATCGCCAGAGACATAGTCGCCTACAGCGCCCAGATCGAGCCAGGAAAAATCATTAGCAGGGTCGAAATGGGTTGATTGCTGATGTTGATGAACTGCTTGTTGATGCTGATGGTGATGTTGTTGTGGAGAGTGTTGCTGGTGTTGGTGCGGTGCTCCGCCGCTGACTCCGCTCACTCCTGCTCCTCCCGCTGCAATTACTCCGCCGGGAGACATGGTTGTGTTGTTGTTGCTGTTTGCGAGACTGGCGATGGAGAGTTCGTTGCGACGGCGGGATTCGGATGATGCGACCGATCCTGAGGACCGGGGTTTCCATAACAATTCGAGAAGTCGTGCGTATCGCGAGCCCATGTCATCTGGACCTGCGCTGGCGCGGTGGAGGGTTTCTGTTGTGCGTGATACGAGTTCACGCACTTCGATTTCTTCTTTGGGGGACATGACGCCAAACGAGCGGGCCTGCTACATCAGCTTGAGACATCGGGAAGGGATGTGGAAAGACACACCTTATATAAAAAAACTGCCGCGTATATGCTATATAAGTAATATCGAAGCGGCATAAATCGCAAATGCTCCTCTGGATTCACCAGACTGACAAGTATATCCAGATACGACCTGGCCGCATCAAGCGACTCGTATATAAAACGTGCATCAGACATTGATGCGACATTGCTAAACGTTGCTCGTAGATGCTCTTTTTGATGATGCTGGTCCGCTGTCTTCGAGTTGCGTACAATCGCCTGAGAGATAGCCGCTTGGAAAGCAAAAGCATTGGTATATAGCCGTAGATATTCATAAGACATTTGTAGAGTGAGTTTGATGTTTGGTGAGCCTGTCAGTCACGTCAGTAAACTACTGTCTTCTTCTGGTTGTAAGGAAACGCACAATTCAATCCTCCCCATGTCTGATTCCACCTGTGTATCGCAGCGCGGAAATCATCCGCATACTTGATATAATCACCCATGAGCATCATCTGATTGCTTGTCCGCATGCCCGAATACAGAATCTCATGCACATTTCCATACAACTGCGTCAAATCCAACGTAGCTTGTATTATTTTTGCATAATCCTCATCTCCTTCTGTCAACGGCTGCAATGACGGAAAATCCTGACTCACAAATCCAGTCATTGGACCAGGTCCACGAGACCAAAACGCCCGTCCGATTCGGACAGATATCAATCTATCGGTGATATAGCATGAAGTCCAAGCGAGGCGTTTGCGTGCATCGCAGTCCTCACCGGTAGGGTCGCCGCGGAATGAAGTTCGATCCAGACCCATAAAATAGCCAGATCGCAAAGCCAGGCCGACATGCATCCATGCAGCACGATCTTCTTCGCCTCTTCCGACACGCTCGATATTCGGGCGGAGACCTTGTGGTTCCCATTCTGCCAACAATATCAGAGATTCGACTGCTTCTACGTCGCATTCGGTTCCGGCTGCGATGCTTGCGACCAGTTCATGCATGTATTTTGAGCAGTATTCGTGGATATGAGGCATTTCGAGCAGGTCTTTGGACGCTATTGTGAGCACGGCAGTGAGCAGGTGCTTCTCATTCGAGGCAAATGCGTCGAGCATCCCACGCTCAAAGTATCGTCGAGGGACAAGGGGTTGGTATGGGTGGAAATGAACTTGGTAGCGTTTGATCAGGTTGAAGATCAACTCGGGATCAAGCCAGCCATTCTTGACGAGTTCGTATGCCCCAATGCCAGACGCGACAGGTGTTTTGGAAGGCATACCTGTAAGCCCGTCTTGGACGTGTACGGCAAGTGGTCTCTGCTGCGTCACACTTTCTGTGGATAGAACAAACTCTTCAGTCTCTTCGCCTCGTTTCGCGATGCCAGTCAGACATTGCCATGCATCGGAAGGATTTCGGGGTACCCCAGAATCTATCGCACTATCGGAGCTAGATACGGATTCATTGTCATCATCCTCGTATTGCTGTTCTTCTTCTTGATCCTGGTCATTAACATCCGCCGTAATGGACTTGGCTGGTTTGCCGGTCTGGTTCACATATAGACCGGTGATTGGATAGCCAGGCGCCGAGAAACTTGAGCCGTTGTTATGCTCTGGATAATCTGATATAGAAGATTGATTCTCCGGCGTTTTGTGTGCAGATGTTTCATCATCTTTGGATGCAGCATCAACACCCTTGCTCTTCCGTATCCGTCGTCCACCTCTATTAGAAGTTCCCAGGATACACTCCCGACCCTCGCGCACACACCTCTGACAAGGTGGAGTTCCTGGATTGCCGCTACTGTCCCTGTATCATTTATTTTTGTTAGTCTTAGTATCGCATCGGCAATCTGCCGAATCGGTTATCAACTCACAAATCGCAGCGGGACTTTCTCTGGCGGCAAAAGAGACATGCCCGCGACACGCGCTGCCCCGGGCCGAGTTTTCTGTGCTGTCTTGACGCAAAATCTTTCTGTATCTTTGCAGGGCCCATTCTGTCAGTCGGCTATCGTAGAGATCAAGCTGAATAGCCTGTTAGTGTCGTTCGGGTAGAGTTTTGTGCATGTTCTAGCTGTTAGATGGGACCATCCCGTCTATAGCCGAGGAAGCGATGATATATGAATGTCTGAAGATTCTCCACACAACGTTTGAAAGATTGAGGACTAGTACTCTATGCAATTGAGAGATTTATGAACATGACCAATTCGTGTTTGGCTCGTGACTGGAAGAGGTCAAAGAGCGGACGGAGTTGTATGGTCGTGCCAATTGAATCTCGACTATGAGCTGATTATGTAACACTGCCTTCCCCTCAGAGACAGGGGCAAAATCCGGGGTTTACAAATAAGATTACTTTCACTGGTGGAATAGTTCTAGATCAGAATACTCGAGTGTTTTTTCTGGTCGTCTCGGACAGAACACGAGTCAAGACAGAAAACTCGTCGTATTGAAAAGTCGAGTCAATTGCCGATGTTTCTCCGCATCGGCAATTGCTGGTCGGTAACTGCCCCTCATTAAGAATGGAGGAGCTTCTCGTGACAATAAAATTATCCAAGAAAGAATCTAGAACTGGGCACCACGTCATTCAACTCACGGTGTGACTACTCAATTGACGAGTTTGACGAGTTTGAATCATTAAGATCGAAATTGAAATCTGACATTGTGTTCAACAACCATCCGGCACACACAGCGCCGTGAATAAGCCATCACAGTGCAGATAATCAAATGGCGTCTCTATTTTCTTTAGAAGGCAGGACAGCCTTGGTCACCGGCGGAACGCGAGGAATTGGTCAGGCAATGGCCATTGCCCTTGCCGAAGCTGGCGCAGACGTTGTTTTAGTCCAGGTACAAACATCGCAGTACGACACTCGGTGACGGCGCTAACAGTGAAATAGAGGGACGAATCAAACACAGCTACACGCGACGAAGTCGCCAAACTTGGCCGGAAAGCTTTAATACACGTCGCCGAGCTATCGGACCGAGAGGCAGTGAAGAGGATTATCCCTACGCTCGTACAACAGGGTGTTCAGCCAGACATTCTCCTGAATTGTGCGGGGATCCAGAGGAGGCATCCCAGTGAGAAATTTCCAGACGAGGATTGGGATGAGGTAGGTTGAGCCATTACACAAACGGATTAATCATTGACCGCCTACCAGGTCATCAATATCAACCTTACGTCAGTTTTCACACTCACGCGCGAGTTCGGCGCCAATCTACTATCCCGAGATGCCTCCGAATTTCCTCGCGGTCGACGCGGCTCAGTCATCAACGTCGCTTCCTTACTCTCGTTCCAAGGAGGCATCACAGTCCCCGCATATGCAGCATCCAAAGGAGGAGTTGCGCAATTGACCAAAGCTTTGTCGAACGAGTGGGTCGCCAAGGGTATCAACGTGAATGCCATCGCACCCGGCTACATTGACACGGACATGAACGTTGCGCTCATCAACGATCCCAACCGCAATGCCGGCATTATGGCTCGCATCCCTGCTGGTCGATGGGGGAAACCTGAGGATTTCAAGGGCGTGGTTGTGTTCTTGGCAAGTCAGGCCAGTGGCTATGTTTCTGGAGAGATAATCACGGTTGACGGAGGCTGGATGGGTCGGTAGTCGTGACGTTAGAGAACTGTATATTCATCGGCCGTTGACGACCGAATCCACAAGTCATAGAGAATAGTATATATCAAACAGCGTGAAACAAAGATGGATGAAGCGAGATGAAGACAGCGCGTCCTTGCGCGCTCCAAAGGAAGGAGCTCCACTGCCAAGTCTTGAAACGCAAAACAAAACGCTCTCATTGGCCACTCTGGTGTACTCTGCCGCTGGCCGCTTTCAGCCAATAACAGCCGCGGGTTCTGCTCCTTCCTTCCTCTTGGACAGGACAACCTCGCCCAATCCTTCCTCTTCCTCTTCAAAGACTTCACACACACTGTTTCATCTCTTCATTTATCTTTCCATCCCTAGATAGGACACAAGGCATGGCACAATTTTATTGTCGGCAGGAGCCCCTTGACGGGTCAATCGGCTCGCTGCCGTCCGAACTGATTGGCCCAGCGCTTCGTTTCAATGAAACAGATCAATAAAGATCAGATTGACTAGGCTTCTCCGTCGTTATCAATCTGCTATTGATCACATTCGAAGGCCGAGTCCCCAATAATTAGTTGATATTGAGTCTGCTGTCGCTTTAACCTGGTCCACCATGTCAGACGAAGGCTTGACTCGACTCATACGACGTCTTTATATGTGGTGACCCAACCACCTTTCTCTATTGTTAGCCTATATCTCTCTTTTTTCTGTCCACACTCATCTTTCGCTTCTCCTTGTAATTATTGATTATCCTAATGAATCTGCTGGCTGGCTTTCAGCATCCTTTCATTTCTTCTATTACTATTGGCACGTCAGAGCTGGTCTCATCTGCGTAACGGTACTATCATTTTTCGTTGTGGTGACTACATCAATCGTCGCCCTTGATCGTCAGACCACAAGCCTCTTGCCTTGACATTATTTACTGAATGCGTCAACAGCATTGCCATCTTTGACTACTCGACTTGGCAATTTGACAACGACACCATCAACACTTCATTCCACAGCACGTGTTACCACCTACGTGCCTGCACGCCCTCGTGTCGTCCTTCAACTCATTGACACCGATAGCAATCGTTGAGTAATATACATCTCCGTATAAACTCTATCAACGGTCTGGTCCCTCGTTATTCTCCACGCGCTTTCGAAAACAGAAGTCCGCCAAGAATGTCGACATCATAGAATATCTGTAGTGGACGACTTGCGCTTCAACATTTTCCAAGAAAAATTACAAATTCATTGATTCAACGCTACTCTTTACAAGATTGTCTCGATCGCTTGACTTTTTCCACAACTGGTTGCTTCATGTGGATCGCATCTCCGCATTCCTGACTGTTACCAGCACCACGGCACATTCCAGCCTTGTTTGCATTCGGAAGGTCTAGAGAAGGTAAAGATCCGACTAACCGAACAAACTTGATCGTGAAATCTGTGAGTTCAAGACTTGGATTTCTTTGATTGAGGTTATGCGCCATATGGTTGCTGACATGGTGACGTAGATATGCCCTTCTCAAAATCTACAGCGATATTTGAACCAATACACAACACAAAAAATACTATATCCAGAGGGCACAGTGACAAGCCGTCTGCACTGACTGGTCCTCGGTGACAAGTTCGATGAGTTCCTCCTCTTCGGGGCCTGACGGCCAGCCCTACAGCACGAACTACACCTATATCTATGAATATTCAAGAGGCTTGAACGGCGTGGACGTACCTCGAGATGAGATCATTACTCGAATCATCTGCGGCACCCTTGGTGTCGTCGCAGTCACGGTCTTTGCCTGTCGAATGATGGAGTTTGGCAACGCATACATTCGTCACATCAGCTGTCTTTCAGCAACACAACGGCAGCAATACTTTTGGAGCTTAGAGAGGGGTATATGGTCATCGATCAAGAAACATCTGGTACACTCTCCGTTATTTCGGAAAAGGCACCACCGGGAATTTCAGCTCTCGACTGCAATGAACATGGGAGTATTACCGTCCCGCCTACAGACAATCCTTATTACAATTTACGTGCTCAGTCAAATCGCTTATTGTGCTTTGCTCAGCTACTCAGTCAATGAGAAAGCAGCGCTAGTTGCAGAGCTTCGAGGCCGATCAGGAACTCTGGCTATACTGAATATGATACCCCTTTTCCTGTTTGCGGGGCGCAATAATGCCTTGATCTGGCTTCTAGGGGTCAGCTTCGATACATACAACACATTTCATAGATGGCTTGGCAGAATCGTTGCGATCGAAGCGCTTGTACATACAACTGCATGGTTCGTCAATGCAATCAACGAACAGAGCTTCTCTGACGCCTTTAACCGGATTCGAGATACGCCATTCTTTGGTTGGGGAGCTGTTGGCACTTCTGCAATGATTATACTCATAAGCCACTCTCCATCTCCGATACGACACGCATTTTACGAAACGTTTTTGCATTTGCATCAGTTTGCTGCTCTGTTAGCGGTGGTTGGCGTCTACCTTCATTTACAAATAGATTCTTTACCTCAGCGTCCATGGGTATATCTTATCATATTCATCTGGATCTTCGAGAGATTTATGAGATGGTATCGTCGTTTTTCGATCAATTTCAACCTCAGAGGCGGTGGTAGTACGATGGTGGTTATCAAGGCTCTTCCTGGAGAAGCATGCCGAGTTACCTTTCATCTTCCACATCGCATCGACGTCAAACCTGGCAGCCACGTCTATGCATTCTTTCCGACCATAGCTTGGTGGATGTCGCATCCTTTTTCTGTTGCATGGGCTGATCCTAGCACCTGCGTCACGGCCCCCAGTCACCCAACAGCGGCGTGGAACGAGGCATACAACCCGTACGAGAGAAAAAATCTGTCCGACAGCCTCGGTCTATCAGATCTCGAAAAGCAAGACTACATGATCAACGAACTCCGTCAGGGCAACAAACGAAGGACATCTTTATCGCTCGTCATCGCCGCACGAACCGGCATGACCCGCAAACTCTACAACAAAGCCCTTGCGTGCCCCAACAGCACTTTGCGCACCTACGGCTTCATCGAAGGACCCTACAACTCCCACACCTGTCCCATGGGTAGCTACGGAACCGTGATTCTATTTTCCGGCGGCGCAGGAATTACGCACCACATGCTACACGTCCGCGACCTGCTTCTGCGCGCCGAAGAAGGCTGTGTAGCCACCCAACGCATCTATCTAATCTGGTCCATCCGATCCACCGAAGCCCTAAACTGGGTCCGGGAATGGATGGATGCAATCTTGCAACTACCCAATCGCAGACAATTACTCGTCATCAAACTCTTCATCTCCAAACCGAAAACGCAACACGAGATCAAGTCACCCAGTGAGACAGTGCAAATGTTTCCTGGACGCTGTAGGCCGAGCGTCGTTCTTGAGGAGGCGCTTCTGCGGAGAGTAGGCGCTACGGTTGTATCTGTCTGTGGACCCGGCGCGTTCACGGATGAAGTCCGGGCTGCGACGAGGGAGTGTATGGGGCAAGGGATGAGTTTGGATTTTGTCGAGGAGTCTTTTACTTGGTGATTTCGCTTTTATACAATTCTTCTTCTTCTTTATTTTCTCTCCCTTCGATTGTTGGGAGGTTAGACCTTCAGAGGCATATTAGACATACCTAGACATTGCATTCTTTGCTTTCATACCTTCTCCGAATCTATATTAAGGGTAGCTTTGTTCTTTTCCAAGGTTCTTGGAAGATGGCCAGCTTCTAACCGCTACGCTATGATTGATACTCCCTTGGCGTCTATAACATGGAAGCTTTGAGCTGACATTCAACACACTCCGTCAATAATATACTAAAAAAAGAAACTCAACAATCCTAGAGACCACCCGAAAAAGGGCTGACCGCAGGTTAATCATTTCAATTCTCTATAAACTTTCATTATCATTCACGTTTCCCTCTTCTTCTTCATCTGAATCCTCGTCATCATTTTCAATCATCTCAACTAACAGATTCCCACCGCGACCAATCCGTTCTCGCACCGAGCCACCAGCTTCAACTTCGTAGACTGTCCGGGGCATGGGGGAGACTAATCGGAAGCCGTACTTATGCTCAAAGCCGACTGGTTCGGTAGCAAGTTTCTCAGATTCCTGCTCCTCTTCGTCCTCAGCGGCGGTCAGTACTTCGTAGCATTCTACAAAGGCGTATACCTCCTCCAGATCCGCATCTGGTGCAAACTTGCGAATTACGCGCTCGCCGGAAGGGAGCCGGATGCTGACGCGGATTGCGTCTTGAGCTTCAGGTTCCGGGGCAAGGTTCTGTGCACGCCAGTTTTTCCATTGCTTCAGATCAGCGGCTCGTTTCTGTTCTGCTGCGGCACGGGCTGCCTCTTCCGCCTCGGCGCGCTGTCGTTCGGCTTCTGCTTCGCGTCGTTGGCGCGCTCGTTCCCGGTCCTGAGCTAGCGAGCGCTCGTACGCTGAATCCTGCTCTTGACGCAAGGTGCGGGAGGCTTGTTGTTCTGTACGACGAGCCCGGACCCGGTCGAGGGGTTCTTTGTTTTGTGAGATTGCTGTGCGCAGTTTCGTTAGAAATTCCGAGGCGCTGGTGTTTCCTGGTATTCGGCCGATGTTGGACATAGCTGTTGTCCCAACGTTGGGCGTATGCACAATCACAGAGGCAAAAGGGAACTTGGTACAGCGCAGGGAATTGGCTACTTGGTATGCCTCTGAATCTTGCACGTTTCCGCCCCATAAGAGGATCTGGTTATTTGGATCGTTGATATATTCGACAACTTGTCTTGATAATAAAGTCTCTTTGACCCAGTCGCTCGTGCCGTCGTGTTCAGGTGACAGTAAGACAACAATGAGGAACTTTAGTTCTTGTTGCGCCTTTTCCAAGGCCATGTTGTATCCATTCTCGAGAAAAGGGAGAGAATGGCTGCCGTATTCTTCCTCGAACTCACGTATGAATCTGGCCGCGGTATCCTTGGGTGCCAATGCTCGTCGACCACTCGTATTTAGATTTCGTTGTAAAGGAGACGAACCCGTTGTAACATTCAGCCATCGCGGCAGGAAAGGGAACAACGTCCCAAAGAGCCGGAACGAGTTGTATAGTAGACGATATATAAGATTGAGAGGAGAGAAAAGAAGGCTGAGGATAAACGGGGGTCGAAATGCCGGTTGATCCTCCGGTTGCGTTTCGATGCGAGGAGCAGGCTCGAGTCCGGCGGGTCGAGATGATGACGATGACGATGCGGAAAAAGAGGCACGCGGAGGCAGCTCGTCAATGTCGTACATGAGGTTTTGAGTTCGGCGGATGTCTTGTGGTGCGTTCAGAGCAGCACGGGCTTCTTCGACGGGATCGGGGCCTTCGCCGTCGAAGAATTTGGAGATTGCAATCTGTGCGATCAGTCAGCCTCGCTCTACGATTGATAGACAGCGTATCAATTGAACATGCCTGGACATTCCATTGTGATCGTTGCAGTAGTGGGATTGCAGCGTCTGGTTCCTGGCCCGTGACATTCATGTACGTCTGAAGAGCTTCCTGTTGAGTGGAGGAGAGCTCTCCAATGTCCGCGCCTCCATCCTGAGAGGACATTCTGGGCTGTCGCAGTCGGACTATCTAGAGCAATACCCCATATGTTGGCAAGACAGCGTGATGTCTCGGATAGCGTGCGTCAGGGATGCTAGATACCAGATGTGTTAGTCGAGCGGACGAAAGAGACAGCTTGAGGCTTCCGCTGTGCTGGTTACGGCAGCTGGCCCGTGCACTATGACGATTATCTATCAGATAACTACATGATATGTAACTAAGTAGCAGATATCACAGCGTCAACGACTACTACGATTGTTTATTTATACTGAGTTATCCATGGGCTTCATTTGAGTACTTCATAGACTGATGCTCTATAACAAGGTACAACGCATATGCATTCCTAGCGTCTTGTGGCCTGCACAATTAATCCGCTATATATATTCGGACACATAGTCGATAAAACATCTCCGGAACCCTTCAATGTACCAGCATCGAGCCGGAACACTATTTCATGGTATTTACTCTTATGATAGATCCGATTCCATCCAGATGTTAGATACAACTAAGCAAATAGCGATCCGTCCGTAGTAAACTGCCTCCTGTAAATGTTGTTTTAGAAGAGAGGTTTCACAGTGATATGAATGGCCCACTCCGCCGATAGTCCCATGTCCCCCACCGCGCGACACCATTCCTCCTTCATCCATGCCCGCCTCATCAGGACGCCAGTACAGCTGTCTTGCTGCTGCGCATTCGTCGTCATTCGACGTCTGGCAGGATATTTGCGAATCGTATAGGAGAAATTTGGAATAGTTGCCTGCGATTATATTAGGCATTCGCCGTCTAGCCCGCTCTCTGCCTAGAAACCGTCCGTTTAAAACTCGACTTCCCGCCGGCTCGAAACAAGGAGGAATGCGGTTTTCTCTCAACTCCAACTGCTACCTATTTTCGCTCATACGCCGATTCAATGGGGAGCGCCTGGCGCTGAATGTTGGCGCCCATAAATCACCAGTTCAGCCATGGCTTCCACGGCGAAATCCGGCCTCGATGATTCCCGTCGCAATTTGGGATCGCCGAAACTCAGGGGACGAGGTTGGTATATCCTGAGTTCAAGATTGATCGGTCTTTGCTGATAGACATGGCTTCAGAGAATGCAAAAGATACACTGTGTCGAAACGTGACTATATACGGAAAATGTCGATATGAAGATAAGGGTATGCGTGAATCAAAATGATAGTTGGATGGCGACTAATCCGATTTCTCGCGGCAGGCTGCGCGTTTAACCACGATCCTCTCAAGTTACAGAATCAGAATCAAGTTGACAGGTGAGACCCTTACCGAAGTACCGAACGCAAACATCGCGTCGACCGAGGAACAGCACTGACATTGTGTTTTGGTCAAACAGGAAGGGATTGAATGTCGACTCTCCCAGTTTCACACCAACGTTATTAGCAGCGAACGGGTCAACACCGAAGAAACCCAACACCATCTCTCCCAAAGCTGCAAGCGCCGCTCCATTTCTCCCGAAAGGTTCGATCACTTTCAACACGCCGTGTAGGGTGAAACTGAATATCTGCTAATTATTGAAAAGGCCCAGGCTCCAGCGCACAATCAACACGCTCAGATGCAGGAAGCTCAGAATGGTCTGTAGCCGAGATAGCAGACTTTGTGCCGCAAGGTTTTGATGGCGGGCAAGTGGTAAGTCCCTCCCTCCTTCCGTGTCTGCACCGACCGTACCTGCCGTGTGTTCAACACACCTCAACCTCCTATTTTTTCTTTTCTCTCTCCCGACAATCTCTTCTTTCCATTCCTTTTCCTCTCGTATTCGTCTGTGCAACCATGCTAGGATGGAGCTCGCGTTAGATGTGTCACCTCTCAGTCTAGACGCTCGTGCCAATCCATTCCAACCGCGAGCTGTTCAGCGTTCCGTCTCCCTTCCTTTTGTTTTGTCTCCTCATTCATCATCCACCCTCGAGACTCCCCATCGCTTGATCGCTTCTGAAGAAGACATTCCTCACGTTGATCCCCGCAATATTACTATTCCTGTTCAATACTGTCCGCCCCGCGTGTCTCCGGGGTCTGAGCGTGACGTTGGCCACAATGTTGTCGTGACTCAACTACATTTAGTATTACCGCTAACGACCGACACAGGTCCCACTTCAAGGTAATGGAAATGGTGTATTGAGTCCAGCACCTCCTTTTGATCCTTTCGTGACACCGCAAAGCTCCATAGCAGGCAGCTCTGCAGTCACACCTCACCCTGTTCCAAATCCGTATTCGCATGAAGCAGCAGTTGCTGCTTCAATGGGGGGTGCCTTCTTTGCGGGGCAAACTGGATTCCAACAGCCAGTTCAGTATCATCTATACGCACCAATTGGTCCCCACAGCACAAATATTTCAGGATATCAACGAAATGTCCACGACCTTTTCCTGCCCAATGATTTCAGGGAAGAACTGCAGAAAAAAGCGGCTGCCACTCTGCAAACGCTACCGAGTAAGTTCAATTTCTGCCTGGACGAAGCAGTCACTAATCGAATTTGCAGATTCATCCTTACCAGCGCACGTGGACCATTTCCACTCCTTGGTTCCTCTAGACCTCACTCACCAGAAGAATGCGGCGATGTTTGGATTCCCGAGCTGGGTATACAAAGCTCAGTCGAACAAAGATGGCAACTTTTATGTTTTGCGCAGACTTGAGGGCTATCGCTTGACGAATGAGAAAGCCATACGGTCCGTCCAAGCGTGGAAAAGAATTACGAACGGCAGTGTTGTTACGGTCCACGATGCGTTCACTACCCGTGTGTTTCAGGATAGCTCGTTGATCTTTGTCATGGACTATCATCCACTGTCCAAGACATTGGCAGAACAACATTTGGGAGCAGGGAATCGGTTCAACGCACGCAGCAACGCGCATATCCCGGAACAAGTCATGTGGAGCTATGTCACTCAGATTGCATCGGCATTGAAAGCAATCCACAGCAGTGGCCTTGCAGCAAGGATAATCGATGCCAGCAAAATTCTGCTTACAGGCAAGAATCGAATCCGGTTGAATGCATGTGCCATTATGGACGTCGTACAGCACGACACACAGCGATCTGTACAGGATCTCCAGCTTCAAGATTTGGTCAATTTCGGCCAACTTATGCTGAACCTAGGAGTTAGTGCTGCAGGCGCTCTTGGTAGTCCAAGCAAGGCCATGGAGCATTTCACTCGTGCTTACAGTCCTCAATTGAAGAACTCCGTGTTTTGGCTTTTGAATGGTCTGCAGAAAGACCAGGAACGCAGTATCGACATATTTATCAGTGGAATATCATCGCAATTGATCTCTACGTTTGACTCGGCGCTACAATTGGATGATCAGCTTACTTCGGATTTGAGCCGCGAGCTTGAAAATGCGCGATTGGTGCGACTTATCACGAAACTAAACTTTATCAATGAGAGGCCGGAATACGAACACGACCGCCAGTGGTCAGAAAACGGGGAGCGATACTTTCTCAAACTCTTCCGGGATTACGTGTTTCATCAAGTCGACGCGCAAAACAATGCCGTCGTGGACCTTGGACATGTGCTGAACTGTCTCAACAAGCTCGATGCAGGCACCGAAGAAAAGGTGACTCTGATCAGTCGAGACGAGCAAAGCTGCTTTGTAGTTAGCTACAAGGAGCTCAAGAAAGCGCTTGAGTCATCATTTCAAGCTTTGCTGAAACCCGTGAGGCGACTGCACTGATCGTCGCTTTGAAGAATAGAAGCAACATGTTGGCGTCTTCGACGTATATCATTGGACGGACGATCAAAGGACATCACAGCGGCCGGTTTGAGTTTCTGGAAGTATCTAAGCTTGGCTTATAAGAACTACAACGTATATGGTACGAAGAATTATTTTGATGTGTTGCTTGAAAATTACAAATGTCAGAGAAAATCATATCATTCAAATAAATCAATACATTCGTCTATTTCATTACCCGTCATACTTGATCTGACAAAAGCTTTCATTTTAATTATTCCTCTGCCTGCACAAATGGATTGGCAATCTCCTCGCTACCGTCCGCCGGCGAGATGAGGACCAGAAGAGTGCCACGAGCAACGATCAAGCCAAGTGACCGGGTAGCCTCTTTTCCCGATTCATCTACATCCGTTAGTACCGTTGTACGCATAAGGGGGATATGTAACATACCGCGCATCTTCTCCTTGACGTCGTCCAAGACAAGGTTCATTAACTGATCATATCCCTTGAGGATTCCGCTGACTATACACTCGTCAGCGACTTAAATTCCTGTAGTAGTCCGTTCAGGAAAAGAGAGACAAACCTTCCCGACCTCCATTAAACTTAACAATGACTTCCTTATCCATATACTTTGTCAAATCCAAGATATTCTCCTTTTTGGGCTTCTCCTGTTGGTCGCGGTCTCCCCCATGTCTGTCTCCTCCTTGATGGCGTGCACCGCCACGGGTGGAGCCGCCGCCCCGACGGTCACCGCCTCCTCCTCCGCCGCCGCGAGGGCCCCGACCACCGTGACCACCACCACGGAATGAGCCTCGTTCCGACATTTTGTCTGTATCAACAGGAAATATGAAGTGTGATAAGGTACCTCTGGGAAAGGCTGATAAAATTTTTCTATGTCCTTCTTCCTTTCTTTTC
Source organism: Talaromyces amestolkiae (assembly GCF_001896365.1). NCBI lineage: Eukaryota > Fungi > Ascomycota > Eurotiomycetes > Eurotiales > Trichocomaceae > Talaromyces > Talaromyces amestolkiae. Next base: position 766,620 of record NW_024468039.1, on the reverse strand, counting down.
GTAATGATTTTTTGCTTCTGCCCTCTCGTCAATCCCGTTCGCCGGCTCACTGATAGGTCGCGCAAAAATCCTCGCAGCTAGCGTTATCAGTAATTTCGAGCGGTGAGCTCTAAATCTCTGCCGAGTTTCAAACTCAGAGGGGGCTTTCTCTCTGGCCCTAATGCGATGGTGATGGTGGTGGCAGAGCTAGCGCTGATACGTAGCACACCCAGTCGCCCAAATTAAGTGAAGGATGTAATTAGAAGTTGATGTCACCCCGCGCAGTCAGATCAGACGACCTCCTGCAATGGAAACGGAGAAATGTGGAATGACGGAATTGAGAAAGGAGCGACACAGACACACCCTGGCGAACTCGAATTGATCAATGGGGGTGGCTCATGCGGTGTTATGAGGGGAGGGGGTAACAGAAATGCGAAGAGTCGACTGGCTGAGTGGAAAGAGTAAGCTCGAATCCATGTGTGGTCGTGACTTGGTGAGTACGTTTTTCATACAGTGTCGTATTAGACGGTACCATTAAAAATATTACGACTGTGTTAGCCAGTTATGTGCAGCTACTTCTGTAATTAACTTGAGCGGCTACGTATGATGTATTACGGTACAGCACAACTGTACTGTAACAACCCTCGGTGTGCGCAGCCAATCAGAGATACGTATACAGTCAGACCCAGCGGAATCTCCCGGCGGAAAGATTCAGGTCCACGCTCCGCTCTCGATTTCACCCATCTTCCCTCCGGACCTGGTACCTTGTACGGCTATGTGCGAGATTAACTGAAATAGCGAGAAAATCACTTTCTTGTGATATATCCCAGTCTTCCACTGTCGCTATTTATGTCATGCTGAACAAGCGCAGGCAGGAGGACGAAAAATAGCGCATGTCGTCGTAGTCCTGTCCGTGTCCGTGATCCACCCCTTCGTCTCTCGCTGGTTTCCGATCCGCCCGCTCTAGACACCGTGACACACCACCCTCCGGTCTATTATCAATTCCACGCTTGACTCGCTGTCTTTGAGTCACAATGTAGTGTGCATGTTCCAAGGACGAAGCCTGATTGCTGCCCGCTTCCGCATTGTCTCGTTGCAGATACCTGTGTATGAGTGTAGAGCACGTCAACTCTGTACTTGGTACAGTACGTAACAAAACGACTTATGCATGCCTTGCATTGATAGACATCGACACTACTATGTAGGTACGTAGTACTACGTAGGTTGTAGAGAAGCAGTGCGGGAATTTTCTTGCCAAGTCCAGCGTGTTAGGCCTACGAGCGTCCCGGCCGGCATCGCAAATCTTCCTCCGAACCTCCACCCCCTCCAGACTTTCCACGCCCACTCAACCTTCCTCTTTTTTGCTTTGTAACATAGAATTCACAGGCTGATCTTTTATTCGATTGAAGATTGAAGGTCACTGATTCGTATAGCGTATCGCCTCCTTCAGTACTTTCGCAGCTTTGTCTGTTGTGACTTTAGCCGCCGTCTTTCCGGGCGCCTCCTCGCACTTCTTTCCATCGCACTGCCGATCCAGTCCGCTGTATACTATCTCCACGCTGATTTCGCCCTCACGACAGCACATGGCCAGCCTATAGTCTGATCGTCCGACATAGGTCGATTATTTCCCTCATTGCTCTAACCGTCTATTTATACGAGCACAATATTCTCTCATGGAGTCGCGAACGGTGACGGCGGAGATTCCGTCTCACAAACGCCCACGGTCCCCGTCGGGCGACTTCTCGCCCACCATTTCCAAGATGCCCAAAACACAATCCAACTCTCTGCATATCAACTATCTCGCTCGCCAGTACCCGGACAATCTGCCTCTTGTCTCGACAGATGATAGTCTACCGAACATTCTGCGCCTGATTGGCGAATACGATGGCGTCTTACAGCGACACGAGAGTATCGCCGGTAATCTCGGCGCATGTCCTCTGGGCCCGATTCTCATGAAGCGCTTTGAGCGCTTGTTCGAGGGGCCACCGCGAGTGCTCAAATCTAATGGCAAGGAAGGCACCAATGTGACTTGGCTGGATGTGGTGGAGTTTGCGAAGAGTAAGCCGGAGCAATTTAATCTGGAAAAGACTCGGAATGGGGTTCGCGTGTGCCAGTTTTATACAAAACAATGCAGAGTGGAGATTTCGGAGGAGGATTATGTGTTGATTGCTTCGGGTATGCCGCAGAAGCTCATACCGCCTCAGCCGATTGATGAGGATGAGGAAAAGGAGGTGGGAGTGCTGGAGATTCTAGAGAAGAATCTGCAGCAGATTACTGCTATGGCAGATTCTGGTAAGTTTTCTTTGCTTCGTATATTGTGGAAGGAAGCTAATCTCTATAGCTGCCGCGCGCGCAAGACAGTTGAGCTACCGGTTGAAGAGCCGTCGCAACGCTATCGTCACCCGCCGTGAAAACGACCGAAACAAGTACTCGCAGAGTCCTCCGCTGCATGAACATGGTAGTACAGACACTGCAGTCAATGGAACTGGCTTCAACCCTCCGTCTCCACCAGGTGGTTTCGTTGCTGTCAATGCGGGCAGGCCGGTCGACGCTGGTGACGAACACCCTAGTCTTTCTTCGCAATTTATGCTCAATCATCCGAACACGGATAATATTACGATAATCAACGGTACCAATATCAAAGGCGCATCGCCAACAACACGTGCGGAACTACTCAAAAAGTTTCTCACAACCGCAGACAGGACAGGCCGAAGTGGCCAGTCGGAGGCTGAAGACTCCTCATTGACTAGACAGTCGTCGCGAACAGGACCGCGAAGATCAGAAGCATCTGAGATGCCTCCTGTCATGTTTAGTAACTCGACAGGCACAGTAGCGATTCCAAATACTCCGCCATCGCTGCTACCTCAACCGAAATCAGTCAACCATCACGAACGGGATGATGGCGGTCCCTTTAAATTGGAGATGGTCGCACGCATGGAGGATCTCCAACGAGGAGAACGGATTCTGCCGCCGTGTGATCGATGTCGTCGCTTGCACATGGATTGCTTGAAGAATCTGACAGCATGCATGGGTTGTACCAAGAAACATGCCAAGTGTTCGTGGAAGGATGTCAAGGAAGAGGAACTCCGTGATCTTCAGCCTCGCCAACCGCGCGCTCATGTTGATGAGCAGCGAGACTTTGCTCGGCCTGCTGCTCCTGATAGCAACAACCATCAAGATGAGCATAGTGCAGATCACAGTCATCCACATCACAGCAATCTATATACACCCCACGACAACCATAGTGAACCGCACCCTACCCCCCACAAAGCTTTGGTGCTGGCACAATCGGAGCCACCATCTTCTCATCCGTACAGCCAGCACCAAGCGCCTCGCGAACATGCGACAGCACCTCGACGAGCGAACAGCGATGTTCACATCATGCTCAACCACGACCAACACCCGGACACTCATCACCAACATCATCACCACCAGCCACAACACCAGCATCAACAACATCCGCCGCAACCCCAACATCAACATCAGCCTCAACACGACCGTCGAAGCTCATTCCACCATCGCAATATCCTTCACGATAATAACTCCGTTAATAACGCTAATACCCACCACCGCAACAACCATCTCCGCAACGAGACGGATAACGATCCCGATGCGAATTCGAGATTGATGCAAGCGATTAAAGACACAGTTGATCATCACAGTACGAGAGTTCAGAAGCATATACGAGATGGTGAATAAGACGATTTGTCGAAATCTTTTTTCTTCTCTGGATATATTTGCGGCATTTGAGGCATTGGGTCTTGCATTGTGTTTGCGTTTTGTTTTTGTATGATACCATGATTATTCGGTGGCTTTATTTCTCGAGCATATATGAGTGAGCTGATTATATTATCTGTAATTGATTTATTCTACTTAAGATATTCTTCAAGAGGCATAAATATAATCTTGATATCCAGACAGCCAATCGGAATACATACAATAGCTGACCCCACCAGGGCTATTTCCTGGAGAAAATCCGGAGTACTTACCTGCCTGCTCCAACAAACACTCGCTTCAATCGTTAGGCACTGCACTGGAGAAGAGGCGTTTCCCCACGGATCGGAATTACGGAGGTCTTACTCATCTTTTTCAAGAAAATTTGAGTCAAATCGACCAGTAAGACGCTGAAAAACATCGGATATAGAGAGTGAGGGGTAATTCCGGCGTGTCCATCTACCGTTTCGGATATGACTTTAACCCACGTCGACATGCGACGTCGGATGTGGTCGAGCATCGGAAACCCAGTCTTGTCTACTATGTTGCGGATGATTATTCGTATATATCCATTGATCTCTCATTGACATATCACAACTTACCAATCTCACCTCATACAAATCTTGAAACTGAAAAAAAGATGGATCCCTCCCTCGTCAAAATCCCTCCCTTGCGGGACCTCACAATCGATAATATCACCGAGAACGTGATCCTGATCAACTCGCTGTGCGAGGATGCGCGCATGAAATATGTGCTGGAGCGATTGGTCACGCATCTCCATGACTTTGCGCGCGAGACGCGGCTCAGTTTTGACGAGTGGATGGCTGGGATTCGGTTTTTGACGGAGACGGGCCAGATATGTACTGATGTGCGGCAGGTACGCATATCCCCCCTTCATCTTTTCATAATGAATGAATGAAAAGAAATATTTATCGCTGACGGGATTTTGCAGGAATTCATCCTCCTCTCCGACGTCCTCGGCCTCTCGCTACTGGTCGACTCAATCGATCACCCCAAACCCCCCAACTCGACCGAAGGCACCGTCCTCGGCCCCTTCCACACGCACGAAGCACCACAAATGTCGCACGGCGACTCCATGTCCCAAGATACCGCCGGCGAACCTCTACTAGTTGTCTGCAACATCAAAGACCGCACCGGCCATCCGATCCCTGGCGTAAAAATCGATATCTGGGAAACCGACTCCACGGGCCATTACGACGTCCAACACGCCGATAGGTCAGGTCCCGATGGGCGATGCGTAATGCACTCCGATGCAAAGGGCGAGTTCTGGTTCAAGGCTATTAAACCAGTGCCATACCCAATACCGCATGACGGGCCAGTTGGGAAATTGTTGAAGAAGTTGCATCGTCACCCTTACAGGCCAAGTCATATGCATTTCATGTTTGAGAAGGAGGGGTACGATCATTTGATTACGTCGCTGTATCTAAGGAATGATCCCTACGAGACCTCGGATGCGGTCTTTGGGGTTAAGGATACGCTTGTTGTTGATCTGGGGGTCGTTGATGCGACGATTGCGGCCAAGTATGGCGTTAAGGAGGGGACATTGTTGATGACTTATGATTTTGTGCTGGTTACGGATGCCGAGACGAAGGCACTCAGGGAGCATAATTCGCAGGTTGCGTTGGATAAGTTGGGGAGGAAGGTCAAGATTGTGAATGGGTTGCCCATCCCTGATTTGGATTAATCTTCTTTAATGGCTGAGGTATGAACGGAATGTGTAATGAAATTGATATGGTATAAGAGATATGTACGACATTAAGTGAATTTGATTACCTCGCATCAATCATTTCCCCAAAATCATCAGCATCGTCGTCTGTTTGACCAGGTACAGCCACCTTCAGACTCCTCAAACCTTGATCATCTTCGATCCAGCCTCCCCGCTTCTCCACGTCTTCCGAGTACTCGACGCTGACCCGAAGGTTAAGGCTAGCACTCAGCGCCTTTTGTACTCTTGTCTCTCTTCCTTGAGAGACAAGATCCCGGAAAACATGTACAAGAAATTCGCTGAGAATATCAACGCTCCAATCGTCAGGAACTGTAGCCAGGACCTCATTAACATCAAACCAGCGTGAGAATTTAGCCAGCAAATCACTGGTCCTCTCAATTCGGTCGGATACATCTTCAATCTGAAGAAATTCCGACAACAGATGCTTGAATAACAAGGCCGGCTCTGTATATGCAACATCATCGGAAGGTGGCGGTAGAGAAATCGTAGCTGCAGGTTGAGAGCTTGATATTCCGCCAAAAATACAGTATCGAATTGCGGAATCGTAATCCCCGAGTCCATGAGTCAAAAGACGCAATGCTTCTTTGTGTCGCCCTTGACGGCCATCTAGAATAATACTTTCAGACACCAACTCATTCTGAAAAGGCTCGATACGGGCAAGTACGGCCGAAACAGAGTAGGACAGATTGCTGGCCCCAGTACTAGACGTAAAAACCGTGTTGGGTCCGCCCAATAACTGTAAGAGTCTCAAACGTGACTGCCACCAGCTCTCTTGTGGTGCATTTTCGTTGATGAAAGTAAGATACGTAGGCTTAGGCGGTCGTAGGGCACGGTATGTAGAATATGACTCCCTGAGAGATATGCGTGCTTCAGAAGATGCCTGGAGGACATTGATGACCGTGTCGAGATAGTATGCAATGAGATCATCTGCATATTGAGTATGCTAGGTATGACTGTCAGCACACCGCTAGTAGATCAGTGGCAAAGAGGACTCACGTTCTTGGAAAAAACAAGATGCTCCAAAAAATCCTGAACGGCATCTGGCGCTCGCTTCTTCAACAGTTGTACCACCTTGTCAGGTTCCAATTTGACCTTTGCACTATCATCCGAAAACACTTGGATACCCAAGCTAGGGTTCCGCGATGCCAGCCATGATCCATATTCCTCAACCAGTTGCGGATCGCGTATTTTGGGAAGATATTTTCGGACATGCACTTCCACTACGGCAATCGTAATATCTGTGTCATCCTCTTTCTCCCCATTGGCAATTCTTTGCCAGGTTCGGAGTACCTTTCCGTATATTTTGCGTTTTTGATAGAGTCGGCTGAGAATAAAAAGTCGATGGTACCGCTCTAATAGTGAGACCGCGCGATCAAAATTTCCCTTCCAGTCATCTACCAGTCCGTTCAACTCGTTGCGGGTGGCTCTTGTCACTGGCTGGGACGCTCTCCTGAGTCGCGCTTCTTGCTCCAAGATTAAGTGCAGTAGAGCTGCGTCAACACTATCAAATACGTTTGATTCGTCCGTCACACTCCCGTAACCTCTTTTTCTCTGCCAAGCACTCAGATAACGTTTCACCATATTTAGCAACGCTTCATCAGGAATGTCAGGCATAGCTTTTGACTCGGCCAAATGGTCTAGGTAGAATTCCGCTTCGCGAGCCAGGCCTCGGTGAACCCAGATTCCTTTCTTTGATTGAAGGACCTCCTCCGCTAGAAAGGGGACCATAAATAGAATAAGGCGAGGGTCTAAGTTGCTTTCCACAAGGACTTCTTCAGTGACACGTATTGTACTCTCGCTTCTATTGTTGGGGTCCATTGCAAGTAGGTCTGCGAAAAGGATCAAGCCAGCTTTCTGTTTGATATATTCCAGACCATAGAATTCGGCTTCAGTCGTAGGATCAGTAGATTTGATGGAGTTCAGTAGATCAATAACCGCATCTCTATCAACTGATTTGAACTGACCTTCCTCCCATGTCTGCGCACTCTGAAGAAGCCCGTCCAGTTGTAAAGGTAACGGATTCTTGGTGACTCTCCAAATCCGATTTCCAGACCACAAAACCAAATGAGTTTGAATATATCCAAGACGATGGGCAAAGGCAGACTCCTCTTTCGTCCTTTCCAGTTCCAACGTTTGTGTAGACCCCGCCTTTTTGCCAGATTCGGAATCTGTCAGCTCCTGAGACTCGAACAGTTCTTTCTCTTTGCGTACCTGTTCAATGGTTGCATTGGTCCGTGGGTCAGTCTCCTCAGGGGCATCTTCTCCAGTATGCGGCGTTTTCAACCTGACCAATCGAAGAGTCTCTCCAAGCTCATAGAAATCAAGCTTGCTTGAACTGGTTGTATGTTTAATACCAACGTGGGCAATCTCGAATCCGTCTACAGCCGGTATTTGCACCAGGGTTTTCTGACGTCCATACTCTCCTGGTTCAACATCCCATCGCTGTATTTCAAGGTACTTGTTGACGCTGTCTTCCTCTTTCAAGTTAATGATAGCGAGAACGTATCCTTCGGAGGAACCTGGATTTCCAGAGCTGTGATGGGATTCGGATGGAGCATCGACAATAACGGCTTCTGGGTACCGTTGAAACTCAATTGTGCCCCTAACAACATCGCCGTCTGTATTGACAAACATGCCAACTCCAGGCTCACTTTCCTGGGTGCCAGTAACCAGAAGGAACTCTGACGGCGTTGGGGAGACTATATGCGGTTTTAGGCTAGCAATGCCTAGCTTGGGAGCTGGCGGCAGCGGCTTCTGCTTGTCTTCTGCAGTTTCTTTTGGAGGTGTGGGTAAGTCCTTCGATGTATCAATGTCACGCCGATCTCTTGAAACAGACCTCCGAGGCGTATCATTGTCCGACGGACCAGGAGTCGAATTGTTGGAACGATCGTTTAGACTGGGATGTAAGCTATCATTATTGGCACCCAGTCCTCCTGCGAACGTATTCAAACTGGTACTTCTACTATGTTCGCTTCTCTTGTCAGCCTTTGAATTGGCGTGACTTGTGGAAGAAGAGCGTTTGAGGTTTGATGTCGATTGTGGTATATCCTCGACATGACCAGACTCGAAAACTTCACTCGTCGAAGAGATAGGGAAAAGGGGAATTTTTTGCTGATGTTCAACTTCCAACAATGAATATGCAGTTCCATCGGCAACACAAGCGATCGTGTCTCGCCGTGCACCTACCAGACACCCTGGGAATTCAATATACCTAAGCCTATGCGCTACGTCTCCGATTCGAACAAGCATTAAACGATCGGAGAGTGCGATCATGATGACCGGTTTGTTGGCCGCATTATCCGTCTCATTTTGATTCAAGTCCACACCCCCGATCCATTGACTGCTCACTTTGGTGTTTTCAAAGGCGGGACTCAGTTCAGGCAACGAGTAAAAGGTGACAACACCGTTGCACAAAACACAAGCCTTGGAAACGGTGGGAAGTAGTAAAATCTGCTGGATTCCATTTTTCTTCTTCGCTTTTCCGGTTATCTGCAATCGCGATGCTAGGATGAACGTGGGCTCGTTGGTTTCGTCAGTGGGTTCTGGCGGTATGGACACAAAGTGAAGGATCTCAGCCGCGGAGGTGCCTATATACAGGTTGTCGTCTTCGAACATCAATGTTAGCTCTTCTCGTAAAAAACTGAGGACGTCATACTCACTCCAGAATTCTACACATGTAATATGAACGTCCGCTTCGACGCTCTCCGGCTCTATCGGGACATTGTCGAGCAATTGACGTAGAACATAGGGTGCTGCCTGGGAAGCGGATAACTTCCTCCGTTTGCGAGACCCTGCGGATCCATCCATCAAGCTGGCTCCTAGATCTGTAGTATCTGAGTCCTCAGTATGCCTTGTGGGCCATCAGATGGGATGCGACACAAGGAGCGTGTCTGATGCGAGATGTCATTGAGGGGATAGCTCTTGATTGGGAAAGAAGCTACCGGGCTTATCGCGGCTTAGTCATGCGGCGATTGCTTGCGCAACGTGTTTCAACACCCCAACATCGTAGCACATGCTATTTTCATATGAGTAACGAGCTTTCTAGCATTTCCCTCTTTTGATATGCTCTAGCCTTGTCATTTCGGGGCTAAATATATTCATTGTTCGGCAATTTCGTGCATATCACCCGTTCCTCCAAGATCTAAGCCAAGCAGTCCCGACCCGCAACGCGCAATCACATCCTCCGCATCAACCGATAAACTCGACCTTACGCTAATTTGTTCCAATCTCCCTAACAGGGTGCGGCATACATAGCTATTGAATAGCGGAATGCCATAGCGTGAAGGGCATTGGTCTTATCAAAGATGGACGCCTTTGCGGTCAGCGAGAACATTCTTGCGGAACAGGAGAAGCCAGATGTCAACGGCAGCCAAAATACAGAGGAAACAAACAAATTCCAACGTGCCATATCCTCATGGCGAGGTATGATTATGCGGAAGAGTCAATTACACTGGCTGTACTAACGCATCAAATTATCCAGGCATCGACTTAACTAATACTATACCGAAACTTGACGCTACTGCTTCCGAAATCGTCGCAAATCAACGAGATGCTCTCGTACAAAGGAAGGACCTTGCTCAGAAAACGAAGGATTTTAGAAAACTCGATGATGCCTCGAAATTGACCGAATACAAGGGGCTTTTGAAAGGTAGGACCTCGACAACCTTGCTCAAACAAAAACCACTAACATTATACAGCGTACCAAACGTTCATTGATCTTTTGACCACCCATGGCAAAACATCCTCGTCAGCTTTCTTACAACTATACTCCCCGCTTTCCGAAGCTCCCGATCCATATCCCCTCCTCGAAGCATCCGTTGACTCGTTAGTGGCATCTGAAGACACCGTCCCGAAACTCACCGCGGAGAAGGAACATTTACAAAAGTCGGTGGCTCAATTAACAAGTCAGCTCGAGACTACCGAGAAACGCCTGGAAGAAGAAAGTGAAGCTCGAAAGAGATTGGAAGACTCCCAGGAATCAAGGATCAAAGAAATAGAATCGTCCTGGGAAGCAGTACTATCCGAGAAGAGTAATAATTGGGAGGCMAAAGAGAAAACTCTGGAGGAAAAGATTGAGAACCAAGATCGGTTGGTTAAAGAGCTCAAGGCTTCCCTTGAGGTGTCGCAGCGACTCGACAGAGATGAGGATGTTGACTCTGCTCGCAATACCGCTACGGCAGCCGAGCTGGAGATTGTCGTCTCGGATCTTGAAAAGACTAGTCTTCGGTTGGCCGAGGTTGAGGCACGTAACGAACAAATGCGGCTTGAATTAGCTCAGGCTGCATCTCACTCGCAAGCCGAACAAAGGCCGATTGAGGATGATCCGTCATATCTTCGATTGCAGTCCGAAAATTCGGCTTTGATCAGGAAACTGGATGCGGCAAGATTTGACCGTGATACCGAAAGGCACGATTGGGAAAGCAAGGTCCGTCAGTATGAGCGAACGAATTCGAAACTCAACGCAGAGAAGGATGAATTCCGTTCAAAGCTCGACAAATATGCAGACTACGAGGATATTAAAAGAGAGCTCGAGGTTATCAAGGTAAGATACGTACAACCTATTTCAAGATAAAGTGACTAACATCTCTAGTCTATTGAATTTTCTACTGGTGATGATGACGATGCTGGTACTCTTCAAGAAGAACTCACTAGCACGAACGGCACTTCCAAATCCAAGGAAAATTCGTTGGAACAGTTACTGATGGCTCGCAACAAGAAACTCAGCAACGAGCTTACAGTACTTCGGGTCTCCCATCGTGATCTTCAAAGTCAGATCGAGACGCTACAAGAGGATTCATCCACAACAAAAGCCGAGCTGGAAAAGTCTCAGCAGCTATGTGCAACACTTGAAAATGACCTCTTGCGCATGCAGAAGAGCACAAATGCTCTACCTTCGGCTGCAATGTCCGTTGCAGGTACTTATACATCCCGCTTCCCTTCATCTCGAAGGGGCGGCGGCACATCTCCCACATCGTCGATCATATCTGGCTTTGATCAAGTCGCTGCTTCTGCAAATACAATGGATGCAATCCGTGCCGGTGAAGCTGTGGGCGGTGGTTCTGGTATCCTACCAATGATTCAGGCCCAACGAGATAGATTCAAGCAAAAGAACGCTCAATTGGAGGAAGAACTCTCCAAAACATACGCAACTGTCAAATCACTTCGATCAGAAGTTGCATCTCTTCAGAAAGATAATCTGAATTTGTACGAAAAGACTCGATATGTTTCAACCTACAGCCGTAACCAAGGTGGTAGCGCATCCACATCAGCATCTTCCTATGCCAACCGACCCAGTGCAACATCAGTATACGCATCCGACGAAACCCCCTCAGGCGTCTCACTCGACAAATACCAATCCGCTTACGAGGCGCAAATCTCTCCCTTTGCAGCATTCAGAGGCCGCGAGGCAACGAGGGCATATAAACGTATGTCTCTCCCCGAACGATTAGTCTTCTCCATCACTCGCGTGGTGTTGGCAAACCGAATGAGTCGGAATATCTTCGCGGCATACTGTTTTGCTTTGCACGTGTTGCTCTTTGTGATGTTGTACTCTATGAGCGCTGTTGAGATCGAGAAGCATCACATCGACAACCTTGCTAATGGCGCTGCGGCCGCTGCTGCTGCTGCCGCTGGTGGCGGTGGCGGCGGCGTTGGTGGTAGTGCTGCTGGAAAATTACATGGAGATGATTGGCAGCAAGAGGGTTTCAGCAATTGATACGACTAGTCGAACCCCATGTCCATGCATGTTCATTGTGTATATATATTTATAATGCTTCCTATCTCTCATTTGGAGTTCCTGCGAGGCGTTTTGAGTAGCATCTCGACATCTGAGTTCTTGTTTACATCCTGGTATATTATTCTATCTAGCTACCCTGGTCAATTGTTGATAACGCATTTCTTGAACAGAAGTACACTTAGTTTCTACGTACTACTGAATGATTCTAACTCTAGTCGAGAGGTAGAAACACAGCACGCTGGAATAAATAACTTATAGAAAGAAAAAAGACAGTTGATTTACTGTACAGATATAATGACAAAAGAAATTGGAAAACAGGCGATATAAAAGAGKTAAAAAGTTATGCGCTATAACACTACTACTGTCACAGAGCCCACAATCGTCTATTGGTCATGGTAAAAGATGAGGGTTAAATCGCAAGCTCTAGATGATAGAGGGCTTTTCTTGTGTTTTTATCAAAAATTTGATTTTTTGGTTGTTTAAGCCAAGTTACGGCTCATATCGTTGGTGATGCGCTGGTAGTCGAGAAGACCCTCGATAGATCCGTAAGCACTGATGGCGAGTTCCTTGTCCCAGAGCTTGGCGTTGGCGAAGTCCATGACGTCCTTGGCGGTGATGCGGCCGATGGTGGCCTCAATGTCCTCAGCGCTCAAGCGGCGGCCAGTGGTGATGATTTGGCGGCCAATGTCTTCGGCGACGGCAGTGGTGCCATCGAGAGACAAGAGAATGGAAGCCTTCAATTGAGCCTTGGCGCGCTCGACCTCGGCCTCGGTAACGTTAACTGAGAGACGGGACCATTCGCGGAGAGTGAAGTGGACGAGGTCATCGAGGTTGGTAAGGTTCTCGCTGACGAGGTAGATACCCCAGAGACTGCATCGTCGAAGTTAGCACACATGAAAGAAAAGCATGAAAGAAAAGTATGAAAAATATCACTCACCCAGTGTCACTGTAGCTGGTGGAGAAGCTCATGAAGCTGTTGGCAAGGTTGTGGTGAGAGACAACGTTGCTGAGCTTGCTGCCGAGGAAAGAAGCATTGCCCATGGTGCGGTCCCAGTTTCCCTACGATAGTTAGTAAATATGCATGAATCAGCAGAAACGAAAACATACAATAATAGCCTGGGCAAGGAGAGCGGTAAAGTAGTGGTCATCGTTCCAGCTAACACCCTCAACGGCAAGAGCAATGTGAGCAGTAGGGATGGTGTCGTCACGGAGACGGACCTCGGAACCAATGAACTCGGGCTTGCGCTTCTGCTCAGCGGCAATGGCAGCAGCGGCAGAAGAAGGGGGAGCAGATGGAAGACCACCAAAGTGCTGCTCAGCAAGTTTGACAAGGGCATCGTGCTCGATACCGCCGGCACCGACAAGGACGGTCTTCTCGGCCAAGTAGTTGGTCTTGATGTAGTTGACAAGGTCGTCACGCTGGATGCTCTGGATGTTTTCCTTGGGTCCGAGAATGGTGCGGCCAAGAGACTGGCCCTGGAAGGCAGTGGCGTGGAGATGGTCGAAAACAACCTCCTCGCTGTATTGAGTCAGTATCGTTCGAGCATGAAGGGTGCCGAGTGACATACCTAATCTTCTCGACTTCCTCGGCTTCCCGGAGAATGACATCACGCTCGCGCTCGATGGCAGAGGTCTCGAGCTTCGAGTTCTGGAGAATATCGGCAAGGATATCGACAGCCTTGGGGACATCGGCGTTGAAGGACTTGGCATAGTAGACAGTGTTTTCCCTCTGCGCGGCAATTAGCATAATTCGGCAACGGCAGCATCGGATGTTCGTACCGATGTGTAGGCGTTCAAGTGGCCACCCATGTTCTCAATTTCAAGCTCAAGCTGTCCCTGGGTCCTCTTGTTGGTGCCTTTGAAGGCCAAATGCTCAAGGAAGTGAGCAGTTCCATTGGTTTTGTCGGTTTCGGCACGAGATCCGGCATCGACGTAGACACCGACGGTGCTGGTGGCAGCGTAGGGGTTGTGTTCGGTAGCGATGGTAAGGCCGTTCGACAACTATGCAGCGCGGCGGTCAGTTAAAATTTGATATCCAATGGCAAGAGACGATTGACGACACATACAGTGGTCGACTGTGTCCGTGATGGCAGACCAACTGGCGTAGCAAAGCCGCGCTTCACGGGCTGGACAGCCTTCAAGGCAGCGCGGGAGCGCAAAGCCTGGTTGAACTGCTGAGCAAGCCGCCGGGAAGCCATAAGTGCGAGTTGGCTGATATGTAGATGGGGGGAGAGAGACAATTGGAGTGGGAAGGACGACAGGCGAGGATGGTCGTTGAGGTTTGGAGGTCGACTTGGAATGAAATCGGGAAGTCAAATTGTTCGCCAGCTCGGCCGACCAATCACATGACCCGTTTTGCAAACCGCTCCGGGCCTTCCCTACGCTTAGTCTTCCTAGCTCGTTGTCAGTATTCCTATTGACAATTAATCAACTTCAGTTTTAATTATTGCCTCTTCTAATTATTTTCACAATTGTGGCCAACAGCCTATTTATATACTACTACTCTAGGCTAAAGAACTCGCAAACCTTTTGATATTCTCAACCATCGAGATATCATCCGCAAAGCCCAACGCCCTAGCACGCGCACTGTCAAACAACGGCGACCAACTCTGCACAATCCTGTCCACGTCCGCGTCATACTTTTCTTCAACCAAAGCCCTCTTTTCGGGCCCACCAATCTGCTCCAACGCATCCAGCATTTCTTGTACGGTCACCAACAGACCAGGCAAATTGACCGAACGCGAGTCTCCAAACGCCTCGCCGGGGACATCCCGGGCATGCAATATATTCTTGACAATAGTATACGGCGAACAGATCCAAACAGGCGTATCCTTTGCGACAGGCAAGATAGCCTTCTTGCCATGGAACGGCTCACGAATAATGTCACTCACAAAACTGCTCGCAGCCTGCGTGGGTTTTCCAGCCCGCACAGTCACGGTGGGTAACCGTACAGCCCTCCCATCCAAAAACCCGCGACGCGAATAATCATTCAATAGAATCTCAATCATGAGTTTCTGTGATCCGTACGATGACAGCGGCACGGGCGGCAAGTTGGTTTCGTTAATAACAAATCCAGCTTTTGTAGGACCGTAGACAGCTAGCGAAGATGTGAAAATCACTTTTACGCCGGGCATGGTGTCCTTGAGACGATCGAGGATGTATCGATTTGAGTCGAAGTTGACTTGTATGCCTAGATCAAAATTGGCTTCGGAGCCGCTGGACATAATCCCATGGAGCAAAAAGACGGATTCGTAGGGAGTGGATGGGTTGATTAGTTCGTCAACGACCTTGGGGGAGGTCAGATCTGCGGCTACGGTCTTGAGTCGCGAGGCATGCTCGGATGCTGATGCCGGTACTGGGGGTTCTTGGACGTCGGCGATGATGACTGTGGTATCGGGGGAGGAGGTGCGTAATAGTTCTGCTGCGAGTTCTTGACCAACGTAGCCGCCAGCACCGGTGATGAGTATAGAAGGCATGTTGATTGCTTGCAATTGTAGACTGAATTTCAATTCGGACGGTAACAGGAAAGTAGCAAGAACAAGTCTGATCTTCCTCGACTTGATTTATAGAGTGCGCACAGTCAAATGATGCATTCAACATCCGTGGGGGTTCTCTACTCATTATATACTCTCCATCAATACTTCGCGGGGTCTATGCATCGCCCGATTTCCGAGGCATAGCAACAATACGAACCGCGAAGTAAGTACATACACGATCAATACAACGAGGTGTCGTGCTCGTCTTGTATGTGAATTACATGATACGTAGTGAATCATGGTTTGTGAGTGGTGGAGAATATGCCGGAATATGTACTCTTTGTATGTTTGTCACGGAGCAAAGACCGACCTTTTGTAGATGCTCGGAGAAAGACCGAGTCGGTGAGGTGGACTGATGACCACGTATTTTAACAAATGATCAAGATAATTGAGTAAGTCTGGGATTGATTGAAGAGCTTTGTTTGTTTTTCTCTTTCATTCGAGTCCGTGTATGTGGCGGAGAGAATATACGAGGGAAGATACCACATAGATAGACGATTGAATATTTGAGGCGTCTTTTTTTGGAAATGAATTCTCAACCAAGATATTTATATACATGCTAATTGAAATATAAACAGAAAATGGAAGTACACATGCCGTGTTAGACATCTAATGCCCATTAACCCCATTAACAGCCTGCTCCTCCAACCCATTAAAAATCTCATCAAAGTTCTCCAACGTTTCCTTGGTCGTATCAAACCCATAAATCAGCTTCTGCACATCTGCATCAGCCCACTTATCCGGCACCTTGCCATTTCCTTGCTTGAGTGCTGCAAATTGCTTGTCTCTTTCCTCCTTTGCTGCGCCATCACCCAAATGCAACGTTCGGCCGGATGCAGCGGCCATTTCTACGAGGGCATAGGCACGATCTTTGCGAATCCTTTCGTAGACGCGAAGAGCTTTGTTGATGGTGGAGGGTTGCGTGTCCGGGAGACGGGATAGGGATGCGGCGAGGGCGGCGGCGTCTTCGATGGCTTGGGCAGCTCCCTGGGCAAGATGCGGGAGAGTAGGGTGGCAAGCATCACCTACAAGAGCAACGGTTTTGTGTACCCAGGTGGGTAAAGGGGCGTGAACACGGAGTTTCCATTCACACACTTCCCCCTCGGGCACATGGTTGAGTATACGCTGAATCATGGGGCAGAAATCCTCAAAGACGCCCAACATTGCTGACTTGGATCCGCGGGTTGTGTATGTTGCTGATGGGGCTGCGGCAAAGTTTGTGTCTGGCTGCGTCGTGGATAGATTGTAGATGTTTTTGTTGTCGACTGAGTAAGCAATGATGTGCCTCTTTGCGCCAATCCAGCGAACGACGGTGTCGCTATCGAGTAGCGCCAGAAGCTCCGGGTCATCCTTGATCTGGTCACGATGAATCATGATTCTGTACGCGGCCTGTTTGGTGTCGATGATCTGTGCATCGACGTTTAATAATTTGAGCATCTCCACGCGGATGTTACTCTTGATTCCATCTGCGGCCAACAGGACGTCAGCCTCAACCTTGTACGGTTCAGAAGAGCCATCGCGGGGTTCGGCCAGAACGACAGGGTTGGGGCCGAAGGATTCGATGGATTTGATGCTGGTGTTGAAGTGGAAAGTGATGGCGCTCTCCTTCAGACAACCCTGATACATGGAGTTGGCAAGCGAAAACCGGTGACCGACCATGTGAGGGTATCCGTAGGTTTTTTCGATGTATCCCAGCTCTACGTGGCCGAGTTCCTCGTTTGTGGATCCTTCTATTTGACGTTAGTGCTTCTGCTTCTTCTTCTCCGTCTTCAACAGGAGGTTAGGGACTCACGTCTGATGCTGGTGGCCTGGATATTGGTCGCTTCCTTGGCAATAGGTTCCCATACACCGAGTCTGTCCAGAATCCGAGCCATGTTGGGAGCAAGCTGGATACCGGCGCCGACGAAGCCCAGATCAGCGGCATATTCGTAGACGTCGATTTTCTTGAAGCCTTCCTTGGCGAGGGCGAGTGCAGATGCCAGGCCGCCCATGCCTGATCATTCGTTAGTTTAGATCAGCGTTCACTTATATCAAGATAGGTAGACAAACCAGCACCGACAATGACTATTCTTAAATCCTTGATTGACTCTGCCATTTTGTCTGTCGCTTCTTCGATAACGAAGATAAAAGTACGTGATCTATCTCGGGTCGTCCACAAACTTAATGACTAGCCTCCAATATCGACAACAGAAAGATAATAATTAAACAAAAGCGGAAAACACCTAAGAAAATAGATGACAATAAGATGCTAGGATAAATCCGGGGTTCAGTACTTAATATACTCCTCCCTGCAAGCCGGGGTCCGGATAAGCATTCACCAACTCAAGGCTTATGTAACAACCACACTTTTGCCTAGGCAGACAAGCCCACAAGCAAATAATTCTGGCTTAGCTGGCTAGAGAAAGCTAGTTTGCGCGCGTGGTTTGCGGCCAATGAGATTCTACTAGAATCGCTGAGCGAGGGAGATCTAAGAGAAACAGAGAGAGTAGGTTGATAAACTCTTTCCCGGCTTGGGCCCAGTTTTTTGCTTCCTCCCCGCATTTTGACCTATGTGCTCCTACTACTCGGTAGACAAAGGAAGGATGAAGGGATTTGCCGGGTTAAAATATTTTCCGCTTTGCTGCTTGAAGCAATAAACTGATTCTAGTGATATGGGGGGATACGTAAGTATATGTCAGTGATTATAGGGAGCTTGAGCACGTTCTCGGGTTGATGCTAGATTGCGCGGATTGCCGACAGCGACGTAGATACTCGGAGTAAGGGAGGCTGGCATCCGATTGGTGATGCCGAGATGCTCTACAAAGATCGGATCATCGGAGACTGATACACTTCGTTGCAAGTAAAGATGGACGTTGAAATGAGTACCCTAGTAACCATGTACATATCTATCCAAGTGCACAGTTTTGAGAACCAACTTAGATTCAAAGCGTAGTAGCATCCATTCAATACCAAGAGAAAGATGAAAGGCAACAAGAAAAAAAATCGTAGAATACACTCAACGCCGAGGGAAATGTCACTGAGAAACCAACAAGATCGAGAGAAAGATTTGCGTCATTTTTTTTTAGTCTGCGACTCACATCGAACGCATGTATTGACCTGCCACGATACAGTGGTCACGCTCGAAAGGTTCTATAAATGAGGTTAGTAAATGAGCTGCTTAGAGCAGAGTTCTGATATTTGATGATGGCTTACCAAGTGTGAGTTCTATCGAATGAAGTTAGCATGAGTTTATCCATCTTAAGGCGGCTCATAAGGATACTTACGTTCTTTGGGCTTGATCTTCTCGGCTCTGAGACGCTCGACTTCGTGAGCAAAGACAACCTCCGGCTTGGCCGTGCTGTCGATACAGCTGGCCTTGATACTGATCAACACACCACCCTCGTTCTTGAGGAACATGTGTGCATTGAGACCGACGATACGGGCCTGATCGGGTTGGGCAACGTCGGCGAAGATGACGTCGACCATGGGGACGAGGAGTCTGTATTTCATAGGGTGCTTTGAGGTGTTAGTATAGATCATGCAGCAACCACAGAAATCAACTTACGCGAGCATCCTCGACGATGGGGATGACGTTTGTGCGTTTTCTGTCAAGGGTTAATGCCTGTTATTCCAGAAAGTAAGGAAAATCATACGTTGCCATGCCGATCAAGTCACGACCAGAGCGGTGGGAGAATTCAACAGCGTAAACGGTTCCGGTAGGGCCGACAATGTCTGCAACGTGAGAGACACTGGTACCAGAGGCTGCAACCTGTCAGTACCTAACAACAAACGCGGGAAACGATAAACCATACCAGCACCCAAGTACAAAACCTTTGAGCCAGGCTTAATGAAGATCTTATCCAAACCACCGAGAACACCAGCAGCAAGCTTAGAACTGTAATCGACTGTCAGTACCAGTTAATCTCGTGAAGAAAAAGCTAGACCAACCGGAAAGGATTCCAAACACGGTATTCGGTCTTGGCAGCAGGAGCGTCACCCTCAGCAGGGGCCTCGACAGCAATTCGCTTCTCGCCATACACCGAATCTCCAGGAGTTAAATTCTTGGTGACCAGCATGTCTTCCTTGCCACGAGCGACGAAGATACCGGCGTGACGATGGGGTTCGATAATGGCTTTCTGACCGCCCCTGGCACCTCCACGGGGAGGACCACCACGGCCACCACGACCTCCTTTACCAACGTTAGTATTTTGTGGATATTTCGATTGTGTCTGGTTATTGCCAACCTCTAGGAGCACCACGTCCACCGCGAGGACCGCCTCGGCCTCTGGGGGCACCGCCTATACAAACGTTGATTAGACGAGGCCTTCTCAAAGCTCAGATTTGAAAAGATTATCGCATACCACGACCACCACCACGACCACCACGATCACCACCTCCAAAACCACCACGGCTTCCTCCAAAGCCACCGCGTCCACCTCGAGGGGGACCTCCTCGTCCACGGGGTGCGAATGCCATCTCGACGATTAAGGAATCTGCTGAAACTGATGATAGAAAAAGAAATCGACTGCGCAACGATCACAGCCCACAGACACCGAATAAATTCGTGAAAAAAATGTAATTGGCGCCTGGACCAATTTTTTTATGGCGAAAATGAGTATTGAGCTGCGCGCCGAACGTTACTGACGAGCAGTTGGGAGATGTTATCGACGAGAGCGATTTGACGGTCGAAGCTTTTTTTTTTCTTTCTCGAATTGCGGACCTTGAGAACGCTATCCCTGTTTTGGAGTAGCGTGTCTTGTCTTCCAAATTTGTGGATGCTTATCGGCACGTGACTTTATCGGTATGGCGAGGTCACGGGATCTTATCGTGCCCTACATCTACAATTAGTCCAACCAATAACAGCTCTGAAGCTTGTGTTTCAAAGATCTACTTTTACTGTTTCATCTTGATAACACTGTCATATTCATGATATCTACCAAATAATATTAAGAACGCCTAGGAAAGGTATAGCAATTTCACACCCGGTGCCCAACTCATCACCTCGATCACCGTAAACATGAGGAAACATAGTCAAATCAATTTAAGCATAAATGTAGTATTGTCCCGAGTACTGAACCTGGAAAGCAGCCGGTTGGCCCGCACAAGTGGTCGGCGCAGCACCTCCAGCGGTGTTGACTCGGTACACAGCAGTGAACCCATCCGTCGTTCCAGTAACGGTGGAAAGATACAACCAGGGTACGGCACCATAACCGACATTGAACTGACCTAGCACAGAACCAGAAGGAGCGGCAGTCGAGTTTTGCTTGGCTGTAAGCGCGAGGCCGAGCTGTTTCTCGGGTGTGGTGTTGAGATTGAAGGCTGGTTCGGTGGCAGTCTCGAAGTAGTGGTGGCCTAGCAAGTACAGGTTTGCGGGTGCCAGGGGAGTTTGAACGTTGGCCGAGGGGAGAGAGTAGTTGAGGACAATGTCGGTGATGAGGTCGAGTAGGTCGGGGTAGTTGGCAGCGACGCAGGAGGCGTCGTAGAGGTTTGCAACGGCGCCGATTTGGGCGGGGACGGTATCTGCGGTGGAGTCGGCGCAGGTGTAGTTCTAGTAAGTTAGTATGAAGGTCGGTATAGAATCCAAGATAGTTAGCATGCATACCTGAGTACCACGACCAATAGCGACATATTTTAGCGAACCCGTAGGAGCAGGCAGTTTTGACGAAGGCAAAGACACCTTGGACATATCGCAGGTAGGCGCAGCTCCATTGGCGTATTGCGCAATGTGGGTGCTGACCTTGGTGTAGAACTCTTCCAGGCTCGAGTCGAAGTTGTAGACCTCATTGAAGACGCTGCTGGTAGGAGCAGCCACGGCAACTGTGGCCAAGGATGCAAAGATGAGTCCGCTGAAATGCATTTTGATAGTAGTGACTCCAAGGATGCTTTGTTGACGAGATTGAGAATGAGGCCGAGGCTGAGGTTCAGGCTGAATATAAGAATGTCGAATAGAAGGTTTGGCGGATTCAGGATTATTCTTTGTCTTGGGTATTTTCAGTAGGGGAATATCCGCGGAAGATAGATGAAGTTGGAATAATAGACGAAAAGCACCAGGCTCTTTGTACTGAGTCGCGATAACAAAGGACGGAAAGAATAAAGAATAGAGTAGAAAATATGCAAGAACGTAAAATAAACGTAAGTACGAAGAATAGAAAGAAATTGATATTGAGGATTTTCGGGATGCAAGAAGACACAATCAACACAGTATTATCTGAAGAAAGAAGAGGAAGAGGAAATTCATCGACATGCCAGCCGAAGCGTTATATGTACTGGCTGTACCTACCTACTGCCTAGCTGCAGATACGAGCAAGAATAGAAACCGCTAAGATCTAGACTCATCAGCCTGTAAGCAAGCTGATTGGCGTACAAAAATAAACTCATGAGCTTCTGGGTCCTTGATTGGCTGTGGTCTATGCGCCGCAACCCTAGCTGAGCAACCAATAGAATCACCGAAAACAGGGTTTAGTGGGTTTCACACATGCCATGTGACACCGCTGATTGGCCCTGCCCACCCTTGGGCTTGACCGGGGTTGCGCGTAGCGAAACTGTTTTGTTTAGAGGGCGGTTACACTATTCATAGTATTCATAGTGTAGTGTTCCAAATATACTACTACTCCGTAGTATGCCTGTATGCTTTCGGTGTAAGTACTCCGTATGTACTGTGTATTCAGTACAGTTCTTCAGACTCGGTCTTTGTTCGGTCGTCACGCTTACTTCTTAGTGCTTACTCGCACATGGCTGCACATTCCTTCAGTGTTCCATCAATTCTCCGACACAGTACGAACTCACGGAGTACCCCAATATATACGAGGCTCTACAATAAACATAAAACAATCCTTCAACTGAAATCAGAATCCTCCTTCCCCATACTCCGTACGGAGAGTATGGAGAGTCTGATCTTGATTAAACTATGTCCCGTGCTTTTCGATAAGCGGATACTTCGTCTACCCCATCTTGCTTTCTTCAGGTATCATCTTCTCCAGGCCTAGCGTCGTGGTTCTGCTCTAGTGTACCTCAAACTGATACATACGAGATACGTTTCTATGTACTCCGTATGTACGGCCAGCACCCTGGTCAGCGTAACACACTAACACACCATTAGCGCCGGAAGTTCTCAAATTAGGGGCCTCACAGCCAATCGGCAGCATGTCGCGCGTCGAACTTGATGGAGTAGGGCCTGTTTTTGAGCTTTTTGCCATAAATAGTGTGTTGACTCTGGGGAGGCTCGTGATTGGTACCACTTGAAGATGCAGCAGCCAAAAATAAGTACACTTGAATATTGAATTGATGGATAGATTCAAGGAAGGTGCATGGTATAGGCAATTCTTCAGTTGCTATTAATACTGGCTTCCAGGATAGGTATTACGTACTCTTGTCTACGTGTTGATTTACTATATATAAGCTGGTCCGCTCTGAAGAGACCTTGTTAAGAAGCTTCCAGATGTGAGTAGCCAATGGACTT
This sequence comes from Talaromyces amestolkiae, assembly GCF_001896365.1. Lineage (NCBI taxonomy): Eukaryota > Fungi > Ascomycota > Eurotiomycetes > Eurotiales > Trichocomaceae > Talaromyces > Talaromyces amestolkiae. Next base: position 743,470 of record NW_024468039.1, on the reverse strand, counting down.
GCCGAAATGTCGCTCACATGGCAGTCCGATACGATAAGGTGGTAATATACCCCTTCAGAGCGTTCAAGAGTCAAAAGAGAACAATGCTATCTAATGCCTCGATATTTCCTTTGTTCGAGCTTCGTGGGCCTGTCTGGACAATGGAGAAGCCTAGTCCATGGCGGGTGCCACCTAGAGTTGGCTACCAACTTATGTAGCTGTATTACGAAGCCTCCATCCATCCGATCTTGGACAATGAGGAAAACTAACTCACGCTGCGTCTTTCAAAAGCCGGATTCTGTTGCTCTTTAGGGCTATATTAGACAGTCCACCTTCGTATTCATTCGCTAGTGTCTATACATGGTATAGTCCCAATGCCTGGTCATTGACCACCTGCTGCACTCTTGTGATAACGTAAATTAATCTCGATACCAGAACTGTCATCTTATAAGTTCCAATCGTCGGAAGATCCACGTACACAATAACAGCCCAGGATGTTCATTTAGATGACTCAATGGTGTCCCTCCCCAATTTCAAACAGTGTCATTATCACGAGTCGTATGCCGGTACCCTGGGATTCAGTCTACACGTCGCTTGAATTTCTGAAACACAACAGACAAAGAACATTGGTCATCTCCGTCCGAACAATGGACATGTCTTTGGCGGGATTTACATTACTCGTTCGATCATGCTCGTAGAATATTCTCATATCTAGACCTGGTCAGGAAATCAGTAGTCAGTGACACGCTAGGGCAAAGGAATACTAGTCAGTCAGTCAGCCTCCCAAGCCTCAAGGTCAAGGCGGGGTAACGCAATCCGCGCCATTGTCTCTAGTTGAAACTTATCATAAGCCCATATACTTGTTCGTGCCATGCCGTCGAATATATATGAAACGAGACAAACTCATGGTCCTCGCACGGTTTTTTTGATCTCTTTGTTAATCGGCTCAGTCGGAGAGCGATAGCGAAAGAAGCTGGCTGTCAAGTGTCAACGGCTGGCGGAAGCTGCTTACAAAGGACGAAACGATCGAGCCGACAGAGGCGACCAAGAGGCAACATCGGGCGGATATGGCTGTCATCAGTCATCAGTCTTCTAGACAATTCCATCGTGCGATATTTCCTTGACGGCACTATCTAGGAGCGTACTGAGTCGCACGGAGAATAAGAACCATGAAAGAGCAGAGTCGGTGAGGTGATTGCGACGGGATGACAAACGGCGGAGGCTAAACCTGTTTGGGACTTGCTGCCTGACAGATCAGGCGCACACAAAGAAGGTACACAGTTTTTCGTTTCTCGAGGCCTTTGTTGCACGCTTTTTGCTGCCGGGATTCCGCTATTCGAGCTCGAAGAAATTTACAGGCTGGCAATGTTGAATATGCCAGGTTTCTGTACTCACTTGAAGCAATCGAGGGGAACGTGGACTCAGGTCTGATAGAATCTTCAATCTACTATGTAGACACGATCTTGAGTAAGCGTGACGCCATGACGTGGGGAGATCCAAAGATCGAACTGGTGGAGTTTACGTTGTTCGTGGTTGGATGGATGCAACACCACCAACCCTTCTCTCGGTACTCTATGCGCTTATAGTACTAGTCTCCAACTCGGAGAATTTTTTTCTCTGCTTCTTTGCTGCTTCTTCCGTGGCGCTTTGCGCTCTTTCGCCATGCACAGTGACAGAAAAGCCGAGGGGGGGATCATTGTCATGGCGTTCCGGACACAGAGGTTGTACGGAAACCTCGCCTGCAAGTGACGGATATGACCGCTTTGAGTAGCACCGCGAGCCACCGTATCCATATTTGCTGTTCTTGGGTAGAGGAAAAGAGCCTTACGCAAGCATGACTAGAAGTATAAATGTAGCCTCCTCCCATTCCGGGGGCTCCGTCGAATTCTAGTCTAATCATAATCATACTTGCCCTTCAATCTCATAATACAATTGTGCAACATGCCAGAAAACAGAGCTCTCTTCTTCAGCGATATCCCCTCGGGGCTGCCTGTCGCAGGCAAGGATCTCACCCTTGAGTCTGTGCCATACCCCGAGGAAGCGCCTGCGGACGGCATCATCCTGAAGAACATATACGCCAGTTTCGACCCGTATCTCCGAGGTCGTATGCGATGTATGTCCTCCTGCCTTCCATTCCTGTACTTGCAATGACTGACCTCATAGCCCCCGAAAAAAAATCCTATGCGCCCCCCTTCGAACTCCACAAACCCATCGCCAACAGCCAAATTGCCCTCGTCACGAAGTCCAACAATGCCAACTTCAAAGAAGGTGACCATGTAGTCGGCATGCTGCCCTTTCAGGAATACGTCGCCCTGAGTGGTCAGCAACTCGCTGCGCTGAAACCGCTACAGAACCCACTGGGTCTTGAGGACATTCGTGTCTTCCTCGGTGCGTTGGGTATGCCTGGCTTGACTGCGTATTCATCCCTGTATGAAATCGGAAAGCCGAAAAAGGGGGACACAATTTTTGTGTCTGCTGCTAGTGGCGCGGTGGGTCAATTGGTTGGGCAACTTGCCAAGCATGAAGGGCTCAGAGTCATTGGTAGCGTTGGCTCAGATGAGAAGTTGGAGTTTATCCTCAAGGATTTGGGCTTTGATGCTGGATTTAATTACAAGAAGGAAAGTCCCGCACAGGCACTGCAGCGATTGGCCCCTGAAGGGTTGGATATTTACTATGACAATGTTGGCGGAGATCATCTCGAGGCTGCGTTGGATGCAATGAAGGCGTACGGACGTGTGATTGTGTGCGGTCTGATTGCGGGCTACAACCAGAAGCCTGAAGAGATTCACCCTTTGCGCAATTATGGACAGATTCTGTGGAAGAGATTGACTGTCCGTGGTTTCTTGGTGGGTGATAAGGGAATGGGCGATAAGTATGCCGATGAGCACCGAGAGCGTGTCTCGAAATGGATCAAGGAGGGTACTTTCAAGGCTGTGACCTGGGAGGTTCAGGGCATTGAGCAGGCTGCTGATGGATTGTTGGCTCTCTTCACTGGACGGAATTTTGGCAAGGCTGTGTTGAAGTATTAACAACATGCCTATGCCTTAGGACGCTCATGAGCAAATTACCTGCCATTGTATTCTTTAAAGAACCAATATATACAATATAATCCTTATAAAATAATAACAACTGTTGTTTATTCATTCTGTAATTATGTGTACCAGGGAACAAACATCGTGTAATTTCTGCTGGGCCCATTGACGTTCAATATGACATGTTTGGTTTGATCAGATCCGAATCATAGCATACATTTGATAAGCTTACTCGATGATACTATCTCAAGAATCTTAGATGAATAAACTAGAATAATCAACAAGGTACTGAAATTACTTTATGTTTTCAGAATACAATGCCACATCAATAAGTTTGAAAAACAGCAAAGAGTATTATAGTAAAATATTCTAGTGGATGTTACGTCAAATCAAGCTAAACCAATCAGCTCACCCTCATTGTTTGAGTTGGTACCTATAGCCTGTAGGACTGCTTGCTCCATTCCATTCACAGCTTTAAAATCAACTCTCCTTTAGTTTAATAGGTTTCCATGATAGTCTGACGTGTTTGAAGTCAGTATGTTGCTGCGTTGTTTCACAGTGTTGCTATCGCCAGTCGTTTTCTAAACAAATAAATATCCCCAAAAGCCGTAAAGAGTAAAACGTTGATCTCTACCTATTGAATCCAAATACTCCAATTCGAATACCTGCCAATGGGATCCCTCAACTAAACCTAACCAAGCGTGTTGCAAACAAAGCAGCCGGCCTGATACCATTCATAATAATCAGATGCAGTCGATGCTCGGAATGTGCTAGGATAATGAAGTTTGCAGTAATTTCCTTCCATCAAATACAAATTTATACAGCCAGATTTAGATAGGCATTGAGCACCACAAGCTGCAGCACTTTCAACGTATGGCGAGCCTGATGTATACGACACTAGCAAAGTCGATGAAGGATCATTTGAAAAACCATATGACCCACAAGCAACACCTGAGCAAAAGCACGACGCATCATACCATAAGTAGGAATTGCTTGTATTACTTGCCGCAAAGGTGCTAGTATCAATGTGCAAGTTACAGTATTCCCTTCGATGAAGTAGGGATTTGTGCAGGAAGAAGTTGCTAAAGATTGAGCTCCACAAGCAGCTGCACTTTCGACAAAAGGGCTACCGGCTGTGTATGACACAATCAGTAATGACCCTGCATTATCATGCGAGGCTCCAAGGTCGCACATTCTGACACACTTGGTGCAGGGGTTAACTAAACGGAGGCTTATGTTCACGTTATAGACGGCGGATCATCATCGGCCCAATACGAAGGGTCATCCCAACTGAACATTGGAGCCACGCAGTATGTTGTGTTCACGACCAGACTTGTGTCACATTTGGTACCGCTAAGCGACGGGTTGATTGCAAGGAATAGACTGGAAGGTATAGACTCCATGACGCAAATTTGGGCGCATGTATCTCCCTCGTTGACAGTATACCATATACCGCAATAAGTCGTTGTCCCCAAGGCTACCGTTGCATTTATTGGCGGAGCTGTAACATACTGCGAATAGCCCGTAGAGGGCACTGAGGAAGCAGGAGGGTTAGGGTGGAGCCTACTGTTGGAAACGAACTTCCCAGCTTGAGGGCCCAAGCATAACGTATGTCCGAGAATATCAGTCGATTCCTGGAGATTGCTATAGAAGTAATTGATCCATGGATTGTACTGGTGAAGAGTACCATCCCGCAGTCTGTTTGCATTTTCGATTGTAAAACAGTCGTCGTCAGGCTGCAGAGAGTACAAAGGTGTGCATGACAGAGGCATGCATATTGTTCTTCCAGGAATGAGTGATGAGCAGCTATTTATAATCATACGATTATTGGTGAGGATCGAGGCAGATGTTACGTGGTTTGCAATGGCGATGGAGTCGCATGTGTCTCCTTCCTGAATCGTATAGTTCACGCCCGACAGGCACATCGGCGTCACCGTGGGCTGGGCTTGAATAAGAGATTCGGGCATAGTGGTTGGCGCGTCTAGAGAACATTCGCTGACCATGTATTGCATCCCGGACTGATAGTAGTCGTTAAATGCAGAATAGGAGCTATTTTGCATCATAATAACCATCTGTGTCCAGCACCACGAGCAAAGCTCATTAGTTGGCATTGATTCCATGCTGTTGGCGTCAGAGAATGCTACCAGCTCTGGAGGCTGGGACCACAAGTAGAACTGCACATCAAATCTGTGAATGTGGAGTTTCCAGTTGATCGGCCGACTTGCGGCGACAGATACATGGTGAGATATTTGGGACATCGAATGGTCTGGGCAACGGCTGTTTGACAAGTGCTGGTAACGAGTCCGTCAAGGTCGTCGAAGTCATATATATCAAAGCCGGAGAACGTATAAGCTCCGATTGTTGCATTGGTCTCTCTCACCCACGCGAGGATAGAGGACACGAAGCCGTTAACGTTGTTCGCGGCGAGGGTGGCGTATTCGTTCACAGGACTGACCATCTCCACCATGCCTTTAATGACGATATGGTATAACCATATGTCCGTACTTTGCGCAATTTCAACACCCGCCAGCTGGCAATTACCCGTAATTAGACATGTCTGACTATAGTCGGAATACCAACTATAAAATCCTATAGCAGAAGTCAGTTGTGAAGGTAGAATAACCGATTTGATTGGACGTAGATATTTACCAGAAGCCATAGAATACACCGTACTTGAATCAATCACTCTCAACGCCCAAGAGCCAGCACATTTTGTTGAAGTTGTATCACAATCGGCGAAGGTCGGGTCATTTGGGAAAAGCCCTGCATTAAAAGGCAAAGGTGCTCTGGGTGACGGCTGAAAGTACGGTGATTCTGTTTGAATCATGCTCATGTATACGTTCTGGGCTTGAGAAATCTGGTATTGGTAAAGTACTTGATGCTCAGAGGCTCTTCCATATACCAAGTAGAGCCTATAATCCTATTATTGTTCCTTCGATCTATAGATTGAAACAAGGACGTGACCATGAGATGAGCCATCGAAGTGAATTTGACGCTAGAGATCCATATGGAGTACTACCCATATACTTTATCGTTCGACGAGACAGGGCAAAACCTATGTAGCATTAGGTCCTAGCATACATTGGTCGATGCGATCCATTTATACGGGGTGGAGAAGATACATATTTTACAGCTTTTCAATATTGTAATTACATGTACTAGTCTCATCGACGCATCCATGGATTTAGGGCTTGCCGGGTCACGCCAACCCCACCCTACCTAGGTATTGTTGGTGCTGTGCTTACAGGTCAATATTGGTCCGTACAATAGACATTTTTTATCATTAAAGCAGATGTTTTTTTCTTTGTTAGAACGACTTCACCACCGCATACATCACGGTCACCTCTAGCAATATTTTCCTCTGCTAGATCATCTAGTATGCACATAGCTCTCTGCTCTCGTTGGGACGGCCCAACAATTTTCAATAATGTAGCCGAGGATCACAGCTGGTATACTTGGCAAAAAGATTAAATGAAGAATCAACTGGGTGGAAATGATACCACTATCTACGAAGATCCACTACCCTCAGTCAGGCTGTTTTGGGGTCGCTGGCCGGATAAATCGTATACGGGTTGTGCGGCGCAGGACATGAAGTAGCATACACTATAGTAGTAGTAACTTCGTATATGGCTAAGACGGAATTGACCGGATCAACAGAGTTCTTTCCTGTTCCTGCCGAGTTCACGAACACGTGGGCTTGCTAATAAATCCTCGCAATGTCATTCCCATACTTCGTTAGGTTGTTATGTACACTCTTCTTTTGTTATTTTCACCTCGTTGCTTGCCACGTGCTATGAGGAAGATACCTGAGGAAAATACCTGCAACGTTAAGCCACAACCACGCAGAGATAAACGAGCTAACAGTGCTGCCTTGAACAGGAAAAAAAAAAGCCAAAGACCCTCAGAGGAAATACCCGCTCGCGACCTCAAATCTAAGGCTGAGGTTGAATTCCCAGGAATCGGATTGGACTCACTGATGCTTCAGGGGACTTCCGCGCACGCTAATTTTAAGGGCTTTTTGGGAGTCGACTAGCACTGGATCAAAGTAGACATTTGAGTAAGATCTAAATTTAATATAGCCCTTAATAAGGGGCTCTGATTAGACAAATTACTTTTAGTTAAGAATTGAAACACGGGATGCTTTCTAAAATAGTAAGAGCCTTGCTACTTAAGTATCATTCATCCCATACCCTTCTTTTGTAGAGATATTTGAGAATATAAGAGAAAGGTTGGAATGATATGGCTTKGTCAGATTATTGGAAGTCCCAGTAGCTTGACCACTGCCTCATGCCCATTTTTTGCAGCCCATGATAGTGGTGTGTATCCATCACTATTTTTAAAATCTCGGTCAACTCTCTTATCATCAAGCAGCAGCTTGACCACTGCTTCATGTCCATTTCGCGCAGCCATTAACAGTACCATACGTATTCTTAGAATTTGGGTCAGCTCTCTTACCATCAAGCAGCAGCTTGACCACAGCCTCATGCCCATTTTCCGCAGCTAATAACAGTGGCGTCCAGCCACTTTTATCCTTAGAATTTGGGTCAGCTCTCTTATCATCAAGCAGCAGCTTGACCACTGCCTTATGCCCATTTTCTGCAGCCCATGATAGTGGTGTATATCCATCACTATTTTTAAAATCTCGGTCAACTCTCTTATCATCAAGCAGAAGCTTGACCACAGCCTCATGCCCATTTCGCGCAGCCCTTAACAGTGGCGTCTTACCATACGTATTCTTAGAATTTGGGTCAGCTCTCTTACCATCAAGCACTCATGCCCATTTTCCGCAGCTAATAACAGTGGCGTCCAGCCACTTTTATCCTTAGAATTTGGGTCAGCTCTCTTATCACTAAGCAGCAGCTTGACCACAGCCTCATGTCCATTTCCCGCAGCCCTGAACAGTGGCGTCTGACCATACGTTTTGTCCTTAGAATGTGGGTCAACTCTCTTATCACTAAGCAGCAGCTTGACTACTGCCTCATGCCCGTTTTCTGCAGCCCATGACAGTGGCGTCCGACCTGAACTATCCTTTGGGTTCGGAGCGTACTGCTTCTCTAGTAAGTCCGTCATAGATTCCACCAATCCAAAGTATGCTGCAAGGTGCACTGCAAGGTGCACTCCTTTCATCCTCATCGGAACTTCCAGATAATAGCCCTTGTAGTCCCTAAGCACCATCATCGCTTGGATACAAGCAGATATTTTAGTCTCACTCTCAAGAAGATCCAAAATCAACTTCCTGTCCTCAATTGAAGATATACGGGCATGGTGTCCCCAATTTTGTGCGGCATAGCCGTAAAGATGATTAGATTCTAACCTCTTTTCAAACTCATTCTCCGTTTGACAAACCCCACTGTCAAAGAGACTGAAAGAAAGATATATTAGACAGGTTGTCGTGATCCTGGTTTCTGCATCCCGAAACCACGTGCCTTGTGTCCTTTTAAAGTATTCTTGAGTTGTATAGTGGACCAAGCGGATGATATTGCTTTCTTCGTCGACCGTGACCAATCCCGCACACACGGAAATCATATCTTCTATTTCTGGAAGATTCTTTGTGTCAAGTTCAGATGTACCGAGTTCCACAGCAAGGGCATGTCGAAGCTCTGATATGGTTAGATGCCTCTTAGCACAGGTAATCCATAATAGAACGTTTTCTGCAAGCTCACGGAAGCCTGGTTTCTGACCCATGATTCTCTCCATCGCTTGTTCATATGCTTGAGAAAGTAATTTTAGCCGTTCATCTTCATCCGATGCCAGATTGTGTCCTTGGAATTGTTTTAATGAACTCTCGACAGCCTTTGTTGTCAACTTATCGTCGAGGGAATCTAAGTAGAGTCGTGCTAGCAAAAACCTGTTTGAGGTTAGTAAGAATATGTAGTTTATGGGGAAGCGATTACCTACATGCCATCAGCAGCCTTTATCACTGCAGTTTTGATTTTGTTTTGGAGGTCTTGATTGCGTCCCACAAATGCCGGCAGCTTAGAGATATTACCATCTAGATATCTTCCCACATCCTCATCGCTGGCACGGATTTCCAGGTTTATATTACCCTTAAACCTGTCTGTAATATCACTGATGAATCTTGAAGTAGCAAAGATACTCGCCCCACTCTTAAGCTGTAGGTTAAAAATTTCAGATAAAAAACGTGATCGGGAACCGTCGGTTGCTTGACATTCGTCAAGTGCGTCGATGACAATGAAGACTCGTGAATAAGTAGCAATCACAGAATACACAGCTCTACTAACTTCATCAAATGATAATGGCGTTCTCTTATTTACATAGACGTCATAGAGAGCCCTCACACTGTCCGGTATAGATGGAGATTGCTGGACTAATTGCTTCAAAAGACTTAGGAATAAGAAATCGGCTGTTTGCCCCTCTTGGCGCTTAAAGTTGCAATAAATGTACGCGATTCCAATTGTGGCGTCGCTATAAAATATCTTATAAAGATGGTCGACCACAATCGCGGTGATAATTGTCTTCCCCGACCCAGGAATGCCTGGACAGAACAACGTCTGCTTGTTAGTTTCTAGCCAATTCTGATACTGTGCCGAATCCAGCAACCATTGGCCAGTCCCCGATTGTCGCTTCCTGATGAGGTCGTTCTGCTGTGGAGCATAGTTGGTTGGCGTGAGCCACTCCAGGATTTTCTCCTCCTCTTGACCGTGTTGATGACGGATAATCTCATCGGCCTTTCTCGCAATGCCTGAAACTCTTTCTTGGATGTCTGCCAGAACTGTAGGTTGTTAGTTATTTCAAGATCGTCGTAACCCAGCAATTCAATTATGATAGAGGATGCTACAGTGATAAGGGTAAGGACCCATTTAGTGCATCAGAAATCTGTGACTCAAAGTTGTATTTCATCATCTGCACTTCGCAATCGACTGTCACAGGAGAAATGAACTGGCGGAGAATGAGAAGTAGTTCTACATACGGCCTTCCATTTTCCCCGCCCATGGCGGCAGCCCAGCCACCTTCCGAGGCTTCAGAACATGAAGAAGCTCCCTGGCATATGCAGCAGCCGTGAGTGCTGCATATTTGTGCCACTCATCATTTTTGTGTGTATCCGAATAATCGCAGATCCCCCGGATCACCAGACAGGGGAAGTTGTTCATCAAGCCAGCGGCTTCCATCTCAAAACACAAAACGTTTAGTTCCGGATCATTGGCATAGAGGTCCCTTTCTGTGGCATTCTTCATTACCGAATTGGCAGATGCAATGGTCCCATAGTGGATCGTGACTTCACGACTGTTTTTACGCTGTGGACGCTCTGCCAATCCATCAGCTTCACATGTCACACAGTTCTTTCCACCTTTATGCGCGTAGTCAGCACGATACAATCGATCATCAGCAGGGCGTTGGTAGTCAGGCATATCATCCATCAGCCTCAAATATTCAGAGATTTTGTCTGACTTCCTAGGGTCATTGTGACGTCGTCGTATCTCAGGAATAGTTCCAAGAAGCACCTCTGGAGGAGCGTTTAGCTGGCCTGTTCGTTGAAACCGGCTGTTCGACAGCCTTTTCCCAAAATCGTATTGCACGACACCTCCAAGCTTGCCCTGGGGTACACTGACAACGACGTCACCAAGGCGGATATCTCTCTCCGGCGTCGGGGCGCCTCCTCCAATTCCCACCATCAGGGCGAACCTCAGATTGGGAAACGATCGAACTATGTCTCTGGCAACCCTAGCAGCAGAGCTTGTGCCACATCGGCCATCTGGCAAGCATCCAATGACAACATTATGTCCACCAACACAACCAAATACGTAGGTGTTGTTATCATTTATCTCGCTCGTCTCCGGGCCGTCATATTCAACATCGAGCATTCGACATCCAGCCTCATACTCTTCTTGCAAGGCACATATCCAACCGATCGTGTAATCTTCGATAGACGGTTCCGACATGGGAAATGCAGGAGCAACGCCAAAGGATGGTTCCTCTTTCGTTTTGGAAGGTATCTTTATCGCTGAAATAGTAGCAGCGTTAGAGGCTGTTGAATCAGAATCGAGTGACTAAGTCTGTGTGATCTATACGCGCACAACGTGGGACTTGAGAGTCTGATAGTGATCGGTCAGTCCTGGTCGGTTGTATGTAGTTTCTAGTAAAGCTCGATAGCTAGCAATTAATAGACCAATTGCGAAGCTCGAGAAGCAGGAAACGTAGGTATCACTAGAAAGTGGGATGTTATCGCCATTTCCAGCCAGCCTCACAAGCTAACTCGGGCGGGGTCGTCGGGCATGTTTGCAGCAGCACGGCCAATATAGAGATTTATGTAACTTCACGATACACAGACATGACCCATACCGTATGTACCCGTATGTATAAATGCAGACCACCCAAAAGAATTAGTGAGTCCGTACGACGTTATGTCTTTGCGACGTCTTTGAGAACATCCTTCGGTGAAGGTTTTACAAATAAAATATGAATGCCTCGAGGGAATGACAATACTTAAAAGCATCTCTAGTTCTAACCCCATGCAGCTAAAAAGAACTAGGCCTTCTTAAGTGTCAGCTTCCTGCAGCGTTTTTGTGTGGCGGTCTCGCGCCCATGGTCTTTCTCCCTTCCGCTCCCTTCGGTCGTTTCAGGGCATTTTGTATGGGAATTCACTCGGCGTAATAAACTCAAAAACTCAACTTGTACGCATTTTGAGCCTCGCCGAGTATTTAAAATTTAGAATCAATGCAAGAACCTGATCTTATAGTGTCTACTGTCAATATGCAATGCGAAAAATACAGCTACGTGCGAGTAGTGTACCCTCGAATTAACCATTGGCACTCATTGTTGTATGTGGATATCGTGGTCTGTTCCAGCAGAGGCGCCCACGCTTGCTCAAATGCTACATAATCGTCACTATGTACCCATTCTGCCTGTGCCTATATGGATCCCATGATTTCCGTGCGATTTTCGGAGGCAAGGGCCACATTCATCGTGTAGCCATAGCTTGGATAACATAACTATTTCAGGCCGACAAATTCGCGCAAACACACGTTCATACATGTAAAAGGAGGTGCGTTTGTACGAAAACAAGCCCGTCACTCCTGGTGGCGATTTTGGTGCTTCATTCAAGCTATCAACTATGGGGTTAACTATCACATTGCTTCGGCCACTTCCCACTCTCTCGCTGTTGTTGCTCTGCGCTGCAATTGCTGCATCGCAGCATTGTAGTGCGACCAACTTATGCGCAACTGGCTGCTGCTCTTCGTAAGAAAATTGATGGTTCTACAGGCTTGCGAATTGACCAAGTTATCTGACTACTTCCACCACAGCTCTGGCTATTGCGGTGTAGGGCCTGGTTACTGCGTGAGTATTTCTGGTCCAACTTGTTATCAGTCGAATCATCTTCGGAACGCTTTGAAAGGGTGCCGATGTGTGTATAAGCACATGTGAACATACAGCTACGGCTCAATTTAACGCCAACAATCACTGCACAGAAAGGTGTTGTTTGAGATTCGGTGTGGGTTGAACTCCATGTACTACAACAAAAACTACCAAGCGGCTTGCTGTACTACTGCAGAAGACAATATGAAGGTTTACTCAACGATACAGTGGTTAGAAAGGGCCTGCCTGCGATAAAGATAGCTGTCCATGGTCTAACGCATCTGATGGAGTGCTATTGGCGAACTCTGCTAAAGGTAGTGGTGGTGCTAAGTGCAATCTAATCGGCGCTGAAGATCCTTCACATGTTCTTTAAGGGTATGGGAATGGGGACTATACCTGCTCAGAGAGGAGGCTTTGTGCCAATACCAGCAATTCGAATTTGTCATTCGAAAAATGCGCTTGGCATTCAGATTTAGGAGAAACTCGTTCAAAAAGTAGTCCATTCTGTAGGTACAGCTACCCTGCTAGTCAAGTTCGAGCGGCCCCGCATCAATTCGATTCTTCTTGTCAGGGGAAGGGTGGTGCTCGTTCTTCCTGCTGCGAAGCTATATGTACGACAACAACACAGACTACTAACCCAGTGCTACAGCAATGGAATGGGCAGCTGGCTGGCTTTGCGGAAAACAGTACTTGCCCACTCCGTCAGTAATCAACTCAGTGGACGGGACTTCCCCGTAGCTTGTTCGTCGGGGACTCTCTCCACCTACCTCTGATGGTGGCACTAGTAGCCTTGAGCAGTTGGACTACCTATCTGTGACTCTTGCTCGTCTTTTATTGACAACTCTTATAACTGACTTGGAGGTGCATATGAATGCTATCTGGAACAATAGTCACAGCACAATTTCCGAATCTTGTCAAGTAGACCCCGAGTTCTTTTATGCAGACGTTCACACCTTTCATTGTGAACGTACATGATGAGTTAGCCGAGGAAGACGACAATCCTTTTTGCCATGGCTCCCTTTGGGATCCTGGTTATCAGCCACCATTTGTCAGGAGGGGTCTGGTGATTCATCATATTCCTCCCAGAGGCGCGCTAGCAGGACCGACAGTACTGAAGACGAGGATGTTCCGTCACGTCATTCTCACTCTTTAGACCGGCATGCTGGAGGTGAAGACAAGAAATATAACGTGTATTGCCGCGGCCAAACAACAAGTTACTGGATCACCGGGCTTATACTTAGATCCTGGCCCTATCCATCTAGGGGTGCATAGATCCCTTCAAACTCTCAATAACAAAACGCCAAAATGACCAAACGAACAAGACTAGCAACGCAAATATCACTCAATAGATATTTAAATTCGATGAGAATATCATTGCCGATATGGATACCTATGTTGCCGATCTTAATGACCCTAGCCCTGCCCTCCAGGGTATCCGAGACGTTATTACGGTTTGAGCGTACTTCAACGACCATCCTGTGCAGCAGTCGTTTGTTAAGTTCGGACATAATTTGCGAGCCCAGCTTCAAGTTACACAGCACGCAAAATCCCCAGACTCAGATTAGCTTGGCGAATGCCTGGGATGTATGGTCTCACGACACGTTAACATATCAGGCGCAGCGCTGTGAGTACTGAATCAGGACCCAGATGGCCACTATGAGCATTTGTTTCACGTAGTCACTTCCAATGGGAAACTCTTCCACTTAAAGTTTAAGGTGAACTCCTCCGGTTCGAAAGGCCACAAAGAGGAAACCACTTCTTGGACTTGTCTCGGTACTTCGAAGGGTTCATCTAAGTCCAAGTCATACTTTGCTTGTCCTGCAGTGTACAGGTCAATAAGCTCTTTCCCAATCTCCTGTATCTTCATATTGGCATCCGTGTACGACATGGACCTTGATATGAGAAAAGAACCCGCGCCAGTCGTTGCGAGAAAAAGAAAGAGCAGTTGATAGGTGTAAGTGCAGGGGTCATCAGATTCAGACCACGTTTGAAGGGCTCCCATATCAACGCACTCACTCTACGTGGCTACTACTTGGTTGCTCAAGGAATGGCGAAGACATAAGTGGACATTTCCTCGAATCATATCATCCCTGATATCAACCTGGCAGACCACCTAGTAATCGTAGATGACAGCACGCAATCCGAGGCGTCTCTAAGTAACAGGCTCGGAGCGCTTCTAGCAACAGCACAAAAAGCCCAGGATGGGATCCAAAAGTACGCGCAAATGGTATGGCTTCCTTCATAGCGATAGTAATACGGCTGACTGTATTATTAGCACAAGCAAGAAATCCTTGATCAACTCGTCGCTGTTCGTGGGGAACTTCAGAAAATGAAGGAGCTTGAAAATGGGGACTTGTTATCTGCTTCGAACGTCGTCTGAGTGCATGTTTTTTCACATGATTTCGGTACAATTTCTGACATATATGAAGTAGAATCTGGCTCGCATGAACAGAGTGCGTTTGACTGTAGCCAGTGTAAGTCCATTCCTTTTTCTTTAGTAGCATAGCCGACCATGAAGGATCTGGAAATAATCAGTAAGATCATACATGTTCAAACTGAAGCTGTACATAGTAGAGAGTCGGAAGAAGGTCGGCTGCATGCTTGACGCGACCGGGCTAATTCGGCTACCGTCCGCCAATCACAAGCAACACAATCGGATGACCGCATTCTTTCCCGAGGAACCTTAGACTTCCAGACTTCACTTCATCTTCAAGATTCACAGCATCTACCTACAGCCTAGCACGTCCACGAGTCGCTTAACGACCGACGAAATCTCGCTTGCTGGTCGTCGCTTACTCTGCCTCGAATCTGGATCCTCGCCACTCTTAAACAACCAGCAACAATGGCCGCCTTCATCCGCCCCTCCTCCGGTGCCATGATGGGAACGATCATGAGAGTCCCAGCTGTCTACTCGACCAAGTCAGCTCCGTTGGCTATGACTATTGCTCGTCAGGCGCAAATCACACAATTTCATAGTTCTGCCAAGAGGCAGATTCTTACGCCTTTGCCACGTGAGTTCTTTGAATTGAATTTGGAATTGGATATGGTATGATTTTGATGGATAGAGACTAATTGTTGAATGTAGAGACTATTAAGGGAACAAGTACGTGACTCTGCCAATAGCTTCGTCGCTTGGAAACCACTTATCGCCAGACGAACGATGTCGCAATGCACGACACAGCTAACAAGAATAAGTGAACGATGCCGCACCTGTCCCCCACAGTTCCCCCAGCCATGGCAGCTACCACTGGACCTTTGAGCGGTATGCATTCGATATATCAGTTGAGGACCTACAATCGGAGCCGTACTAACAAGCATAGCCTTATCGCCGCCGGCCTCGTCCCTCTTACCATCGCTCCCTTCATCGGCGGGKCCCTCAACCCGGTCTTGGACTCCATTCTCGCCGCCGGAATTGTCCTTCACTCTCACATTGGATTCCAGTGCGTCACTTGAAATAGTTCGACTTTGAGGAATCGCTAACAAAGCTACAGAGCCCTCATCATCGATTACTTGCCCGAATACCGAGTCCCCAAGACCCTTGCCTTGTTCAAATGGGGTCTCCGCGCCGCTACCCTGACCGTTGCCGTTGGATTGTATGAATTCGAGACGAATGATGTCGGTATCACCGAGGCGATTAAGAGGGTGTGGACCGCATAGACAAAATCAAAGTATTTGATTGACCTGTTATAACTGTTATACAACTTTTTTCCCTTTGTCGGTTTTGACTGAGAAACTATTGTACATTTTGATATAAGAGATAAGGCGTATTTCACCATTATTGAATGCATCCAATATACAGACTCTAGTAGTTCTTTGTGTATGATACAAGATCAACCCTCAAACTCATCATCATCCACCTCTTCCTCCGGCAACAAATCATCATCATCCGCCTTTAGGACCGCCTTTTGAATAACCTGCAACGTCGCCTTCAACGGCAACCCAATCACATTATCATAACTGCCCTCAATCTTATTCACCAGTATCGACCCTAAACCCTGCAACCCATACCCACCCGCTTTATCCGCTCCTTCTCTCGTCTTGACGTATGCCACAATCAGCTCGTCCGTGACACCCGAATCAAACTGGACACTGGTCTCCTCAACATGCGACTCAATCGCATAGCCCGGCATCCGCGCACTCGCTAGCGGTACCATGGCCACAATAGCCGTATAAACCATATGTCTCCCCGCATCCCTCAGATCTTTGAGCATCGCGACATGATGCGCTTCGGATCTCGGCTTCTCGAGTATTGCGCCGCCGTGCGCGCCATCAACGACGATTGTGTCTGCAGCGAGTATCAGACCTGGTTCTCCCTTTTCTGCATTGTCGACTTCCTGTCTGTAGATGATCTGTGCCTTTTTGGTGGCTGTCGCAAGCACGTAGTCGATGGGGCCCATAGTTTTGGGGAAGTCTTCTGGTTCGGTGCAGGGGATGATTTCGAGGTTGGGCAGACCCAGATAGGACATTATTTGTTTGCGGCGCGGGGATTGGGAAGCGAGGATTACGCGTTTGCTGCGGAGTTGGTGGAGGATGGGGAGGGCGAGAGGGAATGGTGGTCTAGGTTGGTTTGGGCGGGTTGTTGTTGTAGTCGTTGTTGTGGCTGTTGCATCTTCGTACGTTGGGGGATCTGGAAGTGCGCTGCCTGGTAAAGGGCCTTTTTCTGGCATGTTGAGATTGAGGATTTGGAGATAGCGGGGTGTGGTGTTGGAGTAGTGTACAGTAAGTGGTGGTATTGTAGATTCTTTGACAAAATAGGCAGTATTCGGTCGGGCGATTCGAGTGAAGACTCTATTCAGGTAGTTGATCTCAAGCTGCCTGTCGTGTGGTTGCGATGTTTTTACAGACATTAGAAATGAGGAATGACTCAAAGATATGCATAAATTATATGCTGCCTTGCACAACTGATCACGTGATGAAGATCCATGCTCGTCATAATTTCGTTTTTCCATATTCCTTTTTTTAGATATCAATTGGTAGTAAGGAGTTTCATTAGTGGTTTAGATATCATTCTAGTTTATGACATTGACGCTCGTTGGTTGGGATGTAGTGACCGGGATAGTTGTTTAGCCAGAGCCCTATTAGTGCAGCCTCCCAATTGTCGCATTTGATGATCAATCACGAGGATCAATTCTACTTAGCAGGTCTTCGGCCTTTCTTTTTCCACTTGTACTCGCTACCGAAGTGAGGACTCTCGTTGGCTGCATTCCAGTATCGGTGTCCTGCCATTCGCTAATGTTCCATTCGAAGGTTGTCGTTTCATCGTCGCTGATCCCAATACCTCGTCGACTTCTCATAATACGGCCAAGTCTGCTACCTTCAATCATTTCCTCGAACCAAGGTACACCCGCCAACGTTCCTGAATAGTAAGAAATACGAGAAGATGAGGAGGACGGTGCTGTTGGCGCCATTTCAACTGTTCGTGTGACCAGATTCGTAGGCACCGTTTCAGTAACAATCTGCTCGCTCGAATCCTCATCAGAGGGCAGTATTTGCAGATCCTCCAATAATCTCAAATCATCCCCTAGGAGACTCCCCAGAGCAACAGACATGAATTCTGCCTCGCTGTCGGGTTGATCAGTCCAAAACGTCAATGGAGTCCCGCAATAGCCGCAAAAATTGCGTTGTGTGTTAGGAGCATGCAGCGGTGTGAATGTGCGCCGAATTGTAGCATGTGTTTCGTCCGCATAGTAAGAGTGTGTTTGAGACTGAAACCATGTGAGCGGAACTCGTAGCCATGCTGTCAATGGGGCTCCTTGAGCTCGCCCTGTAATAATCAGTTAGAACTGTTGGGGCCTAAAGGATTGAAAGACTCCGAAGGATTCAAATACGATGATGAACTCACGGTGATCTTGATGGCCTGAAAAAATTACCTCGGCTTCATTAGCAGCGCCGTTGGGGATGGAGATTGCGTAGGTATTTCTGCCGCAGGAGCACCCTCCGTGCAGCAATGGTTGGGGAACTTCCATTGATTAGAGTGTGCTTCCGTTTTGTTGGTGCAGGAATGGCCTGATATTCGGGAGTTTTCGTAGAAACGACTTGCACGTGTTAATTCAAATTTCCTTGATCTCGTTCAATTAATTAAGTAGATCGACTATTGGCCAGGGTGCTAGCTTCAGGGGCTCAATCGATGGAACTGGAGGGCGAAGGAAAGACAAGATTGCATGACGGAGAAGCACCAGAATGTCAGAATTGTCGATAAGAAAAGAGTCACGGTGGACGAGAGAATGAAGACCGACAGATGACGTCGTGACATGCAATGCGCGAGCGAAGCATTACATAAGCGATGCCTTTTTCCTCAGGCAGCGATGGTTCCTTCGTTTTCGGCGCTCCACATGCACTCTGGCCATCTGGAGCTGTTTCACCTTAAACATTCCGTTCGTTGATTCGGTTTCATTCGTTGCAAATTACAAAAGGCTGCCCCAACATATTCAATAGCTTTGTCTCTAGTCTACTCCAGACTCTCTCCCTCTCCGCATTTTCGGATCTGCAGTTTAGTCGGGATTCGGGTTGACCCGCTCGCAGTACAGCGTATAGCCGACTACTAAACCTTAAGTCTCCCCCGGCGACAGACATCTACTCCGTCTCACAAGTCATCGCGTGCCCTATACAATCATCAACTTGCCAAAGCCAGTAGCTATCACCGTTTGCATTGCCTAGACTCAACGCACCCTTMCCCGCCTCATTGCGACTCCGCTTCCTCACCAACCGAAGTGCCGAACCATGTCGTCCGATACCAGCCACAACGTCGACCACAGTCGCGACTCGGTCAGCTCGAATAATGAAACGCCCGGCCTGGGTGTAGACGGGAACCAGGACAAACCGCGTTTGACAGAACAGGAAAAGAAGAACAACCACATAGCCTCAGAGCAGAAGCGTCGTGCCGCGATACGAGAAGGATTCGACAGGCTGACTGAGTTGGTGCCTGGGTTGGAAGGACAAGGTCGCAGCGAGAGTGTAGTGCTGAAGAAGACGGTTGATTTTCTCCGTTTGAAATTGCAAGAGAGGCGTGAGCTTATCGCGGAGATTGAGAGGACTGGTGGTCACGTCGAGGAGTCATATCGCACGCGTTGATCGTGGTAGATGCAGTTTTTTGTAACCCACGACTGGGTTCCGGCCAAGGATCGGGATACCTTGACGTAAGTCGAGTCGCAGTCACTGATTCAAGAATTAATTGGCGGTCGATATGCATTCTCGATAGATCAAGCGGGTGTTTGCATTGCGTAACATACCAACGAAATCTGGCCAGGGCCACGGACCCGACACCGTGTATATCATGGGCTTGTCGCCTATGTTTAGTGGCACCAGCATCGCTCAGAGTCCTTGCAGACACTTTAAAACCGCTGCCATTCACTCCTCTTGGGTCCAGGCATTCTCACACTCGGTGCGAGGCTCTCTTCTCGACGAAATCACCAAAGCACGACAACATAGCCAAAGAATGAGACGACCTCTGACCAAAATGCAGAGTCAGCGGGGACCTGTCTGAAGATATGAGGGTATGACCAGAAAGAAGCCAGGATTCACCAATCGAGTCGCTGCCATCAGGGAATCAAATACTGGCGTAATGGGCAAAGCTACGAAACAAGTTGTGACTATGTCATAGACTGTGCTGGGGCACAAGTCCTTTGTTGTCTTTTATTATTTACAATACCATTCATTTCAATACAACGCTCTTGTTCAAATTCCGCTTTGTGTTGGTATGAATGTTGTCGTTTTGCAAACAAAATCACGCCAATTTTTCATAATTTTCACTTCTGCTCAAATGGACGCCGACAAATCTTCTTGCTTTCGTGTTCACCATCTTCTATTAAATACCAAGGACTCACATGTCCAAGGTAGTCATTCCATCCTCAACCAAATCTACCAACACATCTTTTCTAGCAACTCAGCACAGAAACTTTCATCTCAAGGTACGCATGCATCTGCCATACTCGAAGAGACCTTCGAAGATCTCTTCGTCCACATCATCGAATATATTATTCTGTACTCGATTTACTATCTAATACTGACAGTTGCCATTGTATGTAGACTATCAATCTCACCATCCCAGAAACACATTCGACAACATGACTATCACCATGAAGGCATCTCTTGGAGACTTTGTGCTTCCACGTGGAGCTGGCGGTCCCCCCAAAGGCGATCCATCATCAGAGCCAGCGCTCCCATTAAAGTCGAAGGCTAAGGAGTCCGCACCCTTTATGGGGTCGCGCCATAATCCTCAATCCCGAGGCCAGAAGCGCGACTGGTACAACAAGCGTCGCAATGATACTGGGAAACATTCCCAGCGTGCGCCACAGCCCGAGAATGGCCATCGTCTAGGAGAGGACCAGCATCAGGGCTATCAGGACCAGCGTCAATACCAGCCCCTGTATTATGCGCCTGCGAACGTAGTTCTGGAGCACCCCGATTACTTCAACTACAACCCCTCAAACGACTCCCATACACCAGGTCGGATTTATTCTGATGCGTATGGCTTCGACCCTCAGCTTTTACCTATGCTACCAGCCTCATACCCAATCTTCATGTCGATTCCACCATCCCCTCCACGTATGGGCCAGCTCTTTCCATCCTCGATGACTTTGGCGGCTTTGACAGCGGAGTTCGAGAAGCATCGCGTGTGGGATGAATTGGAGGAAGTCGCTTCTATGTGGTCCCCCCCTCTGCCTTCAGTCGATCCCTTTGTCGATCCCCCCAAGTCTTGGACTAAGATGCGTCGTAGTCAAGCCGGGTATCACCATCAGCGTTCAACGCTCCGTCCTTGGGCGAATGAATTTGTGCCCGGTCGCTTGTTCCACCCAATCTTGGGCTGGTAGAGTCGATTCATTCAACTACTTCGAACACCTAGTTTGGCGGGCCTCTGGTGATAGATTCATCTCGGATTCTCTTCATCAATTGCTTAGCCTTGCTCATTCGGTTTGGTTCAAGCATGCCCTATCAATTTTCTTGTATTCACTATTTCGGGTTTACTCGGTCATTTTGTGAGATGGAAAAGCTTCGGTTCTTGTACCCTCAATTTTCTCGGAGCCATTTTGGTCTTGCTCATTCAGATTGGTTCATTATGTATAATACATTCATCAAAAACAAAAAGCTCAATTAAGAATCTCTATGTAGCATGGTAGATTCAATGCAAGTCTTTAACATAAGAGTAATGGTATCACCTGAACATAGAAATACTCGCAAAAAGTGCAAAACAAAGGAAACAATAGAAACTCAAGCAAACCCGAACTACAAAGATACTGTTGACATTCTCAATGAGAAATCGTCATATCAATCACTTCCTCCCCTCAACCTTATTCAAAATGAAAATAACCAACCAGCTAATTGGACCACCCCTGTATTTCCGCTTGGGACGAGGAGCAGCCCCTCCCGAGGCACTAACCCCTTGCTGGTAGCCCTGCTCCTGCAAACCAACATTCTGGTATTGCGAAGTGTTCTCAGCAGCAGCACTGCCAGAAGTAGGCTGTAATTCCTTATCCGCATCATAAACCGCCTTTTCTCTGAGCTGCAACGTCAACCCAGTCAACATCATAATATAAACCACAATAATCTCCTCAAGCACATCCATGACCAGGAAAACAGTCACGTTGCCCGTAAATAAATTGAAGTCTGAATCATGTTTGAAAATTGACAGGATCGAATACATAAGTCGAATGAATAGAATGGCTATGGAGATTGTAACGGCCCATAGTAGCCTGTGCTCGCCATTTTCAATCCCTTCGTAGCGGAACCATATCATGATTGTAAGGAATACGGTGGCAACCCAGGTTACGATGAAGAGCGCAATGCCGGCTTTGACTTCGCTGCTGGTGTAGCCGGCTTCGAGGCTGGAGTCGTTGGAGGTTTGGCCGACGATGGAGAGGATCATGGCGACTAGAGAGATGAGGCCGATGAGGCGGAAGATGATGGGCCAGTATGCGGTGCCAGTTTTGCGTTGGATGGAGTCATTTCTTCGAAAAGTGTTAGTTGTGATACGACCCTGGAAGGGGAAAGGGTGGAGCTTACACTCGCGATAGCCCAGCAAGCAGTCCCAAAAGCAGAGGTGACAATCCGACAGAATTGCAGACGGCGTAGGCAATGTATAGATTTATGTTGTTGGGGTTGTTGATTGTGCCCAGATAGCAGCCATTTCCGATCAATCTGGCAAGCGAGAAGAGAATGAAAAAGTACCATCCGGCTTGACGGCCAAAACCGTGACGGAAGCCCATGAAGAGAGCCATGAATAAGGCGGGAATGTAGACGATCATCTCCAGGATGGAGAGACCTTGGCGGTAGTCGACCATGTTTATGAGATGCTCTGATATGCTCAGAGAGTATTATATAGATCGAAAGGCCGTCTAATGAATGGAGGAGAGATATTTTGTTGCCGGCTGTCGTCGAAGACTTTTTCTTGTTCTTGTTGATGTTGGTTCTGACATCTTGAAGTCCAGCAGCGAGACACCAGGTATTTATGTTTGATCTTTCAACTCATCATGGCTATGTTTTCTCTGCTTCATGCACTTTTTTCATGAAGCCACTATTCCCGATTTGGTCGATATCGCGAGCTGGGCGGATCATCAACGAAGATGGTGTCAGCTCAGCCAGTCACCGAGTCGTATTCCCGGGGGTCCACTTCTACGACTGATCGTGGACGGTTGGGGCTGTAAAGAAGCCACACTGAAAAAGCTTGATGAAGATTAACGAGGGTTAAAGCTGCTGCTGTTGGCGCCGTGCCTGGCGTGGATGGCTGAGGCAGCAACGATTAGCGGCACATGATTGGTCAATGTGCGAAACTACGCACTGGTTGCCGTATTGGGTTAGCAGCTGGTCCGCCCTGCGAGTCTTGAGGGAACTTTACTTACTACGTAGTAGCTTAGGCCCCCAAATTGTTCCTTTTGTATTACTACATAATATTTACACTTCGACCCTTGAGATAGACTTTCCTCGTGCTGCCAATCCGGCAGCGAATCCTTGCCGAGACTTGACCCGCTGACGTTAGCCAATCCAATGTTCAACGTGAGAGCATCTGCTCAGCCGCACTGCTGCGGTCGATTCGGAGCGACCGTACCTACAATCTGACTGATATCTACGGCTTCATATCAGATCAAGTCCTCGCAAACATCTCTTCAACTGTATATAGGGAAAGTCAATTGCATAGACTCATCGACCTCATGGTCTACTGCGGGAAGCCTAG
The DNA here is from genome assembly GCF_001896365.1 of Talaromyces amestolkiae. NCBI lineage: Eukaryota > Fungi > Ascomycota > Eurotiomycetes > Eurotiales > Trichocomaceae > Talaromyces > Talaromyces amestolkiae. Next base: position 719,977 of record NW_024468039.1, on the reverse strand, counting down.
TAAAGGCTGCGGTGCCTGCCGCGCACGCAAAGTCAAGGTAAGAATTGAGCTGCCTAACAGTCATGATGCAAGACATAGAAAACTGCCAGGGGTTTTCCTACAATCAGGAAGATGCAGGATGCATGTGGAGGATATATAGTCTCCTGCTGCTTGGTCCCGTCTCATCTCCTCTCTCAGTTTCCAGTGCCCACTTTCATTCAGATCCCTCCTTTATAGAGCTAACCCGATTCGGATACCAGTGCGATCAAGCGACGCCTTCCTGTCAACGTTGCATTAAAGCCAACAGGACGTGCCCGGGCTATCGGGATCAGCTGTCGCTCCTCTTCCGTGACCAGAGCAGTTCGGTGGCCAAAAAGGCCAAGACAAATAAGACTAGTCCCCACTCACCGTCCGAAGTCACAACCACAACATCACCATCATCAGGCAGCTGGCAGGACCATGCAAACACACCAACAGACTATGGACTGATACCAACAAGTTCGTGGGATTCTCCGCTAGATACCTCTTACCGTGAGAGCTACGACAGCTATGACAGCTACGACCAGTTTATAGATGCCGAGAACTTCTCTCTTCTACCAGCATTTACAGATCGGAGACAACAGGCCATTTGCTACTGTCTCAACAGCTTTGTTTGGCTCAATGGCAGTCTCATCAAAGGATTTGACTATGATGCAGACATTTCGTCAACAGCCCCCATGGCTCAGAAAGCTATGATGAAGGGAATTCTGGCAGTGGGCATGGCCAATTTGTCACGAACAGGAGCTCGTTCTCAGTCCATGAAGCTCGAGGCACAGCAAGAGTATCAAAAGGCGCTGAAATTTACAAACATGGCCATCTCGCATCCTAAGCAGGCCACGGATGACGCTACACTTACTGCGATTCTGTGTATGTCGCTTTTTGAGGTGCGTTCTTTTTTCCTTCCGTTCGGTCCTGGTCTTGAGCTAATACCGATTTATCTAGATATTGACGAGTAAGAAACCTGAGAAGGTGGACTCGTTCATTCAACATACAAGAGGCGCCGTTGCATTACTCGAGATGCGCGGAGAAAAACAAATCATTCAAACTCAGTATTTGCAGATGTTTGAATTCATGCGGAGTGAAATAGTATGTGTTGTATGAGTCATATTGGAACGTGCTAACATATAGTTAGATGGTTAGCTGTATAATGAGATACTACCCCGTTCCTAAGACGCTGCTCACTATCTCCGAGAGAGTGGCCAGTCTCCCAAACATGGCCTTTTCATCTAAACTCTCACATCAAATAACTGTTCTAATATGCCGAATAAACGAACTCCGCATTGAAAACAAGGACGAAAAGAATAGCATGGATTTCGCGTCTGTCATTATAAGTCGTGCTTTTGCCCTGGATGCCGAACTGGAGACAATGATTGATACACTGCCACCTGAGTATGCGCCGGAAGTGCATACACTTGCCCCCGGACAGTATTTTGAGCATCCGACACTTCGCATCCGACTTACTCCATTGAACGGGGTATATCATAAATATCAATCATTCTTTCATTGTTCCATGCAAAACGTCTCCCGTTATGGTCGAATCTTCGCCATTGAGCTCATCCTGAATCGGCTGGAAAGAATGACTCTTCAACCGGACTTTATCCCTACAACAGAATTCAAGGAGACCTGCCATCGACTCTGCAACATCTCGCGACAACAAGCTCAAGCCATATGTGCCACAACACCGTTTCTATGCGGCTTTCTCGGCGATCAACAAAAGACCGGCAAATCGCCCTTTTTGACGAATCCGGCTGGAGGGCTAGCTTCTTTGTTTCCGTTGTGGACTGCAGTGAGCGTCGATGGGCACGGCTCTGCTACATGTCGTTGGATTGAGAAGACTTTTGAGATGATTGGGCGAGAGATGGGGATTGATCAGGCTCTTGCTTTGCGACAGATAACGTTCGTTGAGAAGGGTACGACTCTGTTTGTGGATAGATTATAGCGATGTCCTCTGGCAGGGCAGTCTCACGAAGATTACGATTTTGTTTGTTATTTTCTGAGATACAGGATTCTGTTCACTCAGCCTGGCGGTGTTGAGGCTCTGTTGAGGTATTACCATGGAACGTGCCGTGATGATCAGAGTCTATTTGTTTGAAATTATATCAATACTAGAAATCCCAGCCCGTGTAAAGGACTCAAAAAACGCCCGGCAATGCCATGAAGCCATGAAGCCAACGTATCAGTCCTAGGGACACATTTGGAAGCCTTGTGAGGGTTTCTAGAAGCCCTAGCTAGGCCGCACAGGACCCAAGGCTACGGCTACATAGCCGAGCATGATTGCCTGCTTTTAACCGCACTTTCTAGCATCAAGCCAGTAATGAACGATGAAACGATTCAAGATGCGACCACGTTTCCACTAGTATTTACTAGCATAGCCCGCACTACGTACTGGAGGTGGCCATTGAGGTGACCAGGGTGGGCCTGAGGCAGACAATGCTGCGCCGCCGGCGCAGTAAGAATAAACGCCTCTGATTGGCTGAATCGTACGACTTTAACACGATTCAGCCTTGTGAGCTTGTCTCAATCCACGGGCAATATAATATTGATTTTAGATGAGTATCACACGGACTCGCATCTGCGTGGCCATATTTTGATATCGCCCCTTTTGGAGCTATGAATTCTGGGTGAGGCGAATTTGAACGTTGTGAGGAGGAATTCATGATGGCGAAGTCATCAAAGAAGATGTATATAATGTTGGATGGTTGTAACTCTTTTGGGTGAGACGAACCCTCAGAGTCAAACAGGGACAGTTTGCAGAGTGCCAAAAGACGAACATAAATAGATAAAAGAAAAAGAAGTCAAATACCGGCCGACAGTTGTTTTCTCCTTGATTGGACTTTCCCCAGGTACCAACATTGTGCCCAGCAGGAAAGAGCTGCCTAACAAATCCACCACTATGTCTTTATTCAACAAAATCTCAACCTCATCCCTCTCCAAGACCTTATCCTTCAGGTCTCATTCCTCCTCGTCCAAATCCGAAGAGACCAGAATGGGCTCAGGACACAGTCGTCCTAGCAAACACGGCAACGCCATTTCGAGGGGATTCAGCGACAACAACAACGCCGCGAGACCACCGTATCCTGTTGACATGTACCCATCACCAGCGAAGCCACGACAGTGTGATGTTTGGAGTCCTCCTCCTTACAGCCCAACACCAGCTGCAGCACAGATACCATACAGCCCAGACTCTGTCCAGAGCCCTCCTTACCCCGTCAACAACGCCGCTCCTCTACCATCCTCGTCGACAAGTGCAAACAATCAAATTTCCGACGATTCTGAATACTCATTCCTAAAAATGTTCGACACCATCTTCCTCGTCGACGACAGCGGTAGCATGGCCGGCCGATCCTGGTGGGAAGCCGAAGAAGCCATCGCCGCCATCACTCCGATCTGCACACAATACGACCAGGACGGCATCGACATTTACTTCTTGAACCACTGCAGCACCTTGGACAAGATCGGCGGATACCCAAAAATCAAATCCCCGGGAGCAGTTCAGGAGATCTTTCGCAGTGTTGAGCCAAGGGGTATGACGCCTGTCGGTCACCGTCTACGTCAGATCCTCCTCCCGTATTTACGCCGAATCGAGAAGATGGCCGCCAACACGGATGAGTTCGGCTGTGTTCTTAATGAGGCCTTGATTGTTAAACCCCTCAATATCATCGTTATCACAGACGGAGTGTTTAGCGATGATGCAGAAAGCGTGATCCTCAAAGCAGCTCGGACTCTGGAGAACTGCGATGCGGCTCCCTGGCAGATTGGGATCCAATTCTTTCAAATTGGTACGGATATTGCCGCGCAGAAGTATCTAGAGCAATTGGATGATGAGTTGGGTAGGGCTGTCAAGACTGGTCATTTTAGAGATATTGTGGATACGGTGCCGTGGAAGGGGCAGACCGGCAGGACTCTTTCTGGAGATGGGATTTTGAAGGTTGTTCTGGGGGCTGTGAATAAGAGGTATGATCGGCAAAAGGGGCAGCATTCTTAGATTTCTTCTTTCTTTCACACCAACAGTGGTAGACAGGTTTGCTTATTACAGAGCCATTAATACATTTATTTCTATCGAAAACTATAGCCGTGTCTGATTCCTACTTGTGCAAAGCCGAATAATAATTTTTACATTACATGTAACCCAAATCGTCTTTCTCTCATCGTCTAGAAAAAGTATGGATAAGTATTCCGTCCATACCATATGGAAAACCAGCCTGTTCGATGGTAGATCATACCGTACTTCCCAACATCTGGACATTGATGTCGACTCTCACATCCGGTGAAGTGTCAAGCTCAAGACTTTTAGATAGTTCAAAGATTAAATAATCCGTCGTCCAACTGAAAATGAAGTATTGCATGGCTAAGGATATCATCTCAGCACTCACTAGGTCACATTTTTCTTCGTGCTCGGCTAGAGCATACCTTGGTCTCTCAAACTTCTTACCAAACTACAACCCTCATCATGGACTTTTCATATCCATCATCATATTACTCTTACGGCTCAAGAAGTGACTATTCCCAAGGATTCGGCCAGAGTTGTCAAGGATACAATCAGACGAATGGGCGATGTAAAGGCTGCAACAGCGCTATCGAGAAGCTACGGAACAACCTTGTGGCGCAGACGAACAACTTGAAGGAGACTGAACGTGTGCGACGATCGGTTTTGGGGGAATTGAAAAGTGTGGCCCCGGAGGTCACAATGCTATCACCATATTTCAAATCAATAACCCCGGGGACATTATCTAAGTCCCGGTATCTAATTATTTAACTGTATCCAGAATGTGTACTACCAGGTGAAGCATAACCGGAATATTGTTGCGTCCTTTTGCCTCAACATACTTTTGATCCTCATCATTCCAAGCTCGTACATAACACTAAATCATACAGTTTATCAAGGATCTGGATAAAAATGGTGGATTGCCCGTTCCCGTATCGAATACTACTTTCTGCTCTAAAGTTATAACGCATGGCTGTTCAGGTTATTACACATTGAACGAGATTCCAACTTCAAAGACCCATGAACGATGCGACTCAGGAGAAGGTCAAGCAGGATTTCAAGGCGAGAGATATCTCGGGGGACCAAAAGCTGAGCTTGGCAGGTATTGGGTTTCTAATTAGACTATGAGACATTCCAGATTTATTAACAATCAAGTGATTGTTAAGGTCTTGGGAATTTATAACACAGCATCTGTAGACTCAAGATGATTTGATTGGGAAGGAAGGCATTCTAAATCACCGGTGTAAGTCAGGGTTGCTTACTATGAAGATTACACCTATCGAACACTAGAGTCTCTCTAGCTTTTACAAATCTTGGAGCTTTTGAAAAGCAAATGATAGTCTGAACGTCACATCTGCTCCGAATCGCCTCTTGCTAACTTCAAATTCTGAACAGACTACATGTATGATATTGGAGGCATCTATGATTTTGACGGATGCGAGTGACTTTAATGAGTATTTAATGAAAGTGATGCGTCTATTAGGTTACAGTATCAGTTTTTATTCTCGTTGGTTATTACCCCAGATTCAGGGGAGTTTTGAATCGAGACGTCTGGCATTGAGGACAAGTTCACTATTTACTTCACGACTCGGGACTTGAGCTGACATCCGGAAGTTTTGCATCTAACAAAATCCGTGGCTTATCATGGCGTGGTCTTTGCATATCATAAGTTTTTTATTTCACCATTGAGAGTCTCGATGTTCTGTGTTCTCCTGGGACGTATGTGTATCGAGCATCCTATGTATGCATTCTGATCGTGGAGGTGAAGTCTGGGTATTGCTGAACAATATTTGGATCAACTCTGGTTGAAAGCAAAAGTAGTCTGCCAATTTCCTTATATCCTCTTTCTGCTGCAAATGAGAAAGGCGTACAGCCATCGTTATCGGGTATATTGACGTCAATACCGTCTGTTGCGAGCAGCAATTCGACTATAGGGACATTGTAGTTTCGAACTGCGCTGTACAGTGCGGTCCTGCCATCTAGATCCGTCGCATTGACATCGATCTCCTTTTTCTCGAGAAGCAGTCTGACTGTATTTTCAGGCCCTTTCGGTGCTGCTTTTGGGAGAGCTGATGTGCCCATAGAGCCTTCTGCATTCACGTTGACCTCGCTTCTTTCTAGGAGTAGTTTAACTATGCTTTCATGCCCATGCAACACTGCAGCGGAGAGAGCTGTTCGACCACCGCTGTTGTCCCCATTCACATCGACCTGACGTTCCTTGAGAAGCAGCTGCAATAAACTGTAATCTCCAAGTTTTGCCGCGATTGTGAGTAGCCTTTGATCAATAGACATTTGTAATATATCATCTGTATTAGCCTCTGCAAATAGTTCTTTCAGCATGGTATCATATCTCTTTCTTGCTGCATATGATATGGATGCATTCTCAGGGGTTTCAAGCATTTTGACAGCTGTTTCACTATTTCTAGGGAGTAGCATGAACACCCCAAATTGCCCCCCCGCCATCGCCTGTGACATTGTTGTTTTCAAATTATCAGAATCAACCTTGACGTGCTCAAGAAGTAGCTTGACTATATAAGCATGTCCAATCCCTGCAGCGTATGAGAGTGGTGCTTGACCTAGATCATCCTCTAAGTCAGCATTGGCCTTCTCAAGCAGTAGCTTGACTATATAAGCATTTCCATTTTCTGCGGCGTATGAAAGTGGCGTTCGACCATGATGATCTTTCAAATCAGGATTGGTCTTCGCAAGCAGCAGCTTGACTATATAAGCATACCCGATTCCTGCAGCATATGAGAGTGGTGTTCGACCTTGAGTATCCTCTAAGTCAGCATTGGCCTTCTCAAGTAGTAGCTCTACTATATCAGAATGGTCATAAATTGCAGCGTATGAAAGTGGTGTTCGACCCTGATGATCCTTCAGATCAGGATTGGCCTTCGCAAGCAGTAGCTTGACTATATAAGCATATCCATTTTCTGCGGCGTATGAAAGTGGCGTTCGACCCTGATGATCTTTTAAATCAGGATTGGCCTTCGCAAGCAGTAGCTTGACTATATCAGAATTGCCATAAATTGCAGCGTATGAGAGTGGTGTTCGACCATCTATGTCAGCTATATTCACATCGGCCTTTTCAATCAGCAGCCGAACTACGGCGAAATACCCCTTTTCTGCGGCATATGAAAGTGGTATTCGACCGGCTCGGTCCGCCAAATTGATGTCAATCTCATAATTTTCGAGAAGGACTTTGACTAGAGCATCATGTCCATATCCTGCCGCATAAGAGACTAGTGTGCGGTCACGAGGGTCAACAGTGTTGGCATTAAAGTTGTTCTTGAGCAGCAACTCAACCAGTCCACCAAATCCCCTTTCTTCTGCATATTGTAATGGTATTTCGCCATTTCTGTTCGGTGTATTGTCCGTACTGATATTGACCTCATAAGCCTCAATGAGTAGCTTGATCGTGTTATAACATCCATGTTTTACTGCCCACGATAGTGGTGACCTGTCTTTGTAATAGTTGTCGCCGAGCATATCTGGGTAAATGTCCATTGCAAATTGAAATATTATTTCATGATCAAATTCGACGAGATGGAACAGTATTCCCTTTAGCTTCAAGAATGAGAAGTTCCGCCCAAAATCAGAGCGTGTACCATCATCCTGACAGTAAAGATCGTAAAGGTCGCTGAGATGTCTGCTCGAGGGCCGTTGCGCAGCATGCGCTCGTAGGAAAGCGCGGACAACGGCTCGATTCCCCATAGCAAGAGCTGCAAAGAGTGGGGTACCATAACGCTCCTTCTCGATCTCAAGATAGGACATCACTAGAGGATGAACCTCTACTAGATTCGGAGCGTTGAGTTCGGCGAGTAGATATAATAAACTCACGTTTTGTGCGTGTCGGCGAATATGATGCTTTCCAATGACATTGTCTAGTAAAACCCATTTGGGCACGCAAAACTCTTCAAGAGACTCTCCTTGAGGAATGCCTGCCACTTGAGCGCAATCGGAATGATAGAACACGTTCTGAAGTGCATATTTCAACAATGGGAACGCTCCAATGACGGATTCACGCAGGCTTTTGGCTTGTTTGCTTGATGCTTCAGGAATTTCTGTGTTAGGCTGAATATAGCCAGAAAAATCAATATTTATATAGTTGATGCAGCAGGACTTTAGCCGCTCATGGCTCAGTCCTCGAAAATTGGTTCCAATATCGTTCCAGATGTCGGCAAATCCATTCTTTTTCAAAAGAAAATCCACGACTGACTCATGAATGAACTGAACAGTTGGATTTTTCGATCGCGTAGTCTCCGCAAGTCCTTTAGAAGAGTCGAGAATGAATCTTTTTATTACATCTTGTGTAATTTCAACAGTATCCCATTCGCAAAGCGACTCAGGTGCAACGCCGGAATGCATGGCGAAGTAGAATTGCTCGGGTGTCAGAGGTTGTCGTGCGAATAGGACCCATTGAATACAGAGAAGAAGTACATCCTTATCACTGTCGTTGCTGTCTCGTCTGAGTATATCCCGGAATAATTCATGGAGGTCGCTGGGGATATCCTGAAGTCTATTTCGAAGTCCCATGATGCGACCGCGATCATATTCTTTATTCAGTATATCAACGACCAGGACGACCCACATGAAAACGCCGGATGCTTTTTCTCGAAGAAGATCTCTGATATCTTGTGCTGCTTTGCTGTTTCCAATTTTCAATTTATCGATCACGTAGTCGGCAATATCTTGATTATGCTCCTCTTGGCCTTCGAGGACCAACCTCAATCCCCGATCGATTGAAATATGTGGGTAGTGTCTGCTGGAGAAACAAACTTGGAAATGAAGATCTTCATCAAGATTTTCTCCATACTCATCGACCTCTTGGAAGAATGATATCATGTCTCGTACTTCTTCCTCGCTGCACTCATCTAGTGCGTCGATAAAACACACTATAGAGTGACGATCGAGACTATGAATTGCCTCTCTGAATATGTACTTGAGCGTATTTATAGTGAATTGTAAGTGTTCGGCAGTGGTTCCAATTTTCATGCCGAGGGTCTCCAAACAACTGAGAAGTACATCTTGAAGTTTTGGGAATCTTTGAAGTAGTTGTAACAACAGAGATCGATACATGCCCATGGTGGACTTTTCCAGGTCTGCCCCCCGTGCGTTGAAGAAGAATGAAATGACAATTTTATCTTTCATTTTCCGCTTAGCTTCATTGTGTGCGAAGTTCATAATTGTCGATTTTCCTGTTCCGGGTTTTCCTTTGATCCAAAGAAAACCATAGTGGTCTTTATATTTGGTTGCATCAAGCCAGTTCTTGTATTCGTCTCTGCTGAGGAGCCAGCGACATGTTCTTTTGTGAGCCAGTTTGATGGTCTTCTGTCGGGCATTGAATTGGTCAAACTCTAGTGACTCCAAAAGCTTGTGTCTTTGCTCTTCCGTAAATTTGATGGTTCCACCGACTGCATGCCGGGAGGCGTTGACATCTTCCTCAGAATCAAGCGAAACAGTGACTGGTGTGTTGTGAACATGTATGTATGTAAGCAGCTCTTTAGCGCAGCCAGCAGCTACAGCAGCGGCGTAATGTTGCCATTGATCATTCTTGTGCGAGTCTGCATAGTCAGAAATGCCACGTATTACCATATAAGGAAGCTCCGTCACAAGCCCACACGCTTCCATCTCGAAACAGAGTATATCACCGATTCTGTCCCTGATTGAATCACGCTTGTGTGCGCTTTTAAGCACGCGATCTCCCGATGCTACGAGCCCGTAGTGGATATGAGGACCGCTAGGCAAGCGTGAGTTTCTTTGAATGGTCTCTGATTGATTGCTTGGTGTATATGTATCCCGACCGAGTGTGTCCCGAAAGCCTGACCTGAACAGAATATCTAAATCTGATGACGGACGCTGATAATAATTTAAAAGTTTTGGTTCCCTCTCTGTCATTTCCGTGATGAACTCAGCAATTCTGTTTTGCTTCGCGTAATGGTCGGATTTCATCAATGCCACGGCGTTTATTAGGGTTCTAGGAGGCGGGAGAAGAGATCCTTTGAGACTGAATCCATCTTCCGTATCTTTGCCCAAGTCATATTGGACCACCCCGTTATACTGCCCATCTGGCATGCTCAACACAACATCGCCAAGACGTATATCATGCCTGTCACTGGGTACACCACCCCCAATACCAACAAGCAGCCGGTCTTGAACGTGCGGAAATGTGCGCTCGAGGTCTGCCGCAACATGGGCAGCAGCGCTTTTCCCTTGAGTTCCGGGAAGGCAAGCGATAACGACGTTATGTCCATTAAGCTCGCCGAGGACGTAGGAATTCCGATCCCCCTCTTTCTCGGGTAGAGGTCGATGTTGACGATCCAGCATGAAGCGGACAGCGCTCATTTCAAAATCAAGAGCGCACACAATAGCAACCGTATAATCTGCATAGTCGCGCTGCTTGCCATTCTGGAGACGAACGGTAGGTTCAGAGTATGCGGGACGCTTGGGCGGTCTGTCTTCTCCGCTTGAAGAGCTGTAGATTCGTGGACGTTTGTGAGGCCGTGATTCCATCTTGAGAGAAATGACGATAAAAAATTTCAGTGCCTGATAGTCAGGTTGACAATCTCGTCATACCGCTAGATAGAGCGCCCATAGCAGAAGATGGTAATCAGGCTGTAAGAAGAATTGCTCAGGGCTGTGTCTATTAGCTCGCTGCAGGCGGTGTCGAGGCAGACCTTGTACATGTTCTGGCGCCTGACTGGCTGGAATATGTATGCAGCATGGCAGACAAGGCTGCGCAAACATTTTCCTCGGCCTCATCATTTTGTCGGCTTTTTTGGTTCTCTGCGTGGCAGTCTAAACATTGAAATCCTTGAGACGGCGTTAAGCTACGTGATATATTGAAGAAATGTAATTTGGTGAAGATATGTTAGGTTTGAAAGAGGTTGGTGAGGATCGACGAGGATGCGCATCGTGCATGCCTCAGGCAGAAAAGAAAGACGTTATTTGCAACAGGGAGGTGCCAAGCTGCAAGTTAAAACTGATGTCATTTGGCGACTTACTTTATAGTTTATACAGTGTCAGTATCTAAATGTACTATCAATGGATGAGAAAGAATTCCGAAGCTGGAATGATACCTACCTGCTTGTATATTCCATCACCTCGGCCGACGAGCCATTCTCTACGCTAATCAATGGATGTTTATGTAGCGGCACTCTGAAGGTTTACTGACAATCTCTTGATAATTTAACTGTCGGTTAATGGATAAAAGATTTGCTAGGCCTTTTGAATTCCTTACGTAGTCGATCGAGTCAACAGTCGTCTGGTCAAAACGCCACTCGCCATGATCACTTCACGCAAAACAGCCAACGGTCTGGCCACTCCGTGCCTTGCATTTTGTAGTTTCCAATATACACCAGCACTGTACTCGTCCGGAATTCCGTGTAAGGATACCAAAGCCAAGACACGTATCGGCCGTTACTTGGCGGATGCCGCTATCATTAGTTACACCTGGATTTCACTCGTGAGGTGTTAAATGCTGAGATATATGCTTTCAGACAGGGGTGCTTCCAAGCCTTTTCTGGTTTTCATGAAATCTGCAGCTTTTCGGACATTTGTTGCGGAGTTTTTCCAAGCAACAGGCAAACATCAAAAGATCTCTCCGAACACCAATAGACAAGTCACATCGTTTTCTTCTTGGAGTGAAGCGTGAAGATGATGCATCGTGGACAGTGGATATGCCTTGCAGCTTGCAACCAATCACAGGGCTGATTAGCCCCCTAGTCCCAAAAGAGAAGTAGGAATATCCGTTCGCGTGATCGGGGAAACGTGATTGGCTGATTGCGGCATCAAAACCCGATCAAGCTATGCTGATTGGAGCAGAACGCACCAACCGGCGCGCCGAGCTTCGCGCCGCCTATTTTGTCTCCATCTGTCTCCATCTGTCAGTCTCCATCGTCTCCAGTTTTCATCTATTCCGTCTGAAAACAGCATAATGCTATTGTCCTGAGACGTCCAAGGGCGTCTTATGATGGATGTCATACGGGAGAGGTGTCTGAGACTTGAGTCTCTTGACATTGGACTGTATCATGTTGGACACTCCGTAAACAACAACATCAACAACACAGCTTAATATGGACTGCCTCAGACAAGCGCCCACCAAACTCCACCACGCAATGCCATTAGCTGAGATGGCTTTAGTGTCGGAGTCGCCAGTGGTTCCTGCATTAGCGTCATGAGCAAATGCCCCTCTAAGCGCCCGCATTCGACAAAAATATCCAAGAGATTCGACCTCATCCGGCAGTCCCGCTCTGTCATTGGTTCTGCCACCATGTCGACTTCTCAAAGCCAATCTCCAAAAAAACCCAAAAAAGCAAAGACAGCTTCTCTCCTGCCTTGAACTTCCTTCCATCACGCACCTCCTCCCTTGCGTTCCTGCATATACCGCGCCTACTGAATCAGACTCCTAATAACGCCTCGGTTTCATCTTCTGCACCACCTGTCTGCGCTATTTCTCACCTACGAACCGCCAGGGTCTTTCCGCCTTTCCGACTGGACGACGTTGACGAGGTAGATCATGAACTCTCAGTGTTCGCGTTGGCTTTGTCACTCTCGCTCTCCACTTTGATGACTTGGTTTAATCCAATTCGACCTGGTTCAGACCCTGCCTTCATTACGACCAGAAATAGAAACATTGAAACAACGACGACAGCGACAATTCGAAACAGGCGCCTGCTGTCCAGTCTGTCGCCAGTGCCATACATATATTAACCCTGGTCTCAGCCCTCTGGTCTGACTTTAATTCTGCCTCACGATATCTTATTCCATCATCTGTCTTTTCTGTTTACAGCCACCTTTGCATTGCTTGTATTTCTAGTTGTCGTTCATTCTCTATTTCGTTCGTACAGACTTTCCTTCCATTCTCTACGTGTCAATTTCTTTTCTGATTATACGATAAAGTGTATATATACAAGACCTGTACATTCTTTTGAACACTTCCAGGCATCGCTTCCCCTCTTTGAGACGAAAAGGCAGAACGAAAGATGCTGTCTACTACATTGATCACATTTATATTGTGAGTACTGATCATCTCGGTGAAAAGACGACGTACTAACATAGTAATATCCAGACGTGCTCCATCCGATGTCAAAAAGGTCGAACTGTTAGGATCATGGGACAATTTCTCACGTTCTTACCCCATGGAGCGGGACAGACGCATGGGTTCCGGCCATTGGCGAGGCTGCCATACATTTACCGACATTGTACGAGATGGAACCTCCCCGAGTCAATCCCCCGGCCGGTCCGGGGGATTGAAGATGGGAGGTACTTATTGGTACTACGTGAGTACCGTTCTGAACTCGTCTGCATTGAGCATATCGACTAATTAAAAATCATTCATAGTATCGTTTAGATGGAGACATCGAGTTTTATAACGAGGTCGAGCCCGTGACCTCACTCTGCCCATTACTACCTGGCCAGCCCGTCAACATCCTCAATGTTCCCGTCATCCTTCCCGATACGGACTACTTGCATCGACGTGACAATAGTACAAGTTCGACCAAGTCTGAGAAGCGGACAATGGATCCCGAAGATAAATATATGAACCCCCGAACTCCGCCAAAGCCAAGGCCTGCGCTTGCACGCTTGAAGACATCTCCTCCATTCTATCAACTGACAACACCTTCGTCATCTTCGCTTAGTGTCTCGAGCTCCAATGAGGAGAGACCTGCCATGTCTCAACCGTCCAGTTCGACTCACGGCCCAATGTATCGTCTTGTCCCAAGAGTCAAGGCTGAGAGATCCTTGTCCCCTCCTCGCTCGAGAGGATTGCGGGCTGCATTGTTGAACATTGCAGGTGCTCGATCTCCCGGAGATCATGCCGAGGACCGTGGTATTAATAGACCCCTTGATGCTCATCCAGTTGATGCTTTTGCGCCATCCACTTCAGCTTCCAACCCAAGTTCAAACTATAGCTCGAGATTGACTTCTCCAATGAGCAGCCCGGTTGAACTTGACGGAAGAGAAATTGGCAGATTGCCTTTCCGTCATCCGCAGGATGAGTTTGAACAGCCTCAAGGGCCGCCTTCGATTCGGGTTCGCCGGGCTTCAAAGTCTAGCCGGGACAACACTCCTTTGGCGCTGTCGCTGGAAAGTCATTCTTCGCGAGAAACAAACAAGGCCGAAATATCTGGTTTCTCTCGTACTGCCCCACTCGAAACTCTTGAGGAAGCACTATCTCAGCAAGCTACACCAATGGCAGTGAACGAGCATACACCGGTTTTTCTCGACCTAAGAGAGAAGAGACTTCCAACACTACCAAATTCTCCATCCTCAGTTCTGGACGCGGAGTTGCGCGCTATTGAGGCTCGCTACAAGCCATTAGATATGGATCTACTCTATAGCCACTTCTCGGACGATACCTCTTTCGCTGTATCAAAGCTTTACGATTCTCCCCAGGAGCCCCCGGAAAAGAGCCGATTTTCAGAATGGAGCACTGATACAGAGCTTGTTTCTCCGGCATCCATGACATCTTCATCTACCTTTAATGCTGATCAGCTCTCTAATGCCTCGCCATTACTAGGCCATGAATACCAACACAATGCCACCACCACTTATAATGATTATACATTAGACGCACCCATTCCTACTATCGCTATCAGTGGTCCAACTACACCTGTTCTCGGAGACGAGGCAGAAGTCGTCCTATCTCCAACGGAGGTAGACTCGGACCATTCTCCACTTTTGATTTCTGCACACTCTTCCTCAGCTGCCGGCCAGTTGGGTTCTAATTACGTGCACGAACCATTTGAATTTTCTTCTTTGCAAATTGAAGATTACGACGATGCATCTTTCCATGAGCCAGACCCGAAGCGACAAGGGGCTATACTACCACTTAGTGTGGTTACCCCTTTATCTGTCGACGAATCTTCCTATCGCTTGACCAGTCCTACGCGAAAGGAGCATCAATACAGGTTGTCTGATGATTATACCTCTCAGTCAGCAGCGATGCAAGAATTGATGGACGAAATCGGCTACCTTGGAGATATGATTTCGTCCGGACTATAATGTTTGTTTTTATTTGAATTTTCATGGCATATCTGCGGAGGCTTTTCTTTATGTTCGTATATACTTTGTTGCATCACAGGCGTCGGTTAGCGTTCATGCATATTTGATTTTTACATGCAGTAATATATACGCATATCTTTGATATTTGTAGAAATAGAAAGTCATACTACTTGATTTCACTTTTCTTCACCAAAATATCCATAGCAAGCCATGCAAGATGGTGGTAATGTTGGCCTGAGGCTTCCACCATGATGTGCGGGAAGGTATTTTGTTATCGATAAACGGGCAACGACGATCAACAAACATCAACATCAACAATATTTGTCTTGAGCACTCGAACCAGGTTAAGTTTCGTCATCTCGATAGACATCTAACTGTTAAAAGCGCAATCCAAGTAATTTCTGTACATAATGCCCGACGCAATCGGGAACATCCTGCAGCCATGACACAACCCACCCCAAAAGACGCGCACAACACGCTGTCGTTACAACAACAAGAACAACCACCTGCACTTACTTCAGTCGCCGAAAAAACACTCCCATCAAAATGCAAAGATGGCTCATTACTTGCTTACTGTCCGACTATGGACTTGGTTGCACTAGCCACTGAAGACGAGCAGCTATATGTTTATAGGCTCAATGGGCAGGAAGTGCTCAGTGCTGATTTGGCGGGGGATCCGTACTTGGATGAGGTCAGAGGGGAGATTAGAGGGGTGAGATGGAAGAATGATGGTAACGATTTTCCTCTTTTCGGTGCTTGAATTCGTGGTAAGGGGCATGATACTGAATATATATTACAGGTCGCTTGTTGGCAGTTGCCGATGCAGAGAATAAACTCCGCATCATAAGCTCCTACACCGGCAAAACAGTGCACCACTTCTCGTGCTTGCCGCACGATGAAGAAGGCCATTCTTCTAGCCCCAATGAATCTATAAAAGACCCAAAAGATTTTCGAATTACGTGTATTGGCTGGGGCGTGAATTTTACAGACAGCAGAGCAGCCCAACACCATCTGCGAGACGGAAATGGACAGATATCAGTTGAAGACTTGTTAGCGCCTGATACAGACCCGATCAAGGCGGCCTTGCAGCTCAAAGCGGATTTACCGCGTGAGTTGGCGCTGCTGGATGTTGAGAGTTCATTGCCGAGGTTGAGCACGTTGCCTGGGAGTGGGAGCGAGTGAGTTGATCCTTCTTTCGATGTTTGGTATATATGCTGATTCTGTTTGGATTATAGTGAGGATCTATTCAGTAGTCGGGCTTCGCTTGATGCTATTTTTCAGTCTTTCAATAGGATGACAAGTGATGCCGTGGATGTGCTGTTTGTGGGCCTGAATGATGGCAGGGCTCATCTGCGAATTTTTGACTGTTTTGAGATTGGAAATTTTTCGGTAACGGCAAGCAAGTCACCAGCAGCGACTCACTTCGAGACATTAGCGCACTCATCACATCCAATGAGCTCGACACATGCTATCGTATTGTCTGAAAAAGCAGACGGTGCCTCCAATCCAGCTTTGAAAGTCATGTCACTGGATCTACGGTTCATAACCAAATCAGGGCGCTATTTATCGTTACTGGCGTTCAAGATCACACAGTTACAGAATCTGCTCAGATATATCAACCAGACGCAACGGCAGATTGCGCTCGAGTGGAAAAATGTATATGAGCTGCCTGCTCGGTTCATGAGGAGTATCGCCGATGAGTTGCAGGAAAAGTGCCATTGTGATTTCGTCACTGCTCTCTACCATTTGGTCGTTACGGGGAATTGTTTTCCGCCAGTGAAGGACTTTCTGGTGGATATCGTTGGTGAAAGGGTACATCTCCCTTCTTCTTTTGGTTTATTGCGTCTATCTGACATGAACAGGGTCATAAACGATGGGAAAAAACAGTGTCGACGGGGTACGAGAATGTACGCAGATTGACTCATGAATGTCTGCTGCCTGCATTACAGAGATGCGAGGTGCTTCTCAGTCGACTGATTGGTATATCAAAGTTCCATAAACTCAACCATATTCTCGGCCTCGAAACTCGAGATTTGCAAGAAGTCGTTGAGACACTTGACTGTCTTCATCTTCTGTCCCATTCGATTCTGACGAAGACAACTCACGAACTGCACCAATTCTTGGAATTCGCGAGATGGCTCCGTCACGAAATTGATATACAGACTGCTGAGCCAATGTCTCAGACTTTGGAGGAGTTGCTCGAGAAGAGTGATCTGATCGACCACGCTACGACGCTGGAGTATATAGAAGGCGCGCTTACCAAGAGTTCTCTTCGTCGGTACATTTCGTCCACTCCAGGGACTAACACGACAGCGGGTGATGCGCAAAAGAGAGTATCGGACGGAGAGAAACTCTCCTTCTACCAGGCATTCAAAAACACATTAGCTGCTGAAGAGGACGAAAAATCAAGAGAGCGCAATAACAGCAACAAGAACGAGTCGTCTCGTCCTGCCCTTCCACAGCTGAACGACCTTATTGCTCGACTCGAGTCTCAATGTGGCAAGGTCTTTGGCAAAATTGCTTTGACTCAAAGACGAAGTATTCTGCATCACTGTTTGCTGGTCCTTCACCCGGATTGTGATTCGAATGTTATTGATACAGCGATGAAATACGAGAGCCTTGACATCGAGGACGAGTATGCGATTTATGTGGCTTCGAGGTTGAGAAGTTCACCGAACACACGTAAGACCCATCCTTCGCGAAATACAACTGAATTTTACTGACCTATTATTAGTGCTCATATACAAAATTACAATACAATGCACGAATGGAGTGAGTTCCACCAAGAATATTGCAGTGGCTTCGCTGCGCCTTCCCGGAGGAGAGATCAAACAGGCCCAATTCGTAGAGGATGGGATCATTATGCTGTTGTATACAGAACAAGGTATTCTCCCAATCTCGATTTCTTTTGGTATCATTAAAGGCTAATCATTGACAGACCGGTCATACCTACTCGACTTTCCTATTTCTTCGTCAAACACAGATAACGAAGACGGATTCCGCCCAGAATACACTATCATAACAGACTCCCAGACCCTCCCAACCCCAACCGATCTCAATACATTCATATTACACATGTTCCCCGCCGCGGGCACAAAATCCAAGCCAGTCAGAATGAACGTCAATGGCCGAAAAGAGAGAAGAGCTGCTTGCATTCTCTCTGCAGATATGATGCATTACGAGATTCTAGACATTGATAGCCACGTCGAGCCAGAAGACGAGGATTAAATCGGATTCGTGAAAATAATGACGCACATCTACGAAATATTCCGCTTTGTTTGGTACGCTGGATCTGGGCCAGGCGGGGTTTCAGAGGGGTAATTCTCTGAAGAAATTTTGCATTCAAGCGCGACATACAATATGTCAATATCAACTCTAAAAATGAGAGCAAATTAAATATTCATTAACATGATATGTCGGAAAATTCCAGCCTCGTTGCGGCCAATAATATATCTTGCAGCCATCGACCTGGCGAAGATCAAGCACAGACCGGGGTAAATTACGCACCGTCAAAAAAGAAAAACAAAACAAAGCGTCAAGGGCGAAAGCAGTAGCAGATCACATGAGCAATACCTTGTAAAGATGGATGACACCGACACTTCTTAGACAACACCCAATTACTTAGACGGCTATTTCCATGCGTCCTATTAGAACGTATGTAGTTAAAAGAAGTTGGTAGATCAAAAGCGTCAAATGTACTACTAGTCAAGCCTAAAACGCAATGACCATCTTTATTTTCCCCTTGACGTCTGACGTACGTTGTGTATCGGTAAGGCTACAACAAATCTGATATCGCAGGGAGGTGCCTATCGCTTTCTCAGCCTCAGAACATCAGCCTTATGGCCCATAAATATCTTGAAGTGTGAAAACTCTCTACGAAGATAATTTCTCTTCTTCTACAACTGCTCCAAGAGGATCTTTGGCAGACAGCTCGCAAAGAAAAGTTACGACTACTGTATTGACTCACTCTCAACCATACGGTATCAGCTCGTAATAATACGCCATCTCAGGGTGCCACACACCTAAGACAGCCGTTATCCACAAAACGCCCGTCCGGCTACGTTTGTTACGATACGGTAACTATCTTTTTCCCACATCCGAACAGACATCGAACTTCCTGATCTAAACCCCCCCTCCCTTTCCCTTCTCATCAAATAAACATCAACAAAACCTCACTTGCAAAGAACCCGAAGACACGCACCACCACAACCGAAATAAGAGGACCGAACGAAGCTATTCTTTTCGTTCGTTTTTTCTCTTTTTCCTCCTTCCTTTTAATACCACCCGCTTTAGCATCAGTCCTTAAGATCCTTCGTCATTGACGTGAGGGAAGGGAAGAGAGCAATTTCGATCTTCTCGATACCAGTCCTTTTTTCTTCCCGACTTGCGCATAGTCACGAGTTTAGTCTTGTCGGACTACGAAATAGGGTCCCCGTATAGGCAATCATGAACGTCACTCAGGTGTTGGAGGGTACCCTGTCGCCTGGTATGTTTTTGTTGTTTTTGTTACTGCGATGAAATCAAACAAGCGTTCCTACCCAGTGCGTGATTACTGAGATGAGGCTAATCATATGAACAGATGCGAATACGCGTCAGGGTGCCGAGCAGCAGTTGATCCACGCTGCTGAAGTTGATTTCGTACGTTTCTCCGCCTTTTCATTTCTTTCAACCATTTGAACCCGCTTGCTAATTTTGTGTAGCCCGCCTATGTCATCACACTCTCCGAAGCCCTCGCCAACGAAGAATCTCCCAGCCACATCCGTATCGCCGCTGGTATCGCTCTCAAAAACTCCCTCACATTTAGAGATGTCACTAGGCTGCGCGAAGTCCAAGCCCGATGGGTCCAACAAGTTCCCCCTCAGACCAAAGCGCAAGTAAAAGCGCTTACGCTGCAGACATTAGGCGCTAAAGATGTTCGTGCCGGTCACTCAGCCGCCCAGGTCGTTACGTCCATCGCTACAATCGAGTTGCCCCGAAACGAATGGCCGGATTTGATGCAGGCCTTGGTGCAGAATGTGGGTAGTGGAACAGATGCGCTCAAACAGAATTCGTTGGCGACCCTGGGTTTCATCTGTGAAGAGCGGGATGCTGATATGCGTACTGCCTTGGCTGGAAGCTCTAATGCCATCTTGACCGCTGTCGTGCAGGGTGCTCGTCGCGATGAGGCGAATGCCGATGTCCGAATTGCCGCTCTGCAGGCTCTCGCGGACGCAACTGATTTTATTGGTAGTAACATGGGCAATGAGGGAGAGCGGAATTATATTATGCAGGTGGTGTGTGAGGCCACTCAGGCTGAGGATACCCGAATTCAGGCTGGTGCTTTCGGTTGTCTTAACCGTATCATGGCTAGCTACTACGATAAGATGCGTTTCTATATGGAGAAAGCTCTCTTCGGGCTTACAATTATGGGTATGCGACACGAGGAGGAAGATGTAGCGAAGCTTGCCATTGAATTCTGGTGCACCGTTTGCGAGGAGGAGATCACCATCGAGGATGATAATGCTGCGGCCCCAGACCCGTCGATGTTCCGACCCTTCTTCAACTTTGCTAGAATCGCCTGCCGTGAAGTTGTGCCCGTGTTGTTGAAGCTCATGACAAAGCAAGATGAAGATGCCACCGATGACGAGTACAATGTTTCACGCGCCGCCTACCAAGCTCTTCAACTTTATGCTCAGTGCGTACAGGGGGATATCATCCAGCCCGTTCTGACCTTTGTTGAAGAGAACATCAAGAGCGAGGACTGGCACAACCGGGATGCTGCCGTTGCTGCTTTCGGTGCAATCATGGATGGCCCCGAGATTGATGTCTTGGAGCCTCTTGTCAAGCAAGCTCTTCCGGTTCTTTTGGGTATGATGAATGACCAGTCAGTCATCGTTCGTGACTCTACTGCATTCGCCCTTGGCAAGATTTGTGAGGCTTGCCCTACGGGKGTCGATATTGATGTCCATCTTCAGCCTCTTATTGCTGCTTTGTTCGGTGGTTTGGCTAGCACCCCTAAGATTGCTGGATCTTGCTGCTGGGCTCTTATTAGTATCGCCGAGAACTTTTCACTACAGGGCGATGGCTCGACGAATCCTTTGTCGAAACATTTCGAAGAGAGCATCAAGTCTTTGCTTGCCCTCACTGAGCGGTAGGTTCAAGGTTAAATAATTATGTGTAACTTTACTGATATGTTTTAGACATGACACTGATAATCAGCTCCGCACCGCTGCATACGAAGTCGTGAACGCATGGGTTACCAACTCCGCCAATGATAGTCTTGCCATGGTTGCTAGCCTGTCTGATGTGATTCTTCAGCGCCTTGAGCAGACTGTGACTCTCCAACAACAAGTCGTTAGTGTTGAAGACCGAATCGCCTTGGAAGAGATGCAGTCTAGCTTGACTGTTGTTCTTTTGGTAAGTCTTTGACCTAGCCGTTTCATTGATAATCGTTCTAACATGTACAGGCTATTGTCCAACGTCTCGAAGGCGAGATCAAACCCCAAGCAGACCGCATCATGCACACTCTGCTCCAGGTTCTCTCCACCTTGCCTCCCAAGTCTAGTGTACCCGATATCGTCTTCGCAGCTGTTGGAGCCGTTGCTAGCGCTTTGGAAGAGGACTTCCTCAAGTACATGGAATCATTCTCGCCATTCCTCTACAAGGCTCTTCAGAACCACGAAGAACCTGGTCTGTGTGCAATTGGTGTCGGCTTGGTTGGTGATATCACCCGCGCCTTGAACGAGAAGGTGCAGCCTTTCTGCGACACTTTCATGAACCAGATGTTGAGCATTTTGGTAAGTCGGCTCTTGTGATAACGTTTTCATCAACTAACTGTTCTACAGACAAACAGCGGTCTCCGAGATACACTTAAMCCCGCCGTTCTCGTCACCTTTGGAGATATCGCACAGGCTATTGGCGTACACTTCCAGACCTATCTGTCTGTTGTTGCTCAAGTCCTTCAGCAAGCTTCTAGTGTCACCCTCGCCAGCGATGTCGATCCTGACACCGTCCAATATGTGATCTCCCTCCGTGAAGGTATCATGGACGCCTGGGGTGGTATTCTCTTGGCCTACAAGGGTACTCCTCAGATTGCTGCTCTTCAGCCCTACATTGAGCCTATCTTCCAGCTTCTTCACCTTATCTCTACAGATAGCCAGCGTAGTGAAGGTTTAATGCGTTCTACTATGGGAGTCCTTGGGTAAGTTCCATATCTTCTGATATTTGAAATCAATGCTAACGCGTTGTAGTGACATCGCCGACTCGTTCCCCAATGGCGAGTTCGCTGCCTTCTTCCGCAACGACTGGGTTACATCATTCGTTCGTGAGGTCCGCACCAATCCTCATTATAGCCAGCGCACTCTCGATACTGCTCGCTGGGCACGTGAGCAAGTCAAGCGCCAAATCAACCTTGCCACTGCCGCTGCTATGTCATGAAAAACCCTGGCCTGAACAATTAGCCAATTTTGCTCAGGTACAAGGTCAGGCAGACATGCAATTGAGCCTTACTTGATCGAGATGATCAAGTTACGCTATCAGGGTAGTTGACTCCGAGTGTGCCGGGCCGATCCAGGGCTTGTTGAACAGAATTGACGATCAGTCAGACTTATGGACGACGTGATCGCGTTGCTGTTCCTTATCGTTTCGGACTCTTCAATACATCCCATCACCGTACCCCTTCCCTATGCATCTCATCGTTTCCCCTCCCGCATCATTGTTCGCCTCCCCCCAAACCCCCTGCATCCATGATTCCCATGCCCATCATGCCTTTTAAATGCACACGGAACATCCAACATCATCCCCTCGATCTACCTAGGAGGTATTCAGTGTCTCAAATTATGAAGGCTCCTGAAACTCTCCCACCCGACCCTCGCATTATATTCCCATACTCCACTGTTTTAATTAGACTCTTAAGACTTTTCTATTATCTTATATCCCAAAATCATGTATGCCCAAGAAGTCATGTATTAACTCTTTTTATGATACACAAGAGATCATGAAAATCTCTATTGTTTGTTTTTTTTTTGCATTGCAGCTTTCTGTTATTTTATGTGGCTCCCTCCCTTTGCTCTTTTCCCGGGGAAGAACAGCAATATGTAAGAAAAGGAAATGGAAAAAGGTGTATCGTGAGCAGCTGTGTGTTGAAGTGAAGATTAGATTGACCAGAATTCTGTGGTTAACTATGTGTTGATTGTCAATGCTATCTGATGTCTCTTGTGCCGGCTTTGTAGATGATGAGAATGGGCTGTCTCGGTACACCAGTCAAGGCTCGAATCGATCTAATCATAATAAGTCAGATTTTGGACTGTAACTACTACCTAGTTATGTAGCAAGAACATCAAAACTCCTAGGATCGTTGCTATTTCCGACATGTGATTGGTCAATACCCATGCTCAGCTGTTTAGTCACGTGACTCATAGGGCACAAACCTGCAAAAACCCTAAAACCCACACCCGAAAAACAGAGAGACGCTAAGCTAAGCTAGTCCAGCGGGTTGACCCCATTACGAAGAATTCTTCGCTCCTCTGCTCAACAACCTCACGTTCTTCGTTCATCTACCACCGCGTCGCCGAATCAACGAGGTATGTACCTATCGCCTTTACCCCTGATGCCTTATTCTTCAGAACCCTCAGCTGGCTAGCCCGAGAAAGACAATCATCATCTTGAAACACAGTGATGATACGTCTTCTCTCTCAGCAAAATCGGCACGGGCTGAAGAACCCATTTTCCTCCATTGTCTCTACGAGTGTATTCGAGAGATAAATGGTGAAAAGGGCACTCTTTGCGCTCGACGGGCTTGTTCATATGAGGCTAACCCATGTGGATGTGAATGATGAGACTGAACTCTTCCCTCCTTTCCGCGTCTGCGGGACGGGGGGAAGAGGTTTCGGTTTCTATTCATTTCGCATTCCCGATTACGAATAGATACCTCATTTCCACGCTTTCCCGCCCGATTTGAGAATCTCTCTCCTTACAATACCGTCAATATGGTTCGCACTTCCGTTCTCAACGACGCTCTCAATGCCATCAACAACGCCGAGAAGGCTGGCAAGCGTCAGGTCTTGATCCGACCTTCTTCCAAGGTCATTGTCAAGTTCTTGACTGTCATGCAGAAGCACGGTAAGTTTGATCCTGTGTATCCGTGTCAAGCCAGCAAAAAGTTCGGAAAACGTGTTATCGACGCCGAAAGAAAGGGAAACATACAAATAAGGAGGAAAATTCGGGTTGATAACTAGGCAACGATCTCGATTTCAAACCCACTCTACGACGTCTGCCCTTTAAATACCCGAGATATCAAACACCCAATTCTCTTTGGCGGAGATCTTACACGTTTTCCGGACTTTTTTGTTTCTATGTGCTTGTTAACGTTTAAATTTCCGATACATTTCTGACTTTTTACTGGTTGATAGGCTACATTGGCGAGTTCGAGGAGATTGATGACCACCGCTCTGGCAAGATTGTTGTCCAGCTCACCGGACGGTTCGTATTCTTGTTGGTTTGCTTGTTGGATATAGTGCTGACGAAAGAATAGCCTCAACAAGACTGGTGTCATCTCCCCCCGCTACAACGTCCAGCTCCGTGACCTCGAGAAGTGGGTTGTCAAGCTTCTTCCTTCCCGTCAGTTCGGATACGTCGTCCTCACCACCTCTGCCGGTATCATGGACCACGAGGAGGCTCGTCGCAAGCACGTTGCTGGAAAGATCATCGGTTTCTTCTACTAGATTATCCTTCTATTTTCTAGTCGATGGAATAGACAGCAATAAAAAAGTTCATTTCGATTTTTCTATGAGAAAGGATGAATATGAGCAGGCTCTGATAAATTCTTGTATGACGGCGTCAATTTTGCTTTGGGCGAATGTTGATAATGATACCTTGCATATGTTATGATGTTACGTTTGTTGATGGGTGCCTTAATAGCCTGAAAGAAAGACAGATGGCCACTTGATTCATTCCATCCTTGCGAGTATCCTTAAGTCTTTTGACTCTGCCGTAGAGATGTCAAGCCGAGGTACGGCCAGTTTTTATCGCCCCACTAGCTTTAACATTTCGCGGCGGATATGTTTGTACATGAAGACTATTCAAGAACTGACTGTTCTTTGTAATTACTCTTTGTAACAGCGATAGACGGTATTCGGTGTTGATTTTGAAATATTCTTTCATTTCTTCTTCCGCTACTCCCTCATAGACCTACGAATACGTTCACGTTCATAGACGTAGCGATAGACATGCCTCTCGACACCATCTACCTCATCCGACATGGCGTGAGTCCACCTTCCGCCTATCCCCTTTGAACTTCTATCTAGATACTGATATGTCAAAGCACCGCATGCACTGGACAATAGACTACGCAACAGGCACCTACCACAGCACATACCCAACACCCACGGGCAACCCCGCAGATCCAACCCTCACGGCGCATGGAGTTCGACAATCGCAAGAATTGGCAAATTACTTCATCTCAGAGAACTTTCCCGGTCCAAGGCCATGGAGGATATATTCAAGCCCGTTTTATCGGTGTTTGCAGACTATAAGGCCTAGCGTTGAGGCGCTTGATGGGCGGGATTCTGGTGCTGGGAATACCAGTAATGTCTGGAGGAGGGAGAAGGGGGTTAGAATTGAGAATGGGCTTGGGTTTGTATTTCTCGCCTGGGAAAGGAGGTTACGTGTTTGTTGAGGACTGACTGGGGATAGGGAATGGTTCGGCTCGTCGACATACTTCGATCACCCACCTCCTGCCTCGGTATCGGAGCTATATCAACATTTCCCTAGCATCATACCAGACCCTTCCACCGGCCCCGAGAACATAATCCATGTCATCCCCTCATCTCGCGGAGAGACAATACCGCAATTACACAACCGTGTCGCTACAGCTCTAGCAGCTATCATCGCTGACGCAGATGCAGATATACGCGCGGATGAAGAACAAGAAACTGCGAAAGATAAGAACAGCAAACCAAGCAGTAAAGCGATCCTGATATGCTCGCATGCCGCTACATTGATTGCCATGGGTAGAGTATTGACAGGGAATATGCCCGATGATCCTAATACAGAGGATTTCCACGTCTATACGGCTGGATTGAGTACTTATGTTCGACGGGAATCAAAGCAGGATAATGAATACTATACAGAAAAGGAAGGGTTGTCGCTGATTGCGGCTGGGACGAAACTCATTCCCGAGCCGGAGGTACGAGTACCAGTTTGGAAAGACGGTAAAGKAGTTGGTGGAGGGTGGGATTGTGTTGGGAATTGTGATTGTAGTTTTTTGAGTGGAGGGGAGGAGAGAGGTTGGTAAGTTTAATTCTTTGAAGTCCTGTTTAGAGTGATGACTAACGAGGCGTTGTAGGCATTTCAGTGGTGAAGAGTCTTTTGACACGGGTTCAATGGGTGCTGCGGATGAGGCTGCTAAACTATAGACTGTACATTCTGGGATGCATAAACTAAATCAATGTACATACAAGTCGAAATCTTGATTATAGAAGCTTCTTTGGCTGCCCAGGAGTCAACCAGTAAACCTGTTTTCCAACACCCTCCTCCTCGAAATCCCGTCTGAGCTCATCCCCAAACTGCGTGAAATGACCCCAAGACTCAAAGTGCATCGGTACAAGAACATCTGCCCCAAGCTCCCGAAATAGTCGAGCACCCTGCTTCCCATCCATCGTAATCTGAAGCGAACCTCCATCTGACGTTGGGACTTGAGCTTTCCCAAAGTTCAGAATGGCGACTGTGATGTTCCATTTTGGCGGGATGGTGCGGGCAAGTTCTTCGACATAGACGGTGTCGCCGGAGATGTAGATTGCGTTTGGTCGTCCGTCTGAACTTGTGCCGAAGCCGTCGTACTCAACAATGAAGCCTGTGCATTCGCCGCCGGGGAGATGCTGGCATGGTGTACCGGTTACGCGGAATGTCTTCCCGCCGGCGACCAGGGCCACTGTCTCCCAGGGCTTGAGGCCACGGACACCAGGTCTAGGTGCAAGCTTCCTGGCACCGTCGATAGTGGTGAGTACGTGACGGCCATCGAGAAGACGACGACCAAGCTCATCTAAGTTGTCAGGATGATCTTCATGGCTGAGTAGGATTGCGTCGATGGGTGGGAGGGTCTCAAGACTTAAGGCTGGGGTATCGGTATTTTTTAGTATGGTAGCGCCGACGTCCCATTCTGTTCCGGCTGGGGAGAAGAAGGGATCTGTGAGGAGTTTGACACCGTCGATGTCGATGATGGAGGTTGCGGTGCCGATGTGGGTTATTGAGAGGGATGCTTTGGTGGATGCCATGATGAAGGATACTTAAAGAGAAATAAAAATCCAAAAGTTATATATGGTTGTGTGATGTCTTGTGGTCAATGAGATGTTTGAGGTCTGTGATCAGTATGAGGTCTTAAATCGCTATCCAGCGCATACGCTAGGCTTATATACTGTGTTTTACGCAAATTGTCTGACAAATCCAGGGAGTTTGATGACAGATTCTAAGACATGAATTATCAATCTCCTGTGCAATGCAATATTCGGGTTGAGCTTTCGAGCTTAAGCTAAGCACGATTCGTCAGATGAAGTCAAGGTTATTTCCTTTTTGGGAAGCATATTCCGCCAAGACTTGTCAGCCCCACTTACCTGTCATAGACGTCCATCTCTCCTCATCTTTGTCTTGTCAATCACAAATGTATATGCAAAGGACCTCTGGGCGAATATGGTCCGGAGCGATTGGGAATCGTGAGACTTGAGCACGCCATACATCATCGATGCCCTACACGAAGGTTCTTCGACCTCATTCTGGATCTCCAGCTGCGAGATGAAGGTCAAGAACAAATCGGTCTGTCAAACATGTAGAGCTAGGAAGTTAGGGGTACGTCCATTTCTCCAAGACTAATAAGCTCTGTTAATCCGCTAAGGTTTGACCCAGTGTGACGGCAATCGTCCAGAATGTACCCAGTGCGTTCATTCTGGGCGAGCGTGTGACGGCTATCAGACTTCGTGGACGTTCGTAGCTTCGTCGACATCCACATCTACAACAAAGCAGAGAAAAAAAGTATCAATCCATAGCTCTGGCCAAGCCCGGAAAGGTGCACAACGGCATTTATGGTCACCACTAAATCTTGCTCCTTCTCAAGCATCAATCCTTCATCGAACAAGTCAGGACGATTTCATTGCACTAGTTGTACGAAACTACGTGCCACAAGATACGGTAACAGCCATAAGCAACGAATGGATCTGCACAAAACAGCCCCGAATATGTGGTGCATGGGTTGAAGTGCTCCCCAATCTTCGCAACGGCGGTGGTACTCCCGATCTAGTTCTAAGTGCCGCAATCGAAGCATTAGCAACATCTATTACGACACAAAAGCTACATCCGAACAGCGATAATGTGGAAAGTTTTCAGAGCTACGAACTGGCGCTTCGCTCTCTACGGAAGAGCGTTGTTGTGGATGGCCGTTTTGATGCCGAGCTGCTGGCGTCGATTATGTGTTTGAGTTTGGTGGAGGTATGCCGTCCCTTTCTGACACTCTTAGATCTAGTCACTCATCAATATTGATAGCTCATGATGCCGAGTACATCTGCTGCATTGGAAGCACATTTGAAGGCTGCCGGCCAGTTGTTCCAAGCATATGGCCCGGAGGCATGCAGTGGCGGCATACTTCATACGCTATTTGCCGGGTTTCGACCACTTCTAGTTCGTTCCGTCACTCACAGCAATCATGTTCAGGTGAAGGCTAATGTATTCCAGATATTTGAAGCCTTTCAATTACGCCAACCCACATTCCTAGCCTCTACTTCATGGACTGATGTACCCTTTTCCAAATTCAGTGCATCGCCGATGCAAAGTCTTCTCAACAAAGCTGCCATCATCCCATCTCTGATGAGTCAAAGCGATTTATTATTAGATAAAGTACACCAAGCCAATTTTGGGTTCGAACTCAAAGACCTATTTAACCGCTTCGCTGATGCCCTCATCGACCTTGAGCGATGGGAAATGGACTATTGCCAGGAGGCAGATAGATGGTGCTACTGGCCTTCCAACATTGCCGTTTCACCAGCCACAGAACACTATATCTCGTACGGAAAACCCCTATGGTACACAAACGTGACCATGGCAAACGTTTACACTAATCTCTGGGCGATCCGCATCATCTGTTTCTCCGAACTTGAGCGTCTCGCTGCGCACCTCCCTTCCTGTCAAGTGACTCAAGACATACCACTGTTGAGGCCCCTAAAGCTCAAACACATCCACACATACAAGACCGCACTCGCGAAGCAAATCTGTCTCAGTATGGAGTATTTACTGCGCGATGAAATGGGCCTGTTTGGACCTGCGTCGACGTATTTCCCGCTTCAAGTGGCGTATGAAACGTTTCTAGAGGATGAAGGTACTATGCGAAAGGAAGGAGTTGCGTTTGTGCAGAGTGTTGTGTTGAGGTTGGTACAGAAGGGGTTGAGGTCGGCGCCTGTTTTGGTTTTTACGAGAAGGACTCTGAGGGTGTAGTCCTGTATAGATGCGACCATAATAAGACTTTTTACGATGATATGAATTATGAAGCTTGTGTATTTCAAGAGGATGGTATTTCAGATACGTCGCTAACAAGGAGATGCTAATGAAAGGTGGGGGGCAATTGAGAATGTACATGTATTTTGATGTGAAAATCCCAAGCAATCCAATCAAAATCGGGAGTCCAGTCATTACTGCTGAGCTGGTGGTTGCTGCTGTGGCGCCTCTACATTGGCAGCTGCATCTGCAACAGCAGGAGGCGCACCTCCTTCGTTAACTGCTGGCTCTCCCTGCGATTGCTCCTCATTCTGCGCGTTGGCTTCATCTATACGAACCTGTTCCTGTTCTCGAGCAATACGTGCCGCTTCTTCAGCTGCATTTCGTACTTCCACTTGTCGTTCTCCGAGACCCGGAATTAGACTAGCAATAAACAAAGCAAAAGCTCGTTCAATGCGTCGAAAACTTCCTTGAGCGGCAACCGTTGGTGCTCGATTCTGCTCCGGTTGATTGGTGTCAACGTTGTTGGTGCCGTTAGTGCTTTGCTGCGTTTGAGCAGGAGGCTCGCCGTGAATCAACCCCTCGAGATGGCGTTGGATCGGTTGTACTATGATACTGAACAAACGACTTGTGATGTTTGATTCGGAAAAAAGGGCAAAGATTGCAGCCACACCCACGAATAGATATCGCTCCCAAGTGTTCGAGTCGGTGAAGAGATAGCAAAAGAAGTACAGCCGCATAAAGAGCCAGAAACGTCGAAGGTTTTGTGCAAATTGGTCGTTATTGTTTCGTACTGGTCGTTGGTTTAGGACCGCCTGTCGAACGACATTGTGTAGGGCGTTGTTGGGAATCATGCCTAATTGGTCAATTTCGTTTCTAGCAGGCTGTTGCTCTGGAAAAACTAGGCTGGTCTCGGGAATATTCTGTGTTGTGGAAGGTGGCGGGGGTGTGAGAATCATCTGTTCACCAGATGGTGTTGTGATGAGATAGTATTCCGAGGCTTGATTAGTCTGAGCGCTGCTTCCGGCTGCGCTGGTATTCACTCCTGAGAAACTGCGGACGTGCTCAGATTGACGAAGCTGAAAAGCGCGAGCGTCTAGATTTTGCAAGCGTAACAGAAGTGCTTCAACCTCAATGCCTCTGGGACCTGGTGAAGGGTGGCGATAGCGAGCGTCGAGAATAGCGTATAGTTGATTGCGAACCGTTGCGATAGACTCGATAGAGGGAGCAATACCTCGATCAACTTCGAGCTCCAGTAACATAATCCAGGACGTAATCTGGGCTACCAGCAGACTTTGCGCATTCCCTTGGTTCTGGCGATAATTTACATTGGGTGCATGTGCATTAGGCACTGGTGTCGTCCCTAGTGGTGTTGTTGTGACTGCCGGATGACCATGGTTGTCGCGGCGTGGTACATTCAGATTTTGAAATCGCATGCGACTTGTGTGGGTGTTTATCAAAGCTCTGGCTCTATCGACAACCTGGTTTAGCTCTTCTGTTCTGCGCCTGTGTTGCTCTAAAGCTTGTCGCATTGTTTCAGCGTTCGACGGCTGACCAATTGGAGACGGGGTTGAAGTTTGCGTCGGATTATTGAGCCCTGAAAGAGGTGGTACTGAGGTTTGCCCTGGTGTTTGCGCGCCGGTAGCTGTTGCAGCTGTATCTGCGAAGATATTGGGATTCAGGTTGGGACTTCGGCCTGGAGGGTGTCTATAACGCAAGCCACTGTCAGGGGCTACATATATGTTGTTCGAAAGCTCGGGTCCTGGAGGTAGAACAAGATGTAACGTATGCACTGTGTTCTAAAATTCCGTTAGACGTAATTCCTGCCGCAAGAGGTCCAGCCACAACTCACCAGTGGAGGCTCCAACACACTCTCAAGGGCTGCGCTATTGTTCAAAAGAGGGCGCCCGCGATAAATGAGTCTCTGTTGTTCTGGGGTGGGATGATTAGGGGCGAGGGGCGCGATAAGGTTCTTGACATCTCCAACCGTCGTCGATAACGAGAGCTTTTCAAACGATAGGCGCTGAGTTGCTTCAAAAGAAGGCGATAATATCCTCAAAGAAATAGTTGAAGTTTCCTCCGGCGTGGGAGCCGAGCCCTCTGGCTGAGTACCATCCATTCTGCCAGGAAATGTTTGGCTAGTAGCGTATCTCAAAACTGCATACTTATCGCGGCGGTAGCTAAGCTCCTGTTTTTGATGAACAAGAAAGTAAAAAATAGAAATTAAGGACGAGGAAGGAATTGAAGGATTCACTGATGGCCAACAGCTTCGGAAGCTCTGCTTAGTCCGCAGTAAGCCGTTACATAACAATCTGGCCTCTTTGATAATTATAGCAGAATGAACAGTCACAACGGCACATCTGAGTTTTCAAGTATGGAGAAATCTCAGCACACCTTCCACACGAATTGAGGAATAGTCATATAGACTATGTGGATTACCACATGAAAATGGCTCATAGAATTCATCCGTTTTGTTGACAATAGAGTAGAGACAACTGGAGACAAAGAGCGACTCATTATGCCGGGCGGTGAGATCTGAAAGTGCCTTTCCAATGACCTCATTTTCAGACCGGTCTTCATTTTTTACCATCTGTCTTTACATCGATTTTATACGCTCTTATGACCGGTATCAACCAGACTAGGTAGCACGCCATGGCGACATGCGCAGGTCAAAATGCAGTTTGTCGAAGTTTACGCAGGGTTCGTCCTCAACGGTCGTTGAGATACACCCCGAAGCCCGCAACAAGAACCCGGCAATTCCATTCATCGAGAGCTCGTCGCGAAGGACATGAAGATAACCAAAAGAATGATAAGAACCAGTCATTTGGTTCCCGTTTGGGCCGCGCTTGGGGCGAAACAAAGATCGAATGGCATCCAATTCCCATCGGCTTGGGTATCGGCTTTCTCGGACTATGGCAGTTCTATCGGGCACGTAGGGATACAGAGCGATTGAGAGATCAGGAAATAGAAGAAGATGGGAAACCACCGCGGCGAAAGAGAATCCGTCCATCAGGACCCTGGCAGGTGCAGGTCATGTCAACGCTGCCCCTGAAAGCCCTGTCACGGCTATGGGGACGATTTAATGAACTCGACTTGCCGATGCCTTTACGTATCCCAGGTTTCAAACTATATTCGTGGATATTCGGCGTGAACCTAGATGAAGTTAAGGAGCCGGACCTACGTACTTATGCGAACCTAGCGTCATTCTTCTATCGTGAATTGAAGCCTGGTGCGCGCCCCATAGATCAGGATCCAAATGCCATTGTGTCGCCATCGGACGGAAAAATTCTGTCATTTGGCATGATTGAACGTGGTGAGGTTGAGCAGGTCAAGGGCATGACATATAGTTTGGAGGCACTACTTGGAGAGGCAAGTCCTTCACGGGCAGCAATTGAAAGCCATGGAATCAGACCTGCGGACATGGAACATGAACCTGGAAACGTGGCTATGGAGGAGGAATTCGCTACTGTGAACGGCATCTCGTACACTCTACCCCGTTTCTTGTCAGGCTCCAAGGAAAAACCAAAAAAAGAAGCAGCCATGGATGCGTCGACTGAGTCAGGTCCATCTTCAGAAGCAAAAGTCAAGGCAGACTTAGCGTTGGGTGACGGACGACCTTGGTATGCACCGAGTGCATCGAACAATGCTTTGTTTTACTGTGTGATCTATTTAGCTCCTGGTGACTACCACCGTTTCCACTCTCCAATTTCTTGGGTTGTCGAGAGCCGACGACATTTCGCTGGTGAACTCTACTCCGTGTCTCCATACCTTCAACGAACGCTCCCCGGACTCTTTGTGTTGAACGAGCGAGTCGTGCTTTTGGGTCGCTGGCGCTGGGGCTTCTTTAGTTATATACCCGTTGGGGCAACCAACGTTGGCTCTATCAAGTTAAATTTCGACGCCGAACTGCGGACGAACAGTCTTACGACAGATACTGCAGCTGACCGCGCAGCAGCCGCGGCAGCTAAGCGTGGCGAGGCATATACTGGATTCGCAGAAGCCACTTATTACAATGCCAGCCGGGCCTTGCATGGCCATCCACTGCAACGAGGTGAAGAGATGGGAGGCTTCCAGCTGGGTAGTACCATTGTACTCGTCTTTGAAGCTCCTATGGGAGTCCGCAAGAGCTTTGATGAGGGCTGGGATGGTGGTAGAGAAGGTGGTTGGACCTGGAATATCAAACAAGGCCAGAAGATTAAGGTTGGCGAGAAACTTGGTCATATCGAATTATAGCATGTGATGACGAGCTGTTCTGTTACCCCTTTGCACTTTGAGCATACCATTGCTTCCTGTACATTATTATAGAGCATTTTTCGAAGAGTTATCTGGTATATCAATAACTGAGTGGGCCGCATAATCATCCCATTGTTGGAGTTCATATGGTTAGAGGGACTGTTGTAGATCGACAAATGTGGGGAAGCTCCAGCTGGTTCGGAGGTAAACACAACTCCGCAAAAATTCCTGGGTATCGCGTGTTTACCTTCTTTACCTCTTTTCATGTTCTGTTCCTTACCCATAATGCTTCTACTACACGCCATTACAACAATCTACAACTGAAAATGCCACGCCAACCTCCACGACGCGCGCCTCCAGCTCCCGCTACACCATCGTTCGCAGAMCCCCCGCCAGTCATAGCTCGCCCGCCCGTAGTAACCACACCTGTTTTCGCAACACCCCAGGACTTCCAGCGAGATGAAGTCTTACCACCTAATATGCCTGCATGGCAAATACCGCCACCACAACAGCAACAACCGCGGAGGTTCAATCAGCCCGCACCCACTATGTCGGAGCCACTAGAGGACAGTGACATCGAGAATGATCCGGTCGACGATGATAGGGTGAGGGCGATTGATTTCGATGCATTGGATGATGACGATGGCGAAGACGATGATGAGGATCTGGACGATGAACTAGATGATGAAGATGTAGAAGGGGAGGATGACGAAAATGAAGAGATGCACGAACGACGTATGCCATCTAGCCTCTAAATTCTCTTTATGAATTGATGTAGCTGACATGTTGATTAGGAAAATCGCCATCTCCTCTACCTCCCGACCTCCGCGAAATCTCTTCTCTAGCATCATGGACCGTCTCAACACACAAACCTGGCTGCGGCGTCGCAGCCCTCCGCAACCCGTCACCACAACAATTCTGGCAATCCGACGGCCCTCAACCACACACTTTGACACTCCACTTTTTCAAAGTCGTGGCTATAGTCAAGATCCGCGTATACCTCGACTTTGATCTTGATGAAAGCTATACGCCTACTAAGATGATGTTTTTTGCGGGTATGGGAGGGAATGATCTCGTTCAGTTTGCGACGTGGGAGGATGATACGCCGGCCGGGTGGGTCAATATTCCTCTTACTGGGGTTGGGGGAAAGATTAGGAGGAGAAGGAAGAGTCGTTCTATGGGGAGTAGTAGCAGTCGACGACGGACAGGTAACGATGGGGATCTATACGACGATTCACTCGATGAAGAAGGAGAGGATGACCCAGATGACCCTTATGCGGGCAATGTCCTGAGGGCAATGGTTGTCCAAGTCCGTGTTTGCGAGAATCATCAGAATGGCAAGGATACGCATGTCCGAGGCTTTCAGGTGTTTGCGCACGATGACGATCGGCGGCGTATAGCGGCTGTAAAGGCAACGGCAGGGGCTGCGAATGCAGGACAGCAGGGACATAATCGACGCAAGTCTGTGCAGGGTGATTCCCAGGATGGATTTGGTGGTGCTGAGGATGAGGAAACTAAGGGTAAACGTCACGGTTTGGATGAGCCGGATTGGATGGGCGAGCCTGTTATTCGATAGGCTCTTTCTGAGAACTTCTACGGATTCAACGGAGGAAAAGGCGTTATCTTTATGCTCTCTTTGTATACATTTGCTAGTCTATAGTTATATACCCAGTCAATATATTTGTTATACTTTTTGCTTTCAGTGACCTTCATTATATGTATCTTTTGTAATCTCGTAGAACTTTCGTAACAGCTAAGCGTGATAACCCCGAAAATGCTAAGTATCAATCTATTGCAGCAACTTCTCCAACTCAGCAGCGACGGCATCACCGACCTCAACAGTAGTCGACTTTCCGCCGATGTCGCCAGTTCGGACACCAGCCTCAGTGACGTTTCGGACTGCTTCTTCGATGATGCGTGCCTCGGCGGGKTTGTTAAGGGAGKATTGGAGCAACATGGCCATGGACAAGATGGCAGCAACGGGGTTGACGATTCCCTTTCCAGCAATATCAGGGGCGGAGCCTTGTTCCGTCAGTACACATATGACTTTCCCATTTAAAGAGAAAAGGGGACATACCGTGAATAGGCTCATAGATACCATTAACCTTACTCTTGCCATCCGGAACACCAGTCAAACTAGCACTAGGCAACAGACCCAAAGAACCAGGAATAACACTAGCCTCATCGGAGATGATATCCCCAAATAAATTGCTCGTCACAACAATACCGTTGAGTTTGCGGGGATCCTTGACCATCAACATTGCCGCTGAGTCAATCAAGTGATGACCCAGCTTCAACTGCGGGAACTCATTGGTAATCACTTCCGTGACGACCTTGCGCCATAGACGAGATGTGGCAAGAACATTAGCCTTATCCAAACTCCACACTGGCAGGGGGGGATCATGTTGAAGCGCAAGATGAGCCGCAAGACGAGTGATGCGCTCAATCTCAGCGCGGGAGTAAGGTTCAGTGTCCATTGCGAATCCATCGCCGTTGTCTTCCTTGCGATCTCCGAAGTAGATGCCGCCCGTCAGTTCTCGGATGATGTTGAAGTCGACACCGCGGCAGACGTCGGCTTTGAGCGGGGAGATGTCGACGAGTGAAGGGGCGGCGAAGCTACAGGGTCGGAGGTTGCCGAATGTGCCCATCTCTTTGCGGAGTTTGAGGATGCCCTGTTCAGGGCGGACGGTACCGTGGCCCCATTTCTATTATATCAAATATCAATCTCTGTCTTCAACTTCATTGTAGTGTTATTTGGGAATATTGAGATACGCACAGGTCCTCCAATGGCCCCGAGGATAACCGCATCTGCGTTTTTGGCGGCTGTCAAGGCAGCATCGGTCAAGGGTTCGCCGTGAGCATCTATGGAAGCCTTTCACGAAGGACTAATCAGTAATTGAGCGGGACAGTTGGAGAAGATAAGCTTACACCACCAAGGGGATGCTCCTGGAAATTGAACTCGATATCACTACGGTGTTTCTCGATAACTCGGAGGACCTGTCAAAGCTTCATCAGTCTCTAGACAGAACTGTTGGCTTAATTGAAGTAGTAATGTACCTTCACTGCCTCTGCGGTAACCTGTCCGAGTCATCATTAGTTTCGTGGATCGTAGCTCGAGTGTGCAAATGTAGTAGATAGCTCACCTCTGGACCACAGTAGTCGCCAGCAAACACGACAATGTTGTAAGGGGCCATGGTGAGTATATCGGATATATTGAATCAGTAATATTCCAATCAAAATAGAAATTCGAGATTGAAAGGAAAAATTGAAATAATGCAGAGGCAAGAACAATCTTGACAGTTGAGGTACTTGCGGGGCTAAATATTCGTCCCCGCGGGTCCGATGCCGGAGCTGGAGATCTCCTTATCCATCATCTATGATCCATCTATCCAGGCCATATTGGAATGTGTGAACAACACTAATTGGGTCATTGACACTCTAAAGTTCTCTGTTGTCAAGTCACGGCTCAGATATAGTCATATAGTCCCAGCTGAAAAGTACATGAAATTACAGAATATCATTCTGATATTGTATGACCCGAGCCTATATAGCCACCCACCTTATAAAGCAATATTATAAGAAAAAGCAAAGACGAAAGACTGAAAGACATAGCAGCACCAGATAAAAAGACGCCAGTTCCTCCATATGACGATCAATGTACATGAAATCAACCCACCCCTCTAGACCGTATGTTCAATCCCCTCGAAATGGATTAAATCGATGAATTGTGCTATTAAAAAGTATGATAAGTTCGCTTGGCTTCAGCCCGGAGAATACCAACTCGAAAAAACTGAGCTGGTTGCCGTAAAGCTTGAAGATTTTTGCATGTATTGGCATTGTTGAGCGGTGCTCAGCTAAGATCGGAAATCTAAGCCAATTTACCCTCAGCCCGGTCGGCGCGGCGTTTGGCGAGATCGCCCTCTGCAAGCCAGTTGCTTGCCTTGACGAGCTGCACGATGTTGATGAATTGCTTGATTGCCATGATGGGAAAAGAGATACCAGTGATGATCCATGGCACAGTGCTGTCGATCTTGTTTGCACGGGCCAGTTCAAGTGCACCGGCACTCCAGGGGCTGGCAAAAAGTGTGCCCGGTGGTTGATGAGCTGGATTGCCGGGTTGAGGAGTCATGGGCTCGGTGTGAGGAGGAGGCTGCAACAGCGAAGGAGACAACTTCGGCGACGAGAACGAAAGCAAGTACAAGCCAATAAAGAAAAGCTCGTTGAGGGCGCAGAAAATGAACAACACAGTCTGTAATTGTCAGCTACATCAAGATGGCTTCATGGAAAGGTGACGTACCCTGCTGGTGTAGTATTTGTGCAAAATCCAGCTACGGCTAGAGTCAACAGCTTTGTGGCTCTTCCCGGCACCGCCCATGCTCAAGGTAGCATACATGTGCATATAGTGACTGGCAAGATCCAAGCTGATCAAACCCTGAAAAACGATCGAGTATCGGGGCCATGCGGAGGCCAGGAAAACTAGCAAACACGCAGTCGTGCAGCGATCTGTGACCATATCTAGTACACTGCCAAATGTGGTGGATTGGTGGAAAAGTCGCGCGAGGTATCCGTCCAGAGCATCCAATAGACATGAGATACTGTATAGAAATGAGCATGTTCGTGGGTGGAGGGGCATGTAGTAAAGTGAAGCTACAGCCAAAACAACTCGGGCATAGCCTGATAAGAGCCAAACAATCAGCATTCCAGAATCGCACAGGTCGGAAAAAGCTAGTATATACCGACGAGGTTCGGCCAGAATAAAAAGATATTCTCCTGTGGCCCTTTCTCGGCCCTTTTCGGTGTAGAGGTGGTATTGGCGATGCCATTTGCTGTTGTTGCTGGCTGCTCGTCAACAGCAGCCGCAGCGGCTTTTTGTCTTCGTGTTCGAACGCTCATTGTGAATGATAACCCTTCGACAATCACACCGATGAATGTTATTCGAAGAGATCGGAATTGTGTGTCTATCCGCCGTCTGGGATTGATCTGAAACCGGGAGGTGGGAACGAGCGAACGAGTTTTTGCGACGTGGAAGCTGGAAGCTGTTGCCGTTAGTTCGATTTCCATCAGGCAGAGCTTGGTGAAAGGGGGAGGAAAAATCCGGAGAAGACTCTGTCCGGACAATCGCTCGTAGTTCTGCAGCTTACATTGATCACAAGGAGGGGTAAGGCTTTTCACACCGAGAAGAGTGATGAGAGCAATGATCCGATGCAAATGCTAGGCTGCCAAAAAGTAAAGTCGAAAGTAAATGGGACGCGGAAGCAGGAAACGCGACGGCGAAATGAAGAAGACGGAGAGTTGCAAAGGAATGACAAGAATTAACGAGAGCGTAAGAACCAAGCGGGCGATATGGTGGTATGCACGACACTGGATCAATGATAAGGATTAGGATTAGAGACAGATGAGAGATAAGTTAGTGCTCCCTTAGCAGACAAAGATGATGCTGAGAAAGTCACCAGCTTATCTGACTTCCGGCCGTTCCCTGGCCCCGTTGGGTTTAGCAGCTTCCTTAGTTCAGGGTGGGTACCTCAGGCTCCAAGGCGCATCCAGTCACAACAACTGGATGATAAGGATGCAACTTATAGTATGTACTAAGTATGCAAGTATTTTGACGCTGATCACGACTTTATATTTTGCATTGACTATGTAGGCCTTGTACAATCGCTATTCTGAGCGTATGAAACATAAAAAAAATATGTATGCACAATGATCGCGAAGGTATTACATCTGTTGTATGTACAGAAAAAAATGCAAATGTTGAGCATGCAGACTGTATGCATGCCCTACAACTCAACTCTATGTACGTGATCGTCGCGGGTCTGTGGCTTCTTGTCTTCGGAAATCGCGAGCTTCCTTGGTGCCCATACTGCCTAATCCACCTTCAAGCCTGCGTTCCCACCCACCAAGACGTACTACCAGACAAGTAGCGTTGTCGGCATCCTTGCTGATCTCAGTCGCAAAATTCACCACATCACGGGCGCCTTGTTCAGGGGTGCGAGCCTCTTTGATGATATCCACGATTTCCTGGTCATGGAGCGTCCCACTAATACCATCCGACATGAGAACAAGAAATGAGAACTCGGCTGGAGCCATTTCAATGCGACGGATTTCTGGTTCCGCTGATACACCAATTCGTTTCGAATGAATATCGCCGAAGGCTCGCGTGTTAGCAAGTCCACTTACCCGCTCCTCTCCAAAGGAATCAGTAACAAATGTGGCTGCATACCGTCGAAGGCGATTAGCCTCGATTGGAGAGGACGGGTGGTGGTCTGTAGTCGCGGGAATCGCGGCACCAGTGCTAGTGTCACAGAGTAGAACCCTGGTATCACCGACATGCGACACCAACAGCGACGAAGGTGTTGCCGGGTTCCAGAAAGGTGTCGGGGTGGGGGTCGATATCATAGCCACACTGCAAGTACTTCCTCCTGGAAATCGTTTCGGTCCACCAATATATTCCCGGCGAGATTGGCTTGGGCTATAAAGTATATCATCGTTGTTTAATGGTTGGTCCGACCGGACCGGATCGTCGTCTTTCTTTGCCGCTTGAGCAGACACAAAATCGAGGTCAGCTTTCAAAAAGGCATATTCCATCACTTCTTCCATCGAGACTCCGTCAATCGAGGCTTGTCTGCTTTGGTTCGATCCGAGTGTCTGTGAAAGGTCCCTCGGAGCAGACTCTCTTCCGATACACGAGAAGTAGGCTGGTTTGAAGCGTCTAAAATAACCCCCGACTAGACTTTTCCAGCCCTCCACTAATTCCGTCTCAAGCTTTTCTATCTTTTGGATATTCGCACTCTGAATAATGGGTAAGTCGGCTCGATGCAGTCCGTGCTGACCGGCTTCTTGTCTCCCACGCCTTTCACGTTTCCTCTCTATAGAACTATCCTTATCCTTCAAGCTAGATTGGATCTCAAATTCTGCAGCACTGTCCTGTATGTACTCGTGTAGACGATCACGTAGAAAGTCGCTACATTCCGAACCCCCGTGGCCATCAAATACACCAAAGTAAAAGACCTGTGGATCTCCACTTGCGCTGTCAGCTCCGGAAGTGACCGCGGTGGACTCGGCGCCCGATGCTCGACGGATAGTCAATGATAGAGGTGACCGCTTCGCAAATGAAGGTACCTCAATCACACCCGCTTGATACGTGTCCTCATTGTGCTTTCGGGATCCGCGAGAAACGGACGCCCCAAAGTGATGTTTCGCACTGCGCAGAGGTATTCGTACTACGGTGGTGTCGCGAGTGAGACCAATGGGTGTCTGTATAGACGCCGGAGACAATCGACTGCTCTCGCTGGTGTGCGGTGTTGACGCAGAGCGAGGGAGCTTATGAAACGACGGCGGTCCTTGGGAATCAGGATGCAGCGAAGACGACGGTAGATGCGTGACAAAGTAATCGTGAAAGTATCGCTGATTCGCTTGATCGCGACATCTTGAATTATAGAGTATGTTCTGTAGGCTATTCCGGTGTGCGGAAACAGCGATAAAATCTGGTTCTGTGTGAGATTCGACTTGGATGAACGGTTTGTCCGTTGAGGGGTCAACCCACTATGACTTTCGGCCAGCGCCCAGATATGGACAGCCACCGGCCTGGATCGCGCCTGAATCATAGGTTGATAGCATCAGGTAGCATTTGAAACGTGAGCATTGCAAATAAAGGGTACGAGGTGTTGTTAAAGTGACTGGGAGGAAAGGCGCCAGTGTTGAGGAGGGAGAGAGAAGGAAGAAGGGTGAGGCCAAGCGTTCCTTCCCCGGTTTTGATGATGTCGTCAATGGCCCACTTTACTGCTCAGGTACCTCTTCTACTTCTACCACAACTTCATTCTCAGTTCTTCCTCTCTTCTTTTCTCTCAGTGCCATTACTGTTATTATGTATCATGAGTATTCTACTCCCGAAGAAAAGCCTACTGCAATTCATTGATCTCATAGTTGGAGATGATTCAAATCATAGTATTCCGTCTCACATCTCTGATCCTTTGTTGAAAGTCTGATACAGCTTCTTGAACTCGGAATTTTTTGAAAGCAACACGTCTGGCTCATCTACCTCCAGAAGTTTCGCATGCTGTAAAAGCACAACCCGGTCGAATTGGCGGATATACCGGAATCGATGAATGGCCGCTATTATGGTCTGCTCGGAGAATTCTTGCTCTATAATGGACTGCATTGTAGTTTCCGTATCCCAGTCGACACTTTTGAGCTGTCAGCATCTATACAAATTACAACACAAAAATTGGAGGAAGTCATACCTGCTGGTCGCTTCATCCAAAACTAAAATCGGAGCCTTGACAACAAGTGCCCGGGCCAGCGAAAGCAATTGTCTTTGCCCCACGGACCAGTCTGCGTCGGAGAAAGTCATATTGAGACTACCCTTTGCACTGATTTGGCTCCAGAGCCCGACCTTCTCAAGCGCGGCGATCAAACGTTTTTCAGATACCCGCTGGTGAGGATCAAGATTGAAT
Organism: Talaromyces amestolkiae; assembly: GCF_001896365.1. Taxonomy (NCBI): domain Eukaryota; kingdom Fungi; phylum Ascomycota; class Eurotiomycetes; order Eurotiales; family Trichocomaceae; genus Talaromyces; species Talaromyces amestolkiae. The sequence goes on along the minus strand of NW_024468039.1, from coordinate 677,827 downwards.
TTCAAAGTCCCCGGCAGAAACAATGGTTCTTGGGAGATGACATTGATTGCCGAGTGGATGGCCTTCTTTTCTAATCTATAAACGTCTTGGCCATCGATTGTTATATGGCCGGAGTGAACTTCTAGCATTTGAGACATTGCCATTAGTAAAGATGATTTGCCGCTTCCGGAGACGCCGCAGATTGCTATCTTTTCTCCCGGGCTAATTGTCAGGGAAATATTCCTAATAATAGGGTTCGTGGCAAGACTGAGATGGAGTGATTAGATATAGACTCGAAATCGAAGGTGAATATGGGGAGGATACGCACTCATAACCAGCGGTGATATTGTGAAAGTTCACTGCGCCCCGCGAAGGCCAGTCAGGTGGTGGAGGAGAAGACACACTACGTCTCGAGGGAGTATCTTCAATAAAGCGTTGGATGCGTGAGACAGCACCAATGGAAGTTTCGGTCATGGTCCACATCTTGATAGTCTGAGTCAGGTTTTGATTGAGTGTCAGGAGGAGCGTCAGAGCAACACCAATTGACGCCGTATTGAATCGATCCTTTGAAGAGGTGACTATCGTGATTAGCAGGACTCCTAGCATCCCTACTACCAAATCCAGAACAAGTGTTAGCCATTGTTGTATGCAAAACAGCATATACATCGGCCGTTGAGATTGGTTCAAAAGAGTTTGGCTTATACTGCTGAAGTGCCCTTCCCAACCAAACGCCCGGATGCTTGAGATACCGCGAATCGTTTCAAGGAAATGGGCGTAGAGCGGTGCCTTGGCTTCAATGTCGAGCAGTCGGACTTGCCGGGAGGTACGTAGGTAATATGACTGGAGGATGTATAGAATTATCCCGAGTAGTGGAATTGAGGCTCCCAGAAACTTTCCCAAGGCACTGATGATGACCGTGTTTATGAAGACAAGCAGGAGACTCATGACAAAATTGACGGCATACATGGGAAGCATTATGTCCACTAGCTCTAAATCCTGGCTGAACCTATTGATCATTGATCCGGTATCTATGCCTTGGAAGAAACTGACTGGTGCCCTACACAGTCTTAGCGCAAGCTTTTTGGGGAGAGAGAAAATAACATACCTTAATGTGGTCTTGAGGAGATCTGAATGCAAATTTAGGGATGTGTTATTGAGCATTCGTATGAAGAGCACCCTACAGACTCATATCAGTCGCCAGGCTCCATCGATCTGCCCAAGATGAATACTAACCAACAMCCCGCCACAATCGCCAGAAATGTCACCCCAAAGAACATGGCTTACACACCCAGATACCTTCCCAGTTGTTGATTTGAATTTTTCTGGTTTGCCTCTACCCACCACTGCATCCATAGTGCTAGAAGAGGGGGTAAGCTTTTACATCAAGTTCTGGGCTCGAGGTTGACTTACTCTGGAAACTTGTGCAGAAACACTCGATTGTTGCGGATGCTAGAAAGAAGAACAGGAGCGTGTATCCTGCGCTTTGGAAGTAGTATTTGTACACGGACCAGGAACCTTGTTGTCGACTCTGGTCCTCTTTTCGAGTTATGGTTAATTGTTCGTTATCAGTATGAGCCTCTTCTTGTTTCAATGATAATGGAAGCTCTGAATTGTCACTCAGCTGAGGACTATCATTTCTAATAGTCTGAAATCTCGAGGAAATCTCTGGCTTTTGAGTGATGATTTCGTCGTATGACCCTTTAGCCGTGACTTCTCCTTGATCCAAGACGATAACCTCATCTACAAAAGGAAGCAACTGATCTATAATGTCTGATTAGATGTCCATATACAGTCTCCATGGGTCAGATACTTACATGTAGTCGTAGAAAGAATCACCGATATTCCAGCCTTTTTGAAATAGCTCTGGTCGCTAAAAAGCCGATCTAAGATTAAAGAGACATTTTTCGAGTCCAGTCCGCTTAAGCAATCATCTAAAAGCACGACACCGAGCTTGGAATAAACTGCACGAGCAAGTGCCTAGCCTTACATCAGCACATAAAAATCAACCGTACAATGACCAAGAAACTTACAACACGTTGCTTCTGTCCTCCACTAAGTGAAGAGCCATCACTTCCTGCCATGCGCAAATCACCTCCTGACATAGTCTTGAAATCCTCTTCGAGACCGCAGGCTGAAATTGTGAAATTGTACCAAGTCTGATCGAATCTCGAGGCGCCGATAATATTGTTCCGGATTGTATCGTTCTGTATCCAGGGAATCTGGGGACAGTATGCAGCTGTGAGAAAGGAGGTTGATACTGAGCCTCCGATCACCATGTTTCTATTGATCATACTTTCGAGTAACGTGGATTTTCCGCAGCCGACAGGCCCAATGATCATAGTAATTCCTCTGCGAATATTGAGACTCAAGTTTTGAAGTATGGGTTCTTTCTCTGGAGACCATGATATCATTACATTATCGAACGAAATTAAGGGTGTATCAGGTAATTTTTCGCATGGTTGTGCCTCATTGTTTGCTTGTATGATCTCCGCAGACGCGCGGTTCGATGAACTTTCCGAACAATATTTCTCAATCCGACCAAAACATGCCACAGCCTGCAACAAAGCAGGCATAGCCTGACAAAATGTGAGAAGCGGACTAGTAAGAATCGATATCAAAGCCAAAGTTGTGAACGCCGTGACCGAAAGTATCGCGCTATTGTGTCTCACAGCAGCTATGATGGCGTAGATTGTGATTGTGGCAAAAGGAGCAAAGGTTGCAGGGATATTAGCTATATTCACGTTCAGTTTCTCATATCATAGTATAAGATCTGTGAATTTCTTACATAGAACTATTTGCCATATAAGCAATTTTCGGAATCGAGATGAAGTTTGGATTTCAATTTCTCGCAATTGTGATATCAGTTTGTATAATGTATCGCCGAGTCCAAGCATTTGCACCGTCTTTATTTTGCCCAGCATGCTTGAGGTTACTGCTAATCGTTCCTGTACACGCTCAATCCATTGCTTTTGGGCTTGTCCGGATTTGGTTGACACTGGTATCATTGCTAACACAGCTCCTGGGCACATAGTTAGCTGGTGGAAGTAGATTATTTGACCCAGGGTCGAGTTACCTATTGAGATGACAAGCGGAACAATACAAGAAATCCAAATTTCGCGCTCCAATAACCAAATTGCGACTCCAACTTCCAAGATCGAGGCCCATATTTCATGAATGTTCCTCAGATTTGACACAATTCGTTCAACATCTGTGCCTATTAATGTGATTGCTTCCGAGTCCCCGAGTGCAGGCGTAGTCATGCCAATTGTTTGTTGGTATACCATTAATATCAAACCAGCTCGTATCTGGGTAAGCATTCGGACTGTTTGGCGCCAGTATACGGCTTTGGAGACCTTTGAATATGTCAGTTTGAAAAGCATCCTGCGATTGATTTGATGAATATACGTACAGCTAAGCCTACATACACCACGATATACGCACCAATGAGTGCCTGTCCAGTCAACCTCGATTCTGGCGTTGATGGACTTCCCAGGTAGTTTATGGTAGCCGTGATGAGGAAAGGCTGCGCAAAATTAAACACGCTCAAAGCAAGACGCAGGAGCACAGCTGATAGGAAACCCCATCGATATGCATAGAACGTGGCTTTAATTAAGTGATGGCTTGAGGTGTCGTTTGACTGCTGAGATTTCCAGGCTACCTGTAGCTTTTCACTACATTCTTGTCCTTGGAGATGTGTGTCGATCTCGTTAATGTCTTCAATTCGGAGTACTTTGGAATAACCTTTTTGCAAGAAAGGGAGGAGCCATATGAAAAAGCTTCGGTTCAAGAAACCACAAGTTTGCTCTTCAGGGGTGTTCTGGTATTCCAGCTTTAAGATCTTGGTTTTGGGAATTGATTCCACGATAAGAGCGAGCACTGTTATAATGAAAATTGCGAGCCAGAGATATCGACACGCGTTGTCTGATGCTGTTGGAAGCAACCAAAGGGACCGCAATCGAGGTAAGGCACAAAGGCTAGATACCATAAAGAAGAGTGCAAGAAGATCTGATGGTCTCAAGGAACGCTGGTCTTCTAGAACTGAGACGCATGCTGCGGCAAATGTTGCGACAATATTCAGCACTGCTGCCGCCAACGAAGCATGGGTCTGAAGGGCTGATGCTTGGATTTGGAATACGGTAAACACAAGATGAAGCACAAATAGAACTGCAATTACGGACTTCTTGATGTTAGTTTGAGAGAGGGCAGACTTCTAATAGAGGTACATACCAATTTCGAAATAGCAAGTTTGTAGGAATCTACTTTGACAGACCGATTCCACAAGGAATAAAGCCATGTCAGAACGGCCAATAGGAAGACAGAAGGTGGAAGACACCCGAAGCAGATGTCTTCAAACAGCAGCGTAAAATCAAACGGACGGCAAGAGATATCGGTTCGCGGCCCAAATTGGTTGTCAGCCCCGAATGGGCACACAGATGATGTACGAGCAGCCATGTATTTTGAGAATTTGTAGATGACTATAGGTTCGAGACGTTTGGATATGGACATGGACATGGATATTTATATAATGCAGTGTTCAAGATAAGTCTAATACTGTTTTGGGGTTGCCTAAGCACATGCATAAATTCGCAATCAGGGCTTTGTTTGCCGGCGTTCGGAGTTAGCCCTAATATTTCCCATACGGTAAAATTTGCTCTCCAACCCCGGAAATTGCATAAAGAGCCTAAGATTGATAAGTCTAACTAAGGCCTGGCGCTCATTGTTCATAATGTATTGTTTTCTAGTTGTTAATATTTGTGTGTTTTATTGGAAGAGATGACCACCGTTCCTCTTTGCTATTTGATTATTGGCAATGCTTCTACTGCTTTGCAATTCTTTGATATTTATTTTCTTTTTGTGGCTCGTTTGCTATCTAATGCTCATTTACATATGCTGTTTGCTAATCAATCGGCACATAGCTCAGCTTGAACTTCGAATGCAAATCTCATACCGTAAACAATTCCTTTCTTTCCCAAAATAACTTCGCTTTTTCTCCAATCCTCGAAGCACAACCTCCTGAAGGAAATATGTCAAATGAGACCACACCATAACACAAGAGCCCACGAAAGTATTGTCAATCTAAGATGGGAAACTGCTCACCCAGAGTACCGAAATCGAAAAATCGAGAATCTCAAGAGGAACTTCCGGAAATGTGTTTTTGAGTGGTCTTTTCACCAGGAACTCCAGTGAAGACTTTCGCACTGCAGACAATCCGCATGCGGATTGGCTCACAGTTGACAAATCCGAGTCGTATGTATGGTGTAACCGACATACCAACCCTAGCACGAAGTAGATTGGCGTTCAGCGAAGGGTCGAGATTCACCATGACCGTAGGATCGTATGTCTCATTCAATTCAGGGAAGTGGACGCGGACATCATAGGGGTAGGAATAAAGGTCGATACCAATCCTCTGCGCTTCTGTGACGATGTCTTTAAGCGATTCGTGCATGCTGTTGTTGTCTTCCATGGATGTCACCAGAGGCTTCAACATCTCAAGCAGCTCGGCGACGTAATTCTCCCGGTTGATAGAGCAGAATTCGGCAAAATTCGGCTTTTGTCGTGCGATGGCCATCTGGTCGGCGACTTTTTCAAGAAGGCAATGTCTGGCACTATTGGGGATCTCTATCGCGGCTCAATATGTTAGTGTACGTCATTCTAAACAGGAAAGTAAGTGAATGAAATGTACCCATTGTCATTTTTCTTTTCGCGATAAAAATTTCGCTGTCAATATTGGGACTAAGGTTCTTGATGATTTCGGTGTATTTGAGCACCTTCTTGCTCAGATAAAAATTGATCACCTTGGCGACACACATGGGCTTGGTTATCGCATGATTGAGGTACCGAACAGCGACGGCTGTCTTAGGATCGAGCATCATGTACTCTTTCAATGGTGCTGGAATGTCCTTAGGGTGCAACTCATTTTTGATGACATAAATTCTGCCGAATGTATCGATCTTTGCCCACAGAGAGCGAAAGCGTCCACCGAAATCTGTTGTCTTGGCCTCAAACTCGATGCCTGAATATGCGGTGTCCCCATATGCATCTGAGTTGCTCGCTGGTGTATTGAAAGCCGCCTGGTGCATAGTACTTTGAGGATGCATGTGCATTTGGTTTGGGCCCCCAACTGAGGGTCTAGGATTGAAAAGCCCCTGCAAACGTACGCCTGCAGTGGTGCCATTCAACTCGAACTGAGTGCCCATGGGAGGGACTGTCGGCTCAACGGGATATGGCATTTGGTATTGCATTCGTGGCGCTAGACCAATTGCATAGCCATGGGGTGGATAATACTGAGTGCTGTCGCTGTTGCCAGCAACGAATTGTTGTGGTCCACCAAGTGATAGTGATTGTATAGGGCCAACCAGCGACTGAGCATTCTGTGGAGACCAAGGTCGTGCGGTGGCAGATAGAGATGATGAAGTCTCTTCCATACGACGTTGGCGTAAGGACCTTGGATCTTGAATTGTTCGAGATTGTGTTCTAATGGTAATGTCCTGTTTCTCAATATGCGCATTTAGCCTGCGGATTTGAGCTTGAAGATTTCTGATCTCGTCATCTCGTGACTTGAGTTCCTTGTCGCGTGCTCTGATCTCGTTGTCTCGCACTTTGATCTGACCGTCTCGCAACTTGATCTGATTATCTCGCTGCTTGATCTCATCTTGGGCAGTCGCCAGGTCATGTTCAGTGGAAGCTAGACTCTCCTGAGCAGAGTCAAGGTCCTCCTGAGCAGAAGCTAGATCTTGCTGCAGAGACATCCTGAGACGCTCAGAATCTGATAGGAGACGTCGTAAATTGTGAGGGCCTGGAAGAGGTGCGAAAGGATCTCGACCTGGGGTGTGGCTTGGATTGAATAGAAAGCTTCTTTGGGGAGTCGTGGGCCCAGTCAGAGTCTGAGACCCTCCACCGTTTGCCATGGGTCCGGACCTCTGGCCGTGATTTTCTCTGAAAGGGTCTGTCATAATCACTTTGATTCGTGAACAAGAGACAATATGATCTATGAATAAACAATATGAAGGATTAGTCTCATGCTCCTAAATAGTCATAAACAAGCATTCTATGTTGAAGATCATGACTTACTGCAAGCTTCAGTCAGGCAGCACCATGTGTCAGTCTATCCCACAAGCCCAAAAACGAGCCTAAAATAAGGAATAATCCTGCGGAGCAAGGTCTTTAACGCGTCAAATGATTGGGTGAAACCAATTTCAAAGATGATTTGAAGGTTGAGATGGAAGCTGATGAATCTTGAAGGACTTAGAACTTGGATAAGTGCAGAAACAGAAAGACTCTGACATGCCAAAGATATGACAAAAGAAGATTTTCCACAGTGTGATTGCACAAGTTTGACATAAACCTCTCTAACTTAGCGTGATACCTAAAAGGGAAATCTACCTTTTCAATCTTCTTGTGCAGTATCAGCACACAATCGGGCGTAGATGTACAAACAATATGGAAAGATTGGATGCCTGAAATGGGCTAGACTTACTTGAGTCTTCGATTTCAAGAACTGCAAGCTGTATATGACGGATTCGCCGCAAAGCTTGGTCCATATGCTGATAAGATTCAAACGAACAATTCTGATATCTCATTTGCTTTTTCTAATTTTGATAACTTATATTCGAGCAAGCCATTTCTTCAGAAGCTTTCCTCGGATTCATTTCACACTCAAATAATTTTGAGTTCATAATCTCAAATATTCAAAACATGCGAGCTCTTTTCTGTGGCCTCCCTTCATCAACAAAGTGGTGAGATCGAACTCATCCCAAATATTTTCTGCCACCTAGGTATATTGAAATGACGAAGTGAAGCTGGTCATCTCATGAAACAATTAGTGAAGTGGACTCTTTGCGAAGGTAGTTATCTAATACCTAAGAACGCCATGGACTATTTCTTATATAGGTCCCAAGTCTTCTATACACCCAAGTACATTAGTAGCCTCTTTCGACATACGTGAAAAGACTTGTCTGATATCAAGAATGCTGGCATCAAGAAAGGCGAGCCCTAGAATACTATGATACTCTGCGCGTAGTAGATACAGACAGCTTTACAATGATTTATGCAAATACGGTTGAAGCAATGCATTCAACTAATTAATCAAATATACAAAGAGAACTAAATTATCGACAATGTGGCTCTGGCGAAATAAGGCTCCTAAAAGAATAAAAACATCTAGCTTGTAAAACACATTTGTGAAAGACATCGATCGATCTCAGTCTGAAGGTAGCACCTTACCAAGGGGTAGCATAATTCCAGCCTCGTCGTCCTTTTGAAGTGAAGGGCAAGAGAGGCCAACCGCGCAGCAAGAAGCTGTGAGGGAGTTGATTGAATCCTACCCATAGGTTAGAATCAAAAAACCTACCAAGCGAGGCAGTCGGCCAAGTCTAATGTAACGACTTCTTTCGAGTTGTCTTGTGTGTGGTGGGTGAATCTTGTGAGTTTGATGATCGATTAGATGGCTTTGGTGCGGGAGAAAAGACTGCTGTAGACTGCATCAACAACAGGCTGAGCGCTGATTTGTCTGCCGCCAAAGAATCGTCCGTTGAGACCTTTGATGGCGTTCTCGCCTCCTTGGACGCGGTCGAATTTGAGATAGATGTCTCCTTGCGAGTTCGGATCTAAAGATATGTGAACAACATGACCGTATTTCTCCTCACATTCAGCGCGAACGTCGTCTTCTAACTCCTTGATCCAGGCTTCACCCTCTTCCCTATTATCGTTGTTAGCATTCTGCTCAAATCAAAAAGATAGTTTTTGGACTTACTCGTTAGGGTCAAACATATTCCGAAGCAAGACACAGCGGCTTGCCATATTGACATTAACTGGCAATGGTTTGGGCTCTGTCTTGGGTCGTAACGGCTGCAACTTTTCGTCTGCAGAAGGCTCGGGTTCATCTGTTCTCGCAAGTTTCCTCATCAATGCATCTCTGCTATAATTGTTGAAGTTCACACCGGCAACATCTGTGTCATCAAGAGCGCTTGCTCCGCCTGTTCCTTTGTCTGTGTCTCGGCCACCTGCACGATCGAAATTGCTAGGAGTACCTCCAGCTTGTGCACCACGGCCGCCGTGGCCAGAGAAAAGAGAGCCCTGAAATTGTTGGTTTTGTTCTCGTCCCTGGAAACGTTGTAGAAGATTGGCTGTCGACTCAGGAGTGAACTTATCGTTTCCAAGGCCGACGCGAATGGGTCTACCGGCAAGATCAAACCCGTTCATTTTTTCCAACGCTTCTCTTGCCTGGTTAGGATCGCGAAATCTAAACATAAGTTAGTAAATGAGAAATGAATGTGGCCATGTAGTGCTTACTGGACAAACCCATAACCACGGCTGCGACCGGTTTCGTCTTTCTGAAGTTGGACGAATTCGAGTTCGCCGAATGGTTCAAAAACATTCTGGATATCATTCTCAGTGATACTGAAATGAATGTTACCAACATACAACCTGTGAAACGGCGCCGATGCCGATTGCCCACTGCTAGCTTCGGGATTGCGGGCCAGTCGATTTTTCTCCGCCTCAGTCAATTGAGCAATAATAGGAATTCCTAGAAGTTTTTGGCCGGTGAGTTGAATGGCAAGTGGAACAGATGATTCGTCCTTGAATTCGACATAGCCGACACTGGATCAAAGTTAGCATTCGCTTTACTGTATTATGTTGGGAGATAGAAGACTAACCCTTTCGACCTGCCACTCACGCGATCCTTCACAATCTGGGCTTCTTTGACGGGTCCCACCTTTTCGAAGAACGCAATGAGTTCCTTGGTCCTCAAACGAGCAGCGAGTTGTTGAACGAATACAGTACGTTTGTCGCGTTCATCTTCGTTTAGCTCTTCTTCTGGCGTCTTACTGCGGTGGCCGTGGCTTCTGCTACGTCTTCTGTCGCGTTCCCGGCGGGCAGGTCTCTCATCATCACGGTCGTCTCGTCGAGAGCGTCCACCACTCGGACGGTAATATCTATCATCGTCGGGAGAGCGTGACCTCGTGCGAGCACGGCCTCCGCCGCGGTAGTAGTCGCCTCCGGAACGATCACCGTGGCGGTCACGGCGACGGCTGCGGCTTCTGCGTCTGCTTCTATGGCTTCCGTTAGCACTGCCATGCTCGCTTCTTAGATCATCATCCTTGTCGTCCCGGTCACGGCGGCGGTCGCGGCTCCGATCTTTGCGTCGGCGATCTTTATCTCTGGAGCGATCACGGTCATGGCGATCGTGTGAGTCAACTTTTGAGCGGGCTTCGCGATCTTTGTCCGCCGCTTCGTTGAGGGAAGCAGCTGTCGACTCGAGAAGGGCTTCAACGTCGAGACCTGACATGATGGTGATGTAAAAAAGGCTTTCTGGTGAACGTTTAGAAAACCAACAGGAGCGGGAGGTTGGGTCACTTTTCTAGGCTGTTAGAGAAGAAAGTGAGATCTGGCGTGGTGTGCGAMCCCTTCTATTTGCAATAGTCCGACAAGCCACTTCAGAGTTATTTATCTAATATTGTGAGGGCTCAATATTCCTTTATGTAGCAGTTGAGTCTGCAAAAGGTGATGATAGAAATTTGGTGAAGAACCGTGATGGACATCGACAAAACCGGCGGACTAGTAGAATCTGCAGTCACGTGAAGAGACATCTTGGCGAGGCCTTGGTGTCTCGATAGCCAATCATACTTAGTTTCTGCCTGGATGCCAGATTCCGTGATTCTTATCAATTGTACCTAGTAAATGAGTAGTTACGGCTACGAAAAGATTGGTTATGATTGATTGATTGATTTTGAGGATCATCAGATATATTGATTTGATGAGCTCCTAGGAAATTATAACAAGCAATGAACGCCACCCATGATGGATATCCAGTCATTGCTAGCAAGCAACATGACTAGAACTGTATGTACCTGGCTTTTGATCGTGCTAAGGCAAACTCTCGAACGCACGTTGATGAGCCGCCAAGTATCTTGAAACATGAAAATATACTGCATCGACGACAATGGAGAAACTGTACAAAGGCGGCCAGGAAATGATAAGTAATCGTATAAACAAGGGGCATTAGTATTATTAGCGTAAAGTAAAATCAACAGCGTACAGACACCGGAGAAGAGTTGAGGAAGGCGATGGGCCGGTAGGGTTCCTGTCTACTGGGTTTTGATGACCTTTGGAGGAGGCAACTCTAGCTCGGTGCCGAATACACGATCCCAAAACCGGCTAGTAACGCCATATCCATTCTCAAAATCGGCGAAGTGGTGTTGAAGATGGTACTGCTTCAACTGCTTGTAATAAGCAGGAAGACTGCGTTAAACTATTAGCACATCGTCCAACAATATGGCATTCATGGAGATAACTCACTTGCGATGGTGGAGGAAGTAGTGTGTCATGTCATACATGATATAACCAGCGACGCCCCCGCAGTATCCGAGAAGTCCGGCATACCAGTTAAAGTAAAGGATCGTATGCGCAACTTTCCAGAATGGGAGAGCAAGTGCCACAAACAGTGTTGGGGGCATGACTAAGCGATACTTGTCCATAGGCAAATAGTGGTGAATGCCGTGTAGCAGGAAGTGAGCAGTAATCCCAACCCGGTTGTCAGGAAGCCACTTGTCAATGTGGAACAAAAAGCGGTGCATTCCATATTCCAGCAAAGTCCACACAAAAAGGCCAAGCACAAAGTATCCGACGGAAGCAGTAGAATTGTTCAAGCCAGCGGCACCGATCATAGTACCATATGCGACGCAAGGCACCCACAAAATAGGTATAACATACCAGGGAGTCTTCGAAAGGGGTTCCAGAAAGTTTCCAAACAAGGGCGCAGACTCCCCTCCCTTATAGTGCCGTGGTCGATGGACTTGATCAAGGTAGAATTCCTTCGAGAAACCGCCAAACCAGATCTGAGGAAACAAAGGCTTAGACAAATCCAAGAATTTATGCGTCTTGTAATCGGACGCAATATCGGTCTCGATGGAAAGATCGTTCTCGTTTGCCATGCCGGTCTTCTCATAAATAGCCTGCGAGTTGCCATTGGCCTGAGAAGACTCAGACTTGGAGACTACATTGGACAGAAAACCGATATGATACTCGTCCAAGATATCGTAAGCAGAGTCGGAATGTTCGTGAGAGCTTCCATCCTTTAGTATATTCTTGATATCCTTTCCTGCCCATTCCAGTATCACTTCCTCTCCTGCTGGATGGCCCTCGAGAAAATCGGTCACATCGTAAACTTTTGAATCGATTGTCACATAGCAGGATTTGCTGGAGTTGTGGGATCGCACTTCGGCCTCCGTAAATGACGGGAGAGTCTTTCCGGGCATGATGGACTGTAAAGGACTGGATAGAGATGACTGCGATGACGAGGAATCAAAGCGTGGCGCAAAACAGCATGCAAAAAAATCCGGAACGAGAAATTAGGCGGCAAGATTGAGGCGGAAGGAACGAGGTCTTTAATCAACGATAACGGATAGCCCGGTTCGCAGAGCTCAAGGTGGCGTGACTTGGACAACCTTGTTAATTTATTGAAAACGAGCAATATGGTTGACTGGTGTGAAGGCTCAACGAAACTGGAGATGTCTCCTTGAATGCATTTTTTTCTTCCGGCAGTCATACGATTTGCATGCACGTGATGTGGCGATTGGAATTCAGGGGCCAACTTGCTTAGTCATTGACTTTCTACGGGAGATCCTAACTTAACCCTTTCTACTTGTCGGAACAAAATTACCACCTAAATAAAAAGGAGATCATCCTAATGGGGGCTTGGCTGTTTGGTAATGTTTTGTATAGGGTAATGTGATGCCCGATCACCTGAAATTTTTCCAATACTCCTTCCCAATATCAAAATAATTTCTTTTCACGATGTCAATAGTCAATATTCGCTACTGCACTCAGATACAATAATCCGAGCCATTGCGCCAAGCTTTTGAGATGAGCCAGGCTCTCGCTTCTGAACGGATGACCGCGTTTTACGCGCCACTTCTCGGCACTTGATGAATTATTCTGCCTGACAATGTATTCAAACAAATTTCTAGAGACTGGAATGCCAATTGCCACTGACTGATCTGAATCTATGATCTACGGTTGAATTTTAACTGGGGCCTCAATTCGTGCGGACATTTGGACTTTTTACTCTCGATCAAGAACGATGTCTCATTCTCCGAGCGCCCGCAATCTATCTTGCCGCCTATTCTAACGGTGCTAGACCTGCCCACTGGGCTATCTTCATCCCCACACTCGCCGATGAGCAAAATAGAAAGCTATGCATATCACATGGAATAAAGATACTGCCTTTTCCGAGTTCAAGCGAACTATGATCTCCGTCTTGAGGACCGAAAATACCAGACGCTTCATCTTGCAGATGCCACTGGCTATTTGATATATGATGCAAGTGGTGACGGAAAACTAGGACTGGACACTATCGCTCGAGACAGACTGGAGTCTCTTGCTTTGACGGTGCTACCACCTGGTCTCAGTGTCAACCCATCTATCCTTCGGTCTCAGAACAGAGTTTACATGGAGTCTATCATCAAAAGCACTAAATGAAGGTGAAACACGAAAATATCTGGATAGATTTACTGTTGCTGAAGCAGTCTCTAATGTAAGTCTTAACAGGTTTTAAACTATCAGGAATAGATAGAAAGCTACATACAGGGGCTTATTGCAGAAGGCTATTGCCCGACAGCAGCATCACAGTGATCCAGCAAGGGCCGAAATGGCTATGATTGGGAGATGTATTCTATAAGGCTTAACAGGAGGCACCCGCTCTGAGATGCTCGTGCCTCTGCTTCTTGTTTGCTCATCATCTATTCAAATATCCCTTATTCAACAGTCAAGCGTTGGAAATGTCTGGATATCTGAAATTCAAGCAGGGTTAGGGTTGTATTTTTGATAGTGCACGGACCACGTGGCGGCGGAGTGGCGACAACTTTACTTTCTGTCTCTTACTTCTCTTTTCATTCTCTTTTTAAGACAACAGAGATAACGCCCATATCATGATTAGTCTCAGAAATTAAAATCATCTGCTCTGCAGAACAGAGTTTACATGGAGTTTATCATCAAAAGCACGAAATGAAGGTGGAACACACAGAGTAGAGCCCTGCTCCCGCCGAATCCGACTGGACATGTATTCAGGAACGTCCTCACACTTGATGATTGCAAACCAACTTGGGAAAGGAAGACTTTTTGTTAGGGGTATCGACTCGTCTTTCAAACTACCGGGACTGCACTGGCAGCATGGAGTCTGACTTTCCACCCCTTCCCAGCCATTCGGCCAGGCATTCAGCGAATTCATCACAAAAGCGGGATAGTGTGTCTGCTTCGGCAAATGTGACATCTGGCTATCGTGGCTTAGAGATCGCCGAAAATGGGTCGAAGATCATTCATAAAATCTTGACTCGAGATGGCGACGCTATCCTAGAATATGTTGATACCGACTCACGCAAAGCCACCACGCACTACCGTTGGCAGGTCTCCAGCGATAGGCTGAGAGAGAATAGTCCCTTCTTCTCTGCATTATTGGACCCAAACAAGTTTTCCGAAGGCAGGCGTTTTGTCGAAAGCAAGTCTCGATCAAAGGGATCATCAGCGACTACACGTGATACTAGAGTCGCCGATGGTTTCGCGATTGAATCAACGGAGCGTTTGCCGCTAGTTGGGTTGAATTTGACCCGTTTGATGGGTAAACATCGGATAGAGAGTCTCGAGCTGTTTCTCAAAGTACTACTATCTGCCTATGATGTTGATCTCGACACTATAATGGGAACAGATATCGTTCACCAATCCGTTCCGATGATTGCTGGCTTGATAGAGATTGCTGATCTTTTCAGCTCGTCAGATGTGGTTAATGATGCTCTGAAGCACGTGAATTACCGGCCTTCTATAAAGGGTATTCAGTCATTTGAGGTGTTCGCTTCATCTTTACTGAAGCTTAGTGACGAAAGGCTTCGGCAAATTATATACATAGCAATGTTCATACAACACGATACAATATTTCGGGTAGCTTCACATGCTTTAGTGTTGGCTGGGTCCGCCAGATGGTCAGATGGCGGTATCGGAATCAACAAGTCTGGCAGACATCGTTGGTCGTATTTTGATAATGGAATAGAAGGTACGTTCTAACCTCACATATATGTTAGGGCATTCAGCTAATAGCCATGACCGAACAGAAGAGTTGTATTACCGACGACAATGTATAATGAACACAATAACGGATCTACAAGCCCATTTTTTACGCGTATACGGTGCATTGGAAGATGATGCCGAGCACAACAGGCCTCAGCCGAAGCAGAGTATGATTATAACTGCCGTTTCATCAAACGTTAGGCCCTTCCAATGCCGTTGGGGGTTCGACAATTCCAAGGCTTGCGATTCATTTCATCTCGGTGAAATGGTTCGGTTCTTCACAATGCGATCGAAAACCATATTTATAGGTTCTACATTAATTGACCCTGGCTACGACAATGGCTCAGATGAAGAGGAGGATGACGATGATCATAATGGAGGGGAAGACGAGAACCACGTGAATCTACCATTAGGGGACGAAAAAAAACACCATCAAGACGAATTCGATCGCACGGCAAGTGTAACGTCTACTGATATACTATCAATCACCTCGTCCTTGCGGCAAATTCCCGACTATCAAATCGACAACAATCACACCGGTTGCGGAATCCGGCGGCGTTTACTGCCAGTACTAGATTGTATTGATGGATTTGTCGGTCACCGGAGAGCTCTTATAGGTCTAACGGACGTGACTATGTGGAAGTCGAGCACGCGTGCTACAGAAACAAAGACCAACCTGGATTCATGGAGGTCTTCTGGTCTATCAAGAGCCGAAGAAGTCGATATACGCGGAGCAAAGATTGTGGGAATCCGGAAGAGCAAACCAAGGTCATATATCGACATCATAAGAACTTCAAAGCTCTCTGCTACTACATTAAACAACAATGGCACAACGCTGGCGCTGAGCACTACGTCACCAGGTAAAGTTATACAGCAGCAGAGAGAAGAGGCAAGATTCTTTTTCACGGCTAAGAAAAGAAATTGGGAAAGTTGATATATTCAACCTTCATTTTGCCAATTCATGTAGACTGAAATGAGTTAATTAATGACATCCACAGAGTCAAATAGACTTCAATTCTTTACTGGTTGACGACATCCGCTAAAGAAGCGAGCCAAAGCCGAAAAGGCTAAGTCAGAGCGCGATCAAAAATACGTTTTTTTCGGTCTTATTCACTGTGTAGTTTCGATGCCTATCGGCGCTGATGGCCCAATTAGATCCTTATACGTGAAGTCAGTTGCTCTCAATCCAATGAATCAAACCCTCGTCCCTGGGTCAATGGTTCAACCACAGCTGTTCGGCGTGTGATTTGCCTCCAGAGATCTAGGTATCACTTTATGTACATCCACATATCAACTTGAGCTACCTAGATCGGTGGTCATTACTTCAAGAATGTCCTTGCCTACATCAGCAGTATGATCATCTAGAAAGGCGTATATGTCGAATGCCGTCTCTCCATTAACATTGTCTGTCTATTTTCAGCCATCGATCGATCCCTCTCATCCATAGCATTCCACAAGCCCTTAACCCCTTCCTAAATAGAGCAATGCGCAGTTTAAGCTTCAGGGACTTATTAATCTTCAAGTCTAGACTGTTTCGTTGTTGTCTAGACTGGTCTAGACTCCGGATTTCGTTTCCATGGTGAAAGGGTGAGGCCAATTCCAGATAGTTTGTGTTGCATCCGCGGGCCGATCAGGTACGGTCTGGCTTCGGTTCTTAAATTGACTTCATGAACGAAGATGAACCTCATTCAGCTACAATTGCACTCTATTAAGGGATCCAAAGACTGTCTAAGCCATCAATAAGTTGTAGAGAATTATATACGTTCATTACCTAGACCATTGGTATTCATGTCATGGCTACATAGAGATATCAGAAAGTTCGATGTACATAGACCGAAGTCATTGGAGGCAAAAAAAATCATTTTAGGAGCGACCTCTATGATCTGCGAATATACATATATTGACTTGCATAATGACAGAATACAAGATTATGTAGGTTTCCGTGTAATGTGAAGAGCTGAATGATTGTACAAGAATGGATGGAAATCCTCGATCAAAATGCGGAGTTTTCCCACATATGAGCGAAGTCCATGTCAATATCTGATGCTGATGATGGGAAGAATGAACCGGTGATCTGCCCAGTATTCGGGTCGTAGGGCAGAAAGTCGTCGAAAGCGTTATTCTGTAATGAGCCCTGAGTCTCGCTTTCTGTCTGCTGTGTGTCAAGGAAGCCCAAGGGGTCCGTCTCCAGGTACGGCATGAGTGTTGGGACCTGATGATCTAGCAAAGAGTTCTCTAATACCGAGACAAAATTGTTTGATGAATCCATAAGTATCTCACTATCTGGGAGGTCACTGATGTCAAGATTCAGTGGCGGCGCTAGATTGTGCAGGTATTCGTCGCTAAGCTTCCATGCACGATGAGCAGAGTCACTCGAATGAGAAAGTTCGAACAACCATTTGACTGCCTTTTTCAAGGCTTGTGATACTTCAACTGCCCTTTCTGGAACATGTTCAGCTCGAAATGACAATTCCAAAAGGAGCACTGTGGTGGCTTGCATAATATAATGGAGCGTACACCACCATGGAGAAATTTTGTACAAGGCGCTTGCTTCCATGGTTGCAGGCAGCATGTTGATCATTTGGGTGGCAGCGTCAACACATTCAGCAGCAGTCTTACTGCAAAACTCATAGACGCCATCGCTCTGGCAATCTTTCTCAAGCTGACAGAGACAAGGCCTGCTGATCGAAATTTTGGTGCTGTAGTATGCGAAAGCCAGTCCCATTTTCTGAGTTATCGTTGATTTATCCGTGGAGAAGACCCTAAAATCAAATGCTTCAGGTACAGTAGCAAGCCATACATCAATTTCCATAGTCAGGCTCTGAATGGTAAATTCAAGGCTTGTCCAGGGTGCCTGCGTTGCTTCGCCACTGTAGAGCTTCAAGTTGGCCCGTTTGGAGATAGAAGCAAGTGTAGCAAGATAAAAAAAGTACAGCGACATAGTTATTGGTAATGTTTTCAGCCAATCGATGCCGTCGGATTCTGTTTCGGTTTTAATTACAACGGTGTTGTCAGCTGAACATTCACCATTTTGAGATGGACTGGGCAGGCTGGAAGATGATGGTTTCCAGTCCTGTATCCATGACCCCTTTCGAGTATGGTTACTCAGCATCTGAGCGGCCTCTGGCTTTTGGAAGTCGTTTTCATCAAAAGGAATTGGAATAGGGGTTGTGCAGGCGCCATCAATGATGCACGATGGTCGACCAGTTATGACGTTCAACATGTGGTCCAGAGTGTACAACGACCACCAGACACGATATCGTATCTCCTTTGATGTGTCTGAAGTTGTTGTTCCTATATTTCGAAGGTGGAGCCCAAGAGATATTGCGCCTCTGACTGCACTGCCGGAAATCTTCCATGATCTGAAGGAATTTGAGCTGTTAGTATCGAGATGAACACCTGACATACACAGGTCCTCATACCTACCGGTTGACTTGCCCGATTGCAAGGAGGTAGAAAGATGTCAGTCCTTCGATCTGTAGTTGCTGCAAGTCCGGGTGATCAAAAAAAGTATCACGTATGCTCAATATCCGCGCTCTCTTAAAATACACGCTATGATGCTCCAATTCCATCTTCCAATCTGCTCCAACGAGCCGTGCATACACAGCCGATGTAGCAAAGATCAGGTTTAATATAGCCAACCACTTGTTGCCAGGCTTGGCTCCTGGCTGACTGAAAAACATATTGTATTGTGATTGGAAAGTAGACTTTCCTATGATTGGAAACGAAGGGTGAATAGACCTGAGATATGCCCGAAGAAGTTGGGTTGCGGTTTCTTTTGGAGGCATTGCTGCTGCTTGTACTTCTTCGGTCAAGTCAAAATCCTTGTTATCTGCATAGAAATTTATTGAAGCAATGAGGCCGTCATCATTTTTTTTCGGGGGCGTTAGAGGAGGAGATGACTGGCCCGTCTCTGGAACATCACCATTGACCTTTTTGCGTAGTTTCTGCAGCCAAAACATCTCCGAGCTGTTCCCAATATATCCGGTAGCTCGAGATTTGCTGTCCTTGTTAAAGTCCTCTTCAACTCGGTCGGTACCAGCAAATGATCTGGCAGACGGCGACTGTGACCGGCGTTGAGAACCATCACCAGCAAGGATAGAGCGGCCCTTGGTAAATGTTGATCCATCATCAGATTGATCTCCAAGGATAGCTTGCTTTGGGTCCTGTTGTTGTTTGGGATTAGGTGGATAACACAATCATCGAAGCTGTCAGACATACAGAGGATATCGCATTGCTCATCAGCTGTTCGTCCGAGACTCCAAAACGTGAGCTCATTTTCCTAATTACCTCCTCATATGTTTGGACCTTGGCTGATAGAGTTGCAAGTTGTCTTTCAGGTATCCTTAGTGTTGTGTGAGTATGGAAGGACAGTTGAGGCAACACACCTCTTTGACTTCTCCCTTTTCCCATCAGTGTAGCAGCATATGATTCCTGCTTCCCTACAATTGCGGCACCCGGACTTATCCCCTGTGCATTTTGTCTTTCTCTGCCTGCATGACTCGCATGCTCGACGAACATGACGACGGTGAAATCGTCCTAAGGAGCTGAGTGAGGCTTCTGTTCCTTCAGGTAGTCGAGGAATAGCCATTTTCTTTGTTTCGGTTTCTTTCTGAGGAGAATGTCGGTCATCCTGGTCAAATTGTACGCTTAGCCATACAACACCACATCTTTCTAAGGCAGTATGGTTCCTGGGAGAACTTACTGTAGCTGAGGAAGCACTGCATAGATCGGATTCTTGATATGGAAGTGTATAGCAAGTTGGTTGCATTTGCCATCTTTGATATCCCAATCCATCCATATCATAGGTTGTAATGGTCCCAATTTGGGGTAAAACCTTATAAGGTGAGAATTGCAGATTGCCTGCGGCAATCATCGATGGACATTGACTCGATTTGGGTAGCCCCTGAACAGGAAATAAGTATTGATGGCAGTCTAGCCACTTTCAGAGACTGGTCAAAATGGATCGTGAATCCAGAGATTGAGTGTAGTGTGTTACAGGCCATTGACTCATGCTCTGAGTCTGGATCATTGAGAAACTGCTACATCGATCGTTTAAAATTGTCCAAAGGATGTTGATATTTTTTTCATCTTACTCAGTGACTTTCTTACTCAAAGGTGCGTCATAAGAGAGTAAAGGCTACCAACTATGCAGATAAGAAAAACTCCTCATACTTCTTCGACTTACCACGAGGCAACCCAGAGAAAGCACTCCTGACGGCGAACAATCGGAAATCAGGTGCGACCACAAGACTCACCTAACTGAAAACATCGTAGATTATCTAAGCAGCAATTTACCAATCCCAAATATGGACTTGAAGTCAATTGTTGGGCTAGAACGTGAATAGTTGTGGTGAGCTTTCGGAGTGGTTATCCGTTCGATACATCTGCATTTATGTGCTGTGAGAGGCAAATTTTGTGGCAAGGATAAGTACTGCGGTGTCCTATCAATTTGATTCTCATTGACATACACCATATTGCATGAGGTATGCGGGAGAAGTTGAATGAAAAGAATTGGATCTTTTAGGGCACCATATCATGCCATGTGTTGGCCAAGACTGACCGAAGCTTCCGGCTGTCAATTAGCTTTATGCAGAGTTTTGTGTTCTCTGATCTACATCAGTAAGATTTACCAAGTATTCTCTTTTACCTTGTTATTCTTGGTCGATCCATAGGGGCGATCTCCATTTGTTAAGGTGTCAATATCTTCAAGGTCATGTCAACCTCATCTATGACGCGTCTGAGACCTAAAATCTGTAGGATTCCACGATATATCTCAAAGCCTGTGGCGTTTTTATTAATTATAATTGTGGCAACAACAAACTCCCTGACTGTACGATCAGTGAAGCCAGTGTTGTCTGGTCTGATAGAGATTGATACGCGTTTGCATAATCACTGCTGCCGCGAGGCTTAGGACGCCTGTTGCTCAACCCAAGCCACTTTTGGCTCAATTGCCATTAGCTTACCCTTTAATAAATGGGTTAGCATATTAAGCTTCCAAGAACCGTCTGATTCAAGTCCTGTATTCCAAGGATGCTGCTGAGACTAGTTGGGGCATAAAGTATCAGCTCATATTGACGTCGTTTACTACTCATGATATTCTCATTAATAGTGCTATTGAGATGCAAGTAATCAGATATACCTATTTATAATAGAAAACATTTTGTATGTACGATTGCTGATCTGATGATTAATGAACAATTTCATGCACTAATCAAGGCAGCCACAACGTAGATTTGAAATTCCAAAGACTTACATTCAGAACCAACGACCAACGTATTTTTATTGTAGAAGCTTCCCGCCATCTGAGGCTTATCTAAAACCCAAGTTGCATTGCCATAGATACGTGGGTAATAGTTGGATACACATGAACAACTACAATTCTATGCCCGCTCTTATGGCGGCTTGAGGGAATAGCGGCCACCCGTTCGTCAAAATTGTACCTTTTGGGACATCATTCTTCAATTCCCAATCCAGAACATCAGTTTTGTTCTCCTCCATGGTCAACTCGGTTGAACATGGCACTCCACAGTCCGCTCCGTATATGACATGATCAACACCCACCATCTGCACAGCAGGCGAAAGTCCCGTCTTTGCAGTAGCGGCTGTATCAACATAAAGACGACCAAGTTGCTGCTCGATTTCCCTCCTTGTAAGCTTGTTCGGGTTAGGCACCCACGATTCTGTTCCGAGCAATGACAATCGACCAGATAAAACAGGAAGAGCGCCGCCACAATGGCCTAGGACAAATTTGATATTCGGATAACGACGGAAAACACCATTATAGAGCATGTCCACAACTGTTCGCGCTGTATCAAAAGCCACCTCAATTACTGGTGACGGACGGCCGTGCGATGGCTGTGATCCGGCGTTTGGATGGATATGCACAACTGCTTTGCGAGCATTGAGATCTTTCCAAACCGGATCAAGACGGGGATCCCCCAAACCAACGTCGTTGAAAATCGTACTTGTCGCGAAGCCATCAGCAGGTATGTCGAGAGCCGTCAACCGCTCAATCTCTTTTAGACACAGGTCCGGGTCGTCAGTCGGGAGTGCTCCCAGAAGCCCAAAACGGTCCGGATTTTCTTTCACAAGCCTCGCTGCGTAGTTATTGGCTGCTATAAGCTTTTCAGGGTTGTTTTGTGGGATGTATGAGAGCATCTGCATCTGGATATTTGCACGGTTGTTGTAGTCGAGAATTGACTGGACATTCCACGTTACTGGACGGTCAATCATGAAGCAAACATCTCGAAAGGCCTTAGCGAGTGCCTCTGCTTCACTGGGTGATTGAGGAAGATAGAAATGTGCGTGGATGTCGAGCCAGCCTTTAGATGACATTGTGGATGTATCTGAAGGTCTCCAAGATGTACAAGCAATCCCAATTTCTAATATGTGAGTGTCAACTCTAAAATCATTCGGATTGCTTTTTTGTCAAGGATCATATATCGATTGATTCATTATACAAGGCATATCTAACAGTGGCGTTCATATCGACGCAATATCCGCGTTCCCCCAAATTACTGAAATAGGAAACCGGAGTTAAGCAGTCTAAACTCCGGATGATCTAGCCCATCTCCGTGCTTCATCGAATCGAATGTGCCAATGTGATCACTGAGTGTTGGCCACTAAATGATCTCTCAGAATTGGCCCATTGCTCATACAGAAATGACACGAAATGCGGGTTTAACTCATGGCTTTATCGACCAACCACCGATAGTGGATCAAATAGTTATGGATTTAGGTGTTTAATGTCCATTTTTCATCTAGACACATCGTAGGTGAGGCTACTACTATCAGTATTGCGATACCTAGGAAACTATGTGCGATGAAAACAATAATCAACATTGAAATTAACCGTTGAGAGATACATACTGCTTGCAATGCTTGTAGATCGTCTAGAAATCAGTTCTCGTGTAGAACGTGACGTGCTGGTCTACTGGAGACGATACTACGCATTCATGTAGTTGATCATGTAAGAATCTTCTCAGCTAATAAATACATTATATGTATGGAAAGCGCAAAAGAAGATTTTGGACCACTATCATGATCGTCTTGGACATGTATGTAGATAGGGAGTCCTACCCTAATATAACCAACCCTAAGATTAGCTGAACGGGAACGGAGTTTTATCTCACAGCCCGACCCCGAGTCCTCTTTCAATCTGACATACTTTGATCAAACCTCAAATTGAGGAGCATTAGGCAACGCGATTAATCAATTCTGCTCTTTATACTCGCTACAGGTACCGCTTCTGATACGGACGTAAGTAATGGACAAATGATTGCTCCGTGACTCTCATCACAATGAATCCACATATGCCTACAATTGCTTTCCCCAATGGCAATCATGTAAGGCAAACATCAGAAAAGTTTCCTCGCGCTTGTGCCAGTTGTGTTCGCGCTAAAACGAAATGTTCTTTTGTCGTGGCTGCAGGAACTAAGTGTGAAAGGTACTTTTTAGTTTCTATCGACTCCCATTGACAGTAAATTGGCATTCATGTTAACGACTGGGCAGATGTCGACGCATGAAAAAGGACTGTAAACCACCAGCTCCAGTAAGGAAGCGCAGAGTTGTTACCAAACAACCCACAAGTAAAGTTGAGAGACTGGAGAAGAAGATAGATGGGCTCTTCGATTTCCTGAAATCAACGACTGCCGAAAATGGCCCGCTCTCATCCAGCGCTGATACGGCGTCTTTTGATTCTGTCATCGGTGCAACTCCATTGGACTCCACCAGCCATTCCGAAAGACTTCTTAGCCCTCATCCCAGGTTTGATCTTTCTCATGATTCTTTTAGCTTACCGAATTCAACAAGGGTGGCATCAATGCCGGTGAATCTCTTCTATATTGACTCTACCTTGGAACCTAGTCTGGAAAACGCAGAGATATACCTGATCAATTTCCGGACCAATTTCATCAATAATTTCCCATTCTTAGTGATACCCCTTTCTGTGACAGCCTATCGACTGCGACAAGAAAGGCCAATACTCTGGCTTTGTATAATGTCCGTTGCTTCTAAGAATACAAACGAACAAATCATACTCTCTAAAAGGGTAAAGGAAGTGTTTGGCGTGGAGGCATATGTTCGAGGGACTAGAAACTTGGACTTTCTGTTGGGAGTATTGGTTTTTGCCACATGGTAAGAAACTATAAATCTTTCTCACTTTTCAGGGCTGATCGTTAAAAATCAAAGGGACCGACGCCTAGGTTTCGATAGGTCGATTTTGACCAGCGTCGTCCAGCTTGCAATAGCTATTCTGTGTGACCTAGAATTGGATCGGTCCCATTCGACGGATATTGGTTTCACCCTCATGAGGTCCGTCAAAGGGGAAACTGTCTCTCCTTCCCAGGCTGCAAAAGTCCCGACTATGGAGGAGCGACGAGCGTCACTTGGCTGTTTCCTCCTTAGCACTTTGTAAGCTATCAATGGTAAAAGGTTTAGTGAGCCTAAATGTACTGATTCCGTGTTGTTCAGATCTCCTCCGCTGCGAAAGGGTCAAAGTCTGCGGTGGACGTCACATTTCAATGATTGTCTCCGAGTCCTACAGGAAGAGAAAGCATGCGAAAACGATCTAATACTGGCTCAGATGGTGAAATTTCGGTTGATATCAGAAAAGGTCATAGATTTTACTTTTCGAGATTTGACTCGACAGGGCCATTATACCACTATCCCTGCTTCGTTCTACGTCAAGTCATTGGAGGCGGAACTCCGTGAATGTATAGCATCTATTCCCAGCGGGTTACTGGATAATAGTGAGTCAAAATTCTCTATTACATAAGATACGTGCGTGTTATAGCTCCTTACTGACAACACTACATGTATAGAGGTCCTGCTGCTAGAACGCTACTACACCGAATTCCGCATCTACGAAATTGGCCTCTCTCAATCCTCAGACATATTTACCGAACAACCAAACCTACGTCTTGACTGCTTGTTTGCTTGTCTCCAGGCCACAAAGTCTCACGGAGCAACTCTTATGAATGTCGACCCGAATCAGTTCCCTGGTCTATCAGCCTTGGTGACTGGTCAAATGACCAATTGCTTTGCGTGCCTGTGCCGGCTTTCGATGTGCGAGCAATCAGGCTGGGATCGCGATTTTGTCAATTCGACTGTTGATGTTTCCTTCTTTTTACAGGAGCTGGAGAAGAAGTATGCACAAGTCAGAGAGGCTGTTGGTATTGATACGGATAATTCTGGTGGTAGTGATTACTTTACGATCAAGGCGTCGAAGCTGAGGTCTATGAAGGCGTCGTGGGATGCGCTTACTCTTACGGCGATACCGCTGCAGGAACTTGAGTCGTTCTCTATTGACTTTTGGGACGCGTGCAATTGGTGACTACCTAAAAGTACAAAATCCTGCGGTCTCAATTTCAAATATACTTTGTATTATTAAGTGCGCATCCCCAACATCAATTTTGCATCTATGGAGCTTGAAGACATGAACAAGAACAAGAACCAGCCATACACCGCGCAAATCGGCTCATTCATCAACCCAAGTAGACACATCTTACTCAATCGTAAATCCGTCAGAGACACTCTTTACATCTTTCGCGAAATTGACTTCCTGGCCCTCCTCGAGAAGCGAAACACTAGAAACGTCTACTTCGACGAAAGGGACTGTCTTGGAGAAGTGCACGCTCATGGGAAAGAATTCATTCTCGTCCACGTCGAGGTCAACGACTTCATATTCAAAGCTGCCCGAAGCATTGCTTGTGTCGATGGAGCCGATGTTCCATTCTAGACTGTCGCCAGCAACTTCGTAGACGGCATCGAAGCTGGACACGGATGGTTCCGTGGCACCATATGGCATTGTCACCGAGACGTCCCGCAAGTTATCGGTACCGGTTAGCTCATATTCGACAGTGACGGTGGTCGAGTCGGAGCCTTTATTAACCCAGACAGTGAATGTGATGGGAAGAACGTCCGCGTGCTCTGAGCCGTTGCTGGCGACGCGCCATCGGAGAACACCGATAGCATTATTGGCCGGGAAGCGTTTCGTTGTGTCCTTCAACTGAATAATATTTGAGTTAGTGAACAATGCCTTGTCCACATTGGGATGGGTGCGAAATTGAGCGCCATGGCTAGTGTTGGTGAGTAGGTCGAGTTTGAGTTTGGTGAGAGCCGGATCAGAAATACGAAGTTGTAGATCACCCTTGACCTCGAATGATTTTAATGCACCCTCTCGGGTCAATTTCGCCGAAATGGTCTCTGAGACGGTGATTTGTACGCCTGCCCGCTCAGACGACAAAGATGCACGCGATTCCGGCACGACTGGTGTGGCTGCTTGTGGAGAAACGAGAGGGGCTGTTTCCTCAACTTCGGGACCAAGATCCTCGCGGACCTTTTCATAGATATCGGTAGTCTTGGATTTCTTTCCAAGCTGCATACCCTTGCCGCGGGTGGGCATTGGCCTGATAGCAGTTAGCATTTATGAGTCAACTCGAGCAGTTAAATCAAGCGGGAAGTATCCGTACTTGGCAAATGTTTTCTTCTTCTCAGCTTCATAGGTATCAATGGTCTCTGTAACAGCCGGTCGGGTAGGTGGAGTATAAATGGGGTATGAGGGAGGTCGAGATGGTATACCGCGATTGGTACGAGCAGCTTCCTTTCGCTGTAGCTCCAATTGTTTTGCCTTCCGCTTCCTCTCTTCGCTAGCCTCGAGTTCTTTATTCTGCATATTCTTAGTACTTCCATACGACACAGACAGGATAAATAGCATACCCTCTCAATGATTTCTTGAATTCTCTCTTCGTGACTCTCCATCTCTAGGAAGGTCTTGATCTGAGTGAGAGAGAGGTTCTCCCTATATCCGAGAGTGACCAACTCGTCGAAGGCGCTCAACAATTCAAATGCATTTCGTGTGATTTCCCGCTCATCCAGACTCTTACAGATGCTAGTGACTACTTGAGCGAACAAGTGCAGACTGTCGATGTCTTGTAAAATGTTCGATTGACGGTTGGTGATAAGTACGATGTATAGCTCGTCCAGGGGCTGGTAGACGAAGCGCACATTGTCCTGCTCGACAGTGGTATGCTGTGTACCCGAGTCTGCGAGTTTCGGGAAGGATGCGAGCAGGGCTTCGATACGCGTTCGGGCGATTTCTCTGAATTGACGTGAAAGTACTGCCTTTCCCCCGCGGGTGCATATCGAGGCTGCGAGAACAACCTGTGTGCGGCGGAGTGTTAGGAGCTGCTGCGACATTAAAACACGTCTGGATACTGACCATGATTGCTGTGACTCAATGCGAGTAGGCTGTAAAAATCAAGTGACCACCGCGCACAAAGAACAGCTTAATTGAAGAAGATGGACGTTGACAAGAGGCCAGATGAGCTGTAGGTACGGAATAGTTGTATGTGGTATGCTTGTCCGCCATCATCCCGCTTTGTTGTTCTCTACGGTACGCTCACCGCCTTGGGAATATTGTTCTGTGATTGCTCTGTCGCTGC
The DNA here is from genome assembly GCF_001896365.1 of Talaromyces amestolkiae. Taxonomy (NCBI): domain Eukaryota; kingdom Fungi; phylum Ascomycota; class Eurotiomycetes; order Eurotiales; family Trichocomaceae; genus Talaromyces; species Talaromyces amestolkiae. Next base: position 650,345 of record NW_024468039.1, on the reverse strand, counting down.
CACTAAACATTTACTAGGCATTTCGCTTACTGCGGGTCATCCTTGCCTTTTCTAACCCGACCCCGACGCCTCTCAACTCCTTTACTTTCTTGTATCACTTACCACCTTCTTTCCATCTCATGACGAATTCATCTTGTATTGTGGCCGAAGAGAGAGTCCTATCCACCGTGCAAGTTGCAGTTATTTGGTTTTCTTTAGCGGCTAGGGACTTGTCGTCCCCTTCAGGCATAGCCTTACAGCAGCCTTGAACGCGACGCGTCGACGAAAGTTCATATTCTGGAAAATCATGAATGCTGCTTCATCGCTCGGTCTTCCAGCTATGGAAGACCCCTTCACAGATAACATGGAGATGGCGTCTCCATATAATGGCCATGTGGATGATTTCGAGATCGATATTGATATCATGGACGACCAGCCTGCGAACGTCGACAACGATTTCGATCTACAAGATGCCACTCCCGATGGAGCTTCGGGAGAATTAACCCATGATGCTGATATGATGGATGATGTACCTGAAATGACGGTCACCGATACGACCACTTACAATAACGATGGCAACATGCAGTACACTGACAACACATTTCCTACAACCCAAGAGCCGGTCGAGTCAGAAATGGTGGATGAAGAATACGAAGAGAATACTGAAGCCATCTCTACTTCCTTCGAAACCTTTTCAGCACCACAAGGCGGGGCCCGGCCAGAGGAAACGGTCGAAGTTGTGAACGAACAACCGGTAATTGTGGAAGAAAGAGAAGATGAGAAACCGCAAAATGCCGAGGAAGTTGTTGAGGAAGCACAGACTGATGTTGAAGGAACATTCAATCAAGAGTTGACTCAAGAAGGTTCAACCGAAGCGAAGCTGGCTGCACCGCATATTGCAGTGGTGCCACAAATCGAAGCTGCTGCTGAGCATCATTTCGAGAACCCGGCTGACGAAAATGAGGTTGTTGAAGAAATCAAAGAACACGCTACAGTGACCGAGATAGGAGCTGAGCATGAAACAGCAGACGCCGTAGATGTTGTCGATAACGACGGACTAAGCAATTTACCTCCAGCAGGTGAAACCGAAGAGGTGGTTGAAAACGAACATGATTCTACGGAGCAAACGCCTTATCTTCATCAAGTGAAAGTCATCTACCAGGAAAGTGAAATTTCGATGTTTCCTCCACGCACCGGCAATACTTCGGAAACGTATTTTCTTGCAGACGAAGGATTGGCGCATGAAAGCATCGGTCGCCTCTTCAAGGAGTGCCGTGCGATTCTTGGGGAACATGCATCTAGTGAGGACTCGTTGGTGTTCCATATTGATTCACTAGGTATTGAGCTATGCGAGGTAAGTCAAGAGCTCACTCTACTTCTTTTCAAGCTTCGTGCTGACCATATTATAGGATAATACTCACGTCACGGAAATTACACTGTCTCAGATCGTTGACACATACCTGCACTTATGTCGTAATAGTGGTATCGAACAACCTGAGCCGTTATACCTTGGTCTCAACACACGGCCTCATCTGTCCTCGGAGCTGGCAGCATTGCTCAATGCGGCAAAGGAAGGCAAAGGTATTTCAGACATACAAACCTGGGAAGAGGAATACGAGCATGAAGAAACGGAGGATGCAGGAGGTTCCAGCCGGGCTGAATTGTCAAAGCAACACGATGATGAGCGCGACCAAGGCGAGCACACCCATCTTCCGGAAGAGGAGCTACAGAACGAAAGTCTAGATAACGAACCGGCCAAAAGTCAAATTCATGAAACTGAAGTTCAAGAGGAACCCCAACCCGAAGGTGGCTTAGTAGACGTGCATGAACTCCGTCAAGCTGGCGTCGACTCTACCGACTTTCAGCAGTACCACGATGAAGAGGAAGACGGTGAGCCCAACACAGCAATTAACGAAAGCCATCAACTTGCCGAAGCCCAAGCAGATATGGAACGACCAGACGATGTTGAAGAAAAGGAACCTCTTGACACATCAAACCAGGAGCCAACTACAGAGGCGAAATATCAGCAACAGGAAGGATCAATCACCGGTCCTGGTGTAGATGAATTTGTTGCGGTTGATGCTAGTGTCGTAGGTCATGAAAATCAGGAATTCTTAGCGGATGAACACGATTTTGCATCTGACTCTCAAGTGGAGCAAGACGATCGTCAAGAACAAGAAGCTTCAACTGAAGACAATGTTGACGCCGCAGAACTAACAGAAGTATCTGAAAACGCTACTGCAACTGAGCAGTATAACGAGACAGGCGGTTATGAAGATGAAGAAGAGATAGTTGGTCAAGAAGAATCTGTTGAGCAGGAGGAAGGCGAATACGACGAAGTTGCCGGTGATGAAAACTATGAAGATTACGCCGAAGAGGAGTACCATCAAGATGATCTGCAGCATGAAGATGATGAAGAGCTGGCCGGAGATGAGCACACTGAAGAGCTTCAAGAAGGGCAAAATGATGGCTCCTATGCTGCTGATCAATTCGACGAGGCTTCCAGCAAAACAGTTTCTGCATCGAATGAGCCAGTCGATAACAAGGATGATTTGCTGGATGACTTACAAGCCGGTACAAAACCAGACCCGACTGGAGACCTTGATTATGCTCAAGAGATTCCAGATCTTCCTGACCTGCCGGACGACGACCTCCTTGATCTGGATGACGACATTTTTGCCGATACGGAACAAGCCACCCAGCGCGAGACGGAAAATGGTAACGACCATGATGTCTCTGCTGAGCAAGCGACTGTCACCAATGACGACCAACAGAATGCTCAACTCAAGCGTCAGGGAAGCACAGTTGGAAAAAGACCCCGTTCCGATGAAGAGGAGGAGATTGACTTTGACGGAGTGCCGAGTCCTGGCGCAAAGCGCACCCGGTCATCATAGACTCAGCGTCATCAACGTTCTCCAGCTACGGCCGCCTTTTATATCGCATGAGGGTCACGTCGATTTATTGTTTGGTTCACTATTACGTCCCCATGTCTTGGGTATGCCAGGCAGATGGCCTAGAGTGTCTGTGAGCGTCACGGCCATATTCATCAGGTACGTGGAGACCGTATGTTGCGCTATACTAATATCTAGGTACATACAATCAACAACAACGATATTTCTCACGTATGAGACGAGCGGCCAAGATATAATTCAGTATTTTGCATGGTCTTGTTGCGTTTCCTCTTCTCCCTGCCTCCCTGTTTCCGTTGATTTTATTGTTTACCCGCATTGTTTTCTTTTCATTATTTCCATCAAGGAATTCTTTTTACAACCTAGGGATGCATTTGACGACGGCGCATGGTCTGATTGAGTATTATACCTGGGAATCAATCGGCGTCTGGATTTCGATTGAGTGGGACGGTCTATGGTCGACTTCGACCGATGTACTAATTATCACAAGGGTCCTGTCGAGGCCAGTGTTGATATATGGCTGTATAGTCGTTTAGCTAGCGATTGATGGCAATAGGGCTGTCATCAATTCCAAAAATTCTTAATTTGACTCTCTTTAGTACTGCGTACTATAATGATGATTGCCATAATGCTGTAAGTCATCGATCAGTTTCAGATCTCTCAACCTGAAGCAGCAGCAGCGGGACCCTGCCCTGTCGAAGCCCCTGAATGCTGCGGGCCAATTGATGGCGGCGCGGGAGGGCTAGTGCGCGGCCTAAGGCTGCTAAGCACTGCCACTTTTTTCCGCTTTCGCACCTTTCCCTATTCGCCAAGAACATCACACAACCTCAGGCTCCAAGGCTTTAACTAAGGCTCCCAGGCAGGGCTTAGTGTTACTGTTGCAGCTGACTTGTTCACTATCTTCAATGTCAATGTGCTTCCCTACCAAGCCTCCTCAAACAACACCGACTCAGCCAACTCAGTGACCCCTTTCATCGCTGATCTATCACGGTCACAGTTTCTTCGAACCGGTAGTTCCTCGACCTAAGCGTCTTTTGTCTCTGGCCTCGGTCCTCCGCTCGTCATTCGTTTGAAACACGCGTCCATCAGGACGAACTCGTCGCACACCCCACTGCGAGTGATCCAGCCAACTACCTCTTATTCTCTCTTTTCGATCTGGACAGTTTGACAATTGCTGCTTTCTCCTCATCGACCTCCTCGGCTACCCATCATTTTCCCACAGAGCCTCTGTCAATACTCCGCCGCCAGCTCGATCGATTGACTCTGCGCCGGAGTGCTCACCACTAACGACGGGTTTGCGGAACGTGGCTGGTTCATTTCCGCACCATCTCCGATCTTTGCACGTTCGAAGTTTCAATTACCAGCACTCACGAGTTGATACACTTTTATCTTCTTCGAAGATCCTATAGTCTGTCTCGTTATCGCATACTCCGAGATCGTGAATCACGATCAACGTCAGCTACCTCCGTATACGTGCATGTGGATTCGTATCGCATGCCATTGAGCAGCGCTTCGATTTCAACTAGACTGGCGCATTCGCTACGTTGGGGCAGTAAGCTCCGGGATTGATATAAGATATGGTTTCAGACAAGTACGACCACATAGCTCCAGCCAGATTTTTGACGCATAGATGTCTGATGCAATCTTGATTTAGATATGTTGGATTGGCATTAGCCATTGTATCGACATTAGCTATAGGTCAGCTGATTCCCTGCCAGCATTGCTATCTTGCTTTCCTCTTTCTTCTTTCCTGTATACTAACACCTATATCAGGAACTAGTTTCGTGATTACCAAAAAGGTACGTCGCACACACTCCGCTGGCGACCTGCGTCGTTCCGAACGGCGCCCAGCTCATCGCTTACTCCATCAATTGACTAACACCACACAATAGGGATTGTTGCACGCTTCGGAAACGCACGGCTTTGAAGGAGAGGGGTTTTCGTATTTACGAAGCCCGATATGGTGGGCAGGAATAGCTACATGTACGCCAGCACAGATGCAATGATTCAGAACAAGCCGCTAATTCTGGATGTAAACAGTGGCTATCGGAGAAGTTGCGAACTTCGCGGCATACGCTTTCGCGCCAGCTATCCTGGTTACGCCATTGGGTGCTCTAAGTGTCCTGATAGGGTATGTTTCGATCTGTGGTTGTTTTTGTGGATAACTGATTGACAATGGATAGTGCCGTCCTCGGCTCATACTTTCTCAATGAGCGACTAGGAACGTTGGGCAAACTTGGCTGTGCCATGTGTCTTCTCGGGTCCGTTGTTATTGTTCTCCATGCGCCTCCAGACAAGCCCGTTGAGAGTATTGAGGAGATTCTCGGATATGCGCTGAGTCCAGGTAATTACTTCTCGAGGGAATAAAAATGATCAATAACACTAATCTATTGCAGGCTTCTTGCTTTACTGTGTCGCTGTAGCGATCTTCTCTTCAGTCATGATTTACCGTGTTGCTCCTATTCACGGAAAGAAGAACCCCCTTATCTACATTTCCATTTGCTCAACCGTTGGCTCAGTATCTGTCATGTCTATCAAGGCATTTGGAATAGCACTGAAGCTCACCTTCAATGGCAACAATCAATTCACGCACGCCTCGACCTACGTATTTGCGATTGTTACCGGCTTTTGTATTCTGACACAGATGAACTACTTCAACAAGGCTTTGAGCGAGTTCTCTACAAATATGTAATTTACCCGATCTACACTGCATTTGCATTGTCTAACTGACTCGTCAAATAGTGTCAACCCTCTATACTACGTTACCTTCACGACCGCCACACTGTGCGCCTCTTTCATCCTTTTCAAAGGTTTCAATACTACCGACGCTGTGAACACCATTTCACTGCTCTGTGGCTTTCTCGTTATCTTCTCCGGTGTTTATCTCCTCAATCTTTCTCGACATGACCCAGATGGCCGACAGCTCCTCGCTTCGAAAGATGACGAAGATGGTGTGCCCACAGATGCCATCGCAAGCTTCTCTACCAGGCGGTCAATGCAGGCACGCCGAAGCACAGATCCCCATCGACGAAGCTCTTCCAGTATTGCCTTCCTGAACGGAAATAGCGACAGAGAAGGGCTTATGAGATCGTATGATGCCGAAAATGGCGTCATTGGGTTGACTGAGCTCAGGGAGGAAGATGACGGCGCGCCTGGCCCTACACGCAAATCACATGTCGATGACAATCCACCATTCCACACCAAGCAAGACGATCGATAAATGTGGTATCTTCGAACTTGATACAATTGGCTTTGTCAGTCGACAGTCTATGATGCGTGCATGATCTTTTACTCAACGACATTTCAACCAGCTATATGCTTAATGGAACTTTTCTTCGATTGATTCTCAGTCTGAACTTCAGACACGGGTTCCTGTGGAACTCCGGCTTCACACTTTTGTACTCTATTGGATTTCCAGGCGTTATTGAGGGTTTCAATATAAGGAGGATCGACTATCGGTGGTAGGAGTGGAGGAAATTGCATCTGGTCCTATCAACATTGACCAGACTCAGCGCTTTTCTGTTATGCCGGTTCTTCACTGGGTGGAGATTACCGGTGGTGATCTCTTGGCCTGGGCTCATGATGTATATATCGTCCGTCACACCGTCACCCAGCATTTGTACTCTAGAAAGTTTTGGATAATGGTTGACAAGTTTATCGGCTTTTTTCGCAGGATGATATCATGTAATTGTAGGGTATCTGCTTCATCAAATCATCTTCATCTCAACAAGATTGAAGGTAACTAGGTAGTGTCCATTTCTCTGAGCCAGACACACTTCAAAAGCTTGTCTGGATCCCCCCCATTCTTCAGCAACGAGTCCCTCAGCCCAAGGTACCGCCAAAAACCCAACCCATCTTTACAAATCGTCTTTAATGCAACCGTTACACCGCGCCGTCCAAAGACATTTTTGAATCTCTCTAGAAGCCTTTGAGTGAGATCTCTTCTGCCATCTTCTACCTCCCTGTCTTCTGTAAGATCTACGAGCTCAACAACCCGTCTAGGACGACGCCCCGGATCATCAGACTCGATATATACATACAAATTCCTCAAACTCGAGAACCGCTCCGACCCAGGCGATAAATTTAAGAATGGGAGCACAGAAGAGGCAATATCAATATTCACCGCCAGATTTCGAATCCTCGCCAACATAGCGACATCAAATTGTTCCCCAAACGGGAAATATGCCCTCCTGGACACACCGTTGCTGCTGCTGCTGCTCGGCAAGAATCGCCCAAAAACAACGGTATCATGGTCAAAATTAAAGTATACTTTTGCGCAATGTTTCGCGACTTCTGCGGCATTACTTTCGATGGTCGTTGTTGGGTATTCTTGACCCTTGGCGGAGAAGCCGTGGTGAAGCACCACCCCGGCTTGTCGCAAGGGCGGGCAGTGCGCCCAGCCGAATGCAAGTTCGTAATGACCCAAGGCCAAAGCGCGTGTTTCGTGGCAGATGTGTAGAAGTATGGGCGCCGGGGTGGAGCAGAGACATTGATAGACGGATTCTTGGTTGTAGCCGCCGCAGACATAGGCGTCAGCGTCGGGCTCCTTTGGGGGGAACTCGCGCATGTTTAGGTATACGGTGCGAGGTTGGTGGAGGAGGGCCTCCCAGATGAGGAGGCGGATTTCATATGGAAGGTCGGAGAGGTTTGGCATGGCGGGCTTTACTTCATCTTCGTGGAAAAAAGGACAGTTCTGTGAGATTTCCGTTGCTTTAATCTAATCTGCATGTTTTGTTTTAGCGCTATAGGCATGGACTCTTAATCTAGTGTATTGGGTTGAGTTCAGGCCTACATCCAGACATCAAGAGACTGGCTGCGATCTCCTTTTCATGTTGGATTTCTCACATGGGGAGGCCAGAGACTGCATTAGAAATAAAGCCAGTAGTCTCCTAGTCACATTAGCCCATAGTTGTATATAGGCACGTGGGGACTAGATGGAAGGTGACGTTATCCCGCGGCACCGGGCAGGCACTTGATCATTCCACCTTTTCTTCTCCTTCACTCAACATTTCACCTTCAACATGAAGTACTTCTCCTTCTTCCGAACAAAACTCAAATCAATCGGAGTCTAAACTGTCCTCTGTCGCCTCACAACCCCCAACCCAAACCTATAACTTGCTCGGCCGGACACGGAAGTTACGGCGGCGGGGCGCCTGTCGAATTTCAAGATGCCCAGCTTGGTGCGAAAGCTCGTTATTTTCGCCGCTGTCGATGGCCTGATTCTACAGCAAAGTGATCGCGGACAGCGGGGCTCAATTAATGGAAATCTATCAGTACAGATCGACTACAAGACGAGGAAGATTACCTCGTTGTCGCAAGCCCGCTCCGAATCTAACGCGAAGTCAACATCGCCGTGTTTAGAGGTGTATGGGCTTGTGGGTATGTTCTTTACTGTGGTTTTGTGCAAAAATATACAAAGTGCTAATATAAACGACAGGATTGCTGAATATCGCCTCATCCTCGTTTCTCGTATCCATAACACAGCGCAAAGAAGTCGCCCAAATACTTGGAAAACCGATATATGCAATTACAAATGTCGCCATTATACCATTAACGTCCCAAGATGATGCAAATCGCGCTATTTTTCAGGCACAGAACACTGCAAAGCAGGGCGGAGACGAGTCTGATCAGAATACTAACGATGATACATCCAGTAGCGAGGCTGGCAGTGAGGCCGACAGTGGTGATGAGGGTATAGTAACCACGCCCGCGGTGTATCTTGATGATCAGCAAGAGCCACCACATAACAGTGTTGCGCAAGATGTGATCGGAAACAGAGGTCGCAACAACCGGTTTACGCTCAATTGGTTCTCGAGAAAGCGATGGGGAGCCTCAGGAGGCTCCCCCCATTCCAAATCGGACCCTTCTCCATCCGAGACTGAGAGAGCGAAAGAAGCGTCTCCGGAAAAGGTAGAGCCTCTTCGAGAATCTGAAGAGGTCCGCACCGAAGCCGAAGCCGCGCCTGTGGTTGAGAAGGCGGCCGAGGACGTTGAGTCTCAGTCTCACCTACCTTCCAGCAAGGCTATAGAACTCATGCCTAAGTTGCTGAGATATACGAAACTGTTATTTGCGTCTAGCAATTTCTTCTTCTCTTATGATTATGACTTGACTCGACGATATAATACCCAGGATCCTAGAACGGCTCAGCTGCCGCTTCATGTACTTGCTGATCGTATAGTAAGGGTTGCTGTTCTGTTGCATAGCTAACCCGTGAGCTGATTTTCATATTACAGTACTTCTGGAACAAACATTTGATACAGCCCTTTATAGACGGCGGCGACACGGCCCGATCGTTCGTGTTGCCACTAATACAAGGTTTTGTCGGCCAGCGTGAATTCACAGTTGCGTCTGTAAAAGACCGTGTTGAGGACCTGGAGAATATTCAGGCGCCTGATGATGTATTGCCCTCGCCAGCTACTGTAGTTAAAGAGGAAACAAATGAGGAGAAATTGGCAGAAGACCCCAAAAAACAGAATTTTCTTCTGACGCTCATATCTCGACGGTCAATCCAGCGCCCTGGGTTACGATATCTACGACGCGGTGTGGATGACGAGGGCAACACAGCCAACACCGTAGAGACTGAACAGATATTGTCAAACCCAGGATGGGACCCGGCCCGAAAAGTCTACTCACTCGTCCAACTCCGTGGCTCTATACCGCTTTACTTTACACAGTCGCCTTACTCGCTGAAGCCGATGCCCGTTCTTCACCATACCTATGAAACAAATCAACTCGCGTTTGCTCGTCATTTTCGAGACCTATCCAGGAAATACGGCAAGATACAGATTGTGTCTCTTGTCGACAAGCATGGGGTGGAACTGAAAATAGGCGAAGCTTATGAGTCTTACACACGAGCCTTCAACGAGAACGAAAGCTCTAATGGTCTAAACCTAGGCTTTGAATGGTTCGACTTTCATCACGAGTGCCGTGGGATGCGATTTGAAAACGTCAGGTGCCTTGTGGATAAGCTGGTCGACATTACGATGGACTTCGGAGAGACGATAATCCTAGGCAATTCGTTATTGAAAAAGCAGACAGGCATTATTCGCACTAATTGCATGGACTGTCTAGACCGTACAGGAGTCACACAGTGTGCCTTTGCCCAGAGATCATTGGAGCAGTCACTGAAAAGCGAGGGTTATACGATTGATCTGCTAGGCGACGCATCGACACATTGGTTCAATACTCTTTGGGCTGATAATGGTGACGCCATCTCGAAACAGTACTCTTCAACCGCAGCTTTGAAGGGTGACTATACACGGACGAGGAAGAGGAATTATCGAGGTGCGTTGAATGACTTTGGTTTGACGCTATCACGATACTATAACAATATCGTCAACGATTACTTTTCGCAAGCATGTATCGACTACTTGCTTGGCACTGTATCCATCCAGGTATTCAGCGAATTTCAAGATAACCTGAAAACCATCGACCCTGGTATTTCGATAGCGAAACTGCGGCAAAATGCCATTGAGACATGCAGTAGGCTTGTTGTGGACGATCAAACGGAGGAACTTGTCGGAGGCTGGGCTATGCTAAGCCCTCGACAGCCCAATACCTTGCGAACTTTTCCTTTCGAAGAAACTGTTTTATTGCTCACAAATGCAGCTCTATATAACTGCCGATTTGACTGGAACACAGACAAGGTCCTCTCATTTGAGCGGATCAACCTTAGTTCCATCCGCCATATCAATCACGGAACCTACATTACTTCTGTCTTGACAGATGCTCAGACCGATGAGCAACGCAATGTCGGCATGGTAATTGTCTATCAGGACAGCGAAACCAACGCTTTTCGAGTGAATACGCGGTCGCTCCAAAGCAGTTTCAACCAGGATCTCCAAGACACACCAGAGAAGAAAGAGGAATGGAATTTGTATTCCTGGCTCAGTGGTACGAAACGGACGTCTATGCGGTTGATGGCTTTCAAGGCACTTGCTTCATCTACCTCCGTGACAGTTAGCAACAACACGATCTCGGAAACCTCCATCAGCGAAAGGGTCGCTATTCGGTCAATATGCGAGGAAATTGAACGAGCCATCAAGGCAGCACAAATAATGAAAGATGGAGAGGAAAGCGATAAAGAGTCTATCATCGAGGAAAAGGAGATCATATCGCTGGCAGAGGCTAAGAAAAGGACAGGGTATCTGGAGCAGCTTGTTTATGATGTCAAGAAGCTGGTGTGGGCATAGACCTCCGCATTTCCTTCCATTCATGAGAATTAGATAGAATATATTGTATATAGTATTCTGTATGTCATTCATAGATAATTACCAACTTCTGATGTGTTGTTTGCTTGATGAGATGAAGATATCACACGATTTCAGCGGTTGATAAGCTAAGATTGTCGGTTGTGAGAACCACACTCCTTATTAAAATGCTCTAGAAGATCTTTGATAATTCAATATTTCATTCCGTTGAATTATTCTACTAGATTTCATCGGTTTATTTTCTGTATTTATTTTTTTGTATAGAGATGGCTCCAAGGCGGTCAGACCACCCCACTTGGCAGTCACCTGGCAGATTTGGCAGCCACAGAGAAGAACGACACAACATCCTGTTTTCTCTTAGCCATTGCACCTGACACTCAGCTGTCCTTTTTCTTTCTCCGTTCTCTCTTTTTATATCTGTTTCTCTTGTTGGACCCATTATATCCCGTACAAAGGGATGGTTTAGTCTGAAGCAGCGTCTTGAGACAGATAAACCAAAAAMCCTYCCCCGCCGAACCCGCTATTCCTCCCACCACCGAAAGATTTTGTCGCCAACACCAGCTTTGCGCAGACCTTGAACGGTCAAAATACCTCAAAGTAAGACCAGCACCAAATTAATTGGTGCTGTATACTTGAATTTCTCCAGCAAAAATACACTGTTGTGGGCTCAGTTTTTGCACATCTGCGACGGGTCCCGTCTATACACTTCAACGATGGAATGGCAACCGCAGGAAGAGCCATTGAGGCAGCTCGCTAGCTACCTCAGGGACTCTCTGAATGCGTATGATCGCAACCTTCAGAAACAGGCAGAACTGGTATGTTGAGTCGTCTGGATTCTCGTTTCCAGTGTCCAAGCACCCCGCGTTCTATACTCAATCAAGAGAAGAAATAGAAAGATTGTTGCGCTAACACCTCATGGTCGAGTACAGATGCTCACTAGAGCTACAGCGAGCCCCGATTTCGTAAACTACTTGACGTTCATATTCTGCACCGAAACCCCTCCCCCGGCCGTCTCCATGGATCGTGACACCTACAACATTGTCCGATTTTCCGCGGCTCTCAACCTCAAGAGTAAGATTCATATAGCTTACAACGGAATCCCGCCCGAGAGCTTGGTATTCGTCCGCCGAGCGACTCTTCTAGGGCTGCGAGACTCAAATCAGCAGATTCGCCAATCTGCCGGCAGTATAATAACGGAATTGATTCAAAAAGGGGGGTTACTTGCTTGGCCTGAAGTGCTGCAGGAACTGTTGGGTCTTGTTGCGAACGTGTCGGGTGATGTGACACAGTCTACTCAAGAAGCCGCCATGTCAGCTGTCGCAAAGGTCTGTGAAGACAACCGCAAGATTCTGGACAAAGATTACGGCGGTCAAAGACCGCTGGAGGTTATCATTCCTCGTTTGCTGGAGTTCACTGGCAGTGACAGTTCTATAATTCGATCCACTGCGCTCAGCACAATTCAAATCTTCCTCTCAATGAAGCCCCAAGCGCTGATCTCCAACTTCGATACATTCATGAACAACCTTTTCCGCCTTGCTAGCGATCCATCTACCGACGTCCGTCGAACCGTTTGTCAGGCATTTGGACAACTTGCGGAAATTGCACCTGAGCAGCTCATCCCTCATTTGGCGGGTTTGGTGGATTACATCATTCTGCAACAGAACAACAATGAAGACCCTGAACTTGCCCTGGATGCAGCTGAGTTCTGGCTCACGGCTGGAGAGCAGCCGATCTTGCAGCAACCTCTTGGACCGTTTCTTCCAAAAATTATCCCTTTGTTGCTACGAAGCATGATATACGACGAGGATGAAGTGGAACGCTTGGCTGCTGAGAACGATGATGCGGAGGAAGAGGACCGCGCTGAGGACTTGAAACCTCGTTTCGCAAAAGCCAAGGGCTCCAGATTAGAAGGGTCCACCGATCCAAACGGCAAGCCGGAGCTTGTTGAAGAGCGAGAAGATGGAGAGTTAAGCGAGGAGGAGTCTGACTATGATGATGGTGACCCTGAAGATGCCTGGACCTTAAGAAAGTGCTCAGCTGCCGCGCTGGATATTTTTTCGAATGTCTATCATTCACCTGTATTCGACCTTATTCTTCCTTATCTCAAAGAAACCCTTCGACACGAACAGTGGCCGAACCGCGAGGCCGCTGTTCTGACTCTCGGTGCCGTTGCTGATGGATGCATGGATGCTGTTACTCCTCACTTGCCTGAGTTGATTCCTTACCTCATTTCCTTGCTAAACGACCCGGAACCGGTGGTCCGGAAAATCACTTGTTGGTGTCTGGGTAGATACTCCGAGTGGGCTGCTCATCTCGAAGGGCCCAACCAATCTGCACAGTTCTTCGAGCCAATGATGGAAGGTATCCTACATCGCATGCTTGACAATAACAAGAAAGTGCAGGAAGCTGCTGCATCGGCATTTGCCAGCCTCGAAGAAAAGTCTGATGCCAGCTTGATTCCATACTGTGAGCCGATATTGCGGCAATTTGTTGAATGTTTCAAAAAGTACAAAGATCGCAACATGTACATCTTGTACGACTGCGTTCAGACATTGGCAGATTGTGTCATGGGAGAGTTGGCTAAACCCCATCTCGTCAATCTCTTGATGCCGGCTTTGCTCGATCGATATAACAGGATAAGCGATCAGTCGCAGGAGCTGTTCCCTCTACTTGAGTGCCTTGGCTACATTGCTGCTGCTTACGGCGATGTATTTACACAGTTTGCTGCTCCTATCTTCCAACGATGCTCTAGAATCGTGTACGACAATATACAGCAATCGGTTCAAGCAGCGCAAGACTCGTCTATCGAGGAGCCGGACAAGGATTTCCTCATCACTAGCTTGGACTTGATGAGCTCTATCATACAAGCCATTCCATCTGACGAGATCAGCCAGCTCGTTGCAAACTCCCAGCCAAAATTCTTCGACTTGCTGTGTTACTGCATGAATGATTCCAACAATGAGGTGCGCCAGTCATCTTACGCTTTATTGGGTGACTGCGCGATCCACATTTTTGACCAATTACAACCTTACATCCCGACTATCATGCCTGTTCTAATCAAACAACTTGATCTCGAGTCCCTTGTGGATGAGACAACTTTCAGTGTGGTTAACAACGCTTGCTGGTCGTTGGGCGAAATTGCTTTGGAAGAAAAGGCTGATCTGGGACCTTGGCTCGAGAAGGTGTATCCGGCATTGCTCAATATTATTTCTAATGAAATGGTCATTGATTCGGTGAATGAGAATGCTGCCGTGGCTCTCGGTCGATTGGGTATTAGCAAGTCGGAGCTACTTGCTCCTCATTTGCAACAATTTGCTCAAGAATTCATCAAGTCAATGGCCAAAGTTGACTTTTCACGAGAAAAGGCCACTGCGTTCCTTGGATTTAATCGTGTCGTCATGCACAACCCGCAAGCCATGGAGAGTTGCCTCGCCGAGTATTTTAGCACCATATCCTCTTTCCCTCAAAAGTCTCTGGTTCAGGAAGAGTATCGAGACCTGCACCAATCTTTCCAACAGGTAAATAATTCGTATACAATCTCTATGTTCTATTTCCTTGACTAATATTGCTGCAGGTACTTAAAGGCTATCGGGATATGATCCCCGGATTTGACTCCTTCCTTGCACAACTGCCTCCACAGGTATCGCAAAAACTCAAGTCGACCTACCAGATCTAGGGAATCAAAAATTCTACTCCGTTTTCCTTTCCCTCTGTTTTACTTTTTTTTATCATTCAGCGGGCGATAATCTCTAATGTTCCTTGATCCTTTCTTTGCTTTTACGTTCGTCGAAGATATTACGCAGTATATGCTTTGCCTTCACCGTTCACGAGTATACACATCCGGGCAGAATATGTCCCAAAACGTTATGTCTTTGCTCTCATCTGTTATCCTGGGCTGACCCGGTCTCTATAATATCATACACCCAGCAGGAGACGAAAAGCATGTTTCAGCCGATTTCGAGACAAAAGCTATCTCTCTCCCTTTTGGCATTTCTGTACCATGGGACATTGCATCCTTTTATATTTTCTTTTCTTTTACGGCCGTTTTGATTCCCGAACTGGATAGGACTCTAGTCCGATTCATGTTCACTTTTTTTAGATAGATTAGATCATGGCTGTCTCACTAGGAGACGGTTCCTTTATGTGACTTACGTTTGTTCTTTCTGTCTAGAACTACCCTTTCAAGGTTCACACGATTTCGTCAATCTAGCTACAATGAGTCTACTCCCATCTAAAGTTCCTCGCAGGATGGCCCTCACGAACCCTCGGCCCCTTGCCATCCAAGAAATAATTCTCCCTCGCCGCACCACCCGGGACCTGATACTCATCCCATATAACCCCTCTCCTCCTCAACTCCGGCCACAAGAACTCAATCATATCCTCAAAAGTGCCGGGAGAAATAGCATACGAAAAATTAAACCCATCCACATCCCCAACATCAACCCATTTCTGCAATATGTCTGCGACCGTACTCGGCGACCCGATTGCTCTCGGATGCACACCCCCCAGACTTAATTCCTGCAGTATCCGTCTTTTTGTCCATTTGAGTCCGTTCGAGTTTGGTATGGTCTTGGACCAACTCTGAATCAACGACTGTATACCGGCAACGGACGTAAACGCGAAATCTTCATCGTCCTCGTATTTGGACAAGTCGGCGCCTGTCCATCCGCCGAAGAGAGTGGCGGTACCCTCAAAGTCGGCGTACGAGAGGTATTCCTCGTATTTGGCCTGCGCTTTTTCGTCGGTTTCGTCGACAACGATGAGCATGCCGGCAACGAATTTTATGCTATTGGGGGCGCGACCGACGTCTACCAATTGTTTCCTGGAGTTGCATGTGTCAGTGGTTGGATCTCTGGAGAGAGTGTCGGGGTTTACCTCATGTCGTCGACGATTAGGCGTGTTTTTTCGGGCTCAAGGCCAGGGAGAAACATCACTTCGGAGTGGCTGGCGGCAAATTTCTTTCCTGCTCTTGATGGAGTCAATAAGGTAATTCTATGTAACATTTAAGAGGAGACGTACGACGATGCACCGGCCTGAAAAAGAAGTGGTGTTCGTTGCTTAGACGGAGGAAGCTGGTTCGCCGCGGTGCTCTTGAAGTACTTCCTACAATCAATTGATCAGTATACCTTCCAACTTACCACTCCCGCAAATATTCAACATACCCCTTATGCTCAATCCCCCTCACCTGCGACGGATCGCTATAGACCTTTGTCTCCGGATCCTTCTTGACAGCTCCATCCTGCCATGTCCCCTCCCACAGCTTATAAGTAAGTTCCATATACTCATCTGCACGCGTATATCGTTCGTCATGCGGGATCTGTTCGTCGAGGCCGTACGCCTTTGCGGCACTGTCAAGAAAGGAGGTCACGATATTCCATCCGATTCGGCCTTGGGTGAGATGGTCGAGCGTTGAGAATTTCCGGGCAAGGGCGTAAGGGGAGAGTTCGTAGGTTGTCGAGGCTGTGACGCCGAAACCGAGGGACTTTGTCACGGATGCCATGGCGGATATCAATAGACTATAATGCCCCAACGCTCAGTACTAAGTATTTGATTTACACCCGGTGATTATGAGGAGTGATAAATACAACGGATCTCCAATCGGGAACTGAGCCCCTGACAGTAACGCCGGCTCACGATTCGCAGGCCCCTTGTAGACATCATAGATTCCTAGATGATCTGCAAGAAATAATCCATGGAATTTTCCTTCTTCAAGAATTTTTGCGAGATTTATCCAGTATTCAAGATTCGCAAAGTCGCCTGCTTGGTCGCGAGGGTGCTTCCATAGCCCTAATTCGATCCATTAGTGGGATTATTTGTACTGCCTTGTTGGGGAATGGGTTTTACCAGGTGCTAAATGGCCAGGAGAGAACATGGCAAAGGCATTGAGGATCCATGGCTTAGGTCTTGATTCTGTCTCTGCCATGTTTGCTGTTGCTTGTCTTTTGAAAAATCCAATGAAATTGCTTTTAGGAGAAGAAGAAAATAAAGAGATCAATTGAGTTATTTGGAGGAAAAAMCCCCCGCCTCTCTTAATACAGTTATGTCACACGTCTACCTAATCCCTACATATGTACCTCATTAAACTTTCTTTACAGTGGTCAATCGTGGGGCAGATACTTGCGTACCTATCTGCGTAGTCGGATCTCTTTTCTAGCTTATCGGTATCTCGACGATTATGTCCAACAGAACCCGAACATTGCGCCATCTGAGCTCTATCTTAAGCCATCAATGAACATCCACCACGAGGCACTTAATTGATGCACATGCTTCTGTAGCAGAGAAAGATAAACCGCGGAGCAAATGCCGATCTATGGATATTGTTGTAGATTGAGGGGTCGGACTGTCTCCGATTCTGTATGGTGGGATGTATTGCAGAGTTATGATACAAAATTACATACAGATACGTGGTAAGTGTATGTATTGAAAAATAAACAGGTATGGTATTCTTGTCTTTACTATATAACCATGTACTTTTTCTTTACCCCCCAACGCAGGTGAGTCTTTGGACTACTGAATCGTGTATAAACCTCAGCTGACACTGAAATCAATGGAAGCATCCGCTGATTTTGTGATCCAACCGAATAATCACTCCGACTTTTCCAAGACCCCCGAACGGTTTTGCACAGATAGGCTCTCAGTCGACGCCTCTTTCTTCTCCGTAGTAGACGTAAATGTCTCATTCTGAGAATTAGCGGACTTTGCATCTTTCTTTCCTGTCAGAGATTGAAAGAAAAGAGTAAACGCCCTGGCCAAAACCTTTCGGCCATCAATAACTGGATATACGACTGCTACCAGAATGCAGAAAAACAACCATATCTCGGAAACGACTGTCCAGCCCATGAAAAACTAATGACCATTAGCTCAAAACAATATAACGATGTCTGAAGGTAAACATAGGACTTACTGATTTGCCAAAGATGTAGTCACGGTACAGTGGCAACGGCCATACAACCCAGGTGACGAGCCCGATCACTGCGCTGAAGATCGCTGCCAGAGTCGCGGCTCGATTCATCCGTTTCAGTTCCTGAGGTGAATATGGGTGAGTAACATTATCCAAATCTTTGATTTCATTAACGAGATTGTTTGTCGAGTTGTCATCGTCACTTTCGTCTCTGACCTCGCTTAAGAGCAGGAAGACTCTCCAATCAAAATTGTCAGGCTAAATTCTTTCTATTAGTGTTCGTTCCTATGGCTGTAATTCCACGGATATAATACCTTAATATAAGTTATCACGATTGAGTAGATAGCTGAAGAGAAGGTTGAGGTTAGGGCTCCCCAGAGACAGGGTAGCTGTGCCTCTGTTGATAAAATAGTCAATTCCCCGCTGTATGCATATGCACTTCCTAGCCAGACTGCAATTCCACTAGCCTGCTGCAATGTTAGACAATCGACAATTATTCTGACACAGTATTCCCCAAATGTAAAGAACGTACCAAGCCAAGAAGAGGAGCAATAATAGCGGCCGCCGCAGACTGCTTCTTCCAAAGAATCGTAAAAGCCAACGGAAACATCCCGGGACAGATAATCGTAGCCAAAAAGTATCCCATCCAATTCAAATCAATACCTCCGTAGTGTAGTGCAGTCGCGAATGCAGATGCAAAGACACCGAAAATAACGACAGTCCAGTGCGATACTCGAATAACTTGACGATCATGAGCTTTGGGGTTGATGTAAGTCCGATAGATGTCGAAGGAGAATATACTAGAGACGGCGATTAATTCGGCGGATGTTGTGCTTGTTACGCACATGAACACGACGAGGAGGAGGGCCCAGGCGCCTCCTTTTCCGGCTATTGCCATGACAGTATAAGGTAGGACGTAGCCGGCGTTGATTTCTTCTGTGGTCATCAGCTGTTAAGGAATTGATTAGTGTCGGATGATCAACGAATATAAGACAGACGTAGAAGACATACTCTTGGGTATGTTGGAAATATGGGAGACTTTTCCAAAGCAATTGCAGCTAGACCCGTAGTTGTTCCAACCTATGCGAGGTCAGTCATGCATGTTTTTTTGACGACATTAGATAGATACGCACAGCCCAAGGCACAGCAAAATAAGCAATTCCACCTAGCATATATCCCGGCTATCACAAATATCATCGTCAGATCACCATTCAATTTCCCAATTGTACCGTATAATACTCACCATTGTAGCCGCTGTGTCAGCAGCGAATCCTGTGACATAGGTTAGCCCTTATATACATAAGTAGATATGAATGTCCTCGATATATACCTTTCTGCCAGAAACTAGTGTCCATGATAACCAAAGCAAAATCTCCAAAAGAATGAACTAAGCCAAAGATGATAGAACTTTTAGACTTGAAGGAGAGTATAGATCCTTGGTAATTGCCAGCGATGTCTCGCGATTTATCCGCTTCGACGAGCACGTCGTAGAAAGAGCTGAGGCCGGTGATCGCGGGATTGTTGATAACCTTGATGGTAAGAAAGGCCAGGATGACCATGACAATCAAGGTGTGTCTACAACACACTAGTAAGTAATTGTGATGTTCAAGTTCAGAGGTCTCCCGACTTACACATAATCTGTCAAGAATGTTGCCTTTAGCCCTCCCGCAACAGTGTAGACAATCACACCCAGGGGCAATAGGAAGGTTGACGCAACGATATTCATGCCAGTGAGGGCAGTAATTACCCCGGCGGCACCAAGTATCATGGAGGTAACGGACAGCAAATTCGTGACGAAGCAGAGGAATATGTAGATGATATGTGCCGCCATTCCATATCGCAAGCGTACAATTTCTAGTACAGTGTGACCATTACTTTTCAGTCGCAGTTTGTTAGTAAGATCTGAAAATTATAAGTAAATTTAATATGAGAGTATCCTTACGGAACCTTGACTTTTGCATGAATAGCGAGAACCGTCATCAACGCAATCTGAATCGAAACCCCAGCCGCGTACCAGAATGGAGCTGCAATTCCATAGAGATATCCTTGTGCTGTTGTCCAGATGATAGCAGTTCTGAGAAAAGATGCATACTTGTCAGTTATCTCCTGTCAAAAGAACAACAGCTCTTAAGTACATACGCCCACATCCACGAAGACACTACAGCCGAAGCCGTCAAACCTGTTCCCACGCTACGATTTGCAACCATAAACCTGAATCAAGACTTTAATAACGGCTTATACTGCAAGTATTTTTCGCGATTTGCTCACATCTCTGTATGATCAGACTTTTCATTAAGGTACCGCTCGAGAAATCGATTGACCAGTACCATGCCGAGACCGAAAGCCAGACCAATTCCCACCACAACACCATACCCAGCTCCTTGCGAGAGTGGAACGAAGTTCTCGGATAGCATCTTTTTTGCCTAGTGCTAACGTCTGCTTTCTTTTTCTTGAATGTTGGGAGTGACAGAAGACTTGATCAAAAATTTGCTACACTCTCTGGCAGATAGAGCACTGTTTACTTATATATTTTCTACTAGTCCACATGGTACCTAAAGCAGCGTGTACTTGAGACCAACAGAAAAAAACGCATATCAGTGATGCGTGGTACAAAGTCCTCTTTGGTTTGACCACGCATAAGGACTTCCCAGAGAGCATCAAGTTTTGTACATAAATCCACTCTCAAAGGAAGCAGCAAGATTAGGCCTTGTACATAAGATCACATCATACTACTCCACACTAAACTCATGATAGCATGAAAAAAAAAAGGAAAATATGGATATCGAGTCGAGAAACCTCTGCGTTTTCGGAGCTTAGGCCGTAGTACAGTTTGATGTGAAGAAGGTCCACGGCAGGAATATTTCCGTATACAGGAAAGCCGTGCGGTCAATTAGAATCAAAGTCTAATTAGTGATCGACTCTGTAATCAAAGTGTGGAGCTTCTTTTCGTCTGTCTAAGGTCGTTGCGAGTCATTATTCTGTTGCATATGTCATGTGATTATCAAATACCCTAAGAACGGACGGGATACGTTACATCGTTACATGTTACAGTATTTCGGCATTTGTATTAAAACGACGGTTACTGTAAGGTCTATTACATAAAGTTTACCTGTTCATTGGTAACTGACAAGACATTTACCAGGTTGAGCTCTTTATTACTATTAAGACAATCAATAGACCTTGATCCACTGAGGGGTTTTAAATATGCTGTTATCGGGTCGATAATAACGTGATTGCTCGATCGTAAGAATCGGGCGAGGGCTCTCACGTGTATATTTCTTGACAAGATCACCTATTATTATGATGGTTTATGAGCTGCTCTTGATCTCTGATCTCAAAATCATATCAGCATCGAAATAGTTAATCCATCTGTGATGGCTCTACTACAAGAAAATCCGGTCTCCGGAGCCGTTCTCAATGGCCACACAATCGACTCCAATGAAATCAAAACAGCATTCAAAACAAGCGTTTCCCCGCTTTCAGATCCTAAGGTCGAATCAAATGGAACGACTGAATCCAAGCCCAAATTCGAGATTGAAGAGCATCCTATCGATCAAGTTCGCGATATTAGAGTCGGAATAATCGGTGCTGGTTTATCAGGAGTCACGGCAGCAATTTTGTTGCGTGCAAAGCTGCCTGGTATTAACGTCACAGTGTATGACAAAAATGGAGACGTTGTGAGTCGCAATAACGAACGAACATAGAGGCTTAGCGACTGATAAAAACAGGGTGGGACGTGGTACGAGAATACGTATCCCGGTGTCCGTTGCGATATTCCTGCCCATGTATATCAATCCAATTTTGAACCCAACACTCAATGGACCGAGGAGTTTGCGCAGGGGCATGAAATTCGCAACTACTGGCAAGGCGTGGCCAAGAAGCATGGTGTTTATGATCGCTTGAAAACGAAGCAGAAGATCTTGAAGGTGGAATGGATTAACGAAGAAGCCAAATGGAAATTGACTATCCAGGATTTAAATACTGACAAGGTGAGCTATCTGCCCTTTAACTTTGCCTTTGACAAAACAATAGGGACTAATTTAGGATAAAGCTGTATGAAGAGAAAGTGGAATTCGTCATATCCGCCATAGGTCACTTTAATGCCTGGAAACTTCCAGACTACGAGGGTATTGAATCCTTCAAAGGACCACTCTTCCACTCATCAAACTGGGATCACAGTGTCGATTTGAAAGGAAAACGCATTGCTCTCATTGGCAATGGTGCTTCTGGTCTGCAAGTGCTACCATCTATACAACCATTAGGTAGCCATATCGACCACTACGCTCGCAATCGTACCTGGGTTGTGGACTCGTTCGGTGCAACAGGCGTACGCAGACTAGAACCTAATCTATTCAGCGAAGAAGACAAGGAGTCATTCAAGGACCCACAGAAATATCTCGAATACCGCAAGAAGGTCGAAGCAGACTACTTCCGCCGCTTTGGAGTCATTTTCAAGAACGATCCGCAAAACGCCGAACTTCGTGACAAATGGACAGAACTTATGCTTCGACGCGTGGACCCTACTCTAGCGGACAAGATTATCCCCGATTTCCCGCCTAATTGTCGACGTCCCACTCCTGGACCGGGATATTTGGAGGCCCTCTCCAAGCCGAACGTGAGCTATATCCAAGATCGGATTCAAAAATTCACCGAAAAGGGCATTGTCACCGTGGATGGAATTGAGCGGGAAGTGGATGTGGTGATTTGTTCTACTGGCGCGCATATCGACATGGCGCCACATTTTCCCATAGTCGCCAATGGAGTCAATTTGCAGGATGCGTGGAAGCCTGACGGTCTCTACGGGTATCCTCTTACCTATCTCGGTATTACTGCGCCGGGTGCTCCTAATATTGCTTGGATTCTGGGTCCAGCATCTGCCGGTTTCAGTGGTACCGTACCAAACAGTGTCGAGAATCAAGTGACTTATATCGCTAAAGTCATTCGCAAACTACGCAGCCAGGGAATTGCAAGTATCGCACCTTCTTTTGATGCTACGAATGAGTATCAAGAGTATGCTGAGCAATTCTATCAGCGAACTGTATGGACAGGAAACGATGATTCGTCGGAGGGCAATAAGAATTGCTCATCGTGGTACAATGGTGGTATTCCTGGAGGTCGCGTAGTTGGTCTGTTTCCCGGTAGCGCTGCTGCCGTGAACTACATATTGAGAGACCCTAGATGGGAAGACTATGAATATACATACACGAGCAGAAGTGGCAATCGGTTTGCTTGGTTTGGTAATGGTTGGACTACTCGAGAGAGCTCGCCTAATAGTAGTGTCAACTGGACACCACATCTGAAGGACCCGGCGGCGATTGATTTGAGGACACATTTTGAGGGCTGGTGGGATGTATAGTAAAGTTGAAAATAGAATCTTTCAAATAGTTTAAGTTGAGTGGAGATAATAAATTATGGTACGGTCAATTGTTACGTTGGTAATAAGCGTATATCTGATGTATCACCTTGATTTACTTGCACGTCTCGTGTTATTTATGTAAAGAATATTATTGTGAGTACTACTTATCCCTATTTTTTATTCATCCTTTGTAGTACTCACAATGAATGCGCGAGATAACCCTCATTACATTGATAGAAAGGTTACCCTAAGTGTAAAATTACAACAATACCAAGAAAAAATACATAAATTACATACTATCACATTGAACGCAAGACGCTCGTAGAATGGCGTGACCATGATAGGCAGCCCAGAAACACTCGAACTGGAATAATAATACGGAAATCTTGCCGGGAGTTAAGGACGTAGTGGGAGGATTATTGGCTCAAAGAGATTGCGTATATTTGATTTTTATAGAATCAAATCAATAAATTAATTGTTTCAACTAATCCTTGCCCTAAGCACTTGTCTACTTTCTGAATTGATCATCCCTCGAATGCAGCCAAACTTTTGTATGTAGAGTACATGTCTACCTCCTAACTATCATCTAAAGCTGTATCACTATTTTCCTGTCTAGTCAGGTATCTATGATAAATGCAAAATCGTAAACATATACATCGAATGTAGGTACGAGCCCTGTTAACGAGCAGCAGTTCCTTTGACATCACCCTTTCTCAAATCGACCACAATCCTCTTTCCACTCACCTCGCCACTTCTCAACAATTCCAATGCATCATTAACCCCGCTCAAACCGCCTTCATCTCTAATAACCACTTCCGGTGGGATCAATTCTTCAGACTCCAACAGCTCCTCCAGCCATCTCACCAACCCTTCACCAACCTGTGGCGACTCGTGGAATATTTTAATCGGCACGGTATGATAGACTATACCCGCCTTTTTCTCCTTTGGTGAACCAGTAAGACCTAACAAATGCGATCGTGGCCTATTATCCCCTTCATTAGGCTGAGATAGTGCCTTTTCTAGAATAGTCGCTGTTTCACGTCCGACAATGTCAATGGCAAATCGTAATTGACCGCCTGTGACGCCTCTAATTATATCCACGGCGCGATCGGTATCGTGTCTGTCAACTAGAATATCTGCGCCGAGAGCATGCAGTCTTCGTCCGTGTCGGGCGATATCTGCTATGCATATAACTTTTAGTCCGCATAATTTTGCGATCTGTAAGGCTATGTAGCCTGTAGTTGTAGATGCTATACGCCGTTAGCTTTGATGTCCTGGGTAGGAGTGAATACGAATTACGTACCTCCCCATATAGCGATCCAATCCCCCCTCTGCACTCGTTCAGCACCTGCCTCGGACGAAGGAAGACATTCCGAGCGAATATCCTCGGGAATCTTCTCCGCATCTACAGCCTTCAGTATAGTCCTCAAATCCGGCCCAGGCACACTCTGCGCAAGCCCAAAATCCAGACCAAACGAAACTCCTAATGCCAACACCGCCGCCACATAAGCAACACCTATAGATGCTCCGCCATGTATCGATGTCGTTGACGGGATCTTTGCCGCATTATAGTGTGTAGTCACTGCGTATTCCTGAAAAGCGGCTTTTCGAATGTCGCGGTAATCTGTGGAAGGGACGAGGACGAGGTCGCCATTTTGTAGGCGGGAAGATGAGGAGGAGGTTTTGATGACTGTGCCAGCTAAGTCGCGACCGAAAACCCAGGGTAAACTGGGGATGCCAAAATTAAAGGCACTATTTCAAAGGTCAGTCATTTGTTAGTCCTGATTATGAGTGAATTCAACATACGGTGCTTTCCAGTCGATTGGATTCAAGCCAATAGCCGAAACTTCAATGAGTATTTCGTCCTGGTGAAGTATAGATGGAACCGCGTGATCCGTGACAAGTGTATATTTCTCTTTTATAGCATTTAGAAGAAGCGCATTCTGTGTCGTGGCAAGTTGATCATCAACTGGAACAGGCTCTGTATTTTGTTCCGAGTTGGAAGATTTAATTTCTGCAGTCTCCGTATATACTTCTTTCCTTATAGTTTTCTGTTCTTCTGTAAGTGGTAGCGGCTGTAAACTGCCGTTCCTCAAATATGAATCATTTCTCGAATCGAAATCATGATGTTTGTGCGATATAGAATCGGTCGTTACCCATGTAGTCGTCGTTGTCGCCATTTTGATTATATTCTTTTTCCAGATTGATATCGGTCGCCGAAATCTGCGATGAAATCTGTCCTCCCGATTTTCCTTCATGTGTATGTATGTGTTTATACAATCAAAACTGGATTTCTAATCGTGCACGTAGTGGCGATGTGATCGGATAGGTTAATTAATAACGACACTGATTACTCATATGAGAACATCGGGTTAACTCCGGTAACAGGAGTCTATATGCGAGCTTGAAATGTGGGCATATTGACCTAACTCGTTCAAGCATTTCAAGGCCCAGTAAACACGTTGCGATATAGGAGGATGAAAAAAGCTAAGATACTTTTTGTCGCGTCATTTTTGTCTAGATTAGATCTATTACCCCAAGATAAGCAGACTGGACGTATGAAATGCGAGTATATAAATTACATGCTTGGTATGATCTTCACTGACAAGGATGACAAAGGCGGAGCAGTTCCACGCTTGTATGAAGAGGGGACTATATGTCGTGATTGCGCTCAAATCGAAGCATGGCAACTGCAGTGGCTGTGATTCGGTCAAATGGCCGTCGCTAAGTATCCTCGGAACTTGGGTATCTTTATTTACTGTAAAACAAGAGATAGATAGTGAACTGGGCCAGTCGACAAAGAGACTGGCCAATTGTGGTGGTCCAAAGTGAGTCAGTGGATGAAGTGGCCTCGAAGATGCAAGAAAGCATAGTACATTGCAAACTACCGGGGACAAATTGCGTGATGTATCAAAAAATTTCCTATTTCGGGTATAAATCTACCATGTATCTGGTTTCTGTATTACGACGTATTAACAGCGGTATGGATTTCCAATACGGTATTACCAGTACATGTTATCGTACTACCCGTTAATTAGGGCTTGGAGGTCACCTGAACTGAACATTTGATTTCTATCATGATACCTGATATCCAAGCTCATCTTAACATCAAACTGCATTTCCTAAAGTCATGGCTCCATAATGGGGTCCGTGATGCTCAGGTTTAAGTCATGAGCTACAGTGACTTTCCAGACAGAAACAACTTGAAACATGGTGACAATAAAGATAAGAATGAACAGACTATACGAGACTTTACTTGTCAAACATAATGATATATGGTTAACCTAAAGTCTCTGTTAGCTTTCGAGCATTGAGGTATTCGTGAATAGCAGGAAAGCACCATGGTATGTGACAACGGCCAAAACCTGTATTGAGCTATACAACTAGGCGCGCCTATCTACAGAGCATTTCGAGTATAAAGAGGAAAAGGAGGGAGAAAAAACATGACTCTCCTTCGCGCTGAGCCGGTCTTTGTATACTGCTCTGGAGTTCTCTTCGAGCTCTCCCGCTGTGTAAAGGTTGACCACAAGGTAGTCATCGTTCTGGACGGTATCGATCAACCTCTGAAATTCGTCCTGGTTTTCTTTGGATAACTCTTCCCAGTGTGGGCTAACAAGGATATTAATGTTGTCCACGCGACGCTTGCTTCTCTGGTCGATGGGTGACTTGTCCTTGAATGTCGTGATGACTCTGGCTCCCTCTTTCTCACCGAACATTGTGACGGTGGTGCGCTAGTTTGTACTGGACGAGATGGCGAAGAGAAAAAGTGATAACAAAAAGACAGTGACCAACCGTGGTGAGAGGTGAAGAATAAGAAGAAGAAGGATGAGGAGTGGAAGTTGTTTTTGAGTAGAGTGAGATGGTGGAAATGATGTGAGATTTCTGGAAGATGGGTTGAGGAGTCTCTCAGTGTTTAGACTGCGGATGTTGCTTTTGCGATTAACTTTTGCGTAAATATAGGATGTTCCTTTATGTGGACGGGGCTTCCCAATATGGCACCGCTTCCAAATGTGGCATTCTCTTGCCTTTGAGCCCTATCTCGAGATAGGCCGGGAAAAGCCTCATGGCACGTACTTGTACGGGAAGCTCTCCCACGTGCCGCAGAGCTTCAGAACTGCCAAGCCTGTATGGGTGGCAGGTTGTCACATGGTAGGGAAGTCTTGCTACCTGGATGCCTGCCAATGTTACTACTACCATGAAATCTGAGATCCTCATATTTGATTATACGTCTCCAAGGACGTCTGAGTTCCCATTTAAACCTTGTTGACAGCATAGACGGCATGCTTCTCATGATTTCCAGTCAATATGATTTGTGTACTCTATGTTGCATCGAGGATCAAACTTTGATATGCCACGGTCTATTAAGAGCTCGATACAGCACTACTTTCGACACATTAACATTTTGCAAATCTATAGCAAAGCGTTTTTGCCAATTATACATATCTACATCGGAAGATATAAACAAGCATCTAGATCAAGATGGATATTTTCCTTGTTTCTCAAGTCGTTATCGCTCGATGTTTTGACTATATCCTCACTTGACCTGTAGTCATTCCGTCTATGGTAGCTTTAATTGGAAGTGTACTGTGTATCGGGACGAGCTTCTTTCCTGCAACAGAGAAAAAAACTCTGCTGGATCTTAGAGCCTCGATGTACCACCGGTCTTTTGAGGATCTTTGCCTTTATCGGTCTCAGACATCCAAATATATACGATCATGGTAGCCATCAGTCACGAAGAACACCAGTCTTTAAGGTCCTGTTCAAAGTTGCAATTTGGTTCCAAGAAGCCCCAAACTGAATCAATAAAATAGAAGATTTCGATGAGCATAAATACAGTAGCATCTAGTCTACATACAACGGTACGGACTGTGCATCACTGAGACCGAAAATAATAGACACAACAAATGCGTACGACACTGGAGGCTCTTCTCTACGACATTTGAATCCCAGTCCTGACCGAGCTAAGCCTGATACTCTTATCAGAGGTGAGTCGCAGTTCTTGCATCTAAGAGTGCATACAGATTCGCTCAAAACTGTCAATGAAGAAGATGATTAGAGTCGTACGCATACTTACGAGACAGGCAATTGTAGAGCACTAATAGCCGGACATTGTGCAAGCAAGATGCAGGCAAATAGACGAGATGTGTTCATCCGTGAATCACTCATGCCAAGGAGTAGGTTGATATTGCCACTTATGACTTTTCATTGACAGGACATTCTAAAGTGAAGTATGACTTCAAGTCAGAGTTTACGTTCAATATCAGTATACTATGCTTTAATCCAAAACAGTATGAAAAGGTGAATAACCCAATAATGTACCAAGTTATCTAGCTATTTTTACTCAGAATCAATGAATTGCTTTAGTTTGTCCATAGTCTCATATTTGGGTCTGAGTAGGCTGTGTGTACCTTGTATTTATCGAAGTACTGGAGATGTATTCCGGCGTTAAATTGGAACAAAGAAATGTGTAATCAAAGGCTGGGCTAGCCTGACCTATTAATTCTCTGCTTGCAGATGAACAAAGGAACTTCAATACGCCATGCCAGAAGCGAGCAGCCCTTTCTTTGTTTGCGGTCGTCATCGTCGGAGTCTGGATCCAACTTATTACCTCAAGTAATACATTCTAATCTTGGCTAGAATTGGTGCACGGCAGTCGAGATCTGAACATTCTATCTAAAAAAAAGATGACGATGAACAACGTCAAAGAACATGTGCAAGCCGCTGCACACTCGAGATATTCAGACGTAAACCTAACCTCGGGTAACGCTAGATTTCGCCGAAACTGTCAAATGGCTCAAATTACCAAGGGCATGGCTGAGATGGATAAATCTAGACAGCAGTATGATAATCCGAGTTTCATCCACATTTTTTTTTGGATCAATCGGAGCATCGTCCGGATGAAGAAGGTGATCACTGGATTCTTGATGCAACATTGCAACCTTGTTCGTTTTTCTGTTCTTGAATAACCTATTATTGAAGGCGAACTACCATGCATGATTCGCCAGATTTGAAAGATGCATTTGACATTCGACACAGGGTAGTTCGACTCGGTGGTTACACATATGTTGCCTCGAAACACATGTACGTACTCGAAGCTGGTAAACAGTTACGTAGCACAGCATACAAACCCGCAGAGAATTAAAGCGGTGTCCCCGCGTGCGTAGGAAGGCGACTTGTTTTGCTTTTGTTTTTCTGTGTGACATTGCCCCCCTCAGCGTTAAGTGTCAACTTATCCGTGAGATATGATTAGAAATGCGTCCATTGGTGTGTTACACAATCTGACCATATGTATTGTGTGAAATAGACCAGGGAATCAGCTTGATCTATGCGCTCCATCAGAGGATTGGTTCCATTACGTATAATCACCCGTTACGGGCTCGTCTGTAGAGTCTTCTCTGGACTGATMCCCATYCCGGAGCCCGCCGATGCAACAACGAAGAAGATATGTAAGAGAGAAACCGACAGCCCGCTACGTATCTAACAGCGCTGATCAACGCGCAACAGTTTTGCTGAGGTAAAACGAAATGCTTAATATATTGACGCTCTGTATTTAAGTTTTAACTAGGAAACTCACATAAGACTTTTCACTGAAACTCACTATGTAAGAAGAGGCTCGAGTCACAGGTCAACATAACTATTAACCGAGTGAAGGTGATCGACATCTAGATTCTTCCTTTTTTCCTTCTCTCCTCTTTATAAATCCTTCCAATGGCCGGGCGAACATACCGATTACCCAGTTGGGCGAATGTTGCGATTACATAATCAATAAGACCAGAAAAAAATGCTAAATATAAACAGAAAAAAACCAAGCGAAGGAATACAGAGCTGGGTGATTTGACGAACCACGGTTGAGGGCGAGTAAGGGTCTGTTGGTTACACATATTACAATTTACTCGATATCACACCTCTTAGGAGCAGAGACATGCTACGGCTATTACCTTCATTCTTCAAGGTTGGGGGCGCAATCCTAGGCTTCCGTCCAGCTGTGCAATTGCTAACTGCCCGGTGCGAATTGATTCATCCTGAAACAATAGTAAAATATAAACAACCTTGCAGGAATCGGCACGTGAAGAGTTTATTATATGATTGTATGACAGCACTGACGAGCCCATCGGGGCTTTGAAAAGTGTGTCTTAAATCGAGCAAATGCCGAAGGGGGTACTCGTTGCCCTCCTCTTCATATGGCAAGTTCAGCCGTACGGGTGAGTTTTTTACACGCTAGACCTGCAGAGAACGTGCCTCGATCACTTCTCATGCAGCAACTGCTTAAACTTCAGTGGACCTTTTCTACGTTTCGATTGAGGCTTTGCACTTTGGGAGGCTTGTACGATATAGGAATGCCGTGGACTTCCCGCTCGTGCTGAGTTTTGGCTGTCAAAGCTGCTTAGGATAGAAGCTAGGGAATCAGGATCAACCGGTTTATCTTATCTGGATTAGGGTTTTCAGGTGCAAGTGGGGCTCGATGTTTGATATACTCCATATTCTGTAGCCAATGAACCTGCAGTAAAACCGCCAAAAGCGGGAACCTGGAGGATGCTTTTCTGATTGGTCAGACCGGGTCGTTTAACGCAAACGGCTTGCACCATACAATCCAAGACTCGAAATTATTTTATCGTACGTGGCCACAATTATTTTTCGTGCAGGGTACGAACTACCTGCTGAACAAGCGATGCAAGCTGTAAAAGCTGGCTGACAGGCTTTGGGCTACCATATGGCATATGGCATATGCTAGCTATGCCTACCAAGCTGAAACAAGAAAACGGGCTAATTAAGTCGCGCTGCCTTAAAAGAGCCAAGGTTCAGGCAACCTAATATATTGCTGAACCGCTCAGAGCGCTCCCCAAGCGAGTCCTGTCTGGTCTTGTCTGGTCTTGTCCAAGACGACTCAACATCAAGTCAAGGGAACTACCTAATCGACTACGGAGTACATACGGAGTTATTCTAATATGCATCTCATAGAACGTTCTTAAGTAGCTTCATTATTAATCGTAGTATAGTCTAATGGCTATGACTCTATGCCTCCGTAGCGTAAATAGCAATCGTTAAATAAGACTAGGAAAGAAATAAAGCGCTAAAATAAACATCAGGCGACACTTTATCTTCACCTTCCTATTGCGTGCATGGGAGTTTTCAGCTCGAAACCTTGGTCAGAAATGGCCTCAAACAGACTCACCATCCTGGTGGCCGTCTGACAGGACAGAGTCCGTTAGACGAAAAGCGGAAATGCCCTTCCGGGATCTTCGTCCTTGGCAGTGCAGAGCAGTGTATTGACGTTACSGAGCCATACCGAACCATTCACTGCTTTTGGTATGGGCTTGGCGGGGCATATGTGCACATACGGTAAGCTCCAGTACTTGTAACTAGCGCATACAGATACTAGTCCCAACATCCCAAGACAAACCAAGACAAACCAAGACAAACCCTGCGAAGACTAGCTAAAGTCAAAATAGAGGGAATTTCCAACGGCCATACGGATGGCGGAAAGAGTCGAAAATCTTGAATCCTGGACTTCTTCCATTGTTCTTTTCTGCTTCTCCCGCCGAATTCAGTTTCAGCAAGCCACTAAGCCAGATTAGGAAGGGCACCTATAGCCGCCCGGTTCGTGCACGAGATCAACGTGGTGAAGATTCTGAAGAAGAAGGAAAAGCAAAGATGAATAGTGTCAAGCTCCTCGTCAAAAAGAACTTGATATACATCACTCGGACTCTGCTTGTTCTTCATGGTTGAGGCTCTGTGATGGTCGATCCCCGTCGGGTCAGGGGCCCCTCTGCAATGGGCCGCTCTGGAAATGGCGACTTGTGGCTATTCTTGCATTCCAGAGTCACCGCTAGTAAAGTATAAGACGGCCCACTAAGACGCTGGCGAATGGCAGATGCGAACAAGCTTCAATATTTATACTCTGTCCTGAGGACTCCGTGGTCCTGTATGCGTGTAACAAGTACGACGTACTATGTAGTTACGTGAAGAAAGTTAGGAACTAACCGAGATAAGGTAAGCACAATTGAGGCTACACTGGTCGCTTTGCTCGTGCTATTGTCTTTATTGGGCTAGTCTAGGCGCTACTCACTCCAGGAGCGGTATAGTGTCTTGGCGGCTACAGCGTTCCCGTGGTAATTGGGAAGGAGCTCATCATGATCCGAACGTTGAGGGAAGGTGCTGTGCCCAATCATGTCCACGTATCGCTTACTATTTCGGGACTAGCGTACGGACTCCGGTACGTACAGCTCTCACTCCTTCAGTTCACCCTACCCTTCCCCTCCACGAACATTCCGACACACCACTCAGCCCGAAAGAGAAAATGGGGGACCATGCGGAACGGAAAAAGAAACGCGAAAAAAAAAAAGTCGAACAAGCAGGTGTGATGACTCATCCGGTTGGCTACCTTTTCTGGGCCCTGCCACTCTCCTGCAGCCTCGTTGTGAACGATGAACGCCAAGTCAGCTACGGAGTAGTCAAGTTACTAACTAGCCAGACACTCAATCGCTGTGCTTTAAGATCAAAGACCTGAGCTGATTGAGGATGGATTCCCTTCCAGCAAGTGGCAGCAACAACCAATGGATGATGAATCGTAAGTTCATCCTTGGGGCCACGACTCCCGTTATCAGTTTCAGACTACGTAGAGTGCTTACGATCAATGTTGATGTTTAGTGCCCATTGACATGCAGCCTTCTTCATCTCTACGTAATATGCCGCCGTAAGTCGTTGGCTTGCTGATGATGACCGTGCTGGTCCGGGTCGAAACTACCCCCCGACGCTCCGCTCAGCGAATGATGTTTAGGATCTTCCTGTTTTGAGATCCTCCCTTGATGCCCCGCCTAGTGCCGTCACTAAAGTCTAAAAGAGAATGGGCTCAGAGCAGGAAAGTGAGAAAAAAAAAAAAGCAAAAGCGACCTCCGTTCAGACCCAAGACATTGACAATCACTATCTTATTTGATGGCTCCGCCCCGGATCCAACCGAATCTTGAAATGCTACGGCGCTTCCTCGGCCATGTACGTAGTTGGACGGACGTACGTACTAGCCGGTTCAAACCTTTATTTTTCGTCCAAAAATGCATCCCGGTATCGCTTAGTCGCGCCCAATCACGTCGCGGTCCCTGATCGTTGTCTCAAACTCAAGATCATCATTGTCTGGAAAGAGTCAAGGCCACATGCAATAATTACTTAAAAGCCACCCTAGCAAGATTAGCAGCACACCTGGACTCCGCCACGAGTGCGTTGCCAAGCGGCCCCAAACGAGACATAGAGCCACATGGTTTTGCACCAGCTGAAAGAAGGGCCTTTGGCTGTGGAGATTCCAGCCTGTGGGCAATGGGCTTCTTCGTCGAATGACAATGGCCCAAGCAATTCGGCCGTAGGCGGTACTATCCTGGCCTTGCGAGCGCCTGGCACGAGGTTAGTCATAACCGATTACTCACCTGCTAGGCTGCTATATACGCATTGGAACTCAATTTGGCCCTGGAATGAATGGAAACACTAAGGCTGTATTGATCCGCCCAAGCGCATAGACATTTTGGTAGCACACTTGACCCGGATTCCATCATGGGCCATTCAAGTGTATCTACTTCTTGGCCCTACATGCTGTAGTATAAGGTTAAACTAGTACTATATAGTATTGATATGTCCAATCGTCTAAGCCAACGAGAACGAGCGAGGGGAAACTAGAGTTCAGCACTCTTCATCCTGTTTCAGGGTCGACATCCCATTACCACTGCCATCACCGTCATCATCATCAGCTGCTCTGCACATCCAATTCAACTGTCTTGGCGACCATTCACTTCAACGACGCCCAGAATCTTTCTTTTCTCCGGACATATGCAACGTACAACAGTTGAGGCACCAAAATACAGCCGTCAGCCTGAGAGGCTTCAAACCTCGCCAAACACACCCTACCGATTAACCCAGTCATCACAATTGAATCGCTCAACAACTTAATCTCCTCGAAGATTTTTTGAAGCAGCCCTCGCATTATTTGCCTTTCTGGACTTTGACTACACTCTTACATAATCATATCAACCTGCGACATACATAGTCATAAGTAGTGAAGGATATCTCGAAGCTTTTCAAAGCCATCACCGTGCGAATCTGGACCATTAAACATTGACGGATTTGCGCAACATCGACCTTTCAAAATTAATCTAAAGCAAGAGTAATGCCTGGCCCTGGAGGAGGTCCGCCCCGAAAAAGCCATACCAAGTCGCGAAATGGGTGCCGGACCTGCAAGCGAAGGCATATCCGTTGCGACGAAACATTCCCTCAATGGTGAGTCTTTCGGCAACAGGAACAACCCAGTTTCAGCTGATTGATATATCTAAAGTCGCAACTGTACCAAACATAACTGCAGATGCGACTACATGGACATACAAGCAGCTCGTGATGAATCAACACCAACAGCAGCAACCACCCCTCCGAATCTTATGCTAACGCCAGAGATCGATGCCGAGATTGAGCAATGGCGAACGACAGGAGTTCCTCCATTTCCAGAGCTAAATTTCACCCCTCGCAGTGATTGGCATCGTTTCTCAAAGTCTACTTTGCGACTCATTTATCACGTTGCAGGGTTGTCGATTGACTTTCATCGTCGAGGTCTTGGTGAGACGACTGTTTGGTCCCCCCATATTGTACGGTTAGTACCAAACCTCGTTTTGAGATAACAAGTAAGCGGATGGATTTGATAACAATCTTTACTGTCTAATAGACTGCTCACCATTGCCGTTTCGAGTGATTTTGTCATGAGCTCGATTCTCGCCCTTTCTGCATTACACATGGCATATGTAACTGGAAGCCAGGAGACCTTGAATCTTTCTTATCATCATCGGAAAACTGCCTCTAAAGGTTTACAAGCCGCGCTAGGGACGTTTTCGAAAGAAAATTCTGACGCGATACTGGCTGCTTCGCTTGTCCTGTCATGGCAGGCGACTGATTKGTAAGTTTCCATACTATCTTGACGAGCTGGTACTAATCTCGAATTTCCAGGGCCTCCGTGTCTACTCTACAGAAGGGAATATTATTTGTAAGGATTAATCTACCACGCGGACGAGAATGTTATTTGCTAATGCTGATTTTATAGGTTCTCGATTCGATGCACCCATCCTGGAAAGAGACGTCAGAAATAGCCCAAATTCTGGAAAGCCAAAGAATATTACGAACACGAGGCTTGACAGCAAACTCCGAAAATCCTGCAAATGGAACGTTTCAACCAGGAAAAATCGATAGCACAATTGCTGATCTACATCGATCCCAGGAACGTCTACAGCATATTCCAGAATTTTACGATACAATAACAGAGTTGATTGGTTTTGTGAAGCAAGTACGCAGCGAAGTACCATTTCAACCCAAAGTCGCATTTTCACGATTACAGTCTTTGCGAGCATGGATATTCTGGCTGCCCACCAAACTACTCCGAGGCGGCGAAGGGGATCTGGGCGCGCTTGCTGTTTTGTCGCATTTTTATTCGGCTGCAC
This sequence comes from Talaromyces amestolkiae, assembly GCF_001896365.1. NCBI lineage: Eukaryota > Fungi > Ascomycota > Eurotiomycetes > Eurotiales > Trichocomaceae > Talaromyces > Talaromyces amestolkiae. The sequence goes on along the minus strand of NW_024468039.1, from coordinate 614,529 downwards.
TTGTCTTGGAGCCATTTTTTTCAGGTCTGGAAGGCTCGTATCTTGGTTGTATGGCTTTGAACTTGATAGAGACTATCGATGTTATCTTACATTCCCGACAATCCAGGTTTCCAGCGTCTCATATAGCACAATTAGCAACTGCACTGATGGACGCACCTCGACATACAGTCAACGACTACAAAACGGCTATTCAATGGACGCCTCTGATACCCAATCACGGCATGAATCATATGATGCCGACGCCGCCTACTCCTTATCGTCAATTCGATGAATATCCATCTTCTTCATCTTTCGTGACCAGCACACCGTACACACCAACCACCATCTCCTCTTTTGGGCATGCAGTCACGAGCCCACCAACTTTCCAACAACCTTCCCATTCATATAGATCCAGCGTCAATCTCTCGTCGTTTTATATGAATCCCACAGTGCCGCAGTCGACGGAGTATTATGATGATTCGCTCTCGGACTATAGTCGACCGGGGACAATTGAACATTCACCTGCGTTTTCGTCGTATGGGAATGAGTATATTCATGGCTTGCCGACGACGGAGGCTCCGGGTTCGTTTCATCCGGGTATGATTCATGATGGGAATTCGGGTTCTGTGCCTCCTGAGCTTTGGACCTAATACAACGACAGGCCATTTATGAGATTACATCATGACAATGAACATGCAGTTTGAGAAAAACCCTATGGCTCTTGATACGTGGGAAGACTAGCTCCGGGAACCCTGATCTGTCCTGATAGCCCAGGACGACGAACCACCTGCGACACTCACCATTTTTGAACAACTTTGAAAAGAATTTTATTCATTTCCTTTGACTATATTACAACAAGAAAAACGACTTTAACCGTTAGATTACTTGTTTCCTTAGCTCGGGCGTTCACAACAGGTTGATGGTGCTTTAAACGGACGGACGGACGGACGGCGATGGGATAAATAGGCGAACAAAAAATACTGTGGCAAAGGCGCATCGCATCGCATCAAGCATTTGACTGGGAAAGACTTTTTACGCTTTATGATTATCCTTTCAGTGTCACTTAAAGATATTCCGGGATACGACTTTTCTTCTCCCTTTTCATGTCATTTTTACATGTCAAATATATAGTTTCAAGACTGGTACATGGTTACCAGAATGAACTTTCTTCGCTTCAATAAGGCAGTATTTCTGAGGACCCATCAATGATCATGAATATATCGATACTCAATGTCATCTTCAAATGAGTATATACTATGTACATAAGTAGGTGTGTTTGTATTGTTTGCATGATCATCAAGCTGTACGACCCATTCGGTCTAGCGCTATACATCATTCGGAAACTAAACAAAGCTCTGGAACTTTAATCAAGGCGAGCTTCCATCTGTCATCTTGCTCTCTTACACTGATTCATAGGATCTGCAAAAATAAGTTAATCGCCCTAAAAGACAGCCTGCTATCATATCTACTCATTTGCTAGACTAGCATCTACGCCGGAATTTCGGGGATCAGAAACAGCTACCGTTTTCAAACTCGGCGATAATACATTATTACCAAGCAACGAGCTTGCACGTGACAGCGTAACCAGTCGCAACTACCGCTCCGTCGATAGTCTGGTGCATTGAAAGAAAAAGAAGTGAAAAGATTATCACAAAGAGATTACAAATATGGCCGACGGTGGAGGTTGGAGTACCATCGAGTCTGACGAGGTGAGCGCCAATCCCACTTTGCCCCGACGCACGGCATCTAACTTACTCCTCATCTAGGGCGTCTTCACATCCTTGATCGAAAATCTAGGCGTCAAAGGCGTACAATTTGAAGAGCTCATCTCTCTCGATGCGGACACGATACGTTCACTGAGGTTCGTCGCCCCGCTTCCCTGCTAATTGACAGGGTTCTGTCTGACCGAAACAGCCCCGTATACGGCGTCATCTTCCTCTTCAAATGGATCGGCGGCCCAAGCCACAACAGCACCTCCCCGGCCGACGGCACATACGACCAAACCGCCTCCTCGGAACAAGGCCTCTTCTTCGCGGCGCAAACCATCCAGAACGCATGCGGAACCCAAGCCATCTTATCCGTGATCCTGAACCAAGACACACCAGCATCAGGAACATCATACCCAATAGAAATCGGATCCGATTTATCCGATTTCAAAAGTTTCACACAAGGATTTCCATCGGATTTGTTAGGTGAAGCGCTCTCGAACTCAGAGCCGATTCGCACCGCGCACAACGCGTTTGCGCGCGCAAGCCCGTTTGTAGATGAGACGCAGAGAACGGCGCAGGATGAGGAAGGGGATGTCTATCATTTCATTGCATATACGCCCGTAAATGGGAAATTGTACGAACTAGACGGCCTACAACCCTTCCCCATTAGCCATGGCGAATGCGATAATGAGTCGTTTCCTGAGAAGGTTATCGAGGTTCTGCAGCGTCGGATTGCGCGGTACCCGGCTGGTGAGGTACGGTTTAACCTCATGGCTGCGGTCAGGGATCTGAGGATCAGAGCGCGGGAGTTTGGGGATGCGGAGTTATTGGAGCGCGAGAATGCGAAAAGGAGGGCGTGGGCTTGGGAGAATACATTACGGAGGTCGAATTTTGTAGGATTTATAGGTGAGGTTGCTAAGGGAGTGGTGCAGAAGCAAGTCAAGGATGGGAAGTATGAGGAGTGGATTGAGGGGGCGAAGAAGGAGACATTACGCAGGGCGGAGGCGAGGAGGAAGGGGTATTAGAGTTGGTTCTCTATGTAGTGAATGGCCTCTTTGTATTATATGATCGACATGAATGATTGATAATGATCGTATATATGTTCCACGACACGCCTTGGTAGTTTGCTAGAATCTACATAAGCAATAAGGTGAGGACAAACCTAACACATATGTAAAACTGGGTATATACGCTCTGTACAACATACAAATCCGTGCAATGAGTGAGTATGTAAACGCAAACACGGAATAAAATATCAGTAATTGATCATTCGCGGCTTGACAACCTCCAACAGCTCATCAGGTAACTCATTCTCACGAATGAGGCCCAGAGAGAGCACATCAGCCCAAAAGAAAAGCGCGCGGTCCTGCGAGTACGCTAGATAATCGAATTCGCTTTCTTCGGCTTCTTCGACAATTTTTTGCAAAAATTCTTGGCTGGCTGATGGATCAGGGGTTGACTCCACTGCAGAAGTAGAAGCATTATCAGCAGCAGCTTGGGCCGCCTCCTCTTCTTCCAATGCGGCCACTTTAGCCTGTACGATGCCCCATGCAACCCATTGAGCCGAATTGGCAACCCGCCACAACCGCGTTTGCCGCATGTATTGCTGTACTTCAGCTTCGGAGGTTTCTTCGTACAACTGTCTGTCCTGTGGGCCGTCAGAGGTCGTCGCTGATAGGCTCATGGCTGGTGCATCGAGGGAAAATGGCGCCAATCGCGGCGTGGGAATGGATGATGGTGCAATATCTGGCGTGGCTAGTGGAGAAGTCCCCATGCCTTGTTGCTGAGGTCGATGGTGGTAGACGTATGCGGAGATGAATCGGTATTGCTCTTCTGGCGTTGGATATGCACGTGTGTTGCAAGCCCAAGACCGTTCGGCGTCGTGATAGTTATAACACCATTCAGTGAAATGATTTGCAAATTCTAGGGCAGGTACATTGGCTGCCGAATATTCAAAATCTATTACAACTAGTTGTTTGTGGGAATTAGCCGGCAGTAATAATGGAGATTGTTCCTCAGGTTCGAGTCGAAGAAGGTTGCCATATTGGGTCTGAAACAGAAGTCAGCATTGATTGCACACAAAAATCAGGGGGGACCGTACATCGTTATGAGCAAAAATCAACTGTCGCTTGACCTCTTTGATACCACCGAGATGATCAAACAACCAAAGTCGATAATTTTCTACAGCTTTTCGGAAAGTCGCCCACGGTACACCACATATCAAACCACGTTTGCGCCATGGCTCTGATCGATCTTGACGGTCTAGCAGAATTTCCTTGTCCAGCCAAGAAATCACTTGCTCGCAGCGATCGACCCATTTGTCCCAGTTCCGGAACACAGCTGGTCCATTCAGACGTTCGTTTTCGAGCAGTTCAATCCCATCATGAAGCTCTCTCATACGTTTCGCTATGTGTCTTGAAGTCTGAGGGTTGCGTAACTCTTGAGGTGTTAACGGATGAGCGTTGAAGAACTCTTCGAATCTTCCATTTTTAAATGTGCCGAGTACTCGTGGTCCAATATTCTTCTTTCCCAGTCGACGAAGGATCTGAAGTTCTCCATCTCGATCGATGAGATGTTCTACTTGCGGTCCGTATATACGGAGAAGGAGTTTGCTAAGACACTGTTAGCCTAACGAAGATCAGTCTGTGAAAGAGGGTAGCATACGGAGGAGGCCTTCTAGGAGCCAGCTTTTCAGTCCCATCAGCATTGGGTGTCGGAGGCGAAGGTGGCGGCGGCTTCACAACGTAGACCGCATTGGTAAGTGCGCCACTGAGACGAGTAATTTCAAGATCCGCACTATCGTCCATAGAAACTCTGCGCCATCCCTTGAGCCGCAAAGTATGAATCAAACGTAAAATCTCCGCCTTGAATACCAACCAATGATGTTGGTCTTTCATATACCGATTACGATGATCGGAAGTGAGCGTGAGCTGATCCGTCGACACTGCACCGCCAGTATATGCCAACGTTTTGGAATTGTCCAGTACGGCATCGACACCAGGCACAACTGCATCATCAAAATAGTCCGAGTCGGAACCTGATCCTCTCCTTAGCCCTTTTGGTCTAGAACGATGTTTCTTCAACCGTCTGTGCTGAAGCGGACTCGTCTGATCCTTTGTCGCTGCGGCGTAGTGTTGAAGAATCGTCTCTAGCTGATCTAGCGCAAGTCCCTTTTCGGAACCAACCGAATGCCGTTTGCCCTCGAGATGGAGCGAGCCATTGCTGCTTGCAGCAACGGTTCCATCGATACTACCTCTCTGCCTACTCTGCTCCTGCTGGAGCCAGGTCAGGACTTGGCTAAACAGGGCTTGCTCAGAGGGCCGGCTGGCGGGTGTAATCTCTGTCTCATCATCGTCCTCATGCGCATCTAATCGGAGGCTAGAGACTTGGCTCTGAAGAGAATAGACAGGGGATGGTTGCAGAATAGGCGATCTAGCCGAAATCCTTTTGGCGATAGGTGCCCTGAACTGTTTTGTTGCCACTAAACCAGTGTTGTCTCCGGGATCAGTTGGAGAAATGCCTCGGTGAGACACGGACACAGTATTATCATTCGTACGAGATTCTGTGAGAGCGGTTAGCCTGGTAAAATGGGGTTGGTGAGTTCGCAAAAAAATAGCAAAATCATGTACAAATCTTACATCCTTCAGGTCCATACACAAACCAGGACCTTGGGACACATTCATAACGTACCAGACGAGATATTGTCAACGCTCTTATCAGTCTCGTGACCGGTTGCCTCAGGGGCAGGACTCGGCATTCTTTATGGATTGATAGAGAAGAGATTTTTGATGTTATTCGGGCAATCCATTCACATGCAGACGTTACACCAGTACATAAACCTCCAAGGGATCGATTTATCGATAGACCAGGGGTGCAACGAGTGCAAGAAGATAGGCAGTTAAACGAGGAGAAAGAGCTAGAGCCGATCCAGTGTTAGACGAGGGAACGAATTCACAAGCAAACCCCGCGGATTCAGGCTGGAAAAGTATTAGTGTTTGTAGTGGATACCCTAGACCAGATAACAAGCAAATATGGAAATGGCGCCGATGGCCGCGTGAGGACACAAGACTTTCACAATCGAAATGATAGAAAGATTAAAATGGTGTAGAAGCGTATAATAAACGGCGGGCTTTTTTAAAGAGAAGAAAAATGAAGATGAAAAAAAACACATAAAAGAAGCAAGTGCGTCTGTAAGCCCAGCAGGAACAGGCTCAGCGTCATCGAGGATCCGTATATGCAGCTCTGATTGGCCGTGTTTGCCGCTGATAGATTCGTGTGGCTAGTGATTGGCTGGGGTAGTACTGGACTGAACATGGCTTAGCGCTGTATCTATCACATGCAAGTACAGAGAAATACATAAATTACAACATCGTCACTTTACTCGAAGAATGAGGCCGAAGAGGTTAATGAAAACTTGCTTGAATTTCGATTCTCTGAGCTGCTCATCAGTTACCAATATCATGGCGATCCATCCAGCTCAATCTTGGGGATAAGACATCAAAGGATTGCTCCGATAAACCCAGAGACCTCATCCCACCCCTTACTACACACCACTGTGACATTAAACATATACTTGGAAGCAGTGACACTAACTACCTCCTCAAAGACACCTGCCTCCACTACACGCGCAAAATCCACCAATATGCGTTCCATGGGCCCATCTGATTTCTTACGAAAGGCGGTGAAATCAGAGTCTGCGTGGAGATTGTGCCAGATTATGTCGATGTCAGTGTCGTCGTGGACTGTGGAGCGCTGAAGGGGTTGATCAGTGTCGTATGGTGCTGGTGGGTTATGTTCTTTTTGTACCAAGGCTATATTAGCATAGACCGTAGGTGAAAGATATTTAAAGAGGGGGAAGAGCATACCGTTGACATCCACACATTTTTCGGCACTGCTTGTCACCGCAGATGAAGGTGCCGATGGAGTCGCAGCGGCAGTTTGCTGCACCGCCAGGCTCGCATCGTCTTTGGTTTCCACCATTGCAAACAATACGATACTTGGCGAGGGGTCCTTCGTTAGCAGGGCTGGTAGCGATGTTTTCTGTGGGGGCAGCCAGAGCTGTCAGAGTAAAAGAACTGAAGAGCGTTAAAGCAGTGAAGATGACGGGGGAGAAATGCATCTTGATGGATGAGTTGATGGTGGTGGTCAAAGTGCAGAAGGCAAGATGAAAAGGTTTATCTTTGGATGTTCGAGAACGTACTTGAAATGATGCAATCTGAGGAGGAGACGATGGGCCCTCTTTATAGACGGGCTCTAGATGAATGGAATGTCTTTCAAGTTGATTAATTGATGGAAGACGCTTTCATGTGAAGAAGGATAAAGTGAAGAGATGGAAGGACGATGAAGATGGATGGCAGACCAAACGAAACCCTAATGTGTCACCTGATTCCTACCATTCGTGAAACCAATATTGGAGGCCTGAGGTCTCAATCTTGACAAGCTGAGTCATGCAAGTAACCCTATTCAAAATCGAAGCACGATAAGAACAGATATACTGTCATGTGCCTATACAGACACATACAGCATGAGCCTTTTTAGTTACACTGCTACTGCAACCAGATCAAGTTTTAGTCAAAAGTAGCTTCTATGTACTCGGATATGTAACAGTCTCCCTCCTTTACGAGAATATAAGAAGACCTCTCGTCTGAGTCAGTGCTGTATCACAATCTTACGTAACTCGTAGTAGGGCGTTGCATTACTCACTTGCGAATATATACTCGCGTTGCGAAGCTGGAAGAATCATACAGTCGGAGACTATAAGTGCAGAAACATGTTACGTTCACTCGGCATGTCTGACAACCGTCCCTCTCATCAGGGGTATAAAGTAGAATCCGGGGTAGATTCGGGCTTGTGGTACGGTTGCTTCGGCGAGACATGGTATGGTTAGACAATTATCTAGTAAGGCATCGAAAGCGTTAAGAATATGCATTCAATGTAATTCAGCTATGGTACAACATCCAGAATGGCAAATATTGCGCCAGCCAGTCTTTATACTTCTTGTGCGTTATTTCGAAGGGACGACAAGGGGGAGAACAATGGGCAACCAAACGCCTGCCCGGGATATCACGTTAAAATATGCAAGTTGAAATAAATATGCAAGCGCCGAATGCATGCAGCAAAGGAAAAAAGCGACTGTATAGAGAGCGAAGTAGAGTGATATAAACGTAGAGGAATCTGTTCAGTTCAGTTACCACCTGTTGCCCATTCGACTACCTCAAGAGCTGTCATCACAAGCATCAAGGTCGATGGAAGAATCCTAGAAGTATACAGTTAGTATGTAATCCTTCATCAAGTCGGGCTTAACTTACCAGACAACATAACTCTGGAACAACAATTTAGACATTGCTCCCATATACACGTTGTTGATTTGACAGATTTGCGCCAGCTGGAGAGCGGATGGTGCTCCCGTGAGTAGGAAGCAAACAATGATAAAGATCGGGTCGTCGAGTATGCTAACCGGAGCATACTTCGCGAGGAGAGCTAGCAGAGGTGCCATTATCAACGTCGGTAGAAGCATTCTAGCAACTAGCGATGCAATGATGAGATTACGTTCCTCTTTGGAATTCTCTACCCCGTCCTCTAAATGCTCTTTAGGTAAGGTGTTCCTAGCTAGGTTGGCGCCGAGAACAACCAGGATCAAAGGGACCGCGACCTGTCCGTTTTGATCGATCGCCCGTGTGATGGAATTACGCACGAACGTTCCCTCATTGAAGAACAAGTGTTGCAAATCAGGAATTGATGCAACGATAACCGCGACAAGCATGGCCCACAAAGGGGGGTTCATGAACTCCCAAGCTCCACGTAGGAACCGACCTGCCCAGGTAGCAGTCACGGTCAGGAATTTCTGTAACCAGGGCGGAAGGTGTTCAAAGATTTGATTGCGCTTGGTGTCCACATACTTGCCCATACGAGCATATGACCTGTTGAGGGATCGTCTCCATCTAAAGAAGAAACCACGAATGCCAGTGGCTACAGGCGTGGAAGAGCGGCGCACCTCAACATCCGGAAACGTCAAAATATGCCCCTGGGAGCTCTGTCGTGGTAGAAATGGTCCATTGGGTGGGAGGCCAATAACGGGTAGTGAGCGGTCCTCGTCTGACTCGTCGTCCGAATCACTGTCGACGATGTCGCGATGCCGCGGAGATTGATCGGAACCGTGGCTAGGTAATTTGGTATAAGAGAGATTGCGATCAGTCACTGGAGTTTGAGCGCCAGACTCAAAGGTAACAGAGTTCGAAGTTGTGTGGACAATATCGTGTTCGCTATCACCGGTTCGGGTACGGAGCAAAGGCTCGTCAGGGTCCGTCTGTTGCGGATTGTCTAAATAATGTTCTTGTCCATGTTGAACGGTGTGCACATCGCCTTCCTCAATATATCGCTCCTTGGGTGCTAACAAGACATGGTAGCCCCAGCTCCAGCGGACTAGTTGACCGAGTTGTTGGAAAATTAGTAGATACAGAATTCCTCGCGCGGCAACTTCGTCGTCGTTATCGTTCGGAACGCGGTCCCAGTGAAGGCCTTGCAGAGTTTGCGATAGAGAAACAACGAGGGATATTGGTAAAGAGTTCGAGTTGCCAAAGACCTAATTTTGTCAGCTCCCACTGCTTTTCACCACCACAACGGGGGGAATGTCTTACTGCCATTGCAGTCACGAAATTGGCTTGACGTTTTTTGAATCGAAATAGTCGTGAAATAATGTATGAGCACATGTATGACACAGCGGTCATCACGACGAAGATAGCAGGTATGATCGCGAGGTCGGTGAATTTCTCAGCCGTAAGCTGGGATGCTAGTTTTGTGAAGACTATCGACATACGAAAACCATTAACAACCACCTCTATAAACAGCGAATGTTCAACTTACCTAGACATGGTGTGAAAAGAGCTACGTTCAGATTAGCGACCAGCTTCTGTGCATCGGCATCGAACATGCCCGATCTGGCCGCAATGTACCCTGGTAAACTGACGCAGACGACCTCAAGGACGGCTTCAAGAACTAAAAGAAGAAGATTGCCAAAGCTGGGATGGCTTGAGTGCGTCGCGGCACTGGCGACGATTTGAGGAATGCCATCGTTCGAGAGATAGCGACGTTCGAGGGCGGAGCGAAACGACGTTGGCGCCGTGAAAATGGCCATGCCGATTGTCCAGGGATATGTCCAAGTGGCCTGGGGAACGGATAGAGGCCTGATCAGAATGAAAATAAGAGACGATGAAAGTCTACTATGTGGTGTTTGTTAAACGAGGTCAAAAAGAGTGTGGCGACTTTCAAGGAAGGAGTGACCGATGATGGAAGAAAAGCATTGTAGCACGAGCATCGCCAGGCCCGTAACGGCACTGCCTGTTTACTACTCCGGTATGGTCTTTCTGTATCAGCCCGTATCGCTGACGTCTCGGTGATCTAGGCCAGTGGCTGAGGAGCGGCAATTGGCTGCAGATAGCGCCAAGAAAGCCTTTATCTAGTGAGTTGTAGCCAATCATGAATGATTATTCGACACGTCGTCGTAAACTATTCCCTTTTTGGCGCGGGAGAACAGTTTCTCCGGCTTTTACCATCGGAACGGGCGACTAATGGGGACGTGGCTTGCCTTGGACCCTGTATCACCAGCGTTTGATAAGACTACTTGGGGGACGCCAGGAATTACTGTGTATTCTACCGATTGCTTACTACGGAGTGATACCTATCAGCCATAAGTAGTCCTACAAACACTAATTCGATGATGTACACAGATCTGTGGGAGAGAGAATCAACAAGCGTGCATAAGCACTTCCAGCACGCAGGTTTGACTAAATACAAGCCAAGGATAGTGATGCTCATCTCAAAGCTACCTACATAGTAAACCAGTTATATCGAACTTTCTCCTTGCCTAACCCTGGGGAACACGATTGCTCACAGCCTCACACCAAGGGCCTATTTGTGGGTCTATGATAAGCGCAACGGCTCCAAATGCAGATTTGGCTTCAGTTACATGGGAAAGGATCGAGTCATAAAAGACAGTATGCTATGAGAGAGCAGTTTTTCTCTGGTGATATATTGTATACATAATAAGTGTTCGGCTCTTCATTAGGCGCCCGAGGATTATAGAAGTGCTAGCTGCTACAAAAATTGTTTTTTTCAGCAATAGTCATCCATAGTGATTCCAAACCCAGGTATCTTTCAATGCGCGTAAGTAGCGTAAGACACGAGTAGAGAACCAGTGCTATTCTCCAGCAGCAATTAATGGTGAGCTTGACATAGTGATCAAAATAGATGTCGAGGCGAGGCCTCCACGCTGAGCTTGCTCGTACCACTCTGGAGGGTACTCTAGCATGGGAGGAGCAGGTACGGGGAAACGGCCTACCGGTTTCCTTGACCATCACTGGCGAGGATTTGCAATCTGTTCTCGATCGAAAAACCATGAGTAATGAATGAAGTAGCCGGGATTTTCTACACTTACGAAGGATATTTCTTAATATTTCTCCAAGCACACGTGATAGCCTCTTTTTGAGCCATTTCTTGATCCGGTAGTGAATTGATCGACTTCAAGAGAAGAGAAATGAAGTCCCCGTCTATTCCTGCGATTATCCACTGCGTGCAGAACTCAAACAATCGTGGATAATAGCCGGCAGATGTCCAATCAATAGACACAGAGATCCGTCTTCCTGCCACAGGTTTTTTCGAGGCGCTGTGTCTAAATGACACAAATATTCAAGCATCTCCGCAATTCTTCGAACAGAACCCGTTTCGCCCAATGGTTCAATAGTCTTTTCGTCAATGAACTTCATCACAATATAGCCACAGCCTCTCTCGTCAGCAAGAAAGCATACACACGCGGGATGCGCACTATGCGACTATCAACAAGCTCATAGGGTATCTGCTGATTTTCGGCTTCTTTTGTCACATCTGGGCCGCATTTGACTTTCGTGACTGGACATTCTGATGACGCGCTAACTAAAAGAACTAACAATACTTCCAGGCGATAAATCCTCACAATAAGCGATCATCGAGGCTAGTTGGAGGTGTTGCACAGACGTTATGCCTTTACTTTGCTAAAGCTTGGCGGGGTAACTTTCATGGTGAAAGCCACTTTTCTTTTCGAATAACATGTAATGTGGCGCAATTCAGGATACCGCCACATCTGCCAGTGCCTTTGACCGCCACACATTAATCCAAGAATGTCCAACAGCTACGTACGTCGTTGCACAACGCTATCAGTAGAACAGCTGTGTAAGTCGAGCTTATCAAAGTCTCAATGACGTCATCAATATGCCAGGTGATGGATCCGCAAGGAGCTCTGGGCATCCTTTGATATACTGACGACGTCTGTTGATGGGAAATGAAACTCCAAGTTCGCTTAATGGTGGCTGGAATGAAGCGTATCACACAATCAAGTTTGAATTTTACATAGTAGAGATGTGACAGATATGGTAGGCGGGGKCGGCGMCCCGCCAATCAGCMCCCGCCGGCCTCATCTTGCCCTTTCGTCGTGATTCAGCGAAGGTAGTTTGTACGACCTGATGACTCATGGAAATGATAGGCCAGTGATCTTGATCTGGTATCTCAGCGGAGAAGAACGGAGATAGATATATTGCCTGTCATCTGGTACAGGCCGAGCCATGGAATAGGTGCTGACTACTTGTGTACGTATCTATGTACGTGGTAGGTATGGATGTTGCAATTGAAGCCACAAAGCCACGGCGTGCTCTTGGCCTCTGCCTAGTCATCATCCGGCAATCCTTGAGAAGCGTGGTGGGAGCATCAACGACGTTATACAGCGGATCCGTTGTTTGACAATGCCTTGGAACTCGAGCATTAAACATCGACTAGTGTTGTCGGGCTGACTCCCGAGCTCCGCAGGATGATCAAATCAAGATAGTAGGCTGGCCGTGACGACCATGTGCGTTGTTCGTTGACCTACTACGTATATACGTATGTTATCGCTTCACAATTCGACTACTACGTAGTCGACTCGCGAGTGCTCGATCACCAACCCCGATTCTGACGCCTAGTCCTAGTTTCACTATGATGTCCTAGGAATTGGTCACTGACAAGTACCTAGTACGTGGTTGGGCTTCCTTTTTCACTGACGATCTGTGGCTGATAGAAACCTGCTTTCGTCATTTCGTGCCGAGCTGTAGGAATAATTGGACGGGCAAAAATCGCCGTTATTAATATAACTTGGCGATGTTTTCTTTTTGCCTTTTGTGTATGCGTGGCCCCTTGCGAGATTTATATTGATAATCCATTGCATCCTTGGTGTATCGAACGATGAAGATGAAAAGATATGATTTAGTTCACTCCTACGTAGTAGTCTTCCTGCACGATGACTCCAAGCGGCGGAATGGCTGTCGACGCGATCTTCCCATTGGAGCAAGGCCCCCGCTGCGCTTGCAGTTTCATTCGCCACTTTCCTTGCTCTGAGTACTGTGGACAATGTACTATGTAGAAGACTATGCTGTGATTCGCTTGTTTACTACGTACTGTGTAGTAATAGTCTTAACGGTAGACGGAGAACTTCTACGACGTATGTAATGATCACAACTCATCATGCTGAGATATGCGATCAGCAGAAATGCAGTAATACCGTAGTGATTGACTCAAGGCACCGTTGTATCTCTAACCAATCCAACCGCGCTCTCGAAGCATCCTTCCGGGCGAGGAAAAACTCGTCCAGGCTGAACCACGGGCGTGCAGCGGCAACGGAACTCTGTCTGTCTCTGCTACACACTCCATACAACACGGAAGTAGAGAATTGGCCTCTGCCAGCCCGAGCCCGCTACGAACAGCCCGGCTCGTTTTGCCCCTCCGCGTCCTCTGCTTCCTTCCTTCCCTGCCAACCAAGGTCGCGGCTATACCATCTCCGTGTCGATAATTCTTCAACTCTCTCTCTGCTCTTACCATCTCTTACATATCTCTACCTGATCAATACCCCACCTCACATAGTGTGTGCGTGCGTGCATGTGCGTATGTCTTTCGTGCTTTGATTATACTTCTTGGAATGTCTCTCCTTCTGGCGTGATATTTTAATTGCATTTCCTTCACTATCAAATCCACTCGTTGCCCGCTCCATCCCTATCGCGAACCTGGGACTCTGGGACCACATTGTTGCTTGTGAACTTTTGAGTATCATCACTTCTTTTTTTTCAACCTGACGGATTTGCCTAAACCGCCTCGTTTTTGCGCTTCCCGCCTATCGGCATTTTTCCTGCTCCGCCAACATTTGCTCGAAAACCAAGCTTATACCGTTCGACGCCTGATAGCTGAGACCCCGCATTGGCAATCACGAACCGCGTTCTTCGCACCAAGTCGCAATCTTTGACACACACACACACACACACACACGCCGTCGACCGTTGTTCGAACCGTTCATCGAATTATATGTAGACTACGAGCGACCAAAAAACTGCATACTGTTTGACTAGCTCGTGCCAGTGGTTTCAATTCAGCATTCCACTCGGCTGCCGTAACGCTATCGAGGCTTCTTGCCGTTGAGAACACCTCGAATATTGGTGTATCCATCTATACCAGTTAAGATGGAAGAAAATCAGAAGATGCCGGTCGTGGAGGACGTGCCGATTTCACCTGCCTCCGAAAAAGAACCAGGCTCCCCGGTATCACCCTCAGAGAGGTCGCCTGCCAAATCACTACCGTCATACCGACCCGGCTCGAAAGGAAACATGACCGAATCATCGACTCCTCTCGGCCAGGTGAACGCCGCTCGACGCGGAGTCGTACCGCCTCCGCGACCACTTGCATCCTTAGGTGGCCAGTCCGGTGGTCTCAATCAAGATATAATGGCTAGGATGAAGGCGTTTTCTCTGTCAAGACAAGGCGCTCCGGCGGGACTCGCACATACTACGTCTACTGGGGGTATACCATCATCGTCGCCGGGAACAGTTCCCACCAACGGTGTTGGTAGCCCCGTTCACGGTTCTCCTCACGCGGTACCGGTTGGTGCCTTTGCTGGAGGGCTGGCAGGACGGCTACCTCCCACCGCACGTCCGCAGGCTCCGAACTGGTCATCTTCCCCTGTGGTTCCTTCCACAAGTCCTAGGCCGGGCGGATTGGCTGCTAAACGACTCAAGCCGGGCCTGAAACTCTCAGACGCTACCGCATCGTCGCCAATTACCAGAACATCGCCGGCAGCAAGCGAGAGCGGTGCTCAGGGATCTGACGGCGCAACCGAGTCTGCATTTAGCAAGTACTCTGAGTTCATCGACACCAAAGCAGGTACTCTCAGTTTCAAGAACAAAGCGGTCATTCACGGTAATGGCATTGAGTTTTCGTCAGGCCAGAGTTTCAGCATATCGTTAGATGAAGTAGATCGACTAGATGAACTAGGAAAGGGCAACTACGGTACCGTATATAAAGTGCGACACAGTCGGCCGCACCTACGAAAACCAGGCCTTGGTCTGTCTGGTATCGTGAGCCGAGCGACCGCACCAAACGATGGGTCATCCCCCGTCTTACGGCCCAACGACAATCTCACTGGAGTCGTCATGGCCATGAAAGAGATTCGATTGGAACTAGACGAGAAAAAATTGACGCAGATCATCATGGAGCTGGACATTCTTCATAGATGCGTTTCTCCTTTTATAATTGACTTTTATGGCGCCTTCTTCCAAGAAGGTGCGGTCTACATGTGTGTGGAATATATGGATGGAGGATCCGTCGACAGGTTATACGACGGTGGTGTTCCTGAGGATGTGCTACGGAAAGTGACTCTTTCCACTATTATGGGTTTGAAGAGCCTCAAAGATGATCACAACATCATCCATCGTGATGTCAAGCCGACCAATATTCTTGCCAACACAAGAGGGCAAGTCAAGATTTGCGACTTTGGAGTGAGTGGAAATCTGGTAGCGAGTATTGCGAAGACGAACATTGGATGCCAAAGTTACATGGCCCCGGAGCGAATCGCTGGCGGAGGCATGCAGCAGGCTGGTGCTACCGGTGGCGGAACATACAGTGTGCAGAGCGATATCTGGAGTTTAGGTTTGTCGGTGATTGAGTGCGCAAAAGGAAGATACCCGTATCCTCCTGAGACATACAACAACATCTTCAGTCAACTACATGTATGTGATGAGACCTTTTATAAAACAGATGAAACAGATTTGCTGACAGGATTAGGAAATTGTACATGGCGAGCCACCCACTTTACCTGACGAGTTCTCCGACAACGCAAAATCATTTGTCCGCGCTTGTTTAGACAAGAACCCCAGCAATCGACCGAACTATGCGCAACTGCTTCGGCACCCTTGGTTAACTTCATTGATGGAGCCACCTACCTCTACTCCACCCGCCGACGATGACCAAAGCGTCTCGTCCGATCAATCCGCCGAACCTTCTCCCCAGCCATCGCCGAATGAAACCGAAGATACCGAAGTGGCTGCATGGGTATCTGGTGCTCTCGAACGACGTCTACACAATCTTATGGGCTCCCCGGAAAAGCCAGCGCTGCATGCAGTGGCGCTGGATGCTGTTGGTGGCAGTCCTCTGCTAGAAGAACCATCAACGATCTCGCCCGCTGTCTGATCCCCTTCCAACCATAGATTGAGGCGCCGGCGCCGTTATCACTCAACTATTCAACATGGAATTTTATATCGGTTGGCACTCTCGATGAATTACACCAAGAAACATTGTCGTTCTATTTCTCTGTGGGGAATGTGTGGTACAACCGTTCCGCGCATACCAATCAACATCTATCGTTTGGTTAGCATTTGCCTTTTGCATTTTGCTCGTGCTGTTCTTTTCATTGGGCTCATCTGCCCTTTCCTTGTCATATGTTAACCAATACTCTCTCTGAGCATGTTCATTATTGATACCTCTCATGATTGATTAAGTGTTTAACCTCTTGTTACGAATGGTCACGGTTATATGGGTTTATGTAAATACACTACTACATTATAGAGACGAAGCAGCAATCGTATACGAAGCGAGTCAGGATCGGAAGTATTGCAACTGTACGTACGTATAGGAACAATAAGTAAGAAAATGGTCTAGAATTACCAAAATTACAAAGCCGACCGCTTAGTAATATAGTCCGTAAGCCGTTACGTTACTTACCGTACGTACACCAAATGTCCGCCTGGCAAAGAGAAAAAAGTCGACTGAAACCAGAGCAAACGCTGTACAATTACTAAACTCCGTTACTCCGTACGACAACCCCTCCTCGAATGACGAATTCTGGAGCTGATAATTAGCAGCATCGCCCCTCTTCTCCGTTCCTGTTGTTGTATATAACCTCCCCCCTTGACTTCGCATCGGCATCAATGCTTGTCCGCTTACCCCACGTCACTCCGAGTCGTCCGTCGCAAGCATATTCACTTATCCGGAAAACGACAACACGAAGAACATTTACGTGTGCGGCACAGATCTATTCAACCCTGGATTCTTCTACATCTACTCTCAGACCTTCCGCAGCTCGACAGATTTCTGCTGCTTCATCAGTATCCTCGCGTCTCGCTTCTTTGTCTAGACAGGTCCCCTCGTCCGCGCCGTATTCCACCATGGCGCCCATCGAGACCAAAACGTACGATTACATTGTGATTGGAGGTGGCAGCGGTGGCAGTGGTAGCGCCCGACGAGCTTCGGGGTGGTATGGCGCAAAGACCCTGATTGTCGAGAGTGGTCGTTCAGGCGGTACCTGTGTCAATGTTGGGTATGCCATCCCTTCCTTGAATTTTCACCATGCATCGATACTGACCTCTGGTTAGATGTGTCCCCAAGAAAATGACATGGAATTTCGCCTCCATCAACGAAAACCTCCACGCCGCTCGTCACTACGGTTACGATGTCCAAGACAACATAAAATTCGACTATGCCCACTTCAAGAGTATCCGCGACTCCAGAATCCAGCGGTTAAACGGCGCTTACGAGAATAATTGGGGCAAGGAAGGGATCGATCTGGTCCATGGCCGCGCTCGCTTTGTTGAGCCCAAGGTCATTGAAGTTACTTCCAACGATGGCTCGGAGACCAAAACTCGCTATACTGCCAAACATATCCTGATTGCCGTCGGTGGACACCCCGTCATTCCGGGTATTGAGGGCGCCGAGCACGGTATTAGCAGCGACGGATTTTTCGAGATCGAGGAGCTGCCCAAGAAGTGGGCCGTTGTCGGTGCTGGATACATTGCGGTTGAATTGGCTGGTGTTTTGGCTGCGGTCGGTGTTGAGACGCACATGTTTATCCGTGGTGATACCTTTCTGCGTAAATTCGACCCTATGATCCAGGAAACTATGACGGCGCGATATGAGGCTGCTGGTATCAAAATTCACAAGCAACACAAGGGTTTCCAGCAGATCCAGCTGCTCAAGGAAGGAAAGGGCGCCGAGAAGGTGTTGAAATTGATTGGTGTTGAGGGAGATGAGATTGAGGTTAATGAGTTGCTATGGGCTGTTGGACGTGCTCCAGAGGTTGAGGATCTTCAGCTGCATATTCCGGGAGTCAAGCAGGCCCATAGCGGACATATTATTGTGGACGAGTTCCAGAACACCAGTGCCGAGGGTATCTACGCGTTGGGTGATGTTACTGGTCAGGCTGAGCTGACGCCTGGTAAGTCTTTCACTCTGATCACCTTGTAAAAGTACGTACTAACAAGGAAAAGTCGCCATTGCCGCCGGCCGTAAACTCGGTAGCCGTCTCTTCGGACCCCCTGAATTCAAAACCGCCAAACTGTCCTACGAAAACATCCCCACCGTCGTCTTCTCCCACCCTGAAGTAGGCACAATCGGCCTCACAGAACCGCAAGCCCGCCAGCGCTTCGGCGACGACAAAATCAAAGTCTACAAGACCCGCTTCACCAACATGTTCTACGACTTCTTCCCGGACGAAGAGAAGAAACAGAACCCAACGCAGATGAAGATTATTTGTGCGGGACCCGAAGAGAAGGTTGTTGGACTTCACATCCTGGGGTTGGGAGTCGGGGAGATGTTGCAAGGGTTTGGAGTTGCGATTAAGATGGGTGCTACGAAGGAAGATTTTGATAGTTGTGTTGCTATTCACCCGACCGCTTCGGAGGAGTTGGTAAGTTTTTTTTCTCTTTCGATCAAATGAACAAAAAGAGTTGCTAATGACGTTTTAGGTGACGATGCGATAAATGTACATAACCGCGTTTGTTGTATTTGAGTCCGTAGATGGAGGCGGATCCGACAAAGTTCCGGTATGTGTGATTAGAATTGGTGGGTTGACTGCAGACTCGAAACGATATATCAAGTATACCTAGTTGTCCTTCATCCTCCCAAGAGCTCAACGGTGAAGTTCGTTCGGCCGAATGACCATCATGCCGAAGTACGGAGTAGAAAGTGTGTAGCTAGTACAAGAGTAGATAAGATAAGCTTATCTCTGGTGACCCTTCGGCTTTGCGCTTGTCCAGCCGAGGGCTCGCTCCTCCATCTCTTTCGCTATTGATGTGGCTCAATTCAGACATGAAACACACTACACGCGCTGATGTAATTCGGGAGCGACTACAACCGTCCGACTGCTCAAAGTCAGCCTCATTCACAACCACAGCCACAGCCTCACAGCTTTCACGGCTTTCTGCACTCTAACAACTATCCGACTGCAGGCAGGGTACATGACTGTGTGGCCAATTGCAGTCCACTTCTGTAGCGAATCACTGCCTATCATCGAGGCAGATAAGTGCGGCACTAATCTAGCACTAAACAAGGAAGGTGTTCGTCCCCTCACAATGAAGTTTGAGCACTGAATGCTACCACCCCACAGTCACCGGTGCATATCAGTGGAGTCGCATACACTCCGAGTACGAATGACCATCGGCATTTCAGTATGCATATCCACTGTAGCCTGATCTTCGTGTAGTGTGATTCGCTGGGTAGATTGTTGATGGAGTGACGTTGATAGCTAGGAACTTGGGTGTGGGTTTCAGAGATAGGTACTTAGCCTGCTTATCTAGAATGGGTAACTTACGTAGGGAGTACCTAGCTGGTTACCAATAGGCATAGTATGATCCGAGGCCTGCTGCTTCGCTTACTTTCTTCTTTCCGTTGTCCGCCTTTCTGTGTCTTCTGTCTTGCGTCGTCACTTGTTCGGCCACGTTTTTGTCAGATCCGATGCGAGTCAGGTACCTCATCTGCTGCTCTTAGTGGGACGTGATAAGCTGAGGTACCTTCGGCTGGGCTTAATTATTCATGCCGGTTTAGCTACCTGCTACATTTGAGCTTGACTACAGTTAATGTCTCGTGAGGCTTGTAGCTGTGACTTTTGGAAGAACATCGTAGCCCTGAAAGGCTCTGAGATATAAAGACAAAGGTCCCCATCAATCTTTGCCATTCCAAGGTTGTTGACAAGAGCGGTCAATATTCTGATACTCAAGGTCATAATCAGGGTTTATTAAGGACTATTCGAAGCAATCGAATATCCTTGTACTGTTGCTACTTCAGCAATGGCCGACAACCAAAAGACAGAGGACCTCGAGTCCAACAACCTCGCAACAACGCCCACCTACGAAACAAAGAAACAGCCCGCACAAGACCTCTCCAATGAGGATTTGAGCATTCAATCACCTTCGGATCTAGTCAATGTGCAACTCGACTCCGCCAAGGAGAAGAAGTTGCTGGCGGCGTTAGATCTACACTTCGTCCCGATTATCATGTTTGCGTATTTGACTTGTTTCCTTGATAGAGGGAATATCGGTACATCCCTATACTTCTTATTTTGAGGATAAAATGAGGTATACTGATGATTGGTAGGAAATGTCAAAGTAGCAGGTATGCCAGAAGACATTGGTGCCTCCAACGCACAGTACTCCACCGCCGTCTCAATCTTCTACGCAACATACGTCACATTCGAAACGCCCCTTGCCATGTTAATGAAGAAAATTACTCCACGCAATCTCCTCTGCGGGCTTTGCGTGGTATGGTCACTCACCACCATTTTCACGGGTTTCGTGACTAGTGTTGGCGGTTTGTATGCCAGTCGCCTTGTGCTTGGTTGTTGCGAGGCGGGGCTGTTCCCATGTCTGAATTTGTATATTTCCATGGTGTATAAGCGAGAAGAGCAGGCGAAGAGAGTCTCGTATCTGATGAGTTGTGCGGCGCTTTCAGGGGCTGTGGGTGGTTTGTTGGCTTATGGGTTGTTGCAAATGGATGGTGTGGCTGGGRAAGCTGGTTGGAGGKTTGTCTCTTTTCTTGAAGAACGTTCGGTATGGAATCTGACAGTTACAGGTGGGTGTATATTATTGAAGGTATCTTCAGCATAATCGTGGCTGTGTGGATTTGGTTCGGGCTACCCAATGACCCTACAAACGCCTACTTTTTGACTCCGGAGCAAAAATGGATGATGCAAGTCCGAAACGAGCAGTCGAGACATTATCTTGGTCCTGAAAAGTTTACCTGGGATCAGTTCTGGATCGAAGTGCGCGATCCCAAGTTATACTTCAGGTTCGTATTCTCTTCTCTATCATTTGAGGGAAGAAGACTGACAAAACAGTGCCGCGACACAATTCTGCCAGGACATCCTACTCTACGGCTTTAGTACTTTCTTACCCGCCATCCTCAAAAGCTCAGGCTACGACACCCTCCGAAGCAATGCCTTGACCGTCCCCGTCTACATCTGGGGCGTTATCAGCTTCACTCTTCTTGCTTGGTGGGCAGACCGCATCACACGCTTCGCCCCCTTTATTCTCGGCGCAAACGCCGTTTCCATGATCGGCTACATCCTCTTGCTAGCTGTTAAAACCAACAACGCAGTCCGCTACTTCGCCACTTACCTCTGTGTAGTAGCCTGCTACCTTGGTCCCGGTCTCAATTTGGCCTGGTTGAATGTCAATGTTGCGCCTCATCATCGCCGTGCAGCGGCTGTTGGGTTGCAGCAGACTATCGGCAATACAGCCGGCATCGTTGCGGGTCAGGTTTATCGTACTTCGCCGTATGTTTTGGGCAATTCTTTCTCGTTGGGTGCGGTCTGTCTTGCGCAGTTGTTGGTTGTAGGTCATACGTTGTATATTCGACGAGAGATAGCGCTTAAGGAGAGTATTGCGGAGGGCAAGGTAGAAGATAAGAGGAACGTCACTACTGGTGATGGAGCTGTTGACTACAAGTATTTTTATTGAGGGATGATTATCTTCTGGCTGTCTGTTTGGCTCGAAACATAAATTTGAGGGAAGCTAGCTTTCAACATGTTTTGGTGTGTATTGATATAGCCATCTAGGTACAAAGTTACTGGTATTATTGCTTAAAGTAAGCTAGTGGTCACTAAAAGCATCTACAGCTGTCATCTAGCATGTAGAAAAATCAATGTTATATGTTAAAAGTTGGATACCGTCATACATCCTCACAAACGCGACTTTCGCATCCACTTCTCAAAGCTAACCGGAGTCCACCACGGCCATGCCGCCGGTATTTCCCCATTATTATTGAAACTCGCCTTGAAATCAGGCTTGCGTTTCTCAAAGAAGCTCAGAACACCCTCCATGTTATCGCCCTTGCCAAACATATCCCAGATCAAGCGCGAGTCCAAGAGATGCGTTTCTTCGGCGCTGTGGGGGGTTCGCCACAACAAATCTCGCATGATAGCTGTGGACACGGTGGATGTGTTTTCTGCTATATCAGTGGCGAGTTCCAGGGCACGCGCAACGGTTGCCTCTGGTGAAGGGAGGGTTTCCGAAAACAGGTTTGATAGTAATGGGTGCGAGGCAGGGTAGACACTACCGGTAGTGACTAAATGCATCGCACGCGAATGGCCAACCAATTTCGGTAGGAAGAATGCAGATGCACCCTCCGCAATCAACCCACGACGAGCAAACACGAAGCCAATCTTGGCATCCTTGTACGCTACTCGAATAGCAGCCGGAAGCGTACAGGTGATACCCACACCAACCGCCGAACCATTGATAGCCACGACAGTGGGCTTTCGACAACGGTGCATCGCCATGGTCACCCACCCGGCACCGTCGCGATGATCCCTTGCACCACCTGGTTCGATCTCATCCTTGGAACCATTTGCCGCAAATCCAACTTCGAGATCTGCTCCAGCGCAAAACATCTTGCCGGAACCGGTCAGGACGATGGCGCGCACTCGGTCGTCAACATCAAAGAGGTTGTACACTGTTCTGAGTTCCTGTGCCATTTCGCTGGTCCATGCGTTGTGTTTTGTGGGGCGGTAGAGCGTTACTACGACCACCTTTGTGACGGTGGGTGAGTCGGCGGGGACATGGCTGAGTTTGATGCTTTTGGTTGGAAGGGCGGCATAGGAGGTAGGGAGTTCTGGTGAGTCTGCCATTCTTGTGACTTGAAGATGTCTTGTTCTAAGTAGTCGGAGTGTGTCTAATTGATGGAATGGGACGATTTCAGGGGCAATACAGAGTAGAGATATATACCAGTCCTTGAGAACTACGTACCTAGGTAGTCTCAGTGCTAACGGACAATGAAGAAGACAAAAACAACAAAGGCACAAAGGCACAAAGACAGAAAGACACAAAGGCGAGGGCCGAGAAACCGAGGCAGCGGGCCCACTTCTATACAAAGGATGAGATAAGGTGCTTGCGGGGAGGCATTGATGCGGGGAAAGCTGTCTTATTGGCTGCATTAAGCTTAAAGTATAAACTGTAAATAACCTCGAACTTTTGATTCATTCAATCTTGTTCCTATTGAGATTCATTCTGGAAATTCTGAGTAGCAATGTTGGAAATGAATGTATATAGCCCCCGACTGGTTGAGATGTTTTAATCTGCGAAATTCGCTTCCCGATCATGTCGTGAAAACCCCCGAAATTTTCCTTTATATCAAGCCTATTCCTCGACGCAAATAATATTCTAGATCCGTCCGCTCTTTTCCCTCTTCCTGTCAGAAAACTGCTCTATCGCGCGAATATCACATCAAAAATCGTCGAGACTCAACCCCGGAAAGTTTTCCAACAAGTGATCAAATCGATCAACGAAAATAATGTTGTACCCCGTATAAGGCACTCGCGGAAGATTCGACAAGTCACTCAGACCTAGCAGCATTCTCACGTACCGGGCCGATGCTGCAAATCCAAGCAAGGAAGTACGTGGATTTTGCTGAAGAGCATACAGGCTATATCTCGCAAGATTGCGAATCTCGGTCTTCAGAGGTTCAATGACCATACCAAGCATCCTCTCTCGCTCAATGTTGAGGGCGCCTAAAACGAGAAGTCAGGGATTTTGTACCAGAAGACAGATCAAATAATGTAGAACTAACCAACTATGTATTCATCAATAGATGCTCTAGGATCGTGGATAGGGGCTTGAGCCCATAATATCAGAAATTTGGTTGCCAGGCGGAATTCCCCGCGCAGACGCAATTTCCACGAAATAAAAGTGCACAAAAGTCCATCTCTCACGACGGTATCGTCATCGATACCGAACGCTATATGGCGTCGATACTGGCTCAAAGCATCGAGGCCCCATAATCTCAGAAAACCGCTGAGAAAATCAATGCATTTCAAGTACTCCGCAATCACGACCATCTTTCCGAGGAGGCTTAGATCAATGATCTCCGGTATGTCGCACAGCTGGTGGTGCATAATACGAAGGAGAATAAGGAGGGCCACAGGATCCCATTTTTCCTCCCACAGGTATAGTCTGATTCCTCCGTCGCGCTGGAAGTGTGCGTTCTCGAACCATGGCCCCGTGAACAAATTCTTAAAGTATCTGGAGACAAGACAGAGCTGTTGCCCTTTGAGCCTGTACGAAACTGAAGCTGCTTCTGCTTTCTCGCTGTCCGCGGTTTGGGTGTTTGATGGGGGTACTCCCTCCCCTCCATGCTCTTCTGACCCTGAAGGTTGTTCACAGCAGACCACCATTGAACTGCTTGAATGCACATCGATCTTTGCACTATCGATGCCATTATGCTTGGCATGATCAGTCTCTGGGTTGACCAAGACTAGGATTGTGTTTCCGTGGGGATCGAGGTCATGATCCACAAGCATGCTGCGGACTTCCTGTAGAGATAATGGTGTCATATCGGTGAGATGGAAAATTCACTCAATCTGATAGACAGTTAGAAAGAATGCAATATTTAGTCAAGTGGGTTGTACTTGAGAAAATAGTGAATATTGGGTGATTCACTTGCCAGACTCAATGTCTCAATGAGGTTGATGCGAGTAATACTAGTAAAATGAGATATTGGTGGGTGTAATGGAAGTAAGGTCAAAGTAAGTTGAAAGTGAGGATGTAGGGTGTCGGTTGACTTCCGTTGGTGAGTTTTGAAGAGCCTCGTAGCAATAGTGAGAGAGGTTGGTGATTCAGAAGAGTCATTTGATGAATAGATGTCAAGAGAAGCCTAGTCTATCACCAGATTCTTCATCAAGTCATAGGTCGATTGTAGTTGACAGTTGATATTTCTCAAGATAGATGGATGGTATTAGCAAGATTGATTCCAGGAGGCTGTCATTCATTCCCAGTAGACCAAATCTCAAACACAGATGAGAGATCAGTTCAGACTCACTTCTGATCTCAGCATGCTTCACGTAAACAGTCACTCGCGGTCCTGTTTCAAGCTTCTGGTAGAGATGACCTCAAGGTGAGATATTGAAAATTGGATGAGATTCTCAGGGAGCCTTGATAACACATTATATAGAAGAAGTTCGTAGCTGCATTGAGGGGACTTTGGCTGTTCATGAAAAATGTATGGGAAGGTCAACTTTATTCCATCAAATATGAACTGTACGATAGTGGCATTGCGAGTTTTCTGGATGCATGGTAATCGAGAATATGGGATGACCTGAATCCGGAAAGTCGAAAAATACTTCTCGCACAATCTTGAGCTGGCTGTAGAGAATCACCTTCTGGAGCATATCGCTAGCTTGAATAACGACGACACTTATATCTTCAGACTGAATGTCGACAGCTAGGGAAGATGCATTCGTTGCTACGTGTTTGATATCTCTTACCCGCGCTATCAGAACTAGTAGACGTGATTGATGTCATTCGTGCTTGTGACCATTATCCTCTTCGTGATCATGTATCTGAAAAGACAAAATTCGCCTAACACTATTCTATCGTTGGACTGGTTGCTGTCTCTGAGCTTAATGCGGCGATAGAATGAATGAGAGGTTCAAAGTCACATAAAAAGTCTCATAATTTTGGGCAAATGACCACACAGACCAGTTCTGTAAGTCTTGAAGGTCGCTGTTCTTGGTTTGTGCGACAAAAATCATTTATCGTTGGACAACAGGTGAGGAATGATGCTTGGAATGATGGCTTCTTATCCACCGAATTCATTCAGAGGGTATCCGATGTGGGCCATGAAAACCGAGAAAGATTTTGTTTTGAATTCCATCATCATAATGGTCGTCGCTCAATGAAGTCTTTGTTATCGGATAATAAAGCTGGCACTTGAGCTTCCGGGATGTTATCAGTCGGTAACATGCCTTGTCTTAAATCTCCCTGGTCAATGCTAACACCAGGAAGCTGCAGACTGTCTGTCAAAATGCCTGATTCTATTTGGCTCTGACTATCGTCACCCAGGTGCGGTGACTTCCATAAATGTAGATGGAAATTTTTTATTGCAATGACGGTCGCGGTGAGTAAAAGAGATGCAAGGGAAGCAATAATGAGTCGAAGAGTGATTCTTATCGACATTTCGAATATCTGTAGGATAAATTGTATTAGTGTTCTTGCAAAAGAAGAAATTTTCAAAGTTATATTTTGCTTCCCTGAGATGAAATACAAACGCAAGAGATGCCGAGGTATGCATTCACAGAATGGTGGGCAGCAGACATCATAAGGTTGCACATCGGATGAGATTTCTGGGTTTGTGCTACAAAAACTGGAATTGATGCAATGAATATCCATGGGTATGAGAATTATTGCTGAAAAATTCTGAAAATACCTAGGCAGATAGAAAACTCTTGCTAGAAGTGGAGTGTTACCTAAATGTACATGTTTTAAATTACCTTTTTCGGTCATTTAGGGCTTCTGTCACCGTTATGGCTTCTTCGCACGTACGTTGCTCACTTTCGGGCAAGTAGGGTATTTTTATCATGCTTACCATTCAAAAATTTATACTTAATTATCGATCTTTTAATCTTAGTCCGAGTACGCCTGATATAAAAGAGAAAGGACCTTGGGTTTGGTTGCAATCCTACACGGACTATTAAACTTGAGATGACACTGTTCTCATTAACCAACAGTACCTTCAAAAAATCTGCGATCCAAGTTCCATGACATTCACAGTCGCCAGTGTCAGCATTTATTGCCAATGTCTTGGGAATTGTGTGTGCCGAAAGATGCAAGACAGAACTTAACAACTAATCTACAGCTAGGCGCACCTTGGAGGGGTTAGGTGGCATGAAAACCATTATCACCTACTTTCTTATCATGGGATTATATAAAGTCTAATTAAGATATAGTAGTAGTTACGCCCACGTGCCGAAATATGGATGCATCTTAACTCTTCGCCGTATCTAGTCCTTATCAATCTTTGACCCAACAATGTAACGTCAATCCATCCATGCTAATCTAGTCCATTCCTGTTCATATACTCCAAATGGTATTATACTTTAGACCTCAAAGACTGGTCGTTAATGATGGTCTCTTCTTTTTCTTCTCGCCTATTGAATCGTGGAAGTTCATTCCACAGATCCTGCAATGTAACCTTCACTTTTTCCATGGATTTCTTGTACATCTCGACCGTTTCATCCAACATGGCCCACAGTAGCACCGTGAAGATGGTGACAGGAATTGTAATAGCCCAGTAGATCCAGAACTTATCTGACATCATCCAGTCTGCAGAGCTACTGTTGTTTGGCGGGTTGTAGTTGAAGAAGGTCATCCCGAAGATTCCAGATATAAATGTACCGGGTAGGTATAGCACGCCAATCAACGCGAGAGCCTTCATCGTGGCGTTGTCGCGTCGTGCAATTGAGGCAAGGTTGATCGATAGTTGATTACTCTTTTGGGTGACGACATGGTAGGCCTTTAGGGCAATAATTTCATCATTAGCAAAGCAGTTGAATACTTCAAAAGATTTCATGACTAGGTGGAAGGAAATACTCACTAGGTTGATTTCATTGTGGAGTCGCTCATTCAAGCTGGTGGCTCTGGCCTTTTTGGCTGCCATGTCCTTGTCCGAAATATACAGCTTCTCTTGAATAATCCTAAATAACTTCTGTCGAGGTTTTTGCTCTTCGGTTGTTATCAATCCCATCGTCTCGAATTCGCTATAGAGACTCTGGTGATGATATACTATACTGTCGATTGTGTTTGTGGCTACTTCAAATATCTCTTTGGCATGAATCAAGTGCCTACCAAGGTCGTGAAGCAGTGGAAAGTCGGGTTCCTCATGTCTTTCCTGTAGGGACGTTAGTCGCGCATGCCTCGAGATAGCAAGTAATGTCTTTCACAAGAGCAAAGAGAAGTAGTTGAAAATATTGCATACTCTTTCCCATTTGCGTACAATATCACGCAGTCTCCAATAGTCACTCTCATATTCAGACTCTAACCCTCCAATCAATAACGCATGCCAAATAAATGGATCGCGACAAGCCGATACCACATGCCCGGCGAGACCAACAGGACGAGAAGGGCCAGATAGACAATTTCGTACAATTTGATCCACAACAGCTTTCGGACAGTCAACAAACAGGACAAATTGTTTATTCTTCGATTGGCGAGTAAAGACTGAGACCTGTGACCAATGATATTTGATTCCCGCGATCCCATTGCCCTGATAGACATGTTTCATCTTGAATGTGCTCCATGTGTCTATTGTTCTATCAGTTTCAATTTCTCTTCAGCATTAGAAGGGAGCGGACCGTATGTAAAGTCAGATTCCTCCTCGTAGCGCTCCAGCCCAAATGCACCATTCAGATCTTCCTCCACGATACGCCAGAAGCTTGGTGGGAAAAATGAATCAAGCTCGGCAGAATGTGGTGAGCCATCAGACACTGATCTCTCTGCAAACCTTGTACAACGTTAGTATAGGATTATACATGTCCAGAAAGGGATACAAACATTACAAGTCGCCGACAGCTCTTTTCGGGCTATATTGGTAAAGCCAAATCAGTCTGACACGAACCGGAAAGAAGGAGCTACGTATTTTGCATACATAGTTCTGTAGCACCTGTTCAAGGCTACTATTGTACTTGCGGTACCGATTTTTTTCTGTCCAATGTGTTAGCCTAGTCTGTGAAAGTATTCGCGTTGATGCTGATATCAGATGAAGGGTGGAGACAGAGGCTTAGTGCAAATCTCAGTCATGAACAAGGAAAGATGTCAGAATTACCGTATTCTTCATAGTACTGAACGTCAGAGTGATCAGAAAGCCCGATTCTCTGCATGCTTCTAATAGTTCGACGACTAGCGTGCATGAATAATAATAATAGAGTCAACACTTATTTCGACTTATTGACTGGGATGATGGAAAGGCAGAAATGACTATGTAAGCTTTATCAGTATCAATTTCCCAAGTGTTTCGAGACAGTCGTTATGGAGTATTGTATATAAAAGAGATTATAGTTGAGCTTCCGAAGAATAGCGGTTAATGAAGTACAAAACAGTGTTGATGAGGCTGAACTTCGTATATCATAATAGGCACATTCGGATGGCTGTGCATATGCGCCTAGTGCAAGCTGGCCAGCACAGCCCAGATGATCACCCCATACAAATATCGCAGATATGCCGCATCTCGCCACCTGCGGAATGTCTATTCTTGAACTTTGATTTCTTCTCAATATGTGACGAATGAAATAAGATGTCCGAGTCTTATATCGCGCAAGGCAAATCTGTCATTACTTACCCTAACCCTTGTCAAAATACCCAAACCCTAAAGTCGATTAACATCGAAATCAATCTCAATGTACACACATACAGGAATCCTAATATTGAGACCTGCTTTTGTCTACCTCTATAACGTTTGAACTTGATACGAGTGATATAGTTCTTATGTGGTCGTGATTCATGCTATTTGATTGGCACGCCACTTTCAGCATTTAATCTCTGAGGTGAACCGTTATGTACATAATTAGTGTATACCTAGGTACCTCTTCACTCCGTGCCATCGAAAAACCCAGGCATGAGTCAGATTTTAGATGTAATAACGTCAATCTGGTCACACTAGAAAAGACAGCTCTCCTTGGTACTAAACTCGGTGTAATCAGTCACAATGTTAGTATAGTTACCCTTGAACGACGTATCCGGCTTCTTAGGGCCATTGACAATGGCGGCAGCAGCAGCACTGCTTGTAGAGACAGTCTCAGAATTGATAAGATGGCGATCGCAGGTTCCTCCAGGAAGAATCTGATCTCCGGCTTTCCACTGCAATGTTGCGTACTGGTGGAAGATGTCGTTCCAGTTGGGCTGGACGGAGCCGAAGCCGCCGGGGACGACCTTGTCATAGACACCCACTACAGTGTTTTGCGCGACGTTCTGTAAGAACGTGAGATGAGAATTTTAGAAGACAAGGGATGGGATGAAGCCTTACCTCGATCTGGTTAGTCTGAGCATAATCGTCAGGGACATTGGGGTCCTGGTTGTAGTTATCAAGCCAGTCTTGGCTGGCTGTATGCGAGGTTAGAGAAGCAGTCGATGCACTTGGTTGGAGAAAGGTTCGTACCGGACAATTGCTCTCCATAAGCACCGAGCAAGTCGAGACTGTGTCCGGTCTCGTGAATCGCGACATCCATATTTCCGCTGGTCGTTCCGAAAAAGGCAATATTGCCATTGGAGTTGTAAGCGTAGTTTGAACTGGCCGGGATGGTTATGACATGTCTAACCTATGCAGTGGAAAGCGATACGTAAATAGGCTGTTTGCTAGGGGTATAGTTGAAAGATTTCTCAACATACCCAGCTACGCATAGCGACAGGAAGTCGTCCGAAGATATCGATTGTCGAGACTAGGTCAAGTGGTGTATCCTTGTGACGGCAGAATACCCATGCATCACCGCACTGAATAGTCCGAACTCTGTCAGTCAAACTTGTCTTTCCACCGGCTACTTCTTTCAATCCTTCCTGTGGTAATCACCCCTTACATCTGTGTAGTGAACATTGTAGATCTCAAAGTCATCAGGACTCTTTCCTTCGTTGTTGGCAATGTTCTTGCAATCTAGAGGAATCCAACCGGCTCCCCATTGATCCCATGTGCTTTGCGTGGGAGCAAGGTTGTCCAGACTTCCCTGTTCCAAGTAGTCAAGGTTGGAAGTGAGGGCAGGCTTATCTAGCGCTTGGCCACTGGCGAGAAAGGGACCAGTTGCAGCCAAAATAGCACCTATGAGAATCGAGGATGGAGACATTATTCTTGTTTCGTTGAAAAATTTGAGTTTGGATCGAGTCTAGGCAATAATTCAGGGAGACCTGTTCAATTTATATTCCTGTCTCTCAAAATCGATCGGAATTTTCACCTCAGTTCTCGCACTAGTATCAACTCAAGCTTCAGCAAGGGTACGAATGGTTACAGGAAAGGGTAGTAAGTATGTACAATGTACTGACTGCCCACCCTTAAAGTTCCCCATTCTACGGCACAACCTCGTTTAGACGTTCTTGGCTCTCTCAGAGATATATCTGTCGACTTTTATCTAATTCAGACCTCCAAAGGCTGCACAGGTGGTCAAATGGCCGGCTTCGCCTCGTATACTTAAGAGGTAGCATCGTGCAATGCCAAGGACTGCTAGCCAGCACGCGTGGCTGTCTTCGGTCCAAGATAGGTAGGTAGGTGCGCAAATTGTCTGATCGTGGCTTTCTGTACAGGCAAGATGAGGATTTGTTGAGTTGTTAATTGCTGACTTCCAGCTTTTGATCGAATGGATTTCTAGACGTAGATAAGCTGTGCAGATACCAGCATTGAGCTAGACATGCCAAGACTGATTATTTCTCAGAGAACGAATGAACTTCAACTTTTAATATAGAAAACTCTTGGCAATCTATTAAGCACCTTGTGGTAATAAAGGACGAAGAGCCTCTATCAATATCAAAGTCTGGTGGGCTCGTGTATGGTGGCGGATGATCAGTCGCTTGAATACAGAGTCATAACATGTATCGCTAAGGAAGCGCTTTTTTCGATTGAGGAAATAATTCAACTCCGTTTTCCATTCCTCTCACCGATCGAATGTCGTCTCTTCTGATCATCTTCAGGTTTTTTCCCAGGTACGTACTAAGCATGTGCTCCATGTCAATACTTACCGCTATTACAGGGTAACATTGTGAGGCTCTGCCGCTTATACCGAATGGGGAATCTTCTACAGACCAGATGACCAAACTATGGAGACAATGCTGTATCGAACAGAATTCCCCGCTGTATGACTGCAGAAAGTGCAGATGACAATTGTACAATCATTTTTCCCCAGGTCTATATTGGAGGATTTCCGACTCTATGATAAACTAGGGCTAATCATTAGATGTTCGAATTCAGAGAACGATCGAATCAATTAGAACATCTGAACACGAACTAGGGCATGTTCATCTTTCACTGGCTGATTATTCGGATTAGGGAAATTAGACTTACTCAAGTCATGTTGCAATGTGCAAACGCTAGCCAGCGCTAAAATTGTCTGAATCTCGAATGGTTTGAGCACTATGCCGGTTTTAGACCAGCTGCTTCGGCTTCACAAAAGACGAAAATTGGGGTCCACCGATGATCACTCACAAGGTCAATACAGCAAACAGCGTATTGAAGAGTGAAGGTCTGAACACTACGGAGTACACACAGGAATTTCTTAGGCCGAGGCATCCGAATATGCCGGATCAGCAAACATGCTCTTCATTGCAACGTACTCCATGATTAGGAGCAAGAAAGTGACTAAAGTTGAGCGCGATTCAATCGAATTCCAGAGTCTTGTTTATCCGGCTAGTGTTTCTTTGCGAATTGACCTGAGAACACTGAGCGGAGCTGAAAATTGTCACTTTAGGAAAGTAGTATTTAGTTTTACATCAGATGGCTCCGTTGATTGGTCCGGAAGAGTTATGTTGCTATTCTTGTACTCTCATACTCGCTCCCCTAATATGAAACGCCCTTTATCGAATGGGTTGAAGCCTGTTTTGTCTCCATGTTTATGTACTGTTTTGTGTAATTTGCAGCTCATAAACAAAGCCACAAACAGGTACTGGATGTACTGGACATTAGAGGAAAATTTCCATTGTCTGAATATTTGATCTAGCTTGACTCGTGTTACAAGATAAAGCTTGGCTAAGGATCCCGGAGATTTACATGACCAATAACTGCGATCATTCGTTGCTGATAGGTACGATTCCATGGGTACGTAGTATCTAGCGACGACATCACATAATCTAGAATCGGAGCTGGTCCCCTTTTTCTCCGTCCGTACCGGTAAAACTAGATACTCACAAACATAAAACAAAACAGACACGAGAACAGCCTTGAATCTGTAGTGCTGATGCATCACTCTTCAACAATGCGCTATTCCTGAAATCCTACTTCGATGCTGACATCCGGCGCCAACCACAAGGAGCGCCACCAAACAATCATCCTCAATTATCCCGACCCTTGGTTGCTATCCGTGGCGTTCGTAGCGCAGCCACCATGTAACGCGGGGTGGACTCCGGTCGAGACCAACTGTTGCGCTAAGTGCTTAGAGTGTATGAGAGGACGGCTAAAGTAAGATTTTAGGGACAAATCGAAGCTAATATTTTGGGTGACTGTTGACTTTGGATGTAGCATTTAGTACTGCCACGAAGTCGCTGCGCAGAGCTAATCGTTAGTTTAATTTTCCGGATCGAGTGTGCCTCGCATTTTGGATGTGAACCGGATACGTAATCAGGCGCCATGTCGTTTTCTCGCCTGGGTTGAACCGTTCATCTCAGCTATTCACTGACAGGCATCTCATCCATGGATTCGGAATAGGCCCGAGGCCATTCCGTTCACATGGATGGCTTTGTTGTTTACACTGTACCCCAGAAAACTCTGTTCCAGCCACGTTTTGTCTTTGTCTCTCACGGCTTTTGAAAGTAAACAATCCAAAGAAGCATTCACATTTACCGACATATAATGCTACTATCCCGTACATTAAGAAACGCACTAGTCGAGCTAGATCTGTGTGATAGCGCCATTCAGCATGGGCACATGCTATGGATAATACAAAAGTAACAAAACCATGCAGGAACCGTGTGGATCCCTTTGGCGCAAGTTTGATCTAACCAACGATGCGACCCTGCACGGAAAATAAGGGTTCCTATACCCAAAAAGACTGTTAGAGAAGAATACTAAGGCCAAGCGGCCTATCTGCCGAACCTGAAGTGCCCATAATAGCCCAGTCTAGTGAACCAGTAGGTAAGCGTGACTGACCGATTTCCTGAGTGAGGACCCCCATCCCCCTCAGCAAATGACGGAGCAAAGGACAGAATCAGGATAGTCCATACCGTTTGTTCTTTGCTTGACTGCTTTTAGTGAAAGGATAGTGGGTTCTGAAAGCGTTCCAGGCTTTTTTGGGAGACCAATCCTGTAGTTACATGCATATGGCTAAGGACCTGTCATAGTAAAGCCTGCTGATGACTCGACTGTAACCTGAGGATGACGTTAAGGGCGTGATTGAAAAGGGTTGCTATTCCAATGGAAACGAGTATATAACAATCTCAATCCATCCTTTCTGGAACGTCTTTTTTCTTGGAACAGCACATCCCACCAAGCTGCCAATTTCATTCCTTTTTCATCCTTCCACTCCTTCTGACAGATATCAGTCATTCCTTCACCAAAGGCACTTTGGGATTGTGCATATTTGTACAAATCTATACACATACTTATACACGCATATACATATCCCTCAAGTTTGATATAAAAAATTTATAATGCGTGGTTTCGCTCAGTTGGCAGCGGCACTTGCCGCCTTCATGGTTGGTCAGACTTTGGCCAGTCCAGTCGCCAGAAGCCTCCCCGGACCTGTTCAGGTCACCCCCAAGAAGGGCGATGTTGTCATCACGCCCCAGAACTTCCTCAACGGTACTTGGAAGGGCAATGAAACAGCCAAAAGCGACGCTTTGAATACTGCTGCCATTTCCGGCACTCTGCCTATTGAGATTGTCAACAACTTGGCAGGGTCAGCCTCTGGTTCCATCAACGCCTACATTCAGGGACAAGACACCACCGGAGCTATTGTTTTCGTGCTAGCCGACGGCTCCTTTTACTACCCTCCTGGTACTTCATCTGGCGTTCCTGTTCAGATCAGCGAGAACCTTGCCATTCCTTTGGGCGCTCAAGGAACTACCACCACCCTCACCATTCCAAATTATCTCATCTCTGGTCGTGTCTATTTGGCTGTCGGTGATCTTGCCTTCTACATGGTGTCGGGCGGTCTTGTCCAGCCCTCTGCCACCAACCCATCTGATGCCAGTGCTAATGTCAACTGGGGCTTCATTGAATTAACCAACAGCCCTACCGCTGGCCTATTCACCAACATCAGTTACGTTGACTTTATCGGCTTGATCCTTGGTATGTCTGTGACATCCAGTGATGGCACTGTCCAGACTGCTCTCGGTTTGACATCCAGCGCCGTGCAAGACATCTGCACAAAACTTGCTTCCCAGACTGCTTCTGATGGTTACCCATGGGCAAGTCTCTGCCAGACCGACACCTCTGGTGCCTATCTCCGTGTGCTGTCCCCCAATGACTATATCAGCACTGACGGATCTGCCTTTTCCGACTACTGGACTTCTTACATCTCCCAGGTCTACTCCACATACGCCTCCAGCCCCTTGACCATCAACACTCAGAATACCCCCGGCGACGTTACCTGCACCACTGGAGGATCCGCCATCCTGACCTGCGAAGGAAGTGATGTTACCTTTGCCGAGCCCACTGCTGGCGATATCTTCGGCTGCAACAGCGGCCCCTTCGCTGTTACCGGAAACGCTGTCGACACTGCCATCGTGCCCCGTCTCTGCGCTGCTTTCAACCGTGGAACTCTTTTGTTGTCAGGTGGCAATGTCCAGCCTAGCCTTAGCGCTGACAGCTACTACACCACTTCTCCTTGCAACTACTACAGCAAGTTTGTACACCAGAACGAGGTCGATGGCAAGGGTTACGCTTTCTCTTATGACGATGTCAACCCTGATGGAGAGAACGCCTCTGGTGAGCTCACTTCGACTGACGCCAGTCTCTTGTCCATCACTGTTGGTGGCCCATCCACCTAAATTTAGCAGTTGTGCTACACTGGGTGAGTAAATGCAAAACATATTTTTCTTCTAGTACATACTTTTCATTGCTTTTGACTGGGCTATACCGGTCAACTTTTTTAAGTTCGGGACATGTAAATAGCTGCATCGTGCTCGTGATATGTAGGAATCTTTCGTATATAGCAGAGATTACTTTGTGTTGTGAGATACTTCTGAAGCAGATTAAGTCAATATATGATGTATTTCAACCCTGACTCTTGTCTCATAGCTAGCAACAAGAATCGGCAACCGTCAAGACTATTTGTCTATCAACTTAAAAAGATCAGATAATTGTCGTTGGCATTCATCACGATCGAACGCATCTGGCCAGCCGTTTTGAGTATATATCGAGTAAGCTTCCTATGAGACATGTTAGCAGGGAAAGTCGTCCAGAAACGAGCGAAGCAACGAACATTCACTGCTCTTTCTAGTGTAGGCTTATCGGCAGCTAGAACCTTTCCGTCCCCAGACCGAACCTCATGTTCAAGTCTTTCAGTCGTGCTGCTGAGTTTCGTGGATTCATCATCATTCATTTTCAGTTCCTGGACTGCCGACTCCAGTGCATCGTGCTCCAGTGGGATGTCATCCAGATCATCACTCTCATACTCGCTATCGTACTCATATGGATCATCTTCGCTGTCATAGTCATCACTATCGTAGTCATCGTCATCGTCATCCGACTCCTCGGAACTAGGCTCATAGCTTTCATCGGAATCTTCCGAATAATCGTCATCGGATACATTTTCGTTTCGGGCGGAGTTGATGAACCATATCGATGTCCCCGGTTCTCCTTCTTTCTTCAGAAAAGGCATCCACTCCAGCTTCTTGTATTTGTTGGTCCAGGTGCGGATAAATTCAGTAGCCGGCAATGTGGAGTGGGCCATCCAGCGATCTTCGAGTGGCAGAGAATCGTACTCATCTGCATCGAGGCAGACGTTTCGATTGTTGCGTACAGAATACTCTGTTATAGTGCCTAGGGATAAGTCAGTAAGATCGCGATAATATTCATTCATTCATTGCACAAAAACGCACTGTTTTCAACATCCAAAAGTAGTGCCGCTCCATCTTCCGTTTCGGCTGCATTAGCCAGCCAGATACAATGTCCCGGCGTTGGTTGAATCCTATCCAGATCTTCATCATAAATTTCACCATCGCAGTAAGCAATTGCATGGGTATCTGGCCCTATCATCCATCCTTTCTTGCTCTTTCCGGAATCAGGACGTCGTAAATAAGGAAGATGACGAAGAAGACTAATGACTTCCTCCGTCCTGCTACGTTTGCGCAGTTCCTCTGCGTTGATATCAGGCCAACCTCGGTCTGACGGGTGGACCAATGCGTTTGGAGGGATGAATGGAAGCTTGGTGACAAGCTTGTAGAAGTCGGTGATAGCAGAGATGAGCTCTCTGCTAGAGGAACTCATAGCGAACTTTAACCGCGGAGATGATCCCAAGTCGCAAAGAGATGGATATAGCTGACGTCACCCAAGGCAGTATCAAGTAATATACGCGATAAAATGACCTCGTAGTGCTGGACAATATGAACAGTTATATAGAGGGAATAATGTCCTTCGAAAACGCGTTGTTTTTACTTATTTCACAAGTTGAGAGAGTTGATGCAACAATTATCCCTTCATCAGGGCTAAACGCGAAAGGTTTGTCATTTAACGGCCTGAGGCTGAGATCTACAGGGCCCACTTGTCCCCCGCATGGAACTAGACTGGAAGAGGAAATGAGCTCTGAGATTTCGCGGATTTGTAGCTGACAAGTTTCATATACAACACGATAAGAATATTAGAGACCGATTATTAATGGTACAGAGTTTACTCAAAAGAAATGACGTGCTTCCCAATACCTCCCTTGGCCTTAAACACCACATCACAAGCTTCCTTGACAGCATCCACATCCTTGTAATGCACCGTATTACCCACCACAGCTCTCAACTTTCCATTCTCAACGTGTTTCTTCAACTCCTCCAAATCCTTGCCATCAGGATGCATAAAGACATATCTATATTTCACATTCCAGCGCTTGGCCCGCCATACGCGAACACTGTCGACGAGGTTGAGAATGTGTCGGAACGGGAATCCGATTTGCATGTTTCCGGCTTCGACGAGATAATCTCCACTGGGTGTGGTGGAGATAGATACCAAGTAGCCGGTGTTGGGACGCATGAGGTGGAGGCAGTCCATGGCTATGCCAACGGTATCGAACATGAAATCGACCGACCCGGCGGGGATCTCGGTCTTGGGGTCTGACTTGGTGTAATCAATGACTATGCGGGTTTGGTGTCAGCTCAATAACACTTTAGGTGAATCGAAATATTTCCAAAAATGTACGTACTCTCATCAACCACCCCTTCACCAAGCAACTCAGGGACCTTGGGGATCTTTCCAGTCGAAACCGTTGTAATCACTTTTCCAGCTTTGAAAACGTTCTTTGCAAGTTGGCAACAATATGCGCCAGTACCGCTCACTATACCTCCCAATCAGAAACTCGACCTAATCGATTATATTGTGAGGGGAACAGTATGCTCACATCCAGCAGGAACAAAAACTGTCTTGCCGGTCAAATCGCCAGCAAGTTTCAGCGACTGATAGGCTGTCAAGCCCGTCAAAGGAATGGACGCGGCTTCTTGAAATGTAGCGTTCTTCGGTTTGAGGGAAATCGTATCTTCAGGTGCTTTGCAGTATTCGCTCCAGGAGCCTATT
Source organism: Talaromyces amestolkiae (assembly GCF_001896365.1). NCBI lineage: Eukaryota > Fungi > Ascomycota > Eurotiomycetes > Eurotiales > Trichocomaceae > Talaromyces > Talaromyces amestolkiae. Next base: position 576,079 of record NW_024468039.1, on the reverse strand, counting down.
ATTGAATTGAGCGACAAGTCAGTCCTTACCGGCCTTCATCAAGGTTGTTAGAAAGAGTAGCAATCGCCATACCTCGCGTGCTTTCCGGAAGACGGACGTATACCTCGTCCCCGACCTTGAAGCGCGTAACTCGTGCACCAATCTCTGCCACTGTTCCGGCGCAGTCATATCCAAGCTTATACGGGAATCTGATGAGGTCGTAGTCAATAAATCGAACTAAATCCAAAATCAATTCGCAATAAAAAGAACGTAGCTAGGCTTACTTGAACGAAGTCATCATTTTGACCGCACCACTGGCCATCTTGACATCAATTGGGTTCACACTGGCCGCATGGACCTTGATCAGGACCTCCGCCGCATTTTCAATTTCCGGTCGTGGCAGTTGCCCCAACTCATAGCCCTGAGGTGGTGCATAATCTTTGATATGATAGGACTGCATGTTGTCTTGATGGCGTATATATATATCCAGTATAATGTGCAATTGGTGAAGAGAAACAGGTTATAGAGGGCAAGTAATTGATTCAAGAAGAAGGAAAAAAGTTGGCAAGTGGATCTCTCACATGCAGAATGATGTTATGCGATCATCGACTCGATCGATATCTGCAGAAGCCTTGGCACAGATCGAATGGCTTTACCCTAACCCTGATAACCCTGAAATGATATATGTACGACATTCTACATGTGTAAGACCGACTAATGCGACAAACTTGCAGCCTGCTGCTGTGTCTATACCTTACCGACATAAAGGAGCGCAATGAATACCGATGGGAGCAGCAAGAAAATTGCCCCGCGCAATGCAATAGACTTTGAATCCCCCCACATCCAATATGGAAGCACAATTTGATTGACGAATTATTCTGAAGAATACAACACACGCGCAAGATAGACAATAAACGTACTGTGCTTTCTTGAACACTTTTTCGGGCATCATGGGAGCCTCTCGAGAAGATATCGCCCTGGAGCCTATCACAAACCCCGAGGATTTCTATCACGCCTTCGAAATATGCGCCAAGGCATTCGGCGAACAGACTGCCGACGGCATCTGGACAGCAATGAACCCAGGTTGGGACACGCCTGAGGGTAAACTTCAGGGCGCCGCTCGCATGGAAGCACGCTGGCGCGCAACCAAAGACGCAAAGAACACACACTTCCTCAAAGCCAGCGTATCGTCTACCAAAGGCGGCGGCGGGCCCCCGCTCATAGTTGGCGTCGCTATCTGGGTCCACGCTTCTTTAATACCCGGCCAAGGCGATGCTCCGAGTCCTCTTGAATTTGGGGATCTGTATCCCAATGATGAGCGGATGACGAGGTTTCTAACTCAACTTATCGGGTCGATGCAGACGCGGCGTCGCCAGGTTCTACAGGAAAAGGCCGGACCTCAATCGGCGCAAAAGTCGGTTATGATTCTGGATCTCTGTGCTATGGATCCGGAGTTTCAGCGTCGTGGTATTGCTAGTAGGTTGGTCGAATGGGGTCTAGGAGAGGCACGGCGGCTGGGCGATATTGAGGCTATCACTGAGGCATCGCGCATGGGCCGATCTGTGTATAAGCGTCTGGGTTTTCAGGAAATTGAGGAGATTCAATATGAAGTTGATGCAGAGTTTCGGGGTCGGAGTTTGCCGTCGAATGTGTTTTTGCGGACAAGACCTCCCCCATCAAGTAGTTGAATGTGATTTGAAGCTTATCGTCCAGGGAGAAAAATGTGTTGGAGGATGTGCAATCATAGGGTACACTTGCATGTAAATTTACTGAATATACAAATCATATTCATTCCTTCTTGACTGATAGCATAAGGTACAGGGGTATGATAGGGAATAAATCATGAATCGTGAATGAAGGAAAAACCAAGGACATGTATGTGGTATCATTATGCATTGATGGAAAGGACGCAAAATTGGGGGAACGAAGAGTTCAGGCTTATGATCTCGTATTGGAACGCATCATGTACGGATAGAGCGAATCTTTTGCAAAGCCTTCAGCTCTCTATCCAGCTTCCCGACAACATCCGCCATAAGACTGTGATAAGAAGCGACTTGCTGTAACTGCTCAAGCATAGTCCTCGCTTGCTCGCCATTGTTTGTCGATTCAGGTATCTTCGCCCCTTGAATGAATTCGTTTAAGGCACTCCATATGTTTTGTTTCTGATCTTTAGTTGGTCTTGAATTGAGACGATCTTCTTCGCGAACAGTCAGTTGCTCAATTGATTGAAGATGATCGTCTAATCTAGCCAGCTGTACCAAAAGTGTGTCTGTCTTATGAGCGAGACGGGCAATAGCTAAATCTAGCTCCTGGCTGAGACGATCGAATTGATTCATGGCAAGTATGCCGGAGTCCTCTTCGCTATCGCTTTTCATTCTTTTACGACCAGTGAGTCGACCAAAAATACTGTCTGCATTTTTGCGACTAGTTCTTGCTGCTCCTTTGAGGTATTCTAGTCGACGTGCTGGCGCCTGAAACCCGTCGACAGTGGACCTCATATCCACTTTAAGATTCATCAGGGTACGACTGATGGAACGTGAGGCAGCCCAGGCGCCTTCAAACTCAAGTTCAATCTCGTGACGGGCACTGCCGTACTCTCTGCGAATGTTGGTGTACACCGCGCGGAGGCTTGTATCAGTGTCCTTCAATGAAGCATCGAGTGGAGCCATGTCTTGAATCGTTTGATTGAGGTAATTCTGCAGTTGATTCTGTGTTCGGATGGCTGACTGATAGCTGGTAGAAAGACTTGATATCCCAGACATAGTGCTGTTGGACTTTGTACATGTTTGACTGTAAACCTTGGAAATACCTGGGATTTTGCAAAAGATTGGGACTTGATGGACCAGTTCTGGAAATATGAGTAGGTGCATGGTCATGAGCACCAAAAGAGAGTTGAGAATCAGTCTGAAGAAGTGATATCGGTTGATGTCTTCAGAGAAGTAGTCTTTGACTTGCGCAAAGTGATGGCGCATACTAGTGTCAGTGGTTGGGGCAGCGGGGGGATCATCTTGTTTCTGCGCACGATACACTTGCCGTTCTCGGCTTGTAGTTTGACTGCGCGGTTTAGGAATTCTTGGTGCTTTACGGCTCTCATATAGAGACTGCCTGCTTCGTTTGCGTGGAATAACCCAAGAGCCATGCTCTGAGTGGCGTGTTTCAAACATTATGGATGGCATAATCAGTTCTGGACCTGATGAAACTGATGATGCTAACGTGGCGGTAGACTCTGTAGGATTTGGTAAATCTGCAGTAGAGATGGAGATGGGAGGATCCTCTTCCTCATAGTCCTTAATAAGGTCACTTTCCGAGAACGAGGATACTGGTGACAGGTCCTCGGTTGGAAAAGATGCAGGTGCCGACTCCGTGCCTTCGACAATAACTGGTTGACTGTAGCTTGATGCTTCGAGTTCAGATACCACCCAGGAGTCTTCCAAGGGGTTACCGGCTTGTTGAGACGCCATCTATGATTCGGAGCCCTCTTTGTTATGGTTGTTTCAGAAGATGTAGAATTTTGTTTCGAAACCCTTCAGACTTGCGAAACGATAAAATCACGGCATGCGCTTAATACTCCATGATCAAATGACACTGTGGTCTCATTAGCGTAAAATCATTAGTCGTTAGGTGTCTCTTGAACATGTCCTGGGGATCATGTAAATAAATAAAAGTAAATTGGTTGAAGATCACATGCGGGATATTGTTGACATGGCCGCCTGATCTAGCCGCGGACTGTCCAATCAAGGGCGCGCAACATAAGCTGGGGATGCCCCAGGCTCCACATCAAAAATAATCCTTAACGGCAAGCGCCAACGTGAAGCTTGAGAGACAACGAAAACGCGCCATGCGCCCTACATCCTTTCTCTGCCGTAGGCAGCATCTCAGAATCAATATATTGCGGCCTAGAGCTCGGATATTACCAGATGCAGCCTCTATCCGTCATTGTTCATGTCATGCCAGTCCTTTGACTCCGAAACGACCTGCTTCCTCCGCACCCTCCTCGTTGAACCGACCCAAGAGCACAGATGCGTCAAACATACACTCTAACACACCTGCGGCAGACCACCGTATACTCGGCACGGCACAAGAACTCTTCACATCCTCTCCTTATAGCCCCGGATCACCTCTATTTCTACCGAACGGTACACACATAATCAACAAGCTAATCGACTTTCTCCGCGCGCAATATCGACAATATGGATTCCGCGAGGTCCTCACCCCGAATATCTATAAAAAGTCGCTATGGGAAATATCCGGGCACTGGCAGAATTACAAGGATGATATGTACGAGGTACGAGGTCGGGGAGCAACTGGTGTAACAGAAGGTGAATTGGGCGAGGATGAACAATATGGATTGAAACCGATGAATTGTCCCGGGCACTGTTTACTATTCAAATCGCAAAACCATTCCTTTCGTGATCTACCGGTACGCTACGCAGATTTCAGTCCTCTACACCGCAATGAGATCTCCGGTTCTTTGAGCGGGCTTACCCGAGTGCGGCGGTTCCACCAAGACGATGGCCACATATTCTGTCGGCCGCAACAGATCGGAAAGGAAATTGATCTAGCATTAGCGTTTGTGAATATGGTTATGAAGACGTTTGGACTGCCCAAGTACAATCTTGTTTTGTCGACTCGCCCCGAAAAGGATTTTATTGGAAGTCTGGAGCTATGGGACAGTGCCGAGGATCAATTGCGGCAAGCATTAGATAAAAGCGGTCTCCCATGGGAGTTGAATGAGGGCGATGGTGCATTCTACGGGCCGAAGATTGATATTCAATTGCAAGATTCGGATGGAAAATACCATCAGTTGTCCACCATTCAGCTTGACCTCAATCTTCCTCAGCGATTCGAGCTTGAATATCAGGTTGCAGAGGGGGAGCCCGATTATGACCCAAATACACCTGGGAAAGCCACACCTGTCTTGATTCATCGAGCTATCTTTGGCTCATTGGAGCGTTTCTTGGCACTTTTGATTGAGCAGTATGCTGGCCGATGGCCGTTCTGGCTTTCTCCACGGCAGGGCATTATCCTTACTGTGCAGAATGACGAGCCAGTATTGCGTCTAGCTGAAGAAGCGGCCGCGAAACTCTCCGGATACGACACGATTGTACCGAGACTACACTCGGAAGATGCGGATTTGCAACAACCAGCGCCTCTCACACCTGATCCGACATTCCTCATTGACATTGACAGCAGCAGCCGGTCGTTATCCAAGAAGATCCAACGTGCCAAGTCAATGAAGTACAACCTGATTTTTGTTGTAGGATCAAAAAATCTTGCAGATCAAACTATTGATGTCGACATCTCCGGCCAGCTTCAGGGCAGCACCGAGGATAATGCATCGAAGTTCCAAAGTGTCCTAACGGAGGTCGTCGGAGCTTCATCTCAGGGCAACTCGAGGGCGCTGAAAATGAAGATTGACGACGTCCGCGACCTTCTGCTTGAGATGGAACGGAAGTTTGTATGATTATTTGTTGTATCAACATTGTACACTACCATATACCATGTACCATAATGCAAATCGAACGTGTATCATGCAATCTACGCTCTTTCTGTCCTAGTCAAGCCCTCGTGAAGTGGGACCCCTCGACCGTACTTTCCGATTGGGACAAGGCCCGTGTCAGCGGGAAGGTACATCCCTGTTATTCGTCCGGGTGGGTCTTTCCCCTTGATCTTTCGGTGGATATGGGAAGTCACGATGGCTTACTTCCCTTTGTTATCTTTCTTCTCATCTACAGCCCTCTCCTACTTCCATCTTAATTGTATTTACATCTGCTATCAACATCAAGAGCTGCGCTCTAAGTCGTCTATCGTCGCAACAATGTACGAATGCGATAATTGCTCAGATCGCTTCCATAGTCGGGATGATCTAGATGAACATATGGATGTCTGGGCTCATTGGGAGTGCGAGACGTGCTCCCGAACCTTTGGTTCACAGCACTCGCGGAACCAACACATGAACGCTATCGATCATTGGGCGAAACGATACGGTTGTGAGACTTGCGCCATGCAGTTCCGCTCGGAGATTGCCGCTGAGCAGCACATGGAAGTGAATGGTCATTATGAGAACTACTGCAAGGATTGTAAGAGGTGGTTCACTAACGACAATAATTTGAGAATGGTACCCCTTTCCTACTCTTCACATGTCATGTACTGCAAATAATGAAGCATATAGCACTTGAATTCGAGGATCCACCGAGGTTCACAACTGCCTTGCCCATTCTGCAAAGGCATCTATACCAGTGCAAGCGGATTAACGCATCATCTTGAGCGAGGCTCTTGCCCAGACGCACCATTTCTTAATCGCGAGAAGATTTTGAGAATCGTTCGTCGTCAGGATCCGAATGGTCTGATCACCAACAAACAGATTGAGTGGCACAAGGAGCAGACATCCGAATATGAGGTCACGGATCAGGCATACAACGGGAACGCTTGGGAGTGCTATCTATGTCATCGTCAATTTCAGATGCGACAGGGCCTGACTCAGCATTTGAACTCGCCGGTCCACAAACAACAGGTTTACCATTGCCCGAACTTCAAATGCCCGAAGCAGTTCGTTACATTAGCGGCTTTGTTCAACCACCTCGAAAGTGAACAGTGCGAATTTATGAAGTTTCAGAGCGTTCAGAAACATGTTCATGGTATCGTAACAGGGCAGAGACTCATCAGCTTCTAGCGGATGTGATACACTACGGACTCGGGACAGTTAGTTATCCACATATGCCGAATTCACAATCAGTAACTTGAATACCAACTTGAGCTCCGGTCTCAGATCTACTCTCGAGTTGCTATTTGGCTTTATTTCGTTTCGGGCTCACTATTCTCTGTTTCAGTTCGCTGCGCCGCCATTGTTTTCTTTGCAGCACGACAATCAATATAATCTTTATGAGACTCACATCCGCCCACTTTACGCCACGTGTGAATGGATCTGCAATACATGCAAGCATGTATATCATGATATATCACCTTGGCAACCAGTTGGATCGAGCTCCGAGCATCCGACCAGATAGTGTTCACATTATCCGGCTGAGCCTTCACTGTCCTCTATATCATCTTATGGTTATCAAAGTACCTATACTATTCCTATTGGATTAAACCCTCTTTCGGTTTCCGGGAATTCAATACCATGGGATATTCATGTCGTCAATACAGTGATATGAATATGTATCTTTTAATTATGTCATATTATATCAATGACAGACATAGCATAAGCACTACCTTCACCCAAACTCCATATCCACGAGCGATATGACACACAAATGACTCCCTTGACCATCATTCTGATACACACAACAAGGCTTCTCCATAAGTAGCACTAGTATTCACAATAATAGTGGTACGCTATCTAAATTTGGGACATTTCCAGATTTTTAAGTTTGGTAGGCTACAAATTCAAAACCTTAGTATCACCTCCTTGTATCGACATTATCAAGATAGTAGAAATCAGATTCTCGTAAACACTAACTATCGCCAATCTATCTCAAAGAAACCATAAAAAACAACCGATTTCGAAGCCTTTCAAACATCCACTACTTTCATAGCGGCGATATCGTCCGTCCATACTCAAGGCTTATAAACAACTCGCACATTCAGATCGCCGACCTTTGTCCCATCTTCACTCGGGAAGACCTTATGTATACAAAGCTTAAGTAATTCCAATTCACCTGATGCTCCCTGCTTCTTTTTCATTTCTGTCTTCTGCTTCGTATCCAGTAAGATCCGAAGATCTGCCGGGTCAAAAGCAACACTATATTGATGCAATTCATTTCCCCAGCTAGATTGCTTTGTTGAGATGGCCTGGCCACGATCAAGCATCTTTCGGTTTGTAATTGCATACACCGTCTGGTCATAGCCGTAGTAGCCAGCGCCGCTGGTGTAAGTCTCGAAACTTTCATTGTTTACCTTCACACAATAAGTTACTAATCAGCATTTTTAAAAAGTCTTTTTTTCCACTTCTAGGTAAAGAAAAAGGGGCATGTAGAATCAAGTGAATTAAAGGGTAGATACTCACAGACAGAAACCGAACCCTAAGATCTCCTTTTCCGAATTCAGGGTGCTCATCACCAAGACCCCGAAACATGTACTCAATTCCAGTCTGAACTAAACCCCGAAAGTTCAGTTCGTGCACTATCAATTTTTCTTTCCCATCTTGGATAATTGATTGCTCCACATAGATCTTAGGATCGAGTTTTTCCTTGTCATCTTCCCGCATGAAGACCGTCAGTCCGACGAACTGTTTCTGTTGAAGGGACTCTATGGCTTCGCCTTCGTCTATCGTTTTCCCGTTAGAGTACTGTAACTTGCCACGCATCAGGATATATTTATTTACCTGTGCCAAAAAATTTCCGGAATTTACATCCCGGAACCTCGTTTCTCTCCCGGCTCCGATCTTGGCTGCGAGTGTATATTGTCATTGGAACATTCCATCCATAAGTCTGGTATATCTTCGCCATTTCATCAACTGGCAAGCTGTGGCTACATTCTCCATAGATGACTGCAGTCGGCGTTTGTCGCTCAAATTGGAAGGCGTACGGCGTCCTTGTCCTCTGTGACATTGGGGAATTAGAGTTCGTTGCTTTTGAGATTCGATTCGCCGATTTTGTGCTGTGAAGAGTAGGGTGGGCTTTCTGGTCGAGCCCATGAACGGTTGCTGGGTGAGCTTTGGTTTTCATTTCTTCTTCAAAATTCCTATGACCTGCTTAAAAGCAAAAAAGTGATTATCAAGAAGTGTAGATTAAATCTTGGAAGACTCCAAATGTCCGACTTTATATAGATACCTTTCTCCTAGTATACATGTATTTTGTTAACTATTCTAAAAATTCCTCCTTACATTGTAACTTAGGGCAAGGCTGAGGCACTCCGGATTTTCAGATAACTACGCTTAGTATTTCCAGTCCAGTAAGATAATAAAAACAGCTCAGCCTGATACAGTCCAGGTACCTGCATGGGCGCCAAGATGAAGTAGCTTGTTCCAAGGAGTACATTTTGCCATGCGCACAGCCACTCATTGCACGCTTCTATCAAGAAACCCATAGGTCAGTGAATTCGATCACTTTTGATCATGGATAATGGGTAGAATATGATGTGCAATGGATTGCGCAAGTTTTGGCAACTTTTGTAACAGTTGTTGATTCATGGGTCCAAAAACTGACGCCAGCAAGGTTCTACGATACAATCCTGGAACGGAAGCATGGCAATATACCTCTAGCTACATATTGATATTATCTAGCCGATTATAATTATTTTCATGATAAGTCGTACCAGGTAAAGAGGTGGTAACATGCCTGTCAAGGCAGACACCCATGTGTCTCTGCTAAATTGAATGACAGCTCAAGAAATTATTGGCCCCCAAGCACAGAACGACACAGCCACAAATCATTAATGTGACCTATCTCTTGTACCGGTATTAATTTTCGAGAGAAATCAGGAGGTACAGGCATGAATACCTACAAGGCCTGGCCCAATGCACGGGTAACACCATCGTGGTAACGTCTTATTTTGGGCGATGTTGGTTCTGGCACGACGAATTGCCACAAATGATCTACAGTCGGTGTGTGAATATGTGCTGGAGTAAATTCTTCAAGTTTATCGCTCTTTATAGCTCCTTGGAGCTACGAGGCTTTATATCACCAGGGGTTAGGGTTCGGTTATTAGGGCTTTTTTTCACTCTGACTCTGGAGATAACAATAATATGAGCGCAAACCTGAACAGCTCCTAGAAATGGACACGGGATTGTTACGACTTGCTGCATATGCCTTTCCGTTCTCCATGATTAGGAGATCTGGCCATGATAAGCATCTAGCCAGCCTTTAATTCGCTCATTAGACCGTCAGGGAGGCGGTGTTTTACCAAAAGAAGTCCTCTAGGGAACTAAATTTGCAGTGCACCCGTACACAAAATCAGTGGTGGAAGGGTTGATGGTAAACCAATGTGAAGACATTCTACAATACAAAGGCAAAACAACTCCCCAGGTCCTTTAGCCGTGAGCACATTATCGAAGTAGGCAAAACGCCTGAGCCTGAGCCTGAGGTTATTTATCATAGGACTAGGGCCTACAAAATGAATTTGAAGATCTAAAATTTCAGTGCCGAAAGTTGCCCAACGTACTTGATTTTCCCTGACGCTTCGAGGCATTCGCGTTCCATTTCAGTGCTCTTCTCGTCGCCACTTTTACTCCCTGAGTCTAAGTAAGCACGGCCCTGACGATATGCCAAGCGCCTGCTAGAACTGATATAGTAATCTTTTAACCAACGAGAAACGCGCCTAGCAGTAGCGACCCAGCTTACAATCCCAGAGTGTGCTAGCGGACGCGCGCAGGGCCGAGTTGACTATTCCCTCTCTCTCCCTTCGGTCGTTACAAGTCATTATATCAAACATACTACGTACATAAAGATTCCAGTCAAGTTCTAAAATAAGTCACAGGTATCTCTACCTAGGTAGATTTGAGAAACAAGACGTGATTTGCCAGAAAAGGGAATTCGAAAAGACAGCACGCAGATTATGCACCGTCGTCATAAAGCTACTGTTCCTTTCTTAAACATAGCCAATTTCCACAAATGCCGTACAATGCTATAAGGTATCACGGAGGTGCAATCAGCGGGAAGTCGCATGATCGGATATACATATAGGGGAGCAATAACGTTCATCCAAAACATAACCCAGAGATACCCAAGCCTTCTCCCCCATATACCCTGCTCCAAGCCCCGTAGAAAAATCACTCTTTTCGATAGACGGAAAACAATGTCTTCCATTATCACGAAAGATCCCGATAAGACGAAAAACAAGATCGCATGTGACTCGGTCCTCGGAATGCCCATAGTTAGATTGCCCATATGATGGATTATTCCGGATACAGTGAAAACGATCAACACCGCAACTATTCTGGCCAGATTTGACACTGGCACTAAATGTGAGATGTTCTGCGCAGGTACAGAGAGCGGCCAGCGGAAGGTTTGGTGCCAAAATTTCCTGTAGGGATTGAATGTCCTCGTTAGTTTTGAGAAGCTGCAAAGGGAGAAAATCAATGAGCCATGGTTATATCTTACCCCCAAAAACGTCGCATGGTCCACGCTTCAGAAATGGAGCCGAACAATGGAGGCCAGTCCTCGGGCGCAGAGAGACTAAACCCCACCGCAACCAAGGAGACGCTATCATAAAGAAAAGACAGAGTAAACTTTGTCCAGAGCGTAAAGAGAATCTGCAATACAGTTCGGACACAGAGCTCCTTCAGACCCATACCAAAATGTAAAACATGCACGTCAGGGCCAATGAACGACAGATAATCCTTTCCTCTCCCAGAGTGTTGGTAGAACACCGCAACCGCGCTTAGGGCATCAAGTAAGAGATAGCGCCAAACAAAATCACGGCTTCGGCTCCATAGAAACTGTCGGCGCGTTGGAAGCATGTTGCCGAAATCAGAGAAGCGAGGGATGTTTGCGATCTGGAGCTTAGTTCCAATTCCTCTCGGACTCAATACCAGGCGAAATGACTGCCGAATTCGATCAGAAAATGTAGATTGGCTCGTTGATGCCTTCATCCAGTTGATATTGGAAAGTAACATCAAATTCGCCCCATGTATTCCATGTAATAGAGAGTCCGTTGCAATGAATATCCGGACCAGGGGGTGACTGCTGATGGAGTGCGCCAAAATATATTGCCGATAGCACAAGAAAATATTACAGCAGCTACTTATATATCTGAGAAATGAACTGTCAGTAGTCGTACTAAGTACGATAGCTGTTTGGCTTGCGCGAAGAAGTTGCATCGCACTCAAGTAGATAAACGCAGACATCGTGGTGTGTAGCTTTACTTTGTGACTCAGTACATACAGAGCAAAGCCTAAGATCGAGCCTAGTGTAAAATTAATATAGTTCATTGATTGTCGATGGCTCAATTGGCAGATTTGTTCGAGACAATCATAGCCATGTGATCTTCAAATGAAATGAAATATGATTAATATTACTAAAGATGAAAGAAAACAGCAATTGTGTTATATATTAGATAGACTAAGCCTGGGCTTTCTAAATTGAATCAAAGTAGTCTCTATTTTTCGAATAGTGCAGCCTATAAGTGAAAACTCTATATTCAATAATTGAAATCAAAGGTTTCGCTTGGAATTTCTGCGGAGTAAAGATTCGGCCAAATATTTCTATAAAAAATTCTAGATAGATCTTTTCAAGAAAAGAAGGAAACCAAATTAAAATACTGAATTTACATCATTTCATCAGATAGCTCTAAGTAAAAAATATAGTACAGCCAAGTCAAGGGTTGCTAATTCTAAAATATTTTTCTTAGCCTTTCTACGCTTCTCCTTGCACTCTCTATGAAAGGCTTTGAAGAGGATAGCTTCATGGTCAATCAACACTCGCTATGTCTCTCAATCTTTATTATCACATCGTGCTTCTGTTGCTGTCTGGCTTTCTATTTTTCGCTGTCTGGCAAAGCAGGAAGTCATCCTCGAAACTGCCGCCGGGGCCACGAGGTCTTCCGCTTATCGGTAACATACACCAAGCTCCCAGACGCGATCCCTGGAAAACGTTCAACTTATGGGCAGAAGAATATGGTCCTATCTTCAGCTTGAAGTACGGTCAGAGGATTGTGATCGTTCTTGGTTCTCATAAAACCGCTTCGGATCTCTTCTCCGCGCGGACGAAAATCTACAGCTCACGCCCTATTATCAGAATACAAGAGTACCTCACCAAGGGCATGCATATGGGCGTAATGCAGTATACTCCGGAGTGGATGAAGCTGCGTAAAACACACACCTTCCTTCTTAGTCCACATTACTGCGCTCGTTACCGGCAATTGCAGGATCTTGAGAGTATGCAGTTGATTTATGATATGCTCGAAACGGACTCGTTTAGCAAGCAATTCCGTCGCTATACGGCGAGTTTGGGTTTTGCACTGGCCTACGGCACGAGAATACAACGGGATGATGCGGAAGAAATAGATCAGATCGAGAGAATCGCAAAAGTCACTGACAGATTTTTCAGCCACGGGATCAGTCTAGTTCTTGAGATGTTTCCTTGTGTTCATGACTTGTGGCCTGTTATGCTTCCTCTGCAAAAAATCTGCGACGCTTTTCACCAATCTACAGTCGAGTATTTCACAACATGCATGCGTGCTGCGCTGCAAAAAGGGTCCTGGAATTGGATAAACGCGGCCCTAGAATTTCCCGATACTCAAACCATGTCAGAAATTACTCGCGTCTACAACATCGGCGTTCTTCAGGAAGCCGCTCTGGAAACGACACAATCTGCGTTGAATGCGTTTGTGCTAGCAAGTGTGCTTAATCCAGCAGCCGTCTGTAAAGTGCAAGAAGAATTAGACAAAGAAGTTGGAGATTCGCGTTTACCGGGATTTGACGATATGACCAGCCTACCTTATACCCAAGCATTTATAAAGGAAACACTGCGCTGGTGCCCAGTGGCCCCTCTGGGGGCTCCACACTCCAATACTGAGGTCGATGAGTACATGGGCTATGAGATCCCCAAGGGTGCGGTCATCGTTCCCAACATCTGGGGAATGCATAGAGATCCTGAGATTTATCATCGCCCTAACGACTTTCTTCCTGAGAGATGGCTCGAACAGCCAGACCTTCCATTGAGCGTGTTTGGATTCGGAAAGAGAATCTGTGTCGGACAGGAGCTCGCCATGAATTCGCTCTTCATTATCGTCTCTCGGATGCTTTGGGCTTTTCAGATATCCCCTGCCTCCGTTGGCGGCAGAAATGTCGCGATAGATCCGGAAAACATGATTCAAAGTATAATATCCGGACCATCGCCTTTTGAAGCCTCTTTCACTGTCCGAGACTCTCTCCGCGCCCAAATCATAAGAGTGAAATGGATTTCAAGCACAGCAGCCCTTGATGTACCAAATTTCCCACTTATGGATTAAAATTTAGATAAGACATACACCCACTATCCGCGACATTATTAAACGCGAGCAAGAACGTACAAATCAATGTTCAATGCCTTCTTCTGGTATCCTAGCAAAACTAACGGAGAGGATAAACAGAGGCTTATTGATCTTATGATTCAGTATCCTTATATTAGATATATAAAGCTTCAGATTGCGGCCGATCATAAAGTCTCTATCTGTACTATGCAACTTATTTTCAATAAATCTATGATACGTATTAGTAAAAGCATTGAAAAGATATTCTAGGGAGGGTTTGTATTGAATAAAGAAGATTATTGGTGTTATTAACCTCTGATGGCTTATCAGCCACGGAGGTATCACTGCAACTATTACTCAGTAGCTCTATATAGATCAGCTTCTGGAGTTATTTTTTCAAGGAGATATCTTCATGTAAGGTAATACGTACACCGGTTCACCGAGCTCATATAAGACGTCATCTTTTACGAGAACTAGGACTAAGTACTATGGAATGGCCTCCATATTCTTTAAATCTTACTTCTACCGAGAATATTTGGGTAATTTTTGGAAACAATTATAACTAGAGATCATCCTGAGCTATAGAATGTTCTGGATAATGATAAAACGTTATATTCCTTTTCATAGGCTGCAAAAGAGACATGGGACTCAATTGAAGAGCGTACATTAAAAAATCCGAGCAACACCGTGCCAAATGCAAGGCCGTATTTCTAGAGTCCTTACTTAGCGCCGTACGTGCTCGCTGTACGCTCGCTGGTACAGATTAATAGTTGCTCCGCTCCGAGGAGTGCACTACGTGTTACATAGCTTCACCCTCCGTCATACGAATTCCTAGTCTTCAGGCGTATTCGCAGCTACGAATCGTACCATATTGTTGATCCCACCTACGAGCTCTCTTCCGCACCAAATCTAGCAACCCTTCCTTACACCAAATAGGGTACGTGCGGTTATAGAGGCGGATGGGTGGTATACAAAGTATTAGGGCTTTTTAGAGGTTGCGGGTGTCTAATCTATTACTATATCAAGAAGGTGGTGAACGTTCGGGTAGCGCTCCGATAATATGGGTGGTACATATTTAGCTATTGATTTTAATGGTTTTATTAGAAAATATATTGAATATAGAGTTTTCACTTATAGACTGCACTATTTGAAAAGGTATAGACTAGCTTGATTAACTTAATTTGGAAAGCCCAGGGCCCAGGCTTAGTTCGTCTATTGCATATAAAGTAATCATCTTTTCCTGTTCCTTCAAGTTATTTTAATCATATTTGTTTGCTTATAACGAACCTTAGCAATGTCTGGGCTGTCTGTAAATTTCAGTATTATGGACAATACTTCATTCAAGCAAGACTATATCCTCCACCTCTTGCGAGATCGCTTCGTAGAAATACCGGATCTATGGCCATTCTTGTCCCATTGGCCATTAGGGTTTCATCCAGCCCGAGATAGATTGAGATCGGAACTCAATAGTAGAGTCGAAAGGTAAGCCTCTTTTAAAAGGGCTGTATCGGTCCAAAAAGCAACTGGACAAAAATCGTATACAGTATCGCAACTGATTAATTTGCAATCTCCAGCGTGTACCAGGGACGAGACGCAGCAAAATCTGCAAAGTTCAAAAGTGCCGACCTTTCACTCTTCGCCGTGGCGTGGTGGCCCCATGCTGACTTCGACCATCTGCGCATATTGTCCTTTTTTATACTCTGGCTTTTCATGTGGGACGATGAAGTTGACGAAACTTCTGGTGTATTTTACAGCAGTATGACAGAAGCTCAGGCTTTTCGAAGAGGCACAGTACGATACGTCGCAAAATGTCTCTGTCTAGATGCAGTTAATGAGCATGGGCCGGAGCCGGAAAACTATATAATCCAAAGTTTCCAGGAGATTGGACACTCGATTTGCCGCGAGTATAGCCACGGTTCGCTTCTCCCAATCCATGTTTATATACAATGCTAATAGAGACAGCGCAACGGACACGGTTCTTCCGGGAACTTTGCTTCTATATTGAAATGTCAGAACGCGAGCAGGAAGTCAAGCTTAGCGGGGATATTCCGTCTTTCGATAGTTATATCAGGGTTCGATTAGGAACTAGCGCGATGGGAGCTATCATTGCATTGAATGAGTGAGGAAAACCTGACAAAGTCCGTGTGAAGATCTTACTCTCGGGCTAATAAAAACTTACCATAGGTACGGTGCCGAAATGCGTCTTCCGGAAGTCGCAGTGTCCTCCTCAGAGATGCAGAATCTTTGGGATCAGACGAACTTGATCGTATCATTGTGAGCAGATCGCTTGGTTCAACGATGTTCTCTGTTCTTGATTCTGACTGCAAATCTGGTATTTAGCGTAAATGATATTCTATCACTCCAAAAGGAGGTTGTAAGTAGTCCCTTGTTATATGTAAAAATCGACTTGGATGGACATCGACTGACAGTGTCCAAACTCGACAGGCAAAAGGAATGGTCGATAGCTTGATTCCAGTGCTACTAGTGACCTCCGGCGGCCTTGAACAGGCCGTCCGTACTTCTGTGAATATTTTAGAACAGTCTATTGAGTCGTTTGAAATGTCAGCCCGGCGCTTGGTTGGGGAACAGTATCCTTCTTCCCTTGATGCGCTTAAAGTTGTTGAGTTTATCCGGAACTGTCAACACATGTGCACAGGAAACTTATATTGGAGGTAAGAAAAAGTCATATGTTTTTTAGGAATGCCTTGATTTGGCTAATATACACGGCTTCCAGCTTACAAACAGAAAGATATAGCCTGAAAGGACACGCGAAGAACAATCGTGAAGCTTATACGCTGAGGCTTCCATGAGCAAGGTATAGTAATCTTTGACTATCTCCTCGCCAGCAAAGGAAGGAGGTTGGGAGACTGAGAACTTTTGTTTTGTGAAGCCACGCAACCTCAAGGTCCTAGTATACGGGAGATCCTAAGAGTAGTTTAAATGAAATATATGTAGCATTGATAATAATTAACGAATAGACATGTACGAATATTTTTGATGAAAGATGAAAAGTACAACTACGTGATTCCCAAGGCTACCTGAGCCTTGCGATTGAGCCCTCAACTCCAGACCCCAAGTCAAAATACATTATAAACCCGTATTTCATGAAGGCTTCCACTCAGCCACGCTCGTACACACCCATTCAGCACCCTGATTCGGATCGCTAGCGTTCTACAACACACAAGAAAGTCAGCACACATCCACCCCGAATATCAAGCTGAAGAAAACATACCAACGAGTAGCAACACCACACATTCGCCGCCGCCGCACACTGCACATTCTGATCCGCCGGGACAGCAGTACCTATCACCATCTAGTCAGCCTACACCCACTACCTCAATCTCGCTTTCCCGGACAGAATTGGGAGACATACAGTCAGTAACCCCCAAGATCCGCCCATCCTGATACCGACTCTTGACCGACTTCTCATCGCAACAATACGGTTGTTGCGGCAGACCAGATCCATCTTGAGCGAGGTCGCATTTCCAGGGTCCGATTTTGGATTGTTTGGATGGTGCGTGGGAGGGGGATGCGGTTATGCCGGGGAGGAGTTGGCAAGAGGCGGTGGTTAGGAGGATGGTTAAGGGGAGGAGGAGGGAGAGGTTTGACGGGAGTTGCATGTTGATTGGTTTGGAATGATATTGTCGTTGATGGTTGAAGGATTTGGGATGCCGGTTTTGATGTGTAAAGCTATCAGTCGTGAGAGCGCTGGATTAAATGTGGCGTTGACTCTTCTAAACTGTTCTTAACTAGCATCGTCTGCAAATAAGGCATCTACTAGTCTTATAAGAATCCCTCAACAAGATATCCGACATCCCTTGTTACGCGCCGCTTACGCGTGCTAATTAGGGCTGGAATGTCGACCTTCGTGCTCTGACTACAATTTGCCGGGTATCCCTTTTGTGAGGGAAATTTCTCACATTTCGCACTGTTTCAAGGGATTATTGACATTGAACTATAATTACTCTTGATTTACGACGCGTACACTTCGGAGTGAGGAGTAAAGACTTAATCATATATCATTCATTATTCATTCAAAGGGTATCGTATACATATATCTAACTCAAACATCATCATATCATCCAAAGCGTAGCTATAATTCCAAAGCTTTCTCCTGCTTTGCTTCTTGTTGCTCTTGTTGTCGTCGCTGCTGCTCAGCTTCCGCCAAACTTTGGCGTTTGACGTATTCCATAATGATGTCCATTTCCTCCTTCTCGCGCTGCTCGCGTCGTAGGTTATCGTCGTAACTTCTTTGTGACTCATTTATAGCATTTTGTAACTCGGTCTCGTGATCCGTGGGTATAGGGATAGGACTACGCGGTGGCAGGGTCGGTGGCCGTCTTGGTTTGTTTTGGTCTGTTTGATCGACAGAGTATGGCGGGGGKTGACCTTGTGGCTGATGGATGTAGTAATTCGATTTTTCGTCGTGGCCGACGGCAGATCGTTCATCGTGCTCTCGCTTCTTCTCCTCAATCACACGCTCAGCCTCTCGGATACTGGCTTCCACTGCAAGGTCGTAAGCTCGGTCCTCTTCCTCGCCAGCCGCTTTCGCATTTTTCAACTCCGTCATGCTAGCACGCAAAGCACGTTCAATCATTTCATCTTCGGCATCATTTCCCTGCGACGTTGCGAGTACCGAGTGCCGAATGGCATGCTCATACTCATCTGGAAGCGCTGAATCAACTGTCGACTTTTTCGGGGGTGGAGAGGAGCTAGCACGGCCACGGAACAATTGGCGTAGCGATTCACGGCGGTTTGCTCGTTCTGCTGCCTTTATTGATTCTGCATTTTGCTCTTCCTGAGTTTTTCCGGCGTCTTTACTCCTCTCGCTCACAGTTCTTGTTCTGACTCTCTTCCCGTCACCGTCCACTTTGTAACGGTTGCGCCGTGCATTCCTCTTTGCTTCAACGTCTGCCTCAAACAATGACCAGTTCGTCAATATGTTCTCCTTCTCCTCAGTTGTACAGGTCGACAGGTCGTTCAATCCTTGAGCGCATCGTGACGCCATAATGTAGTTCTCTACACTCTCACCAAACCGTTTTTGAATCTCTTGGTAGATACCACTCATCGTGTAACCGGTCAAAGACCAGACAGCTATAGTCCTATTTAGCACAAGTACCACCACTTTATATGACAATTACTCACCTGCCGCAGGCTTCAAGATCAGACCACCGATCCCTTTGCTAAAACCTTTGATAGCGCCGACGGCCCCTTCTTTTCTAGCACCTTGAACCGGTTGAGTTGCTAGGCCAGAGATACCGTCGAAGAAACCATATCCGAATTCCTGCTTGAAATTAGTTACTATACGACTCAATGGCACGGGTCAAAATACCTTCCCAGCCGCTTTCAAACCACTTTTGATACCTGTTACTTTCGACTGCTCGCGAACAGTATCGTCCCCGTAAAGCAACGGCATATTATGGAAGCCTTTAGCCACTGCCATTGAAAAGCTTGCCGGAGCTCTCAGACCAACATTCACAACCTTGGCCGCAGATTTCCCAGCAGTGAGGAATCCGTCGAAGTCGAAGTCGCGAATGTCATTGATTGTACGCGCGTGTTTCCTCGTTCGAGTCTCTTCTGCCGTGGAGGCCAACGTTGGTGCCTTCAACTGGGTAGAGTCTTCAGTCACCTCGTCGGCAGCTGGTAATGAAGTCACTGCATCACCTGCAAGAGGCATAGAAACAGACTCTTTTGTCGATATAGAGCTCGTCTCTGTGGAATGCTTCAATGACGAGTCATCATCACTCAGTATTTTAGCACGCGCTGCAGCAGTCGGTGAACCTGTTCGACTTTGACTTCCAGATTTGCGATTCGTGCTTGACCGAGAGCTGGATCTTGAAATTCTCGAGTTCAGACTACGTTTGACGTCCATTGACAGATCTGCAAACCCCATGAGGAATTCTTCGATGCTGTCTAACATGGCGGCGCCACCCCCAATGACCGGATCTGTAGGATCGGGTTCTGTCATATACTCTTGTGACCGATATCTTGAAAGTCAGTACCGCTAGCAGATCAAATATCAAAGAACGCTTACAGTTTCACATCGTCCACTCCCAACTTCCCTTCCGCGTTTAGCACAGCAAAAGCCAAAGCACTTAACCGAATCTGAGTACGTTTGATTCGAAAGACGGCAACACGATCAACATCTAAAGAGCACCGCATCTTGTCCACATTGAGATGATTCTGAAAGGAAATAGCACCATCGTCAGCACCATGCTCTGCTTCTATGATAGCCGCCAGCGACGCCGCTTTCTCCGATGTTGCTGGCTCTAGAGCAAATTTGATCGCGTCGGCTAGCTTCTCTGCTGTCAATTCTTTGTAGGGAATCGGCTGAGGCCCCGCACCAGCTTTAGCAACCATAGCGCCCCAGAAAGGTTGGTCACCAAAGAATGGTACGATAACGGTGGAACGGCCCGCTGCAATACCGGCTGCAGTTGTTCCAGCACCTCCATGATGAACAACGCACGAGACATGATGGAACAACCAGTCATGAGGACAGTTACCAAGCATGAAAACACCTTCAGGAACACCAAGCTGTTCAGCTCCAAGTCCACCCCATCCTTTGGATACGAGAGCCCTTTGACCGGTTAGACGAACAGCATCAAATATTAGTTGCGTCATGTGGTTAGGATCGTCGACTACAATCGATCCAAAACCGATGTATATTGGAGGTGGACCAGCGGCTAGGAAGGCCGCCAGGTCATCTGGGGGAGTATAGTCTGACGCCAAAGATAGAAAGTAGAAGCCGGAAATATCGATATGACGACCCCAATCATTGGGTTTGGGAATCAAAGCGGGTGACCTATTAAGTCAGTAGGCATTTCTCTGAATATCAAGTACTTGAAACACACCAACAATACGTCTGCGGTATCTTAAGACGCGAAACCAATGAAGGTGCCCACATAATACTAATCGGCGCAAGTCCTAAACTCCGTTCACGAAAGCGATTGATAATATCACCCAATCCTTGCCAAGTCATCATCTCCACAATCGCATAGCTAACATAGTTCGTAATGCCGATATCTGCCTTTGAGCGATTGATAGTGGCAAGCGGATGCGGAAATGCTTGTGTGGGCGACCACGGCATACTACGCAAGATTAGCCATCAAGTAGAAGCCTGAATTAAGGAGGATGACATACGTAAACATCATATGAAGCGGTATGCCCAACTTCTCCGCACAATGCACGTGCGCAAAACTCGGAGGATTCGCAATAATCGCATCAGCAACAAACGGAATATGCCCCTCTTTGAAGTTGTCCAAATCTGCTGTTCGATCAGAAACAGGCACGCCAGTACCATCTCCGGCCTCGAAACACGACCTCCAACAGCCCGAGATGATGGCTGCAATCTCGACGCGACGTCTATGTATATCGCCGTTCTTGAGCGCATCAAAGCCCGGCATAAGGCCCGGGTTCTTGACCATGAACGCCATGAGCTCCATGGGGTCACCTCCGATGCAGAAGAATTCCAGTCCATTCTCCTCGACAAAGCCTTGGAAACTTGCGTGTGTTGCCAGTCTGACCCGATGGCCATGCGAGAATTTCAAGACTCGTCCGAGTGCGATGAATGGTTGGACATCGCCACGGGATCCCACCACCTGTATCACAATGTTCAATGGAGGGGGCTTCTGGTCTCGTCTTCTGTCTAGCGATGGGGGGATCGGTGCGCTGGTCGTAGTTGCTCTTGAACGAGGTCCGAATGCGGGTAGTTTGAACATGGACCGTAGTCGCGATGTAGGCTCGGCAATATCGATATCAACTCGTCCATCGGCTGGRTATTGTTAGCATCCAAATGCTTTCTCAGAAAGACGATCAACAAGCTCACCGGTTATCGATGCCTGCGTATTTAGGCCCTCATTCGCAAGATCCATGCGTCCGTAAACATTACTATAAAATGGCTTGGGAACACCCTCGCCCACCGAAAAGTCTTCATGGGTAAATATTCGCGACAAAGCATCGCGATCCTCGGCGGCGGTCGTGCCGGTGTTTCCACCGGAATCTTGCGGCAGAGCCATGGCTGGTCAAGTGATGTTTTTCTCCGGCATCTCACGGCATATATCGTCTATATAGGAGTCTAAGTCAGGTGCGATACCAGAATTAGTTTTATACGTAGAATCAAATGTTTATGCACCGGCCGTGGATTCCAGCATCGATCATAAACGGGGGCCGCCACTCACCCACCATAGAACAGCACATATGTGCAATGATGTCAAGAAGTATTTGCCAATCATATGTCAAGCATATCCGACTCGAATCATACGAGATAGATACTACTATGATAAAGTGCAAACTAACGGCCGTAAGCTGTGGCAGAGGGAGGATCGTCCGTGGATGACATCGGCGGTCGGCAGAGGAATGGACGGTAGAATGTTCTCCACTGACGGTGGACAGAATGAACGATGAAAGGAATGGGATGTCGAATAGAGCGAATAGAGCGATTAATACGTACTAAGGAATGATTATATGCTATGACCGCGAAGTATCAAGAAATTAATCCTGCTGTCTGAACTTGGTTGATTGTTTGTTGCGTCACAGTGGCTGACAGGCTTTATTGCTGTGGCGGGAGCTGCCTCCGTGTGGCGCAGCAATCGCCTCATTCTGATTGGCTGAATAGAGGAGTATACATTTATCGATGGACTTTGCATCAGTGCTCAAGGTCTGTACTCTTCCATCGTCAATCGGCACTAACTGCTCGACACGGATAATTCTTCAAAAGATGAATAGTCTTTTGAGTAATTCGATATTAAGATGGTGGTGGAGAGGGTTCCGGTTAAATAAACTATTAGACTTTCTAGTTGAATTAGGGCTAATCGCCCGTTATGGGACTAAGTATCTGTCGTAATCGCATTGAAAATCTGTCTATACACATGTCTCCCAGAGTAGAAACTACTGGGATATTATAACTCATCATCAATCAGAGGTTCTTAGCAGCCTCCGTGGCAGCGGCAACCTCCTCCTCCGAACTCATAATCTGAACCTTGATCGCACCCGTCTTCGGGTTCGCAGCTGTCTCAAATGCTTTCAGGGCCTCCTCAATCGGGTATCTGTGCGTCACCAACTTGCGCAAATCAATCACTCCATTCTTGATCAGACGAATAGCCTTGGGCCATGTGTTGCAGTATCGGTACTGGTATTGCAGGTCGATTTCCCAGGTGCTCAAGCGCATAAAGGGAACTTGCATTTCGTTCTTGCCGACGCCAATGACAAATACTTTGCCGCCGAATTTGACACTCCAGATCGCAGAGGCAACGCTACTCTCGACGCCGGTGCACTCGACTGCGACGCGGGGGCGAATAGCGTCTACAGCATCTGCATCGCCGTCGTTCAATGCAGCCAGTATTCCAGCTGCATTCTCTTCGGCGTTCTTGCCAAACTGAACCTTATATGTGCGCACATCTGGTACTAACTCTTTGGCAAATGCCAATCGGCCCTCATCAATATCGGTAATGACTATCGGCGACGCACCGGCAGCGCGCACACAGAGCAGCGACACCAATCCAATCGGGCCAGCGCCAGCGACAAGCACGGGATCACCCAACCGCACACCAGCACGATCTATGCCGGCCAACGCAACACTGAGTGGCTCCAACAACGCGCCATTCTCAAAGCTCATATTTCCGATCTTGTGGCACCAGACAGCCGGGTGGTTGACATATCGACGGAGCAAGCCATCAATGGGGGGTGTAGATAAAAATTCGACGGACTCGCAACCGTTGTAGCGACCCGTGAGGCAGGGTTCGCATTTGTTGCAGATCACGTTCGGCTCTACAGCGACGCGGTCGCCGACTTTCAGGGTTTTGACGTCGTCTGCAACGGCGATGATGACGCCGGCGGATTCGTGGCCGAGGATGTGGTCGTCTGTGACAATCATGGGGCCGATGCAGCCGGCATGCCAGAAATGGACATCTGATCTGTGTCCAGTCAATACTGATAATATTCACTCGCGACGATGAACCTACCCGCAAATACCCGTGCTCCTGATCTCAACCGTGACTTCACCCGGGTTTAACCCCTCGCCTTTCTGGACTTCTTCTAAAGTAGGCTTTGCATCGGCGATCCAGAGATCATGTTTGGGATTGGTGTAAACACCAATATTCGGTTTTGAGACGGTAGTAGTGCCGACAGCCATTTTTATTAATCAAATATGTTACAGAAGAGAATAGCCGGACGGAACAGGGAGGGAGTCGAAGGATTTATACAGGAGAATAAACAGCGAAGAAAAAAAAAAATGAAGGACAAAAAATGTGGAGTGTATCAGGTGAGCACACTCGGAGCTACGCAGAAAAAAGGCAGCTTCCCCATGATTGGAGATGGTTGATCTCGTACGTCGCTGAGATTAAGAGGTGGGATGCAATTATCCGCTGGCGACGGACTCCCGCGCGGGGAAAGCCCCTCCATAAGCTTTCCGCT
This sequence comes from Talaromyces amestolkiae, assembly GCF_001896365.1. Taxonomy (NCBI): domain Eukaryota; kingdom Fungi; phylum Ascomycota; class Eurotiomycetes; order Eurotiales; family Trichocomaceae; genus Talaromyces; species Talaromyces amestolkiae. Next base: position 551,797 of record NW_024468039.1, on the reverse strand, counting down.
GTCCAGGCACCGGATAATTACTACGACACTGATTGTGATGATCCTTGTCACCTACGTCTCAGCAATATATCAATTGAGCCTCGTTTCACATCTCTACCAGTGCATACGTACTACCTACGGCGTACTACTCATGCACGCAATCGCGACTGCAGTATGATCTCAGCATGTATTATTCCAGCGGCTATGTATGGTCGTTAAAATAGACAAGGCCCGTTACGCTCAAACATGGCCCGCCCGCCTCTTAGGTCTCAACGCGTACGTACTCAACTCCACAATCAACCCATCGGGCCTTTCTGTTCAGTGTTCAGTCCTTTTCGTTTCGTCCGATAAAACCGGTCTGGATATGTGTCCACTGTCCAGTCCGCACTGCAAAGTGCAACGGTGGATACAGATACGGAAAGAAAGCAGACTCGCAGAGGGTTGACTCGGGTAAATTCCCGGTGGAGCATCCCTACTGCGTGGGAAAAAGTCAAGATTGAACCGGACTGTATGCCGACGAAGCACCGGACATGATTGGCGGATGATTTTATTTTTATTACTCCCTCCACATACAAAATGGCAGTGCCTGGATAGAAATGCTTACTATGTAGGTATGCTCAATAGCACTGGACAATACACGTACATAGACGTTTGAGGCTTAGCCGTCGCATGGCATTACATGTTAGTGTGTGAAACATTGATCGGTCGAAAAGATCGAATCTAGATCGCGACAATCAAAGCTGTAAATCCAGGAATCAAGTCCGATAGCCTCCGTGAAGGAAATAATCAAGGTAAAAGATTTGATGGTTATTTATTAGTCGGTGTCTATCTAAACTACCTAGGTATAAACCCATGGAAAATCCTATAGGTCCATGAATATGAAAACGCTAAATTGAAAATCTGAAAGCCCAAAAAACCCTTCCCAAAGAGGTCATAATAAAAACGAGATACACTTGGTCGTGTACCAATTGTTGTACAAACGTTCCAAAGTCATAACTCCAGTGTCGACATAGCCGATGTTCGTGGTGAAAAGTCGGCTAGTCGGCACGAAACAAATGCTCATTGCGCCATGATCATGATGTATTGTATGTTTTTTGAATGTACAGAGAATAAGCCAGAAATGAAAGCCCGAATGAGAAAGCCTCAGAGCTTACAGGACGTAGGCAACAATGGCGAAGAGGAAGCAGTACAGGGCAACCACGGAGCTGGTCACGCTGGTTTGGGAAGCAGCGCCTGCCTTGGGAGCAATGGTAGAGGTGGAAGAAGGGGATGTGGGATGTGTGCTGCCGCTAGGAGTGGTCGAATTGCTTCCAGGGAGAGTAGAGTTGCTGGAGGTAATGCCGGAAATGGGGTTGGTGACGGCGCTGGGGTTGCTGGAAGAGATGGAGGAAAAGGTGCTCGAGGGAGCGGTGGACTTGGTGGAGCTGACGGTGCTAGAAGGAGCGCTAGTGGTGTCGGCACCAGTGCTAGAAGCTGGGCTGGTGGAGGTGAGGGTGGTGGAAGTGGAGGAAGAAGAGGACGAGGAAGAGGAAGAGGAAGACGAGGATGAAGAGGTAGAAGTGTGAGTAGAGGTAGGAGCAACAGTGGAGGTGGTGCTAACAGCAGCAGAGGCACCGTCGATCTTGATGCTGTCGGCCGAGCCGCTGTTGTCGCCGTAGGTGTAGGAAGAGCCAGGGTTGGCGTTGGTGATCTTGACAGACTTCAAGTACATGGTGAAAGGTCCGGCAGAGTAGTCGGTCTGACCGCCAGCCCACTCAATAGTACCAGGGGCGTTGGATGGATCACCGCCAGCCCAGATACCGATACGAAGACGCATAGGAGTCTGAGGGAAGTAGTCGCCAGCCTCAGCAGCAGTCAAGGTGCGAACAACGCTTCCGTCAATCAACCACTGGATGCTGTCCCGTTGCCAGTTGACAGTGTAGGTGTGGAACGTTGTCTGGGGAGTGCTGACACCGACGTAGGTAGCACGGTTGTAGCTACCAGTGTAGCCTTTGCCGAAGTAGTTGGTTTCGATCTGGGTGGTGTCGCCGCCGAGAGCCTCCCAGTCGACCTCGTCCAAGTCGTCGGACTCAAGCACAATGGAGCTCACAATACCAGTGCCGGGAGCAGCCTGCAATGTCACCTCGACAGTACCGAAAAAGAAGTAGTCAGAAGTCTGGATCGTGGGAGCATCGCCCTCCTTGGCGACGGTGAATCCGGCACCATTGCCGCTGTAGCTAATTGAGCCCGCAGCGACGGTCCAGTCTTTGGAAGCGCCAGCAGTGAAGTCGGTGTCGACGGTTGCGCCCATTCCAGGATCAGAGGGGCAGGCTGACTTATTAGTCGCAGTTCTCACAGCAGTATTATGACAGAAAACTTACAAGAGGTGAGGGGGTTGCAGGTGGTGTAGGTCTGGGCAGATGCCAAGGGCATCGCTGCGGCAAGCAGCAGAGCCGCAGAGCTGGTCAAGAACGAATGCATTGTGTGGAACTCAGCGAGTGTGTTTGTTGTTGTAAAAAATAAAACAGAACAATATGCACGAAGGGCAGGTTGATCTTTGACTCTTTTTTAAAGAAGTGAGTCAAGAATGTGTGGGAGGCTATTACGTAGTGAGGAGAGAATGACGGACCAGATATTCTGACGGGGCTGAGGTCGATTCTTATATTGCGAGGCAGGCACCCCAGAGTCTCCACCACACGATAAGAACAAATGGCAGGGCACCACAATTGTCCTAATTAGTCTTTGTTTCTCGTCTATAATGTCTCGGAAGAGTAACGAGGCGTGGATCTATTGTTTTTTTTTGTGATCGATGAACCTCTGTCTAAGCTCAGGGTTTTGACTCGTTTGAGACATGGGAGCTGCTTGTTCCCACTGTGTCGACCAATGGCGATGCAGTGGTGGCTGGCCCACTGCGAGGTTTTTTATCAAGGGCGAATCAGCGGGCAATAGGGGGTTGGCGTTAGCGGCGCGGTGGAGATTATGGTGACTCGGTAGCCGCTGTGCCAGCCTCCATCAGCCTCTCTTTACGACCACCGTGTACATAGCACTATACTACGTACAGTACTATGTACATAGTACGTAGGAGTAACCTAGTCATAGCGTGCCTGCCTTCGATCCGCCTAACCGCTTTCTATTTCCAGCACGGCGCGCCTTCCTCGACACAGCTAGACCCGGTCGCTGCCTGAGGTGCCATCGCGCGATTGTCAGGGGAACCACCCTGCCATCCTCTTTCTCTTTCGTTCCTTCCACTTACTCCATAGTACCGTACACCGCAACGATTGTCGCGATTTGTATGCAACCCACCGTAGGTCATCTCGTCGTTTCAGCCAGCATCGTCCCTTGCATGGCTCTACCAACGCTGAACTCCTTCATTGTGGCCTCGCTTGTACTCCGTTGTCTGACTCTGACTCTGCCGTGTCTGACTGCCAACCACGCTATCGCCGCCATGTCTCAATCCCATGCATCATGTGATTTGAGTTATGTCTCACTACCTTTGCGACGCTACTTCTTAGCTTCTTATTGAGGTACTAGTACACTTGAATTGCTAGTGCATCTTAGTCGGTGAGCTAAGTCCAAGCTCGACCCTTGAAAGTTAACGCTTGTGCAGTGGGGTCCAGTGGGCTGACCTCGGTAGCATTCGGCACTTTATTCGTCCACGCGTCTCGTCGGCAGCCCGCCAATCACCACCGTCACCCGGACGATACAACACCTCAATATTCACAATCATGACACGATGACTGTTGCTGTCGCCGGCGGTGGACTAGTCGAGTCACACTGTTACACTTGACTCGCCCAACCCCAACTTGCAGTTTTGCACCCATGCATATCCATGGGTGCGGCGTGGCTGGKGCTCCACGTTGGTCCATGTTTGTTGCCATCTGTGTTTCCATAATTCCACTCTATTTTGGTGTATATTTATGGGTCCGATCATCATAGAGTACGTACGTACTCGTCCTGCGCTCCTTTAGACTGTTACTGACCGATCACTTGTTTCAGAAGTCATCCTCAGACCCGGAATACGAATTGATTGACTGCAAATCGTGCTCACATGGAGAAATGAGTGGACGTGATGTGCACGAGTGAGACATTAACTGATGTTCTCTTGATATCATGTCACGCCCAACGTTTCGCTTTCTAGGTAAGATCCCAGTCGGTCCAAGTCATACTTATGTCAATATTATCTATGTCTATGATGTACATCCACATATTTTGCATATCGTACATTATATTGGTCGTCGAGACAAGTCGAACGTCACGTCTTCAAATGTGCCCTCGGTGAAATCATAATACCCACAAGCCTTCGCTGGCCACTGCATTAACCTGAGTATGTCGGGGTTTGTACTGGTGCTTTCAAGATATTGACAGATAGCTTTGCACTCCGGTACAATCCTGCCATATATCCAGACTTGAAATGATGAAACTGCACACATGAGCGCCATCCACCAACTCAATATCAACAACGCACGCTCGTCTTTGGCCCGCAGCAGCGTGATGAATTCGGGCTCAATTTGACCCATCCAGGTCACGAATATTGAATAGTTCTCCAGTCGGTTGTACGGTTTGAGAGCCAACATTCTACTCAATAACTGTGCAGGCCAGTGATATGGATTTGTTTCCGCTGTCGAGTGATCGTCAATGTCACACAGATCGGCTAAATCATGATGTAATCCACTGCGACCGGATTGCTCTCCTTGGAAGGGTTTCAATTCATCACCAGCTTCTTGGAAAGCAGGTCCCCAAATACTGGCATTGATGAAAGACCCAGTGATCTCGAGGATACATCTTAAGCCCCCCTGTAGAGCGAGCCAATTGAGGTCCGCGGGGTTGGAGGTGAAGACCCAAGAATGCTCTGGTTTGAATCCAGGTGGACAGAACTCATTGATGGCTAGCAGTAAACAGCTTCCGATCAACGAAGTCGTGCTTTCGGCATTGATATTCTTATCATTGGTGCACGCAAGCTCTGCTTGGTATAGTTGAACGGCGCGTTGGAAGTGGTATATCTCGAGGATCTCCCGATTCTTGTCTCCTGGGTGCATACGATTTAAATGGAGACACGCTGCACCCAAGATGGTGTGCATCAGATGGGCACTCTAGAAAATCAGACCTGTCTATTTCGTAACCCCCTCGAAAGGTAAGACATACCGTAAAGGCACTCCTGATCATCCCAGTCTGCATAATCACTTTTATCTTTGGGTTAAGTATTGATTCCGTACTCCCTTTTACAAAATGATTCAGGATTCCTAGATTCGTCAAATTCGACCCGTCTGTACATTGCATTACAGTATCCTTCGACCCAATGAGATGAGCGATCGACCTTTCGATCGCGACAAGAGACATGTTGATGCCAGCCGTATCCGGTGGCATATTAGCAACATCATCAACCGTATACGGCGCCGTCTTTGATTGACATCTCGCTTGTTGAGGCTGCGAAAACACGTAATCGCATTTTATACCGATTTTCATACAGCGCGTACATTGTGGTTTTGTCTCGTCGCACTGTGATTCACAAAGTATTAATCGATGTATTCACATATCGTAAGAGTGGAGAGGTACCTTGAGTCTCCTGTTCTTGCAATTCCGACATCCATACCGAGATTTGCGATGACTTCTGCGCGAGTGTGCAACTTTGGTTGACTCGTTTGGTCTGTCATTTGAGGATGACGACGATACGTATGGTATTTGTGCCACTCCTGTCGTTCTTGCTGGGTTCCTGATGCGGATTACGTGCTGAAGTTGCACCTGGACGTTGTTCAAACTACCCTTCAGTTCGCGGTGACCTATCATTTTCTCCTGTATCGTTGCGCATTTAGAATCAGAATTTACAAAAAGTCGAAAGAAAAAAACATAAGTCAGCCAACGTCATGAGACGACAGAGATGGAGTGAAATGCGTCCATCCAATCAGACTGCATCTCCGCGCTGAGCCTCAGCGGTGATCTTCCAAGATACGCTAGTCCTGAAACAGCAGTTATGCCAAGACTGCGTATTCCTCGCCTATCGGTTGGCTGTCGGCGATAATAACCAATCAGATTGTCGATTGATTTTTGTAAGACTCACCAATAGAAGGGCTAAGATATCGCGATATTTTTATCGTTTGGCTATAGCGATGCCGATATACATGGTGGATTGTTGATTACTTATCACTTCTAGAGCTACCGCATATAACACTGTAGGGTCTATCCACAGCGGAAGGGGAGAGGGGCATTCGACCGCACTCAAGCAGAACCTCTTCGTCTACCACCACTGTATAAAATGTCAGACCTAATCGTCCTCCCTCGTCCTGGGACAACAAAATCCAACGATAATCCAAAACCAATCCAAGCACCATCCGAAGTAGCCTTTATCGAAACATTCGGCCAGTTACTACCACCAGCCTCATACTTCCAAACCCCAATCGGCAGAGTAGCCTATTATTCACTGCCGCCTTCGTCAACCCCAACCAACTCGAAGGTTGAACGTGTCGTGCTGGTCCATGGCGTCCAAACTCCCGCCCTGGGACTACACCCCTTAGCAACCGCACTTAAATCCAGGTTTCCGAGCGCACACATCGTGCTCATCGATCTCTGGGGCCATGGCCTAACCGACACCCCATTCGTGCCACATGAGCCGTCTCTATTCCACTCCCTACTTGACTCACTCCTGGTGCATCTAAACTGGCCCAATGCGCATTTCGTAGGTTACTCGTTTGGTGGCGCAACAGTTGCGCCCTTTGCGAGCGCGTATCCGCACCGCGTCGAGTCGTTTGCTCTTGTTGCGCCTGCAGGATTGATCAGGGCGGCGAGTTTCGGTGAGCTTGGGAACAGCTACCTTCGTGGTGGAGATGGTGTCTCAGAAGAGAAAGTGCAGGAATGGGTTCTTGAGACCCTTGAAGGGGGCCCATTAACCGTGCCGGCGGACTGGAAGGAAAAAGTCTCGCGAGGGGAAGTTGTCGCTGAAGCTATTAAGGACTGGGAAATTAGGCATCACGAGGGTCATATGGCGAGTGTGGTAGGTATTTTTAGGGATGGGGGTGTGCTGGATCGACAGAATGAGTTTGTGAAAGCGGCGAGGTCGGGGGTCAGGAATGTGAGTGTTGTGGGTGAATACGATGATTGGAGTACGGAGAAGGATTTGAGGGAGGTGGGATTTGAGGATGTGGTTGTTGTGTTGGGAGTCGGACATGGCGTTGTGAGGGAGCGGGTGCCTGAGGTTGCGGATGTTATTGAGAGGTTTTGGAGGGGGCTCTGAAATTATCATAACATACCAATGTACATAGACAACGTATTGAAATAGAAAGATTCACTCGATCGACGTAACGTAAGCAATGAAGGTAAGAAAGAATTGTCGTTCATACCGAGGATTTATTGTTGTAACATGTTATATCTGACATTGATACCATCCCATTGTTTTTGAGATACCGATGGACGCTCAAGGGGGGCTCAGAACGTAGAATTTGAGGGCAGTCGTTCTACGTGGAAACATCGAATCAACATGATAACTTTATCGAAGCTAGACCTACTGAAGAAACTGTTCAAAAACTTTGATTGTCAATTCGATGTAACGAACTGAAGAGAACAAATGAATTACGTTGTGATATTCCGAAATCACAAGAAAACGCCCTCCCGTTGAAATGCATCACCCGGATAAAACTGCTGTGGCTTTCTGTATGATGTTACATGAATGAAGAGCAAATATTCTGATCTAATTTCCCAAACTCCAAAACAAGTACTGTCTCTCCCAGAAGATTGCATAACCATGCTAATGTTTGAAAAGTGTTTCGTGCATGACCAACGTCAATTCTCAGAAAATTCTATCAGCGCTATCGCCGGACTCAGAGATGAGCATTTCTACGCCGTAGCATTTCCGAATATGTTCCAAGAAACCAACCTTTGATCTAGCCCGATATTGCAGTCCGCGGAGATAGTGCCATGATCCTACATTTGGAGGGATCAGACGAGATAGCGTCCCAAAGTCAAGATATCGATAGAACCGAGAGAGGTGCTCACAACCACAACACCACAGTCCACTTTCAAGAACTTTCTGAGGAGATATGGATGGAAAGTGGACGGATGCTGTACCAAGCCATACATTTTCGGGCTCATCTGGGTCCTTTGGTATTGTCAATGGATCACAAGGGACGGGATCCAATGGCGTCTCTATCAGCCACTTGGATAAGCGATATGGTTCCTCCTGCTTCCAATGCAAAGGCAATCCTGGGGTTGAGCGCGGTCGGGGTAAGACAAACTCTCCCAGAGTCTCCACTGACCCATGAACCATGATGGCCAGCTTCTTAGCGTCCTTTACACTGATAAGGCGTACCCGTCGACGTCGTGATCCACACAAGTAGAGGACAGGTATATTGCGCATAATTGGTCCAAAATTTATTTGTCTTTCTGTCAGATCGAAGTACTTTCTTGCCTGGCGCGTCGATACAACCCAAAAGGATGCATTTTGCTTTAGACACTGATAACAAATTCGCTCACACGCTGGCAGGAACAAGAATGCGCCATACTCTCCGCAAGAGACACACTTATCAGAACATAGTGCTGCGTGAAGCGTAGCGGATGAATGCACACTGATAAGTCCTGTCTTGCCTAGAGCGTTCAGAGTGCCCGGGGCATATTTCATGAGATCCCGGTAGGCTGGAAGCGACTCCACGATAGATTTGCTTCGAAGTGATGTGCATGAGAGTCTGGAGAGCGACTGAAAGTCCAATGATGCGCAGATTGAGTGTAAAAGCTCGAGCGGTAGACTGTCCAAGGCGCCTGCCGAAGATGTACCATCATCGCGTTGGATATGTGAAATTTCCGCAGGCTTAGAAATGGAGACCATTCCATTTGCCAGGAATTTTGGTTGATATGAGAAGCGATCGATGAGCTCCTCTGGGGAATTTTGATCGAGAGACATTGTTCAAGTGTATGAGAGCATTGGCTCGGTTTTCCCTTAGATTTGAAAGGTTGAAAGTCAGCGAGGTTGATGTGAGTAAGTGAGGCGAGTAAAGTCGTGTCCGTAGTTGTAGAATGAGATTTGGATGATCTCTATCATTGACTTGGTTCTTAAAAGTGAAGGTTGACGGAATTATCCGTGGGTAGTTGAGAAATGAAAGTGAAGGAACTTCTCGTCTGGCCTTGATGTATAGACGTAGTGAGAGCTTCTCAGACTTAAATACTTACGAAAGACGCAGAGCTCCAGCCATTACTTATTTTCTTCATATTATGTTGGTCGTCTACAGCAACTGGCCAAGGATAATGTCAACCAGGGGAGCATGTTGGAGAACATCACTGTTGTGGTGTCAGTGGTGTGAAGTCTAGGACTTCAGGCATTAAAATGGGTATATGCAAGTTATGGGACATCTTGAATGATCTTCTATCATGTCCAAATTCACAACATTGGTTGTGTATAGGAGGTGAGTTCACACTTGTTGTGTCCCAAAAAGGAAGGAACATCACGTGACCACAGACCAAGTTTTTCCCTAGATTTTCCGAGCCGAACGGACGAGGTTTGATTATTCAATCTCAGGTACCGACAGGAACATCACAGGTCGCTGCATCACCACATCCGGGCCCATTGGACCTTGTCTCATCCTCCAAGACCTTCTTTGCTCACCAGAAGATCTTGCTGTCACTTTTTCCTCGCTTTCGGTAATAATATAGACAAAATGTCCCCCATGGCAACTCGCGCCGCCCTCCGGCAATCACGGTTCCTCATCCGCAGAACCGCCATCAGACACAACTCGTCCACCACCGAGGCGGCCAACAAAGCCAAGCAAGCAACTGAGCAGGCTACATCCAAGGCTTCCGAAGGTCTGTCCAAGGTTTCATCCAGCGCTGGCCCAGCAATTGCCGGTGCTGCCCAGAATGTCGGCAATGCTTTGCGCAAGGTCGGCGGCCCTGTCGGCAAGGTCGTTACTTTCGTTGAGCGTGAGTCATTCTCCTACGGCAATATACGATTTATTTGCTTTATCTGGATTGCCAATTCAATAGCAACCGAACAATCGGGAAACTGGAAGATCATACAGAATACCAAAGACATTGAAAGCTGACGCATCTCAGGCATGATCCCTCCTACCGTTTACTACGCCCGTGTCGGTCTCGAACTCGGAAAGATCGTCTTCCACGGCCAGAAGATGGCTCCTCCGTAAGTCTCAACCACGATCAATCGTCTACTCTGTTCCTCGGCCCTGACAATCTACTAGTAACCTCGCTACCTTCCAATCATACTTCCAACCTCTGATCAACGCTTTCCGCAMCCCTGCCACAATCAAGAACCTCAAATTTTCCCCACAGAGCCTGATCGGCCGCGCACGAAACCTCAGCACCAAGGAATGGGCCTTAGTCGGTGTCACCACAGCAGAGGTTATCGGATTCTTCACCGTTGGTGAAATCATTGGCCGTCGTCAGATCGTTGGATACCAGGGAGAGCCTGCGCACGCCCATGGTCATTAGAGAACAAAACAAAATTTTTTAGAATATTTGCAACCTATTTTCCCTCGCATCATCATCCCGTTTCTCTACCCATGCTACATTTCCTTTGTTGATTGATTTGTATGGCAGCGCTTTGTACTATTGTATGATAGACGATGGAATATAGCTGCATTCTGTCATTTTCTGAGCTGTAATTGTTCAGTTCAAATTCTACGTATTACCTAAACAACAAGTTGCAACTTGATCAATTGTACACCATTGTTGGGTAGGGCATCGGCCACTTGGGCAGTCTGCAGACACCTGAATTTGGACTTAGACCGAAATATATGAATAAGCTGTTTCGCCAATGATTATGCTGGGGCTGATATCCCTTCGTGGTTCGTAAAGAATGTGCTAGATGTCTTCGACATGTTAAAACAATCTCCGAGTTCTGAGCTTCTGATTGGCTGCTTGATATAAACTTAGCGGCCGAACTTTTTTTTCTTCATCTTCTCCATCACATGCAACAGTTCGGATACCTCTTGTGCATTTAAAGTTCTCGAAATAATTTCAATGTGCTCCTGATTTAGCAGAGCTAAGGGATTATACTGGGTGCAACGACATGGACGCCTTCAAGTTGTTGACCAGGTCAACAAAACTAAAGCCTTCAACATCAAATACGACTAGCCGGTTACCTTCCGCAGGCAAAGCAGCGAATCCGCAACTCTTTGGTTCTGCAGAAGATGCTCAGTCCAGCAAGAAAAGAAAGAGACAGAATGAAGCTGCAGAAGAGACTGGCGAGAAAAACGATGATTTTGATGCTACACAACGCCTCTTGTTTGGTGGTGGGCATTCGACATCTGTCACTGCTACGACGGCAGTAAAAGAATCTAAAAAATCTCGGAAATCCAAGAAGGCATCTATACAGATCGACGACACGCAGGCCGAGAATGAATCCGATTCGGAACAGCAAGCGCAAGGCGATGCTATGGATGAGTCTGAGCGTCGAACAATTCTCAAAACTCACAAAATCAAAGTCGTCGATTTGAGAGATCTGGAAGATATTCTAGCAGAAAAGGTTGAAGATCAAGACGATGACTCCAAAAGCAAAAAGAAAAAGAAACGGAAAATCAGCAAGGAGATCGCCCTCCTCAGCAAAAAGAGGCAAAAAGAAGCCCGACAACTGTATCCAGAGCCCTTGACTTCCTTTCAAGATTTGCGGAAGAAGTATCAGATCTCTAGAAAACTGGCAGACAATATTTCTGAGCAAGGATTTACGGTTCCAACTGAAGTGCAGATGGGTAGTTTGCCTCTCCTTCTTGGAAATACCTCGTCTGCGAAAGATGAACAAGAGCCGGATCTCTTAGCTGTGGCACCTACAGGTAGTGGGAAGACACTTGCCTTCCTTATTCCCTTGATCAACAAGACTGTTGGATATCACCGAGAGAATCCAGGACAACGCGAGATTTCGTCGATTGTTGTTGCACCTACCAAAGAGCTGGTAGGTCAGATTGTCAACGAGGGACGCAAATTGGCGGTCGGAACAGGCGTGACGATTACAGCAATGAGGAAAGGAATGCAGGTTGTGGCTCGGGCTGAGCATGATGATGCGGACGAAGATTCAGAAAATTCGGCGTCGGGCTCCGAGTCTGATGGGGATGAAGATGCAGACAAGTCGGCCAAGTCAAAGGACAGTAAAAATACGGACGCTCTGACGAAAAGTGATATCCTGGTTACGACACCGCTTGCATTAGTCAATGCTCTATCTAAAAAGAATGCAGAAGAAAAGGAGTCGCTCCCTTCGGTACGATATCTTGTATTGGACGAGGCAGATGTTCTACTTGATCCATTATTCCGCGACCAAACACTAGCAATCTGGACTGCATGTACCAACACCCACCTCAGAATATCTTTCTGGTCCGCCACAATGGGCTCTAGTATCGAAGAACTTACAAAATCGACACTGGAATCGCGTCATGAGTTGCTTGACGCAGAAAAGAGACCTCTACTACGCGTGGTCATTGGCCTGAAGGATTCGGCTGTGCCAAATATTCAACACAAACTTATTTACGCTGCTACCGAGCAAGGAAAGTTGCTTGGATTGCGACAGTTACTTCACCCTACTGCTGCTATCGCTCCTAATGAAGTTCGACTTCGACCACCGTTCCTCGTTTTTACTCAAACCATCACTCGAGCTGTTGCCTTGCACTCGGAGTTGCTATACGACATCCCAGTTGAAGCCGGTGGTTCATCTCGAATCGCTGTTCTTCACTCTGATTTATCCGAAACGCGTAGATCCGAAATCATGAAGGGGTTCAGAAAAGGCGAGATTTGGATCATCATCACAACTGACTTGTTGGCCCGTGGTGTCGACTTCCGTGGCATTAATGGTGTTGTCAACTACGATATTCCGACGTCGAGTGCTGCCTACGTCCACCGAGTAGGCCGAACGGGTAGGGCTGGCCGTGAAGGTGGTGTTGCGGTAACATATTACACGAAAGAAGACATTCCATACGTCAAGAGTATTGCCAACCTCATCCACACCAGTGAGAAACTTCAAGGCAAAGAGCAATCTGTACAGAAATGGCTTCTCGATTCTCTTCCGGACCTAAGCAAGAAAGACCGACAGGACCTGAAAAGACATGGCGTCAAAGCTCGCGCGGCTTCTGCTAAGCTCAAGCATGATACTGAGAAGGGAGGAAAGGCTCGCATCAGTACAAAGAGTGGATACGATCGTCGCATGGAAAATAAGAGGAAGGGCGCTATATCTGCAAGTCGCAACAGGACTCAGCAACCTTCGACCGCAAAAGATGCTGCGGATAGTGGCGACGATGAGTGGAATGGGCTAGATGATTAGAAGAGTATATGCAAATATGTCACGTTTTATTTTCACCTCCATTCTCACTAGGTTTCTCAATGAGATCTCTATCTATACTAATATCAATCACGGTCTTACTGGGATCGACGACGCCTTCCAGTCCATCTTCATTTTTGTCAAAATATAACGCCCAAACATCCTCCTCTTCCTCGACAGCGGCCCACAACTCTTTGTTCTTCAACAAAACTCCTGACTCGTCTTCCGTCCAATCCCAATGGCCGACGATATGCGGTAAACTCTGAGTCCGATTTCCATATCTCAGTTCCAATGTATCTTTATCAACATATATCCAATTCAGCATAGGCGGGTTATCAGATATCGTGCTGACGAGGCCGTCTCCAGGCTTATTGTCGTCATCTGGGTATGCAATGAAAAACGCGCCAACTGTATGCGACGGTATTTTCCGAAGGGCTGGATCCGCATGATCAAGATACACCTACACCCATTAGCACGAGACTCAAAAGAGCCTAATGTATATGTTCAGAGGATATACCTTATTATCCCTCAACACAGCTCTCCGCCCATTCAAACTCTGCGCTTTCTCTGAATCTCCTTCGCAATATACCTGCATGTAGAATTTGGCCATTCGTTTCTCGTCTTGCATTCGCGTGTTGGCTTTACGTTGTTCGCTGACGCCGAACGCGACGCCCGCGACTGTGGGGATGGCTGTTATGGCGAGAAGGCCTATGACCATGATTGCGTCTTCGTCTCGTTTAAGTTCGTTTCTATTTGGTCTGATTTTTCGTGAATATTAAATGTTATGTCAGGTATGTAATCAAAGATGCGATATATGACTGGACATGTGTATGTGCTGTAGAATATGGAGAGTATAAAAAAGCTTGTCCAGCTTTGCATGTTGATCCCCGCTGATGTCATTAATAGACCCCATTAATATGCCAAGATGCCAAGCCTTGAGGCGCAAAGTCACGTGAATCATGCCCGTCAGCGCCAAGGCACGCCAATCATATTGCGTGAACTATAGCTCTCAGCCACCCTTTTTGAGACCTCACAACTTGACGTCTGACTTTTGTCAGTAGGTGTATTTGCTGTAATATGGACTGTTTGATAATCTAGAGCATTATATCGTTCATGGTAGCTCTGGTTACATCCAATCTGGCACATCACTGGTCCAGTGTTAGCCAGACCACAACAACAATGGCAGCATCAGACGAAAACGAGAAATACATCGACCCTCGCATGGGAAAGACTGACCTTACAAATGGCCAGTATGCTCGATACCAGATCCTGCTCAAATCTTTGGGCGGCCTTAAGTCACTCTTCTCACCAAAACGGTTCCAAATAATAAGGTGGCTATGGGAGAACCAGTACCTCAACTCTATCGAGCCCAACGCATTTGCATCGATCAGAGGAGATATGTTCGAGACCTTCCTTGTTGCTGCCGAAAAGGTTATGTCGCTGCGAAAGGAGAAAGGGTCTTCGAACCAAATCATCAATATAGCGAGTGAATATATTATCACTGATAAATTCATTTGGTCAGACTACAACGTCTGGGAAAATGGATTTGTGAATTATTTTCTAGGCCAGGTACTTTGGTGCTTTTATGAGGCGTATCCAAAGTTTTTTCCTGTCAAGACATCGGATAAGGAGCCCTTGGAACATGCCGTGACGTGCATGCTGGCTCTCCCAAACTCGGACATCGAAAATTTGACTACGAGTATTGCTATATTGGTATCGAATGTGAGAAATAAAGGAATTGATGACCTATTCGGTACGTGGGTTGATGGAAAATTGGTGTACCTGTCTCGAAGGATACTCAATTTTAGGATGCATGACAGAAAGGAAAGTAAAAAGCTGTTGGACGCTGGGAGAGAGAATGGAAATACGATCAATCTACGCCTAGAGCTGGCAAGGTATGTTGATGGATCGAGTAGAAGGAAGCTATTGGCGAATTCTTTGGATATGGCGAAAGCGCTTTATGGTGAATGTCATGCGGTTACCTGGCACTGCACGGAGCAGCTAGGGGATTTCTATCTCAAATATGCGGATGAGTATACATTACAGTACTATTTCTCGAAACTTGACGGCGACAAAGTACGTTCAGTGCAAGATATATACGAAGACTTTCTAAATCGCGCAGATGTACTTGGACGTTCTAAGTCGCTCGGCGGATCTGAACGTGAAGCTCTCTCTGCATTGCTACGAGAAAAAGTCGTCCCTACTGTGGTTAATATATACAAACGAAATGGCAAAGAGTCAGAGGCGAGAAGACTACTTTGGAAAACAGTCAAAGACTCGAGCTCCCAAATTTACCATGCCAACTGGGTACCGTTCGGTCGTGGATCGGGAAAGATGAGACGTCTAATGACCGAAATTCACTCCCTTGAAAACCTCGAAGAGTTCACCGGCTACTCAGACCTGAAATATAGCAGCCTGGAACTGGTCGTTTTTCCATTTGACGAGATATCTTTGAAATCTGTGACACCTTCGGATGAAGAGAAGGCCAGGAAATGGCACTTTGTATTTGAAAGATTACCGAATGGTGATATCCACGCTAGAGAAATCACTGATTGGTCTCCGGGCCTCGAGGGAGGGTATGAGCCGAAAACAATACAAAAGACTGACGAGGCTGAGAACAAGGAAAAGATGATCCTTGAACTTCCATACATCCCATACGCCCATTTTAAAACCTCAAAGGCATACCGAGAAGGAAGTACATATGATTTCTACCGTAAGGGATCATTCAACCAACAGATTCTGGACTGGATGAAGAAAAATGAGGGACATTATATTCTCAGTTTTGGGCATGATGATTACTCGGATTATATTGCTTATGCTGATCTATGGCCGAGCGTTGGGGGTGCCTTGGTGGACTCTGAGAAAGGGCAGGTTGAGAGGTTTCTGTATGATCGAGAGACGGGATCCGTGAAGATGACGAATGAGACAACGGCCGCTCCAAAGGAGCTTGAGGTACGTTCGTACAGTGAAACTCTCTTAAACAACAGCTGACTTTATGATACACAGAATCCCCCCAGCTACAAAACTCTTGACATCGGTCAATGCAAAACACAAATACCCGGATTCTTCAACAGCACGCCCGGCGACAAAGCTGCAATAGATGACACCGGTACGGTCACTCAAGGTTTCAATCTAGTCTCCGCGGAGTGGTACGACTGGAAACGATTCATTCTTCATCCATGTTCATCTTCAACGGAGAAACAGCCTGAATTGGTATCTACAGACGGATCACCTATACCCGTACTTGGATACATATACGGAACTTGGACGGACGATAAACTCCACAAACAATGGAGAGGGTTGCAAATCTGGATTGTCCAAGCGACATTCAAGCTCACCCCAGATTCTTCGCAAGTTGAAAGATCGTGTCATTTCGTCCTTAACGCGAATGATATCTGCAAGAGTAGAGAGCATGAATGTGAGACCCCCCGGGTAAATCTCTTCCCTAATGAAGAGCTATTCATTCTAATACGTCGGATAGTATCCCTCAGCGAGACCCGAGCAATATGCACACTCCTCAATCCATCACTTCTCCGAGTCATGAACCATTCCATGTTTACACCATTTATGTGCACCATGGGTGAAGGAATACCTGATGATTTTGCGGGAGTCACTAAGAGTAACTCCTCTCTTCCCCTTCTTTCAAAGTAGCCACCTTCTTACTGATAAATGTTGGAATAGAAATAGACCCGAGCATGCAAAGAGATTTAATCGCAGAACTCTCATTTCGTGATGCGTGGGATACGGAGTTCGCCTACAAGTGGTGGAATCGTACTTGGGGGGATGCTCGGAAGAAGATTATGTGTAGGCAGTTAAAGGAAGAGACGGCGAGACGGAGGGAGTGGGATGCAGAGAGTGTGCCGGTGTTTAAGCAGTGGGTTAATTCGCATAAGTGACACCTTGGTAGGACACCTTATAGATACCCACTTAAAGTCTGTAAATATGCATTATTTTTTGAGAAAAGCTGAGAAGAATCTATGAAATATAGTCTAACTATGGTCTAATCTAGTCTATTAAAAATATATCGGAACTGTCGTAAATCGTAAACGAAAATCAAATCTTCTCACTCCATCCCCAAATGGACCACCAACAGTGCACTTCCATGGATTGACCGTCGGCATCTTCCCAGTCATCGTAGCCCGTTTCGTCACCCTGTTCGACAATAGCTAGACCAATGTTCTCCATTCTTCGTCGAAATTCTTCGACTTGCGGTAGATATGCATCTCGTAGTGGTAACTCAACTACGACACGCGCGTCAAGGCCCTTGCTTAACCATGTGTTAATCGTTTCAACGAGCCACTTGGGATGGTCGGGAGAATAAAGCGGATCGGCGGCAAGAATGACATCGAATAGGTCGTCTTTCGTGGGATGCGGAGCGGGAGGTACAGACCAATCCAACATTCCCGTCGTGACCTTGGCATTGACCTTGTTCAGTAGCTCGGAATTCAGCTCAACATTTTTTGCCAGATTAGGAACGATAACCGACAGATCGGTTAAATGTATTGAGGCGGATGCACCTCGTAGGGCAGCAAAAGATAGACCGACAAGGCCGGTCCCTGAGCCTAATTCCAATGCCCTAAGCCGAGTACTCGTTGATGATGTTGTTGACTCAGATCGCACTAGTTCTGGTACGGCTTCAAAGATGGAGTCCAGGCGACGCGAGAGTAAGTACGAAGATACCCAAGTTTTCATCCCAAGGTTGTCCGAGGTGAGGGAGGGTTCGTGTAAGTTGAGAGTGAATTCTTCTCCGGATGACGTAGGAATATTGAAAAGTCTAGTAAAAGCAGGCATAGCTATGATTGTGTAAGTACACCGCTCGAAAACACGACAGTAATGGTTCTGGGACCAACCTGTTCGGCCTGCTCGCTCACTCAGCCTGGCAGCAGCAACATCCCATATTTGTTCTCGCAGGTCATCGGACTCTAGCCACTTCAGAGAACTAGAGATTATGGTCGTGAGGTACTCTGTCACACCGGTAGGGTCTATTTTTCGTCTTGTCGCATCTCGGACGCCAAGACCAAAGCTCTTCGGTTGGATAGCTAAGTGATCAAGGGCCTTCAGAATTTCAATAGCCGAGGGTTTCGTATATAATTGCGGCAAATCGAGGACTGCGATGTCACTTGAATATTAGCTTATCAGGTCGGCGCACTCGAGTCAGACAGGCAAAAGAGGGGCAGAGTCGCTGGTAAAAGAATCATACCATGAAGAGGTTCATCTTCGTCAGCGGTTATCATCTCGATCAATAAGCCCCAGCGAGAGCCAATAAATAGCCTAACTACACAAAAACCCTGGGAACGACCGTGAAGACCAGCGATAGACAAAAGATCCGCCCTTATCTTGTCGGACGAGGAAGATAGCGCGGGCTGGGCTGGCGGAGAAAAAAAAGTCGCTATTTCCTAAATAGGAAAGGTAGCGTTATCGGCGTGGGTCTGTTGCCGCTCAGGATTCGTGGATTCGGTCCGATGGCGGATCCAGGCGGTCAGTCTCAGGCACAACCACAATGACGACCACGATCTATACAAGAAGCGTGCTGGTCAACGGTATCCTTTCAATCTCTGCTTCTAGTTGTGATCAATGTATGCCGTCGATGCAGATCAATTCAGCGTCGCTTTGAAGCCTTGATACGCTTGCTCGATGTCAAAAGACAATTCGCGGGCTTGGTCGTCGCTCAGTTCCTCCGTTGCGCGCATTTGATTGAGAGTGATGAGCCATTGTATGATTTTTCCCCGTGATTCGAAATCCCGATCTGTGACCTTATTGACCGATTGAATAACCTCGGATAAAAGCGGATGCAGGGCGTCTTTCGAGACCATGTTCAGCTTCAAGGCATCCAAGAAGGTGATGAAGTTTTCCGTTGCAGTGAGAATGAGACTTCCGGAAGCACCGGCAGCAGGAGCGTTGGTTGGCAGGCCGCCGCTTGGAGTGTGGGCGCCGTGGGATGCTTGTTCGACGGTGGCCGGCAAACCGATGCGTAGACGTTCGGTAGCTCGAGGGCATTCCAACTAAAGAGATCAGTCACAATCGATGTTGATTCTTTGAGATTGAGATTGATGACACACCTGCCATGTGCGCTTGAATGTCTCCAAGTCGACAAATTCTCGCGCTACCGTGTCGTCACCCAACGTCGACTTATATTGCTTCAATAAGCGAGCACATGTCTCTGTATACTCGGACTCTGAAATAGCATCGCGAATGTATGCTTTTTCCAATCCATCCAAGGTAACGATAATGCTGTATATTTCGGCGAGCGACTCGTAGAGGTCGCGCTCGGCGGAGCTCGATGCGAGCTTGACTTCCTTATTGATGTCAGCTTGATTATGCGAAAGCGAGCGGGCGCAACTTACTTCATCGAGGTTAATCGTGGCGGATAACGCTGGGTTTGGCGTATAGCTATAAGGCGTAGGGGCATATGATAGTGGTCGTTGAGAATGCATCGTGCGATGATTTGTCTTGCTAATGTCGATGTTGATGTACCGACGCAAGAGGAGTCCGCGATCCGTGCAATTGGAGAGGAGGAAGGCGGGAAGCAACTGTGTGGTCCGTGCACCGCTTTCTGCCAGCCAAATCGATTTTTTTTTCGTCCTCCCGCAAGACCGACTACAAGCTCATTATCTAACCTATAAGTCCAGCCATTGAATCATTTCGCACAGCCGCTTGGATCGCGCTGTGATAATAATTCAGTCGCAATGGCTATGAAGAAATCCACCAAGAAGTTCCAGCAACGGAAACTGGGAGATGTGCTCGAGAGACGTAAAGAGTTCGCCAAAATCAAGCAGCGACATCAAGTGAACGACAAGAGAAAAGCACGAAATGCTGAACGACGCGAGAAAGCGGAAGCCGAGAAGGTGGTCGACCCCGAGGAACAAGCCAAGGAACAAGCCTTTGCGGAAATGAACGTCGACGATTTCTTCGCTGGAGCATTTGACATTGCGGACCCCAAGAATGATAAAGGAACAAAGGCACAAAAGAAGAACGTGACCCCTAAGATCGGCAAACGGAAGCGTGTGGACGAGAGTGCCAAAGATGACGAGGAGGAAGCTGCGTCCGATTCAGACGAACAGTCAGATGCCAGCAGCGTCGGAGATTTCGAAGATCACAAAGGACAGTTAGAGTCGCTGAAAGAGAAAGACCCAGAGTTTTACAAATACCTCAAAGAAAACGATGCCGAACTTTTGGACTTCGAAGACCACGGCGACCTGGCTGAAGTCGATGAACTGAGCGAGACGGAAGAAGGGCCAGCCAAGAAAAAGAAGAAATCGAAGGGTTTGGAATCTGAAGCTATGAAGGACAACATCGTCACCATATCCGAGGTCAAAAAGTGGCAAAAATCTTTGCAAGAGCAAAACTCCATGAGAGCTCTCCGACAAGTCGTACTTGCTTTCCGATCAGCAGCATACGTGAATGACGCCGACAACCAGGATACTAAATACACCATTTCGGATCCGGATGTCTACCACCAAGTACTTATCACAGCATTGGAAATGGTACCCAAGGTACTGGCCCACCATTTGCCAGTAAAAGAAACCGCAGGGGGCAGAATCAAACTGGCGGCAGAATCGCAAAAGTTCAAGACACTTAGTCCACTCATCAAATCACACACGTCATCTGTTCATCAACTACTCACGAATCTATCGGATGCGTCTACTCTTAAGTTGACGCTCGCATCTATTGAGCCCATGTTGCCATATCTTCTGCAGTTCCGCAAAGTGCTGAAGGTTATTGTGAAAATGGTGGTTAGCATCTGGTCTGACAACACCAACTCTGAGGCTGTTCGCGTTACTGGTTTCTTGATCATGCGTCGCCTGATGAAGATCGGGGATGCGGGAATCAGGGAGGCTGTTCTCAAAGCGACATATGAAGGTGTTGTCAAAGGCAGCCGCAATACAAATGTCCATACCCTTGCTGGTGTCAACCTGACCAAGAATTCAGCAGCAGAGATCTGGGGCATTGATCAAAATGTCTCTTATACTACAGGATTCAGCTTCATCCGCCAACTGGCCATTCACCTCCGGGGCAGTATCACGAATAAGACCAAAGACTCTTACAAAACGATCTACAACTGGCAATACGTGCACTCGCTTGATTTCTGGTCCCGTGTGCTCTCTCAGCACTGCAATGCTTTAGTCGAGGCAGAGGCAGGGAAACAATCTGCTTTGCGACCTTTGATCTATCCCGTTGTACAAATTACCCTGGGTGCTATGCGCCTTATCCCCACCCCTCAATACTTTCCTCTACGCTTCCAGCTCGCTCGTGCTCTGCTACGAATTTCCCGTGCTACAGGTACTTATATTCCTTTGGCCCCAGCTCTTATGGAAGTACTCAACTCGACCGAAATGAGGAAATCTCCTAAGTCAAGTACATTACGACCATTGGAATTCAATACATCTATCCGGGCAGCCAAGTCCTACCTCCGCACCCGCGTCTACCAAGACGGTGTAGGTGGACAGGTTGTCGAGCTGTTGTCGGAATTCTTTGTTCTTTGGACTAAACACATTGCTTTCCCCGAGCTCGCACTGCCAGTTGTTGTCATGTTGAAACGGTGGCTTAAGGAGGCAGGATCGCGCACAGGCGGCAACAAGAATTCCAAGATCAACCATTTGGTTCTACTCCTTGTGCAAAAGGTCGAACTCAATGCCCGTTGGATTGAAGAGCGTCGGGCCAAAGTCAACTTTGCTCCGAAGGATAGAGCGAATGTGGAAAACTTCCTCAAGGAGACCGAGTGGGAGACCACTCCTTTGGGCGCATTTGTTAAGACTCAACGTAAACTACGTGAGGAGAAGGCAGCCATTCTCGAACAAGGTAGACAAGATGAAGAAAAACAGCGACAAAGAGAACGTGATAACGCCGACGAAGATGTCCTCTCAGAAATCGAAAGTGAAGACGACAGTGACTTGATTGAAGACGAGGATGACGAGGAGTGAAGCATCCGCATGAGGTGATTTGCAGCATGATATAGCATTTCAAGGATATCCTAGATTTTCCGGCGTTGGTTCGGGTACGTAGTCTTAGACCACAAAAGTCATATCATTGTCCTTTATCCTCTAGTCCGATCTTGAAACTCGCTTAGATGTAGCTGCATGCAATAGCGACCGCTTCTTTGTGGCGGGGCTCCYGATAGCCGTTTTTCTAGACGTTCCGATACTCGGAATTGTTGGTATTTCTAAGCTGCCAGGCACTTCTAATAGAGGAAATTACTCGGTTAGCAGTCTGTAGAACGACCGAGGACAATCACTTGCATTTGACAGCTCATCATAGATGAGTTTGTTAAGATCATCCTGGTATTATTAAGTAGTAGTATAAGTAGTATAAGTAGTAGTAGAACTAAGTGGAGCCGCCGTTTGGCCTCAGGCAGGACTGCCAATTTTTCGGCTCAACAAGATTTGCTTCATCTTGCATTTTCTTGCAACACAACATAATCCTTGCTTCCTTCACAATACCAGACATTGCTCAATAAATACCGGCTACAGCTTTCTCCCACAGACTTTTAATATTTTACCCATCGACTGTATTCCAATGGCCTTCCAGGCTGTTTTCTAACACAGGCTAGAACTTTTACAGACCGCCACATCGATTCATTCTACCCAGGACATTATGCTAATAGAAGATATTGTATCGCCCTTCGAACATACAGGATCTTACGGCTAGGCATTACCTAAAGGATAGGATATTTTAGTGGTGATTTTTTTTTGAGATCATTATCTTCTTCATACGGCCATTCTAGCTTCAAGCAGAGTCGGATGACCAAAATGACCGGTAGGCAGCCAGCCCAATACTTTGTTCTAGAAACCCTAGAGGGGGCTTGACCTCTTCCTGATCAATCAATTTACGAGCCTAGACTAACTCATTCCATCAGTGTTGTGGAGGATGCCCGTTCGTAGAATGGGTAATCTACTTCCGCCTCTCAACTTCCTTACACTGCATCACTCCTATTTCATCGCTATGGGCCTTGTATGGAGCTTGATATTCTGGGGTTCCGCTAGTCCGGCTCAGAGTGTTAGCTACACTGACTCACTCTTTCTCTGCGTGAGTGCAATGACTGGGGCCGGCTTGAATACTGTATGTTTTTCTTAACTTTTTGATTTAGCGTATTTCAAGCTAATATTCCCAGGTCAATCTCTCTACTGTCAATTCTTTCCAACAAGCAATCCTCTTCGGTCTCATTGTTCTGGGTCATCCGATTCTTATCTCAAGCACTGTCCTCTTCGTCCGGAAGCGTGCTTTTGAAACCAGGTTTCGCAGCATTGTTCAGGCAGTTGCACGAAATCGCTCAACTTCCCATCAGGGGATCCACCTATCCAGGATTGCAAAGAAGGCTTTAGCAACAGGCGATAACGGACATGCATCTGGGAATAAAGATTCAGCAGCGGACGGCGCGACAGTGGACCACCCAGCCCCAACAGCTTCTGGAATTACTTCCTTGAATAATGAGACACGCTCCCACAGTAACTTGAATGATATCGATGCTATCAGATGGGTTGATGACGATCAAATCACCGTTCAATCACATACGCGGAACAAAACCAGACATCGCGTATTTCCCATGGCCGGCGTAGGTGCACGTCCAGACGCTAGAGACCCTAAAGACGCCGCGCCTAGCTTTGTTGCTGATGAGGAACGAAGACCATCCTTAATTGAAAGCATTACCAAAGGCTCTCAAAGATTTTTTCTTTCAAAAGGCTTGGTATCTCGCAACTCGCAGTTTCATGGTCTCACCGCTGGCGAGCGCGAGAAGCTCGGCGGTGTGGAATACAAAGCGATTTGTTTGCTTTCAGTTATTGTTCCTTTGTACTTTGTCCTATTCAATATGCTTGGATTTCTAGGACTGGGTACTTGGCTTGCTGTCAACAGACCTAGCACTGCTCGTGAAAACGGACTGAGCCCTTTTTGGACTGGCTCATTCCTGGCCATATCTGCCTTCGGAAATAACGGCATGTCTTTACTTGATCTGAATATGACAGCACTGCAGACTTGGTAAGACCAACTGTCCGGAACCACCGAGTGTTCGACTGTACTGACAATATTCATTTCAGTTCTTATGTGCTGCTCACTATGGGATTCCTAATCCTCGCTGGAAACACACTATATCCTTGTTTCCTGCGATTTAGTATATGGACTATGAGACATATTCTACCACGAACAAAGTGGTGCGAAGAGTGGAAAATCGTTCTCGACTTCATTTTGGATCATCCACGCCGAGTATATACTCATCTTTTCCCGAAACGGCATACTTGGTATCTCCTTGCTACAATCATCCTCTTCAACGGCATTGATTGGGCCGGCTTCGAACTCTTGTCTATAGGCAACACAGCCGTACAGAGTCTTGGTGGATATCGCATATTGGACGGACTGTTCCAGGCTTTGGCTGTTCGTTCCGGCGGTTTCTATGTTGTCAATATCGCCGAATTGCATCAAGGCCTGCTCGTTCTTTATGTGCTTATGATGTATGTTTCCGCGTTTCCAGTCTTGGTGACCATACGAAACACGAATGTCTACGAAGAGCGATCTCTCGGAATATACGCGAACGATCATCTCGCTGAAGATCAGCGACATCACGCTTCTTTGGGCAGTTTTGTCAGCCACATCAAAGCCATAATATCGCCACCATCAATTGAGAAGCAGGACCAGCACCGTGGCACATCCCAAAGCGATGAAAATAATACCTCGCGAAGCTACTTCGTTCGACAACAGCTACGTTCCCAGCTTAGCCATGATATATGGTGGATCTGCCTGGCGGTATTGTTCATCACAATCGCAGAAGCACCCCACTTCACAGATGATCCGGTCTCATACTCTACTTTCAACATCATCTTTGAGGTAGTCTCGGGCTACGGTTGTGTTGGTATATCTGTCGGTCTTCCGGACCAAAATTACTCATTCTGTGGTGGTTGGTACACCATCAGCAAATTAATATTGATTGCGGTGATGCTACGGGGTCGTCATCGAGGTTTGCCTGTTGCCATTGACAAGGCTGTTATGTTACCCGATGAGTCTTTGGCTTGGGCGGAGGAAGAGGATGCTGCGATGAGATTGGAGGGGGCTAGGTCGTGGAATGCTGCCCACGGAAGTGCTTATGATGGAAAGAATGATAATATCGTTTGATTCTGCTTGTACCTCGTTTAGCTTATATAGACTGCCTTGCTTGATTATTTCCACTCTTTTTATCCTGTTCCCGAGTTCCATATTCTCATGTTGCAAAGTTTCAAGCCTACCGATCAGACCTAAATGTGAAAAACCTAAATGCGGATCCTCCCTTGTGTCTTCATTAAATCTTGCTCCAAACCTCTTAATCATACGGCAAAGCTCATCCATGTCTGGCTCACACTTCCAAGCGCTGGCCAGAATGTTCTCAAGTCCATTGGAGGACCCTTCGGAGCTTACGAATGTCGCATTGTACTAGGTGATGAAGTTTAGCTCGACTTCTGGCTCCTCTTCCGTAAAGGTAGATATATGCGATGTGACCAATCGGAAACATCCGATCACTCACCTGATTGGGTCCACCTCTTGATCGAGGTATAAATCAAACAGCTCGCCAGCACTTCTTCTTTTCAATTAACTCACTGCTTTGGCGCAAAATTCTATTACAGATATTTCGACAGACTGGCAGGATGGTTCGCATCGAACAATTTGCTGTTGAGCGAGTAAGGTTAATCCAATTGTCAAGTATATTGTATACGGCTAATGTTGTCAGTGGATGGATGATTACGAGAACGATGCAAAATATAACCTAGCAGAGACCTGCTGCGCATCAATTTCACTTAACGACCTTATTGCCTTTGCAGGGAAATCGGACCAATCATGCAACATACTCGATTTCTCTCAGAAACAGGTTTATGGCGCAATTCGTGGAAGCAATGCTCTACGTTCCAATATTGCAGCCCTGTATGCGGACAAATCATCAGAACAACTATCCTCTGAAAATGTTCTGGTGACAAACGGAGCCATTTCAGCTAATTTTCTGGGACTGTATGTGAACGTAGGCCCGGGAGACCACGTCATCTGCCAGTTCCCTACTTATCAGCAGTTGTACTCGGTACCAAAATCCTTCGGTGCCGAGGTTAGTTTGTGGAAATCCAAGGAGAATGACAATTGGAAGCTTGACATTGAGGAGCTCAAATCATTGATTCGTCCAAACACCAAGATGATCATTATCAAGTTAGATGAGCCCTACCAGCACCCTTTGAGAATTTATAAGTTAACATTAATACAGCAATCCCCAGAACCCGACTGGAGCCGTGTTGTCCCGTGAGAACTTACAAGATATTGTTAATGTTGCTCGAGACCATGGTTTAATTGTACATAGTGATGAGGTCTATCGCCCTTTGTTCCACTCTTGGTCTGGGGATGAGGCGCCGCCTTCCATTCTCTCAATGGGCTATGAAAAGGCCGTTGCAACTGGATCAATGAGCAAAGCGTTCAGTTTGGCAGGCATTAGGCTGGGATGGATAGCTTCTCGCAGCTCGGAAATTATTGAAGCTTGTGCTTCTGCTCGCGACTACACTCTCATCTCGGTCAGTCAGTTGGATGACCAAGTCGCGTCTTTTGCTTTGAGCAAGCCTACTGTGCAAAATATCCTCCAAAGGAACACGGATCTCGCTCAGCAAAACCTAAAGTTGCTAGACGCGTTTGTCATGGAGTATAGTTGGGCATGTCGATGGGTTCGACCTACGGCTGGAACTACCGCGTTTATCCAGTTTTGTGACAGAAGCGGACGAGCAATTGACGCGGTAGAGTTCTGCAAACAATTGCAGGCAGGTACCGGCGTCATGTTTGTTCCTGGTAGCCGGTGCTTCGGTAATGATGTCGAGTACAAGGGCTTTGTCCGCATTGGTTATGTTCCCGAACACAAAGTATTTGCCGATGGTCTCCAACAGTTAATGAAGTTCATGGAAACGAATTATGCACAATTGCCTCCTGCGTGAGGATTTTAGAATAGAGTTAATTTATGGGATCTATCGTTCGAAAGAGTCATTTCAAGATTACCAACCAAAAGAACAGACAACTAGAGCTTCGGAGCCATGACTAATTGATAACGTAAGTTTCAATGAAGATCAGACCGCTGTACTGCACTTCTAAGTAGAATGTTGAAAGATGCAATCTAATGTTCATTTCATATGGAAAAATCAGATATAGTCATGAATATAAAAAGACTGTACACCGTATGTCCGCGAATGTCCACATGCAACAATCAATCAATGATTGAAGATATAAGCGAAGGTAAAAAAGTCAAAAATATGTTACAACGAAGGTATAGGGGTAAAGTAAAAGTAAACGAGCACAGGTATTCACTCCCGCTTTGCATTTCGAATCAGAATCTTGTCAGGGTTTCGATTCAATTAGCAGGCGCTGCCAGTGGTGAGAATGCTGTGCGCTTCCTGAGCATAAGTACAGCCGTTGTTGACATTGCCGTCAGAGAAACCAGCGTCCCACATCATGATACCGCCGAAAGCAGTGTTGTTGCTATACTGTTTGACGAGAGTAGCAAGGTCTTCAGGCGCAAGGTAGTACTTGGCACCAGAGGCAGTACCTGTGGCACCGTCCTCAGAAGCAGGGACACCAAGGAAGATCTTAGCACCCGAAGAAGGGGTTCCCGCGATGTTGGTGATCCAGTCGTTCAAGTTAGTGCCGGTGTCGGTGGAGCAGCCCTCATTGTTGTAGAACTGGACCCAGAGATAGTCGAACTGAGAGTTGGTGATGACTTCCTGCATATTGGGTTCCGGGATAGGACATTGAGGCGCGCCGGTGATGTAGTAGGTGTTCGATGGGTCCTTGGCGAAGTTGGTCCGGAGTGTGGAAATCATGTATTGGTAGTACTCGTTTCCGGAGTTGGCCTCCAAGTCAAAGTCGAATCCATTAACGAAGGTTTTGCCGAAGGGACGGGGAACGGTGGTAGAGGTAGAGCTAGTTGCGTTGGGGCTACCGTAAGCTGCCCACAAGTTCTGTCCGATGGTTGTAGCCTCATCCTGAGAGCTGAGAGAGTAAGCACCAGAAGCACCACCCAGAGACAAGATGACCTTGATGCCGTTGGACTGGCAAGTTGAGATGGCGGTGGCCAAGTCATCGCAGTTTTGGCCAGTGCCATCAGTGCCGATGTAGCAGGACTGGCCGATGGTACCAGAGGGGATTGTGACACCGTTACCCCATTCGTACAAAAAAGCGAGGACGATGATGTCAATTCCAGAATCAGCGGTACAGTAAGTAGAGAGATCGTTGTTCTCGACCGCGCTTCCGCCATTCTGGCCCCAGTAGACAACATTCTGGGCACCGCTAGCTTGACGCTTAGCGGCGCTGAAGCGGTTCAAGACGTGAGGGTAGGCCATGGCAGTGGTAGCCATGAGACCGGCGCTGACAAGAGTGGAGAAATGCATTTTGATGTGAGCGAACAGACTCAAGTTTGGTTTTAATATGTGCAAAGAATAGTATGAAGAACAAGACCACGATCAATCGGGTTGAAAAGCTAGGTTCAGCAGGGAGTGACGGTTTAAAAAAAAAAAGAAGGAATGGACAGATCCGTCAAGGACCTTTGAATCTTCGTTAAGATTGTTGTGGTGGTGCTTGGTGATGATAGAAAAAATCTTCTTTGAAGGAAACCCGAGGCCTATTTATGTTCGTTTCTTGACGAAGAATCAAGCAAACGCTACATCGATGGTGGCGTTGCATTCTTACCACTACTAGTCAAGCTTGTAGATCTATGTTGCAACATCAGATAGCCCCATCGATCCCCTGCCTACCTTGTCCACAGTGGTCTATGCATCGTGATCAGGTTGGTTCGCAGGGCAGATGATGACCTAATAGCTCGAACAATTCAAGGCGGAACACCATTGGGCCAAACTCACACCAGAGATTCGCTACTGTGCCGTGTCATTCCGGGGAATATTTCTTTGCTCAAGACTGAAATTTTTACCTTGTAAGCCTGGGTTAACCCTTTTTGGCAACAGTTAAGACTGGTTGCGTCCTGCTTGTAAACCTGCGGGAAATGGAAAGCTCCAATGGGAGCCAAGTTTCGTTCCAGGAACTTTGATACAAGGCATATAAATGTTGGACGGATCAGATCATTCGAATTTCAGATGCGAAAAACGTGCCTGGCCTAGTCATCCCGGCCCCGTGGTTGAATGCAAGCCACCCGTCAGCCATGTTAATAGGAAGAATGTGCCATCCGATTAGTGTACGTAGCATGTATTTTTAGGACTGGGTAGGGCTAGTATTGTCAAATTGGCGTGACTTGTGAGCAGCCATTAGTGGGTCCATTGGAACATGTAACACAAATTACCAAAATATGCATTGGGAAGCTCAGAAGACCTCGCGGTACGTAGTCGCGAGATCTAGGCATAAGACCAATGAAGCCAGCCGCACGTTTCGAGGTTGCGCCACCAGCGTTTCAACTCGCGGGGCAGTCTTTAGTCTGTGATGCTAGAACAAGACGAGTAAATTAGCTAATCTAGTAGAAGGAAGCATCAAAACTGCATTATTACGTATTTATCATGATCCTAGGCATATGTGACTTGGGAATGTGAGGAAATGTGACGCATACTGTACTACGTCAAACGTCGAGAACGAGGCTTTTCTTTGAATCTGTGCGGCATTCAGTGCACGCGGGAAGCAGGAATGCAATGCGCATGCCGCTCAATGCTGTGCTCTGGCGTGTAAGTGCTGCTGACAGGAGACGTGGTCTGGCATTCCAGAGATCCCAGGGGATCGGCAGGGTCATTCGCAACTTGGCAGGCTGCCCGATGTCACCATGCCGGAGGCGCTTAGGGCTCAACCCTACCAAAATGCCCTATCTGAGGCTCTCTTTGGGGCTATTCTTCGACCATTTGCTGACCAACGCCAATTTCAGCAGCGAGTTCAACAATTAGTAAGTAGCCTGTAACTCCACTTCCTGCCGTTGTAGCATAACAATCTCATTTAGGGCTTAGGATATACTACAACTTGCAATAAATCATTGATCATTGCGGATGCTAACTTTAAGTACCAGACTTGAAAATATTAAGCACAACCATATCCCAATGACAATTGCGAACTCGAAATTACTTGCTCCATACTACAAAAAGTACAAAGGGGCCAGACCCTTGGTATCATTAATCAATCCATGGATGCAGGTCGCTCTAAACGAGCAAATGCCCCCACGAGTCACTAATCACTAGTCAAGTCAGACTAATGTCAGAAATGACATCGAATCGATCAATTATATGCTCCAACGAAAGCTAAAACGTGGAGCTTCGATCAGGAAAACAAGCAAATTCTACGCAAATTATTCATTTACCAGAATCTCGAACTTTTCCTATAGAGTACCTGCAGTAGGTACTTGGCAACTACACTCAAGCACGGCATTTGTTCCGAGTGGGGAATTCGTTTTGTAGGGTTTGACGACGTTGCATGCAATTCTCTTCTTCAATCTACGTATATAAGCACTAAATAGTGATCGGCAATGTAGGAGATAGATGTTTACCAACAGTAGCATTATATAGGTACATAGCATGTATCTTAAGATGGTAGATCTGCACTTCGGTGACAAGACAGGTGTAAATACTACGCAGTGACTGAATACCTAATTGGTAATTCATGGGCGGCTCACTTCTTTAACGAGATCTGCATTGTGATGCTCATGAAGGTAAAGTACAGCTGTTTATGTGCTTGACTGTCCAAAAATAGTAACTCAACTCGCTGAAACAATACTGAGACTTCCCCAAAAACCACGACTACCTCGTTTTCGGATAGCTTCAATATCGCAACGGGACCCGATTCGGCGCCCCCAAAGGGTCCAAAAGCCTGAATTAAGAAATCAATTTGTTTGATAATGATTGCATGTACTACCTCGCTATCGTAGGGCATCAATGCTAAGAAATGTGAACGATAATACCCATACTTTAGTATAATCTTTTAAGAACTCATGTCATACAAAAAATGTAGCTATTATTGGTATACCTGCTTGATCAACTGTCTTACTTGTCTGATTTACTTAAGTGAGAAAATACAGGTATCATTCGGAAATAGACTCAACAAGGATGAGTCTCATATCAGATCTGTTAAGGAAAGACGCTTGCATAGACTCGTTTCGGTATTGAGAAAAAATATATTATCTAAGAAAGGCACCTGCAATTGCTCGTTGGCATCTAGATGTCAACTAAACATCTAAATGTTCAGTTACAAGAGACTGTCACTGTAGAGAGCAATACATGCTGTATACATGTGGAGTTGGAGACGACACAATCAAGATTAGGCTAAGGACGAAAGCCGAAATCCCCGGAGAGAGAGCATTTGGTCGACAAGCACGCGGAATGGGTAAAAGCCAGAAGCATGATGGAACTCGACAGTAGATATTAAGCAGTGAGTACAGCGAGCCGTTGAAAGGAGAACGGAGAATGGCCGGGGATCGTAGGTATAAGCGGCAAATGGCCGTAACTCGCTGCGAGAGTAAACGTCTGAAATCGTACGGGGTATGACACTTATTATTGATATAATTCAAATATCTATGATATAAAAATTAGTTTGAGGGTATTTTATTCTTTTATCTATATCCCAGCTTCTCGTTCTCGCTTCATTGCCGTGCATTCGACTGGGACACACATATTCATCCAGATAAAACCTTCGTAACCTTGGAACCCTCGATCGTCGGCCAGAGACTCCGAAACATCAGAAATCCCCCCTCAATTACAGTCAAATAGATTCATCATGCGTCTTCCATACGCCCCGTCAACTGCAGATAATCAGACACTGGAGGTGCAGGACATATATGCCCGTATAGCAGCGAGACGTCTTCCCCGGCCCCTTATTCCTCTCGACTTAACCCTCCTACATGCGCCACCTGTGGCTGATGGCTATAATAGCTTTGTTGGAGCACTTCGAACAAAGACAGTGATTGATGCCGGTCTTCTGGAATTATCCATCAGCCGGGTAGCAATTTTGAATCAGGCCGTCTACGAATGGAACATTCATGCACCACTAGCCCTCAAAGCTGGTATCAAACCTGCCGAATTAAACGAGGTCCAAAAACTTCCTTCATATGCCGAATTGAGTAACGTTGAGGATGTGTGGAAAGCTTGGCAGGAAACATGTCTCGACGTGAGACAACGGGCGGTTGTGGCATACACCGATGAGATGACCCAGAATGTTGCGGTCAAAGACGAAACTTTCAAGCTTCTTAGGGATGTCGAATTCTCAGATCGTGAGATCCTCGAGTTGACCACGACTATTGCGGGATACAATTGTGTTAGTCGAATTCTTGTTTCTTTGGATGTAGGGGAGAACAACGGGAAGGAGATGAAGAGCGTGGAAAGTATGGTGAATTGAGAGCATGGCTCTTTGGGGGAAAAGAGAAACAACTATTACCTGGGTATCTCAAAAAGTACTTCATGCCCGATATTCAATGTTATCTTATGCACAGTTATGTGGAAAAGGTCTACATATATGTATGGCAAGATTCTTATTAAAATTATCGATTACATATCTATCATCCATTCAAATGTTCGAGTGCGCGACTAGTCCAAGTAAAACACAAAGTTCAGTTCTATTTCAACTCATGGTATGCTTAAATTTTACGATGACTGGTTTGGCACACCAGTAATCTTCTCTGCCAGGGTATCTGCTTTTAAAGCTGGTCGGTCTGCCTTGCCAGCGGTGGTCTAAAAATGTATCGTGTCAGTAATGGTATCGAAGAATCATCTCATGAAATAGCGAGGTGACTACTTACACCCCCATCAACAGGCATAACCAATCCAGTGATCCATTTTGCTTCCTTACTGGCAAGAAACAGAATTGCTGCAACGTCCTCAATAAACACGCTAATTCTGATGAAATTTGATAGGTAGAATGCACCTACCGTAGCCAACATCCCAACCCGTTCCTTCTTGTTTGAGCAGATTCTGGTTGATACGGGCCTGGCGCATGTCATCGGTCATGCCTCGGCCGCGCACCATGGGTGTGAAAACCATTCCCGGGCAAACACAATTAACTCGGATGTTCTCAGGACCGTGCTGAGCAGCCATGGCACGAGTCATTTGGATAATTGCACCCTTGGTGGTGGGATAGAGGAGGCTAGGGTTACCGCCCAAAACTGGAAAAAGCAAACATCAGCGAATTGTTATTTGGGCAAGAAAAGAGTAGGAACATTACGTACGACCACTGACTGATGACATATTAACAATCGCGCCGCGGCCATTCTTGCGCATCTCTGGTATCACATGCCGGCTCATTAGGACCATGCTTGTGACATTAATACGGAAATCACGTTCCCAGGCACTTAGGTCTAACGTTGTAGCATCTCCCATCGCACCGCCAACGCCGACTAGTTCCAACCACAACGTTAGCAGACTTCAACCGACAAGTTCCAAGAGCTCCGTTATTTACCGATGTTAACGAGAATGTGCACTGTTCCAAAGAGTTCCACTGTCTTTGCGACCGCTTGCTTGCAGCTCTCTTCATCTGTGACATCCGCCTGAATGACTTCCGAAACACCGCCCTCTTCGTCAATCATGCGCTTGGTCTCCTGTGCCCATTCAACATTGAAGTCTAACAGCGCAACCTTGGCGCCCTGACGAGCAAGGAGGATGGCTGTAGCACGGCCGTTGCCGATTTCACCTAAGTCCATAGGAACAAATATTAGCCGTGCAGTTCCTGGAAGCATTCATAGAGATCCTACCAGCCATGCGCGAGCCAGCACCCGTAACGATAGCAACTTCGCCATCGAAGTCAAATGCTTTTCCTGCATGTGCCATTCTGATCTTGATTATGAATGATAATGAGTACTATCGATGTGTCAAAACCGTAGCAAACGTGAGTTTTGGTAGCGCAAAAAAGTTTGTCAATGCATATTGAAGGCAAGATGGTTCATATACCACAGCTTTAGGGCTGTATAAATCCTATTACATGGAGCTTCGGTCCGATTGGTAGAAAGGTTGATCTATAAGAACAGGTCGGACGACCGGCGAGTGGCCGATGTGGAGAGAAACTATGGAGCAGGCGTGGCGTCCCCAGTTTCTTACGTACAGCTGAGGGGTCAAGCCGGGGAAAATGCCGAAGATCAATCGTACTGACTGTATGGTAGTTAAAAACTCATCTCATTTTCAGACCGCGGCGGTCATGTCCGGTATTCGGAAAGTTGAAGCATCTGGTGCTATCTTGCGCAATGTTGAATGGACATGTCCTTTCTTCCGCGCTCGCGCTCAAATCGTCCCATTACCCTTAAATAAAGCAAATTTAGAAATTTAAAGCATATTTTAGATTGCTGGAGAGCTCTAGCACCGGCGCAATCAAGAAGGTCGATGGCTTCGAGGATTGTCGTCTTCACTCGTTGTGATATACAAATATGGCATTGAAATGTGTATGGCCTTAAATTAGCAATGAACAGATAATAATATCTCAATGTGTCTAGATTCCAAGATTTTAATGTATAGACATGGTGAAACACGAAATCTTACGTCGTAATTATAAGCCAAATATGGACTTTAAACGATACTGGGGTACAACTGGAATAACTATCGCTGAGAATGGTAAAATCAAAATGCACAATTATTTATTGCGACAACCAGAAATCAAACCATTCAATAATGCCCTTGAGACTTTGCTCTTTAACGTATCCTAGATACAAGCATGTTAGAACACATGTTCGATGTATAAGAAGAGGCCAGGAATCCTCACGCTCATATGGAACATCCATGTTGCCACGAAGAGCAAACCCGTGCTCGACTCCAGCAAAGAGCTGAAGCTGATATATTTTGTTATCCGTTTGCATAATTCTCATAGCCTTGTGACGTGCTTCGTTGTTGAAAGTATGATCTGTTTCCGAGCAGGAGAGAAATAGTGGTTCTATAACGAAGAAGGTACTGTTAGAGGGAATACAGGAGCTCTTTAGAAGGTATCTTGGATAAAAGAAGAAGCCAAACCTACTGGTAAGGTTCTTGAAATGATGTTCTTTCAGAAAAGCTGGGTGGCCGAATGCGCCAGCAGTGACGGTTTTCCCGTGAGCAAGTTCGTCGCAAACATATGGGGCGCCGAAGCAGTACCTTTCTCATATCGATCATGTATTAGATTGAGGACTTTCCAGGGCTTGTGTCGATGGGTATTTGCTTACCCTACACATGCGTATTTTGTATTCGGCTTTCCGTACTCTTTCTTGACCTCTTCAATCCAACCTGGAACATGTTCACCTGCAAACGCCATGTGCTTCTTCTTCCAAGCTTCATAGTCAAAATTTGGATTTGAGTGATCATGACGGTTCTTGCGATGTTTCCATACTGGATCCTGAATTTCAAATACACGAAGCATTAGCACTTCATGTTTCTCATGATTCTCGGTATATGCTCCTTGTAAGATATGGGGTCTAGTCATGCACGACGTACGCCGCGAAAATAGTCCAAACCCAGTACTAAGTAGCCAGCATCTGCAAAAGCGTCCATCACAAGCAAGCCATTGGGAAACATGCCCCATACATCTGGGAAATATAGAAGAATATGACCGTTCGCAGTGCCTGTTGCGGGTTGTGAGATGTATGTTTCTACACCTGCAATATCCCTATAAGTCCCCCTAGGTTTTCCCTTGTGAATAGTACCCTTAAGGCAGCATGCACCTGATGGTTTGGCAAGCCATTTGTCTTTTGTCTCGTTGATGATTGTCATGATGCTTTTTATTGAAGCAATGGTACCGGTGGGATGGTTTGTGAAGGAACCACGCAAATTGACTTGAAGATAAAGCCAACAACGAAGATTCAACTCCGGCGCTTTTTGATAATTTCTGATGCACTGTTCTGTAAGTTCTGGACGAAATGCACAATGTCTAATAATGGATACATCCTAACCGGCGAGTGGCCGCTCCACTTTCCCAAATGCATCCGGCGGATGGCCGATATAAACCCTAATTGTACTATTTCTCCGCACCAGCTGACGAAAAAAGTGTCCGGGGTTTAGTGCATCTACCCCTGCTTTCCCCATATATCTATCGGCATGCTTACCTCTCTCCGGTCTCTTTCTTTCCATTCATCCTCAAACTAGCTTAGACTTATGCTGCTGTTCAACCCCATTTATGATAAGACAATATGCATATTGAAAAGCAAACCCGCCACCTCGAGAGTTTAGACGAAGTCAGGAGAGTCGATAACAAGACTGAGACGGACGACAATGTTGACCTCAAAAGTGAGCTAGTTAGCGAGGTGAGTCCTTCATCTTCCTTTGAGACAACCGCCGGACTGACAAACATGATTCTAGACTGCCGCCAATGCTACAGGATATCAAGAGTATCTGGAGGGCTTGAACTTGGAGCTAACCCCAAAGGAGGTCAGTAGATTTTTTGTTTAAACCATACCTCTTCATGCTAATCGCTTCTTCTACCTACACAGAATGCTAAGATCCGGTGGAAAATCGATTTGATTGTCCTTCCAATTTTCCTGGTCATCCAAGCTTTACAGTTCATGGACAAGACAGCTTTAAACTATGCAAATCTCTTCGGATACCAACAAGCACTAGGCTTGAAAGGCCAGGAATTCAACTATTTATCTGCAAGTATGTCCAAGAGAGACCGTCCTGACAAGCTGCTAGTAGAAAATGGAAGCTGACATTTCTCTGTTTAGTGATCTATGCCGGCTATTTCTTCGGACAGTACCCCTGCAGTTTGTTGATCGCAAGGTTTCCGGCCCAGCGTGTCCTTGGTGTCACTGCATTCATTTGGGGTCTCACGGTCATTATCCTGACACAGTGCAAGACATACTCCAGCGCATTGGGCGTTAGATTCGTTATGGGAATGTTCGAAGCCTCCGTTACGCCTGGCCTGACTCTTATGACAGGATTTTGGTACACCAGAAACGAGATCCCTCTCCGACAATGTATCTGGTATTCTGCTCTTGGATGGGGTGGTATTGCCGGCGACTATATCTCGCTCGGTATCAATACACTTCCTGTGGAATTTACTCCCGCTCGCTGGCAATTGTTGTTTTACATCCTTGGAGCCGCCACCTGTTTCTGGTCCTTGGTGGTGTTCTTCGTTTTGCCTGATTCCCCGGCTTCGGCTTTCTTTTTAACCAAGCGTGAGCGTGTGCTGGCTGTCAAGCGAGTAGCGCAGAACCAAATGGGTATCAAGAACAAGGCCTTCAACAAGAAGCAAGCTCTAAGCACATTCAAAGACCCCAAAGCAATCCTTCTTTTCATATCCGTGTTTGCAGCTGCAATCCCGAATGGCGTCGTGAACTCATTCTCTACAGTCATTATCCAAGATATAGGATTCAATACTGCGAAAACCACCGAGATGAAGTCCGTCGGCGACGCCATGGTTATTATATCACTGTTCATCGGGGGTGCTATCACCTTGAACGTCCCTAATTCTCGGTTGGCTACTGCGACACTTGCTAATGTTCTGTGCACAATCTGTGCTGCTACCATGGCCTACCTTCCCCAACACAACAAATGGGGCAGACTTGTTAGCTTCTGGATGGTAAACACACAATCTGTGGGTTTCACAATCTCCTTGGTCACTATTACATCAAACATGGCTGGTTATAGTCACAAAGCTGCGGCTAGTCTGCTAGTTTTGTAAGGGTTTCCTCATCAAGTGTCCCTCCCAACAGACTGCTAACAATTTATATAGTACCGCCTATTGCTGGGGTAATTTTGCCGGGCCGTTTGTAGTCAAAGCATCCCAGGCACCCGAGTATCGAGGCGCCACGATTGGTCTTCTCATCGGTTATTTGATCAAAATGATCACCCACCTACTATTATGGGGTAAGGTAGTTCCTCTATCACAATGAACAATTGATCATACCATTTGAGACAATTAGCTGACCTTTCCCAGCATATCTGGTATATATGAACCGTTCTCGCGATAAGAGATATGGCCCTGCGAATAAGACTCGCAGTAACGAAGCTGGAATGCAAGACAAGACCGAATTCGAGAATAAGGATTTCCGATTTGTGTACTGAGATGTTCATTATCCGTCGCCAGGCATCATCGCGAGTTATACATCGATGGCCCAGATTGGAAAAACACTTGCACAAAGTTTGATATCCAGAAAATGGTCTTGACCTCTTGTCGGGATAGTATTTAATCTCAAATCAAGCCATTAAAGAGAGCCGGTTGTTTTGTTCAGATGCCAATTTTATCATTACTGAAATAAAACATTGCCCCGGAAAGGGAGCATCACACGTTTCCTGACTGATTCATTGGTCAACGATATAATCGTTATTTGTATAAGACCCGTAATTGGGATCCATATCGTAGGTTAGTGAAGTGTCGAGACGCATATACGAGTCAAGGTTCGATCCGATGAACATGGGAGCCTCGATACTAGGCATGTCGTGTAAATCTAGCATAATCTTGGCACCTTGAGAAGTGTCCTGTCCTGGAAAAGCGGGGAGCCAGGGTTCTAGCGACCACAACTCATTTGTCTGGCCCGCATGTTGATTTATGGCAGAAGAATCGATAGATGGAATTCCCGTCTGGTTGTGATTGGGAACAAATTGACTGTCAGGAACTGCAAAGGGTGTCATTGTATTCGTATCTTGATTCGTACTGCCTTTGTCCTTTCTGCTTGGCGTATTGGCATTCATCCCGAATAGCGATTTGAGCTGCGTTTGGACTTGACGATCAAATATCTTTTTGACCCTCGTATGGATTATTTGTATACTCCGCTGGAGGCCTGGCATGGCGGTTGCCGAGCGTTGGAGAATATCAAGGAAGAATCTGAGTTCTGTCCACGTGACATCTTCAGAGGGGGGTGGCCAACTTGTCTTCTGAGATGTTTCCAGTTGATAAACTGCAGTCGTGGCAGCTGTATAAGTGCAGTAGCTGTTCATGTATGTGATGTACTGGAAACCGAAAGTATTTACATATAGTCTGAGTATTCTGTAGATTGCAGTGGTCGCATTCCGGCAGGTTTCCCAGCTCTGCCGCACTGCAGGTTGGACGGATTGCGAATCACCACCTACCCGCGGCCGATGTAGAAGAATGAGTGTGGTATTATACATCAGATTCAAGGAGGTTATATGTGGTGGAGGGCTCAGCGGAGGTAGTTCATTGGTCAAAATCCGCAAAGAGGGCGGTAGTACAGACCACCAAATTTCAACTGCATCTTTGATTGATACGAATGAAAGTTCTTTGGCTTTGGAGACTTGCGGCGCCGATTTATCGTTGTTCGTCGGAAAGCTGTACAGTTCTAACATTATACGAGCTAGAATCTTGCATAATGTACACAACGACTTGAAACAAGACATTACCTGACCAGGGACTGGCGGATACGCGGGAAGCTCAGAAGCTTCTGGGACGCCCCAGTAGAAAGGTGTCCATGGCTCTTGTTCAGAGAAGTCGTCTAAAAAGTCGCGAGACATTGTATCGGCTCCGAGGAGGAAATTCGGCATCCTACCCAAGTATAAGCTCATATTCTTGTCCCAAGTGTAAAGACTCCAAAAGAGTCGCTTTCGAATCTCTACGTCCTCCGGAGAAAATGAACTGGTGTGACTTTGTAGAATATCGGGAGATACGTGGATACCCAGGTCGATAGCCATACGAAATGCCATACCCGAATATAGCCAAGCTGCCGAAGAGTTTCCGCAAGCTATCTCTCGAGCGGACTGTTGGAGTAGGGCTTGGATGGTGGGGATACATGGCTGATTCAGTGTCTCCATAGCGAGTGCAACCTTGGCCTCCGACGTCAGACGATCGACAACTTGTCGAAACGTTTCACCATGGTGATCTAAGCTCCAGACGGTGTCTGTATCTCGAAGAAAACGGCAGCTGTGCGCATAAAGAACTTTGATCAAGGTAGCAGTGCAGTAAGGGGCGGCTTGCTGATTGAGGAGTGACATGTGCCGTGTAAAGGCTGGTCGATAGACGAACAGGAATGATGGATGTAACCAACACCAATGTAAGCGCATTAAGTTCTCAGCGAGTTTTTTAGGGATCCTAGCATATGCAAGGGACATTTCCAGATGGAGCGATTCGACTGTTTTCTGCGTTGCCGCATCAAGCACGAGAGCTCGTCTGATTTCCGCCGTGTTTGGTTCGTTAGCCACTGATAGAGAACCACTGTAAGACTGGTCTTCAGTAGATGCCTCTATTGTAGTCTCATGTATAGCAGATGTGGAATTATGATAGCTCACTTGCCCTCCTGCATTGAGGCTAATGGGTTGATCGTCTACATCGGCCGCGGGTTCGACGGGTGAGGATGACACGGGCAGAGAGGTCGATGCTGCTACTCTACTCTCTAATTCCTCAATCCGCTTCTCAAGTGTCCGTACATAGGCAACCGATGGAGCTTTATCATATTGGCAGGGCGAATTGGCCGCTACACAAGCGGAGCATCGTGGCGATGCGCCGTCACACTTGCTTTTGCGCCGGCGACAGGCTGCGCAAACCATGTGGCGGTGTCGCACCATGGCAGCAAGCCTTAAGCGCAGTCATATATGGACGGGATATTGTGATTCATCTGCGTCTCGGCTGCAGAATAAGACCAGAATCTCGTTAGCCGTCAACTGGTGGTGTTGATGGATCGAAGTGTGGCCGGCGAGAATCCGCCGGCCTCTTTCCGCCCCGCTTTCTATGCTACCAGCCTTTTCGGTCTAGCTTGTTTCAACTACACGTGATCAAGCATGACCTAAAATGATCAACTTCGAACAGTATTATAGGTCATTCGAAGTTATGCTTCGAAGTTATTGTGCTTCTTTGGAAGACGAGCATTTGCTCAAAGTATCAAAATGTCGGTCAGTGTATGCACTCGACACGTAGCTGTGGGACACATGAATCACCCTGTCTAGTAGATGACGTTGAAGATGCTCAATATTAGCTTCATCTACAAACTGGCTTTGAAGAATAAAATCATCATACTCAATCAGCCGCGTATGATCTTCGTGACGTGATATGACGAATCCAGTTTTTAAAACATAATGTCCGGGGCTTTCTGTCAAGACATCAACAAACACTTGGGTCACATGAGTGCGAAAGTCAATGAGTTGATGGAAAGGATGCTCCAAACGAGCTGGGATCCCGAGAAGGTTCTGAGTTGGTGATTGATCATTTGGCAGTGATAGTAAGCACACCTGGAGGCGCGATTTCTCACGATGATATGCCATATTGAGGTATACATTCAAGAAAGGTACCGCCAGATTGACAGTACGCCCACACCCGCCCGGGAAATTCACAATGGTGATTGAGCAGGGAGATACAGGAGATCTTACGGCATACTATTTTGTTCAATAGATGAATATGCTCTGATAGCATATGATCTCTGAGGTGATCGTGAAGGCCTACTGAAGTATCATACTTCCTTTTCTTCTCTCCCACTCTTCTTGACTCTCTTCTTTTACCATATTTTCTCATTTAAGATATACTTGCCTCGACGGTATCTGGATAATGCTTCGGGTACTCTGCCCTACATCTGCTTAAATTTTGTTAGATACTCGAACGATCTCACGCGATTAGGGCTTTTCCTACGGGGCGCTTCCTAGACCTAACCTTCCACATTTATCTTACTACTTGCATTCGCTTTAGTGATTTATACTAATCATTTTTCTTTCTGATACAAAATTGACTTTCATGACGAAAATAAGCAAAATCCAGATACCGCTCAATATATTTGTATTGTTGACCAAAAATGACTCACTTCTGAGCGCTGTGATTGGCTCGATGATTGGACATTCTTCGCCGTTGATCACGACTATTCAAGAGGTCCAAGCCAGCTGGATAATTTTGGATATGAATAAATAGATATAACCCTGAAGATTAATTTATACATTGCGTACCACAAAGTATCAATTCTCAATCGACTAAATGTGAAAGTTTAGTTCTATTGTCTATCAAAATGACTTCAACTACACCAAATATCATCGCAAC
Source organism: Talaromyces amestolkiae (assembly GCF_001896365.1). Lineage (NCBI taxonomy): Eukaryota > Fungi > Ascomycota > Eurotiomycetes > Eurotiales > Trichocomaceae > Talaromyces > Talaromyces amestolkiae. Next base: position 509,802 of record NW_024468039.1, on the reverse strand, counting down.
ATGCAAACAGACCCGTTTCCATTTTCTCGACGACAGGCCTTCCCGCGAAGTATACAAAACTCTTCTATTCTTGTCCATACCAGTAAACAGTTAACCCAAAAGTAGGTCGACATCCAAGGCCTCAACATAGTAGTCCACTCCCCCCAACACCAAGCTTCTAGCGAAATCGGCACAGCAAAGTCAAAAGGCAAATCGAAATCAAAAGCAGACGGTCTTGAAATTACATCGAATGCAGATCTGAAACTCAAAGCGGGTTTTCATTATGGTCTTGTGGGGAGGAATGGGACTGGGAAATCTAGTAGGCATTCCCACACTCTTTGTCTTCAAGTTTTCCCACTGGTTCCATCTAATGAGGAATTTTGTGGTCAGCTATTCTCCGCGCGTTGGCGGAGAAGCTCATTCCGGGAGTTCCGTATTCGACACGCATTGCAATCTTGCAGCAGACAGATGCTGAGATTGAGGAGAGCAGCAAGAATGATAGCATTGATGGTCTTGCAGACTCATTGCAGCAGAATGGCTCCATATCGACGAGTAGTGCAAGCCAGAAGACTGCTTTGGAGCAGGTCATTGCAAGTGATACGATGAGAGGCGAGATTGAACGGAAAATTAGCGGTCAGTACACAAAAGTTCCATGTGTTGCGGTGTTCTGATATGACAATAGTGTTGTCAAAGAGTCTGGAACAAGAAGATCCTTTAGTACCTGTCCTTACCATTCGAAAACTACGACATGAGCAGTTGGCAGAGCAACTGTTTCTAGCGCAGAAGAATGCGAGCATCAGGAGCGGTGCTAGAGGTTTGCAAGCGAGAAAGGAGCTCAAGGCGATTGAAATTCGAGTAGCTACATCTACGGAATTGTGAGACGCGCCATCTCTGACATGATTTTCCGACACTGACAAGCTTAGACTGCAAGAGGAACACTCGAGTATAGATGCAGAAGCCATTCAAGTGGACACACAAGCTGCGATTGATATACTCCAAGATCTACAATCTCAATATGAAATAGTAAGTAAATCCACCATAAGCTAAAGCGGTCACTTACCGACCTAAACAGATGAAAGTCGTCGACGTCGAAAAACAAGCCCGCAAAATTCTAACAGGTCTAGGTTTCAAAGAAGAAATGCTTTCAAGACCATTCACAACATTATCCGGCGGTTGGCGCATGCGATGCATGCTAGCTGGAATCCTTATCCAAGATCCGGACATCATGATCCTGGACGAGCCCACAAATTTTCTGGATTTGCTGGGCGTGATTTGGCTGGAGAATTACCTGAAACAAATGCGGCAGTCATCGGGGACAACATTGGTGTTGGTGTCGCATGACCGCTCATTCATCAACGCTGTGTGCGAAGAGATAATCATCCTGCGGGACCAGGCCCTGACGTACTTCAAAGGCAATCTGGCCGCTTACGAGGAGAATTTCGAATCACAGAAGCTGTACTGGGGCAGAATGAAAGAAGCTCAAGAAAAACAAATTGCGCATATGGAAGCCACAATCCGCGAAACGACCAAGGCTGCCAAAAAGACGGGCGATGATAATAAATTGCGAATGGCGAAATCGAGGCAGAAGAAGATCGATGATAGAATGGGAATCCAAGTCAGCGCGACGGGAGGACGATTCAAGTTGAATCGCGATTTGGTTGGTTTTCATCTTAAGGCGCGTGCTGAGATTGAGGTGCCCAAGGATGAAAGAGGGACTACGATTCAGTTGCCGGATGCGCCAGATCTACGATTTCCGGGGCCGTTGATCTCGCTGGAAAATATTACATTTCGGTACAAACGTACAAGGCCTGTTGTACTAGACGACATAGGCCTGACGATACATCTGGGTGATCGGGTCGGCATTATGGGACTGAATGGATGCGGCAAGTCTACGTTGTTGCAATTGCTGACCGGCGAGTTTACGGAACCAACGAAGGGGAAGGTTACTCGTCATCCGCGATTGAAAATTGGTTACTATGCTCAAAATTCCGTGGGCGAGCTCCAGAAGGAGGGACGCACAGAGCCCGCACTGACGGCGTTGGGGTATATTCTGCGAGATGCCGGTGGTCAACTCAGCGAAGGCGAGGCCCGAGGCTTGTTATCATCATTAGGATTGGCCGGTCGAGTTGCATCTGACGTGCCTGTATTTCGTCTTTCGGGTGGGCAATTAGTATGCACTGCTGAAATCTGGGTAAATGACAAGCGCTAATGGTTGACAGGTTCGACTGGCTCTGGCCAAGATCTTATGGAACCCGCCTCATCTCCTTGTTCTGGATGAAATCACCACCCATCTCGATTTCTACACCGTGACAGCGCTCGCATCTGCATTGTCTACTTTCAATGGAGCCATTTTGGTTGTCACGCACGATCGTTTCCTGGTGCGGTCTGTTGTCGAGGGGAAACGAGACGTTGATGCTCCATTGGATGATGATTTTGAGGCAGAGTCTGATGGAGAGATTGGAATTGACGAGACGCCGAGGAGAAGGACTGTTTATGTCCTCAAGGGCGGAAAGCTGGTAGAACAAGGTGAAGGCGTGAGTCAGTTTGAGAAGAGTTTGGAGAAGAGAGTTGTCAAAATGTTAGCCACGTAGCCACATAGTTGATCAAATAGATAATGATGTGTAATCATGAATGTTGTTCATAGTCATGATGCGGAGAGTGTCCCCTTACCTAATCTGACCCGCTCCATTCGGAGCTCTGATTTGCTAGAGCGAGTGCGGGGGATGCATTACCATAAATCGCTGAGAACAAGAACAACCTTTCTTCTAACTTCCAACTTAAACTTCAAAATGATTTCAATTGAAATTCCTCTGAATTCTCGAATACATACATGATAATGGCCCGCCCATTGGTCTCAAAGCGGGGTGTTGCGCGGCTGTGCCACACACCAGAACTCCCACATCCCTTCTCGCGAAGCAGCACAGTGACTCACCGACCTTTACGACGACAAAGCACCGTAGCTGCTACTACCACAATCGAAGAGAACGGCCCTATTCCCGCACCGCATAAACCGACCCGAAGGTTCGAAGCCATCAAATCCGCAAAACCCTTCTCCGACTTTCTCACCGACACCTTCCACCGCCAACATGACTACCTCCGCATCAGCATCACCGAGAAATGCAACCTGCGCTGTTTATACTGCATGCCCGAGGAAGGGGTTCCGCTATCTCCGCCGGCGCATCTACTCACAACGCCAGAGATAGTATACCTATCGTCACTGTTCGTGTCGCAGGGAGTCACTAAGATCCGATTGACAGGAGGCGAACCAACAGTCCGAAAGGACATAGTGCCAATGATGCAGGCAATAGGAGACCTGCGCAAAGACGGACTGAAAGAATTATGCCTGACAACAAACGGGATTTCGCTACACCGCAAACTGGACGCAATGGCTGAAGCAGGATTGACGGGCGTCAATCTGAGTTTGGATACTCTCGACCCATTCAAATATACTATCATGMCCCGCCGCAACGGATTTGAGGCAGTCATGAAAAGCATTGCTCGGATCGAAGAGATGAACCGCGCATTCGGCGCGGGCATAAAACTCAAGATCAATTGCGTGGTTATGCGGGGATTGAATGAGCATGAAATCGTTCCCTTTGTCGAGATGGGCAAAGAGAAGGATATCGAGGTTCGATTTATCGAATATATGCCCTTTGACGGGAATAAGTGGAGTGAGCAGAAGATGGTTCCGTATCAGGAAATGTTGGATATCATCCGGAAATCGTATCCGGAAATAGAAAAAGTGGCAGGTCACAAGAACGATACCAGCAAGACGTACCGCGTCCCCGGGTTTCAGGGCAAGGTCGGATTCATTACTAGCATGACGCACAACTTCTGCGGGACATGCAACCGCCTACGCATAACATCAGATGGAAATTTAAAGGTTTGTCTACACGGAAACGCAGAGGTATCCCTCCGCGACCTGATCCGCGAAGAGAACAACGGCCTACCTATTGACGAAGAGGCTATGAAAACTCTGGATCTCCTCGAATCGGGCCGCCTAGCATCGCGCATCCAATCCGAGGAAAACTTGCTGTCTCGCGAACGTAAATTACTCGACGTCATCGGGTTAGCTGTCAAGCGCAAGAAAGCGAAGCACGCCGGAATCGGGAAATTGGAGAATATGAAAAATAGGCCTATGATTTTGATTGGTGGGTGAATTTCTCGTATTTCTGTTCATTTACAGTACAGATTGGCCACATACCACATACAGGTGAAGGCGCACATTTCGGCATGTTATGATTTATGAGATATGATATTTATAATTTAACTTATTTGAAGTATAGTAAAGGGCTGACATGCATCGTAGATAATCCTGTCTTGAATCTCAGTCGTACAAGAATGAACAACCTGATACCAACCCATCTATTACATTCGTCGCATACTCACCAACTCCGAGCATATACCACCAAGAGACAACCCGCTGATGACAAGGAGTATAAAGTCAAACCCAACCACCCGGTCCTCCCCCATCTCAACACCGCCGGACACATGCACATGACCAACGTAGGCTCCAAGCCCAGCACCCAACGATACGCGCGCGCATCCTGTGTAGTGCATTTCACAAACGAGATTACATACACCACCCTCACTTCATCCTCTGAATCCTCAACAGGCGGAATGACGTTAGCGAAAGGCGATGTATTCGCCGCTGCACGGGTGGCCGGTATCATGGCCGCGAAAAAGACGCCTGATATTGTGCCACTGTGCCATCCGAGTATTGGTGTTGATAGTGTCAGTGTTGATATTTCTCTCATCCCGCCCTCTACATCATCGATCACAGAGAATGGGGGAGAAGGGGGGTTTGGCGCCGTCGAGATCGTGGCTACGGTTACGTGCGAAGGACGTACGGGTGTCGAGATGGAGGCCATGACGGCTGTGATGGGTGCTGCATTGACGGTGTATGATATGTGCAAGGCTAATGATAAGGGGATCGTGATTGATAGCGTGAAATTATTAGAGAAGAGGGGTGGGAAGAGCGGTATTTGGAAGAGGTAGTCACATTGAAGAATAGGCTAGATAGAACAAAACGCTGCAACTAAATGCACCGAACACCGGAAAAAGAGCATAGATGGTAAACTCCAAACCCTGTAAACCGCTAAACGCAGCTAAAACACAATTCATGATCATAAAAAAAAGGAGAAAAGGGGGTTATGAGTGCTTCGTGTAACATCCCTTACACCTCAACATAACCCTATCACTCATAGGCCCATAAACCTGCGGCCCAGCACCAAACACCTTTCCACAATTCCGACAATTGTGATGCGACGCCAACATCTCCATGAGATGCGTATCCCTCTTTTGCAGCTTTGCGAGCGACTCGCGCAATTGTTGCGATTCGGCCTTTTTAATCTCAAGGACCGCTGTGCGCTGGTCTTCGACTGCTTTGCGCGAGCGCAGGTCCGCTTCGTCTTTGTACGAGCGTAAGATCTCAAATGCGCATTCGCCAAAGTCGGAGAGCACCTCGGCCATACCGGGTTGAACGAGGAGTGCGTTCAGATTTTGAACGCAGTAGTCTATCAATACTGGGCGCAAGGCCGCGTCGTTGTGCGGGGTAGATGTATACACAGCACGAATGATGTCGGGAACGTCGAGCTTCTCGACTGATGTGCGATGGAGTTGGTTGCGAAACATTTTGGAAGATACCTCTTTCAGGTCCCTAATATCGAATTTGTCACCGCTCGCGTACAGTTGGACGTGCGCGAGGATGTCCTCTGTTGTTGCGGGGCGGCCGCCGGCTTTGTGTTGGTTTTCGTCGTCATTCTCGGAATCTTCGGACGAGTTGCAGGTTTGGTCTGTCGAGGGTGCGCTTTCTACCACTCGTCAGTCCCATGCCTTTCTTCCAAGTACTTGAGGGGATGTACCAATCTCCTCACTCCCCGTAATCTTGCACGTCTCATAAATGCCCGTATACAAAAACGTCAAGACGGACTGAAACACATCCGGATCTTCGTCGACGAGCTCTAGCTTCTGCGTAATGCCCTCCTTGAAATTGTCCTTGCACATCAACCTGAAATAGCTCGAGCGAGGACAAATCACCAGACGGTGGACGTGGAATTCGCGGTTGGCGCAAATCACCAGAAAGTCGGAGTACTCTCCGCTCTCGAGATAGCGACCCCACATGGCCGAGATGCCTTGGTGAGGGCGCTCTAGGTATTCTTTTGTCAGGCCCATCTTTTTTCTTTTTTTTTGGATGTAGTTATGATTGAATGTTCTGAGGTAGAGTACGATCATAAAGGAAAAGTGACATACCCATGGAGGAGTGTGAGTGCTGATAAGAGAGAGGGGTCCGGCAGTAACGACGATGGACCCTCCCCAATCACAGCCTGGCCGTGCCTGTAACAGCCCGGTAAATCGCGCAGAACCGGTTTGTTATTTGTTTATATGTTTTATATGACGTGGAATGTTTCTGAATCAAAGTGATTGTATGAAGTTGTATGGGATGCAGATTTGAAGGTAGATGACAGTAGAAGAGCGTGACCTGATACCGCATTTATTATAAGTTGTGTCATGGCTTCCCCGCCATGGCTTGTCGTGTGTATGCCCAGCCTGCTATCACGAACAATAGCATCACAAATAAATACTAAAGCGGTCTTGACATAACAAATACCAAATCTGCGTACGAACTGGGCAGTCCGCTCAGCCAAGGCGGGGCTGTGCAAGCAGGGTGATGGCTCACTACTATGTAGTATCGTGGAAAAGCGACGATAGCTGCGCGGGGCTACTGTCAGACAGAAGCTGTGAATGGCCAGTTGATAGACGGCCCTGAACGAAGACTGTCTAGACTTCTTGGCCTCCKCTCACATTGGTCTCCGGGCTATCGCGACACAAAGACTAGCGATGCCAAGCTGTGGCCGAGCGGAGGTTCTGAGGACTGCCAAGTTGGAGGCATTTCCGACGGCCTCTTGTTCAGGTCACGATGTCTTGGTCTGGCAAAAGAAACTATGATCAACCAGTGTTAGCGTACTATGTATACTTCGTAGTATTACACGAGGTGGTAATTGGAGAGACTTCTGCAGTTGCTTTTTCAATAAATCAGATGTACTCTATCAAAGTTTATCGCAAAGACAGGGAGTTGCGCGTCGCCATGTGGTTTTCATCCGCGGCCCAATCACTCTGTTTCTCGACCCGTCTATTTAATCTTATAATATTATAATTAAGTCGCCTTTATAAGTTCCAGCCGTCTCTTCTGCCTCCCCTGCTCATCGAAATTACTCTCGTCCAACCACTGCTCAAACCCCGCCTCAACACCCCCCTCTGCCCACTCCGAGTCCAGCAACGAGTACCACGCCGTATCTCGATTGCGTCCCCTGACAATCATATGCTGCCGAAACACGCCCTCAAAAGTAAACCCATACCGTAGCGCTGCCCGTTTCGAAGACTCGTTTAGACTGTTGCATTTCCACTCGAGACGCCTGTACCCCAAGTCGCGGAATGCGTAGCGCGCAAGCAGGAAGAGAGTCTCGGTTGCAGGCGTCGTCCGCTGTAATGCGGGGGAATACATGACATGGCCCACTTCGATGCTGCGATGGGCAGGGACAATGTTCAACAGCCCGATATACCCCATCAGCTTACTCTCTCTATCTTTCTCGCCGTCATGCACCCTGATAGACCATAATATCGAACTTTCGGATTTCTCGAACCCGACAAGGTAACTTTGCAACTCGGCGACGGTCAGCGGAGGCCCGCCCAGCATGTAGTCCCATAGCCAGCTGTGCTTGTCGCCGCCGATGTGTGGGAATAGTTCCTCGGCGTGTGAGGCGCGGAGTGGTTCGAGAGTCACGGTGCGACCCGGGATGGTGATGCGACTTGGCCGCGGTGCAGGGGTAGGCTCTGCAACGGCGAAGCCTACAGGGCGGTTGGCTGTCATTGTGTTTGATAGTGGTGCAGTTGATCGGATGAACAGTGACGGGCCTGAAGTGAAAAATCGTCGTAGATACAGACTCATATTGTGAAGTTCAACTTCTTATTGTTGATGATGTTGCGACGTACGGACTAAGGCCAGTGAGTCATTCCGTTGTCGGACTTCAGCTTCGTCTATCCTGCAGCAGTCAATGTCGAATCATACAGATCATGACTCACATCGCAAAGTAGTAGAATTGCTCACCCAGGAATAAATGATGTTATTTTACACTATGTTTAACAATGAACTTCATACCTTTCATTGGCTATAATCGCCGAGGAGGATCTGAATTGCCGATGGTTATCAACTAGGGTTAGGGCTATTTGCGTCGTTTGATCAAGACGGGTGCCTTCCTAATTCGGTCTTTGTCGGTAGCCTCCTTCTGGCAGCTTCCTTTGTTCGACGAATATAAATTCTCGCTACTTCAGTTGCTTCTTCTGGTACATATGAGCTGCTGGAAGCTCTCTCAGTGGCAACTGCGCCCTTCAATTCAAAAGAATATCGACATTTCTGCCGACATCGGGTTGAGAATCACGCCAGAAGTCAAACAAAGAGCCAGAAAAGGTCTATGTGCAAGAAACAGATCATATGACCCATATCAAATCGTGCAAGTTCAACAACTCATCAAAGCTAGTAGGACCTCAAAAAGGAAGACAAGGCCGGGACGCCACCTTGGGTATTCTAGATTTTGTTACTACCCTCAGAGCTTCTCGATATAGTCTTTGATCATTTGACGTGCAGAGAAATCCAGAAACTAGAGACCGCAAAAAAGCGCCGTAACATTATAGCCAGATATGGTCTGGAGTCTTCCTTATCATAAATTCTAGAGAGTTCATCAATCTGCTATCTAGTAATGGAAAGACTGTCTGCTCCTATTGTCAGGTTTTATCTAAACAGATCTCATTCGTCTCGCGGCACTTTCTGTAATTTGTGCAGAATCAAGACTTCTCTTCAACAGTCCATCCCTTGGACGCATTTTCATCTCCACCATTGAACGCCCATTCTATAGATTCAAAGATTCTTTTGTGATAAATGGTGGCCGATCCAAGTTCATAAGCCACATGCGGATGTGGGAGTTGATACACCCCAAAATGGTGTGGCATCCCTGGAAATACATGAACTTTGGTTTTGACCCTAATCCGTTGTTAGCATGTATCACGATCTGAGATATTTTGAAACACGTACCCAGCTTTCTCCAATCTAGTGGCATATAGAAGCCCATCATCTCGAAGTGGATCACCGCCTGCTACGAGGATCGCTGTTTTTGGGAGGCTAATCAAGATCTTGTCATCGGCTAGTGCGGGATTAATGGTCGGATCAGTAATATCTTCAGCTTGTAGAAGCGACGATAGCCATTCAAGCCTCTTCGTTGATAGAGCAAGAGCTTCTGCACACTGGACCAACGAGGTCTTGCTCTTCTCGAAAAACCGGTCATAAGGAAACGCGTCGGGCTGAATCAACCAAGGAACCACGAGAACTTGCCCCTTGAGTCGAGCGGCGTTGTTTCCATTGTTTATGGCAGCAGACAAGGTTGGAAACTGCTGTACCACATGGGCAGCCAGATTCGCGCCGGATGAGATGCCGCCAATGACAATGTTGCTGACATCGCCGCCGTGTATAGTTGCGTGCTCGAGAAGCCATTTGGTAGCATCCAATGAATCATAATGCAGAAAGGGGTGTTTTGCTTCGTGGACATGGCGCGTACAAATATGCACGACCATTATATTCAGCTTTGTCGCGATTGACGCGCATACAGAGCGTTCAGTGTCGATAGACCCGTGCAGGAAACCGCCCCCGTGGAAGTAGATGTAAATAGGGTGTCCTTCTGAACTATTTGGAGTTTTAGATTTGGTAAAACTGGAAATGATGCGGTAATTATGACTTACGGGGAAAGCGTATCATTTGGAGTGTAAATCCTCAATGGAATACTCGATCCATCGCGAGTCTCGATCATAAAATCTTGACTCGAAAACTTCCCCTCCAAGTCGCGTGCTCTCAATGCGAGCTGATCAAGCGCTGCTCGTGCATTGTTTCCGGCGATGTGCATATCGGTGAGAGATTCTTCTTCAGAGGGCCTAGTCCACGGTTGGTTGATGATGGGATGCGCAAGCACATAAGACGTCCATTCTGAAGCTGGCTCGCCGTATTTTGAGAACTCCATTTCATGAAAGATCGACTTGTGACGATTCCAGTCGACTTGGTGGAGAACAGAATTGAGTAGTGCCTGCGGTGGGAGAAACAATGGAGCCTACCAGTGGGCACCAAAGATGACCTTTCTCGGGGGAGTGGAGGATCTATCGGCATGGATTCTCTTCGTCCAACATTGAAGATGTATGAAGTGTGAGGTTCGTGAAAGGTGTCAGGACTCAAGAGTTGACAAATATTTTGATCCCAGATGGCGCTAAACTGCATCAAGCTCTCGTCAAGTCCATATTTCAGTAACTAGATTTAGCACAAAAAATCAAACCGGGGTTCTGATGCAGTCATTTGCATGGACATTAACTAACTTAGTGCATCCATAAATAGCGTAATCGTCGGGCAATCAACAAGCAAGTTCGTTATTTCGAAAATGCAACCTAGACCCTCTTATTTATACAATTGGTTATTCATTCATAAATATTTCTAGATCTCATCTACACATCAATGATTCCTTTATGTATAATTTTCTGCTGTGTGTCATATTGATTAATAAGAAATTCTTATCCTATCCTTATGAGCTAAGGTATGACTTTATGTATCATACTGGGTAAACAGCCGTTAGCCCTAAGTCAGTGCTCATTCTATACAACAATAATCACTAGAAACAAGATATACCTGGATAAAGACATAAATCAATATTAATACCTGATTGGCCAGAAGTGCCCATAAAGTTTTTAATGTCTAGCTACCCTTCACCGGCAATCACCACCAAGTTCGAGGACTCATTCAAACTGTAACATATAGACTAATTACTTCTCCAAATGCTCCGCATACACATGCTTGATAGCCAATATTTTGGGAGCCCCAAAGTCGCGGCATTAACAACGCTACTCATACCGCCAAGCGTTGGGTTAGTCGAGTACACTATTGTCGTAGAGTGTCAAGGCAATGCGTGATGTGAGAGCAGCTGTGCCACATCAAGGCGTAATAGCTATACTACTCAAAAGGCTATTTATGGCGAAAGATAAGAACTGTTCGAATGCTGAATGAATACGCTGATTGGTCAAAAACAAATATCCCTGTACAGAAGCAGCTTTAGTATCTTTTAGAGCATCTGGCCAAGACCTGACCAGGTAACAGCCTAGGTATATTTTTGCCATGTCAGCCAGCTGCTAGGCGCAGTGAAAGATGCATGTCCACCTTCTGCCTATTTATGATGGGTGGTATCACTTCCGGAGCCGCTWCTTTAGTTTTTTTTTTTTTTTTTTTGTGATAGAAACAGAATTGGCCTCCTTTATATCACCATATTTTACTCGCAATAGACCTCAAATTCTATCAGCATGGAGCAAGTCTGGTCTCTTATCATGAACGGCTTTGCTTGGATTGCCTGGTTTCAGACCTCTTCAACACACCAGAAAATCGCGAATACAAGCACTTCACTCTCAATTCCAGGAATCATCCCAGGAGGCTCTAATCTTAAGTTTTGTGACGAGTCCCGTGTCACGGATTTGTTCAATATTACTCGGCTAGAGGTTCATCCTACACAGCCGCTCGTGTAAGAACTACCTTCTAGATATTCAGTACTATTATAATAATATAATATAATGATAGTGAAGAAAATATCGATATCTACATTTATGGTAAATTTCTATTGTTGGAACTATGAGTCAAGCCATTAACTAGTTCTAGGAATGTTTCTTTCAGACATCTCAGACGATCCGGTCTGGCACTGGTATGTCCGAGAGACCAATTCCGATGATCCAGGGGCAAACGGCACCATAGCGTTCTGCGACGCCATGGAAACAATTGAGCAGCCGGGTCGCAGAGGATGTCCGCCCAAGGAAGGATTCGCTATAATCAGTATCGAGGCATTTGTCCCCTGGCTGGTAGGCACTGTATGTCAGAATACTTTCCGCTCTCTGCGAAGATTATCTAACGATTCAGGGAAATATCACTGTGAAGTTCGATGCGAAGACAAAGGAGGGAGAGAGAATATATTGCCTTGATGGAGAGTTTGAGCTTGATTACCCACATAATACTAAAACTCAAGGATAGAGTGATGTACCAAGCACAGGATGTTGCTGTTCGATTGTGTCCTTGAAACCGCAGGAAGGCTCTGATCTGGACCTTCAAAGCTTATTAGATGCTTTCAGTCTGAATCGTCTTAATTATTCTGAGATGAAAGATCTTGGAAGTATTTAGTGAGCGTGGCTATTCGAGCATAACGATTACTATAATTATAGACATTCAGATATGGTTGAAGCAGTAGGTCATCTTGAAGCTTCAAGTGTTGTACACACTGATGCAGGGTCATCTTTTGAGCTTTCTTACCCGTTTCGGCTAATTAGGGCAAACATCACCTTCTCTCAGATGTCCATCATGTACCCGCAAATAATCAACTTATGATCTCGCTAGCCATCAAAAGAGCTTTAAACTCTTGCATTCTAAGTTTGTTATACTGTTTTGTCCTGTTAATCATCGGCAATGTTTGGTGCTCTGTACCGCAGTAACATAGGCGAAGACGAAGATGAAGAATTTACTTAAGGAGAGATCAGAAAGATATTGCCGCAAGATTAGCTTCAAAGCCAGACCCGACTCACTTATTGTATTATCAAAACATGAAATGTGAATATTGATTAACTTATTCAGAGCCATCTATAGCCCTATTCTAGCTTTGTATGCGAATACAGTATACGTACGACTTACCTAGATACACAAAAAGAGCAGATCTAAGACCGAGCAGCATTAATAGCCAGCAACAGATTTATCTTTACCATCTTTTCCGAAGATCCCTTCGCCGATGTTTTGCGAACACTCCGATTGCCATTGCTTTGGAGTGAATTTGTCCACAATCTCTTTGAACGCTTCCAGGGTACAGAATGAGTCGTCGCCGGGTAGATGATTTGCAGTCTTCGAGACACAGCCTGGGATTCTCATAGGTCGGTCATTGTAGCGAAGTCGAACATAATATTTGCGCAGGGTTTCGCGACTGGATTCTTCCAGGTCCGACAGAGGGATGCGAGCGACAGAAGATTTGGGAGCAGGAGTTTGCAGGGAAGGGACGCTGGGTTTGCTAAAGAATGAGAACAATCCGGTACTCTTGGTTTGTGACGAGGATGACGAATCTCGGTTTACAGTAGTGTTCTGTGTCTCGGCGTTGGTCGAGAATAGTTCGAGCGAAATGTGAGATGTGAAAAAGGGCCACCTCTCATTATCAAATGCACCCAGACTGGACAAAACGGCGGCAAGAGTCGTATCATGGCAGCCGGTCAAGCCGAATTTTATAGGTACCTTGGAACCACTTGTGATAGAAGAGGCCACTTCGCTGCGCCAGCCGCCCTCCAGAGCAGCGCTTACCATACGATCAACGACATCTCCCATAAGGCCGCCAATGCCGAGACGTCGGTATTCTTCATTTTCTTTGTAGCCTGCATACCATTCCTCGACAGCGATTTTGTCTATAATCTTGAGTGCTTTCTCATCGTAGAATTTTGCGGGGAGTTTTGTAGCTGCTCCGTGAGCTAAAGTGGCGTTGATAGTGTCCATGATACCTGAAAGACGGGGGCGAGAGTCAACAGCAACTCGAGGAGAGCTCGACGGCATCCATTTTGTGAATAGCTTGGTCAAGTACTCCATATCATCAGTTTCGTTCCCTATTTGATATACGTTTTAGATTAGTGACGGGAGATATTGGCATGAGGATATTAAAGACAATGGTCAGTACTGACACCTCTGAGCAGCTCGTTCTGCGAAAAGCCTTGAAAGCTGTCTGAAACGTCTGCAATTGGCGTCATTGGGATATACAGTCTCGTCAGCAAAAGCTCGCGTAACAATGGCCGGAGTAGCAAAGTCTGCCGTGCGCGCGCTAGCAGGATACATTCCCATAAAAGCTTGTTGCATTGATTCGAGAGCACGAGGGATAGGGCTGGCACGTAGGTACATATCTTCAGCATTGGATTTGATTTGCGGCATAAATCCTAGCTGGTCCACGTAGAGATGGCGTAAGCGCTGTCCGAGTTCGAAAGTTGTCTGCCGTCCTTTATCCGTGAGCTCTCCGGCATGACTAGTCACTGGAAGTTAGCGACGTTTGGTGTCGAAGAAGGCCGGATTTACGAAATCAGGCAAGCTCACCAAATTGCCTCAGTCTCTCCTGCTGGGCCACGCGTCGGAACGGCTTCATCGTCGTGGCCGAACGTCTCAATCTTCCTCCGCCATTGTAAGGTGTCCCATGTCGAGAGGTCCTTATTCGTCGCTACCATTGAAGTCATCCGGCGTGCGACGGCGCAATATGGCCAATCTCGAAGGTATTGTTAGCGTCTTATTGGACGGTTGGACAGCGATATTATCGGAAGATAGGGTCATTACATGATGGAAGGCCGGCCTAGTTGTACGCTGGTTAGTGGGAAGCTTTAAGCTTGGCGCATATAACCGGGATGCATACATTTTGGAATCGCGCAGACACAGGAGTTCTCTCTCCTGATCGTTGTTCTAGTTTAGTATATAGTATTTCTAGTGTTTCTTCAGGTGAGTGTACCATGTCGCATAAACTGTTGGGGAATCGTTGTTAGTCCGGCCTCCGCGCCGAATGGAAAGGGACGAATGACGTACCACCTGGACCAATTGAAGCTTCAGATGCGGGGGATAGAGCTTGTCCAATTCCTCCTGGGAGTAAGGCTCCCTGAATTTGATGCTGGTCATTGCGGCGATGTCAATTGAGCAACTGGAAGGAAGTCCTTTCCTCAGCTGCTGTGAAGATGAGTCGCCAAGCAGAAGCAGGAACGTGCCTGGATGGTTGACCGCTGTGGTTGTTAGCGGGGAAGTCACCAGCGGGCCCGTCTTCGGACGGGAACAACCTGTCGCCGACGCTTTCTCGGCCAGCTGGGTTTGTTTACTGCGAAAAGTCAGGCACAAATGACTGACATTGACCTACCAATTACCTCCAATCGCAAGCTTGCTCTTACAATTCTCACAAGCAATTTCTATCGCGATCGCCTTCAAACCACATATTTGCAACATACAGTGGGTAAAGCTCCTGCACCGCCTTTCCGAACTCAAAGTCCATATTCGAAACGTTCTTGGCGGGTTGTACCTCGAGGCTGGATTGGTGCTTTCTCTTTGGCTGGTGGCGTTCGGTGTCAGATGCGGATATTTGCAGCTATAGGATTGGCACAGCAGCCATCATAATACCATGAGTCGGTTATTGACGATTCGACAAGCCGAAGAGCTGTGAGTCTAACCCGGAGAGGAGGGGCACTGGGCATGGAACTGACACCATGGCAGTCACAAATCAATCATAGCATATCTATCCGCAAATAATCTTTCCAATGCCGCTTCTGCGCTGAGAGGAGAGCTAGGCCTCTCCGAGGAGGTGTTTGATACGGCTACGATGGTCAAATATGAGACATTGTTAGAGAAGAAATGGACAAGCATCGTCCGCTTACAGAAAAAGGCATGTCTTGCCTATCGGTCTACCTTATCTCGACCCAAGGTGTTTGCTAACTGTCTTGCAGATAATGGATCTTGAGGCTCGCTGTGGAGCCTTGCAGACAGAACTAAACAACGCTACACCCACATCACTCTCGAAGCGCAACCAAGACCCGGCATCCTGGCTTCCCAAAGTCCCAGCCCGTTATTCGTTAGAGTCGCACCGAAACACCATCAATTGCCTCGCCTTCCATCCGAAATTCTCCTCTATTGCCTCCGGCTCGGACGATTGCATGATCAAAATATGGGACTGGGAACTTGGTGAACTAGAAACAACACTCAAAGGTCATACAAGAGCAGTTCTCGACGTGGACTACGGCAACACTCAAAGTGGTGTGCTGCTGGCATCTTGCAGCTCTGATCTCTCCATCAAAATATGGAATCCGTTAGAGGACTATAAAAACATTCGAACGTTGCTGGGTCACGAACATAGTGTCAGCGCCGTCCGTTTCATCCCGGGTCGGAACCTACTCACGAGTGCAAGCAGAGATAAAGACTTGAGGATATGGGACGTCACGACGGGTTTTTGTGTGAAGACAATACAAGGTCATAGTGGTTGGGTACGAGACGTTTGCCCATCTTTCGATGGAAACTACCTCTTTTCGGCTGGCGACGATGTTACTGCTCGACTATGGGATATTACAAACATATCGAATCCCGAAGCCAAGCTAACGATGGTCGGGCACGACCATGTCATCGAATGCTGCGCGGTCGCTCCACAGACATCATATCAGTACCTCGCACCAATGGCAGGGTTGAAGAAAGAGGCGCTTTCCAAAATGAGCGCAGTCGAATTCACAGCAACCGGATCGCGAGACAAGACGATCAAGGTTTGGGACCCTCGTGGATCCTGCCTCATGACATTGGTAGGCCATGACAACTGGGTTCGGGCTATCGTCTTCCATCCCGGCGGGAAATATCTTCTGTCAGCTTCGGATGACAAGTCCATACGATGCTGGGATCTGAGTCAAGACGGCAAATGTGTGAAAACACTATCAGACGCCCATGGACGCTTTGTTACTTGTCTGAGATGGGCTCCAAGTGTTGTCAAGGAAGTTGCTACTAATGCCGAGAACGGTAACGGGCAAACAAACACCAACGGGCTACCAAAAGACAAAGACAGTCAACCAAACATGCAAATACGTTGTGTCGTCGCATCGGGAGGTGTGGATCAGAAGCTAAACATTTTTGCGAATTAGCCTCCTCTCCAGCTCCGCTCGTGCAATGAAATAACAAAAAACTGAACATAGATTTGGACTTTGATCCTTCTGGATTGGTGTTTATTTATCAGCCTTGTCAATTCAAGGGCTTTTGTAGTGTCCTGATGGAGGATGCATGTTACATTCTTGCAAATTGTATTTGAAAATAATGTTTACTGTCAAATACGTCCATAATGTTTGTATTCCCAGCGGTCATTGAGATACCAATCAATTCATTCACGCCTTTGCCTCTAGAAACTGATCCGAATTAAGCAAGTAGACTAGTAAGCAAGGACGCTTAGCAAACATCTTTGCTGCTCGCATACTTGGGTAATTACTTATCAACTAACCTGTATCAAGTTTATATGCAAATACCTGTAAAGGCACAGGCTTGTTGATCAAGTAATCGCACAGTGGCAATCATCAGCTTTCAAAAACTCTCCGACCTTCCACGTCGTTGTTCCCTATGATTCAAGGTGAGTATCGCATTGATGGGGCAAGGACTTGATGGAACCTCTGATTCGAGGAACTATCTAGGAAGGATAAATACCCAGATAAGCAAAAGGCAGCACAGATATCGCTGATTAGATCCATGGATGAGAAGAAATGTCGAATGGGCTATCATTTTGGTATATTGAATTGAGCTGAAGTATATCCTTTATGTTCTGAAACGATCAGAAAGCAAACAAGACCAACACCCAAAGCTGTCATGCAAGAATATAACACATAGAAGAAGGGAACATTGAATAGTAATACATGTATAGAGAATATAAACGCTCATAATGCTTCACTCCCCTTCTGAGTAGGTTCATCCTCTTTATCACTCTCGTCCGTCCAACCGCTCTCCGACTCACTAGCATCCCAAGCCGACTTCTTCGCAACTGTCGAAAAATTACGAGTAGGCAGTTTCTGGATATTCTTCTTCTTGCCATTCTTTGCCTGCTTGCTCTCCAAATATCTAAGCGCTTGCTCTTGTGCTACCAGGCTTTCTTCATCGGCTTGTCGGTCGAGAACCGTAATGAGTTTTTCGAACGCCGGCATATACATCTGTGCAATGGGCATATCTCGTAACTTGACTTTCATGTAGTCGAATGACATGCAGACAGGCATTGTTGCTGCTTCAAATTCGGCCTCCGAGGCTTGGTTGATCAGGTTTTCTGTGTGGTAATCGACATAGTCGTCATCATCTGGGACATCTAAGGTGCCCCTTTGCGCTTTGAAGGCTTCTCTGGCGTTGCCAGGCTGTGGCCCCGGTCTGCGACCGGTGTCTCTCATGTTGCTGATTTTGGCATATCGCTGACTGAAATGGGTCAGAAGAACCAGCTTGGCATTCATCCATTTTCCAACCGTTATTGCCTCGGATATTGTGCTGTGTTTCTTGGCAAGGGCTTGTCCTTTTAGATCGTCTTGGAAGGTAGCTTCATGGATTAAAAGAGTAGAATCCTTGCCCATTTCCGCAAAGTCCCTGGATGGCCGACAATCTCCAGAGTAAGAAACTTTGAAACCATCCTCCCATTCCAAAACCAACCCCATTGCATGTCGGCAGTGATTAACAAAGACGGCGTTGAGGTTTGTGAGACCAGTGGACGCCCGTAAAAGCCGACTGAGATGACTTTCTGGGTGGTCGAGGCGAATCCACGTCGAATTATTGGGATCATCTTTGACAATTCCGTCGGGTCGAACAGATCGGTAAATTACGGACGTAAAAGATTTGTCTTTGGTAGGGGGCATAACCGATAGGGGCAAAACCTTCTCAAATCCGAAATCCTCAACCCCTGAGTACTCCTCCAGATAGTGTATGTACAGCTTGTCGCCAACTACAGCAAGTCTCTTTTGTTTCAATATATCGCCAATGGATTCTGACAACGTTGCGGTGCCAGATGTTGACCCGTAATTGATTTCATTCCACTCTCTGATCACGGCCACGGCCCCAAGATGATGGTCGGCATGCATATGACTGATCCAAATCATACGAAGATTCCGCATCACTTCGCGGAATTGTTCGGGCGGGTATGTTCTTTTCATCTGTCCAAGCGTGTTTTCTCCGCAATCAAGTAGGTAATAGCCTTTGCCGGGCACTTTCAAAAGAGTCGCAGAAACATTGCGATGCCTACTAGGACTCGATGAGCCCGTGCCTAGAGTAATGACTTCAGCCTCCAATGCTAGGGGAGGGAGTTCGTCTCGCAGCTTCATCACCTCACTAATAACTTTGTGATTGGTAAGTGTCCTTCTAATGACTTTAAGACGTCTTTGAACAGACTTTGGCAGCGACGGAGCAACGTCGCCATTCTCCAGTGAAGCGATGAGTTCGCTCTCATCGAGTCCAAACTTGGGCTCCATATTCAATAAAAGACCTGGTTGGGAGACTGTCCAACGCGGCTTCTGTGCGGGGGGAACGCCCACTTGATGCTCAGTAGGTGTACCAGCCTGAGGGACTTTGACATTGTCATGATAGGGGACGATAAAATTGTCGCTATTGATGTTGGCAAGACGAATCGCCGATTTTGCAGCAGTCACCATCGTCAGACGATTGGGGCAGACATCGGTAGAAGATACAACATGTTCGCAGTTCTTCAGACTAGAAATGAAATCTAGAAGACGAGGTTCTTGAGCAACTCCAGGACCTAAAATCCAAAATACGGATGCCAGTGTTTCAGTCAAAGTAGGTGATTTCCATTCCGGACGTGAGATGAGGTCGTCAATGTAAAAATTTGACGGCAAATCAATGAACGCAACGGTTTTACCCCGACGTGTTGGTCCCATAACCATATCTGGAGTGATAACGGTGCCATTTTCGGCAGTGACGGTCTCTCCCCCCGCGAGTTTACCATAAGCAGGGCCACTGGGAAGGCCCAATTCCGCCGCCTTTTTGGAATCGAATGCTCCTCTTACGTCATGGTGGCGGACGAAATAGCAAATTGACTCGGATGATGGGGTAGTAGCAGGAAGGCTATCCAACGTAGCAGCAGGCCACGGTTTTCGGACAAGGACTTTAATGTTGGGAACTGAACCGGTATCGTCAGGAAGACGTCCTTGATAACGCTCGAGATCTTTGGTTTCGGGATTTCGAACGAACATAACCGCAGGCTGTTTGACATCGTACAATCTCTCTTCATACAGAGCGTCGAGCTTCCAGTCACTGTCAAACATGTCCTTCACAATGTTATCACGTAACGTCTGATCCTTGGCGAGAGTATCTGCAGTTTTATATTCATTTCGATCAAGCTCTTCGAACTCATTCAAACTCCGCTTTCGAGGACTCTTGAACCCGGACCGACTTTCGAAACGTCTTTCAAAGCTAGGTTTTAGCGCCATCGCCCAGACCCTGATTTGTTTATCCGCGAACGTGGGCGTTTCGAATGGATCTTCGCCTCCGCCTGAACCTTGTTGATCACGAGCAAGATTTTTCGAGTCGTACTCCTTTATTGAGATGGGCAGGGACTTTCTGAAGATGAATCTTCGCGCCGCCGCCAACATGTGGCTTATGTTCCTACCACCGTATATGGTCAAACAGGACAGAATAGATTGCAATTTATCCGATTTCTTGCTGCTCTCTTCCATCAAGCCACCAACTCCACGTGCCCGTGAGTCGGCAAGTGAGAGGATCATGCCCAGAGTACCTCCATAGTTTGCCCAATTCGTCTTTCCCGTAACAAATAGATCGTTCAAATAAGAAAACGAAAAGCCATTTTCGATAAACGCTCGCTGTGTACCCTCTGCTAGATGACCGAATACATATTTCCGATTGGGATAATTTAGGACGATAGTCGAACCGGGGCTATCGGCGGTGGGGGKGCTCAGCACCTGGTAGAAGTACTTCATGGGATGAGCCAACGGAGTGTCGCAGGAAGGTGGCCGACGAATAGAATTGATGCTGCCGCCTGAATCGGACTTGAAAATCAAATAGCGACTTTTCGTACCAGGACCTTTTAGGGTTGGGATTGCTGGGACGAGAAGGACGCCCGGTAGAAGGGGTTGTTGCTCGGCAAGTGGCGTATCTTCTCTGTCAGACGAAGAATTTCTTTTTTTTGCTGTTGAATAGCACGCGGTCAAACGGTTCCTCGAGGTCAGTATATCGACTCTGACAGCTGATGTCCAGATCGTAGGACGTGGTGTTCGGGGGGTTGTTCCGCGGAAGGCGACCCTTCCGATACCTCGCAGGGAAGCCAACGTGATAGCTGTCGGTGGCTAGAAGGGGAGGCTATGTTATCGAACAGTAATCAAGCATCTCAGGCGAGAATACTCGACTTGCAATTGTTGATATTTGGTGAAACATGAATCCACGTTCGTAGTCCTCAAAGTAAAGTAAAGGAAGCCGAACGGAAAATAATTATTTTGCCAAGGCCGCAACGCGCTAACCGTATTTGATTTATCGAGATATTGTTTTTGATTGGTCAACGACTCTAACTTCATCTCTACTTTTTAGAAGCGTCGCGTGTGCCTCCTGGTTTAGTTGTTATTGATTCGTTGAAGTCTGTCATTCTATTATAAAGTATGAGACTAATAAGCAACCGGCGACCACCCTAACACATCCTCAAACCACTTGTCGCTCTCCAAATCCATTGTCTGCACCCATGGAATCCCATCTATATACGGAATCCCATCAACATTCGCACTGCTCGCCGACGCCTCAAACCCGACATTTGCTCGAGGAGCATGATGATCAATGACCACCTGGACATCATCATTCTCATGGCGCTCTGAAGAAATATTCCATCGAGCTGCAACCCACTCCCTCGATCTCGTCAAGAGCTTGGAGAGTAATTTGAATAAATCATCATCAGACTGTAGCCCTGCTTCCTTGCTCGTCATATCAAGCTTCTCCGGGATCCATTGCAGGACGGAAAATATATTGACTGTCTTGCGTACTGCGTGACAGTCCCAGCCTGGATCGTTGAGTGTGGACAGATGTTTCAGGATTGCGGTGCAGCGAATCACCTGAGACCAGAAATGAAATGGGAGACCTATGCAATCTGACGGTGGGATTCGGTAAAAGACTTCTAGCCAGATTTTGATTGATTCGACAGATTTCCAGAGTGAGTCTATGCGTTCGTAGCCAGGTAGTAGTGTGCTGGTGTCGATGGTTTGTACTGTCGATGGGCTGCCAAGCGGGGCATCAGGGGTGAGTGTGCGGGATGCTTGGTCGATGTAAAGCTCGACGTATTGGCTGTATGCAATCAGGACATCTGGAACATGTTAACATAAGCAGTCCCTATTTCCAGACAATACAAGCTCGCCTTGTTCCCGAAGTTCTGGAGAGAGAGCGTCTCTGAAATCCTGTAGTTGTTTTTGCAAGGACTTGAGATATAAATATGCCGGAACTGGTGCAGCAGCAGCAGTTGCTATGCGAGCACGATCCGCTTCATGTTGTTCTCTGATATGCGCGGCCCGCTGGGTCAACAACTGCAATCTCACCTGAAATATAAACGCCTCGTCCGTGGGATACGGCTTGTTCCTCTCAAGAATCCGCAACGCCTCCTCCATCTGAGGTGTCCATCTCAAAGCATCTATGCGCCAAAAATGCGACGAAATACTATCGATACACTTCTGAGCGAATTACAACTAATCAATCAGATGGGGTATCATACTTTGAACTCAGCACAAAACAAGCCAAAACAGCTCTCTGCTGTTCCAAAAACCCTTGAAGCGTCCCTCCACCTCCACCTGCACTTCCCTCCAACTCACCTTCCGAATACCCCTGCGTAAGCCTGACAATAAGCTGCACATCGGGCGTCGAAGGTTTAAACAATCTCAAATCATACACCAGCGAAATCGCAAGCATCATCATTCTCGACAGCAGATTTGCGCGGCCCAGAAACGCGTCGGTGCTCCATGCTATATATGTTAGTATACCGAGTAGCAAATCGATATTTGATTGCGCTTCGGTGAGGGCGGATGTGAAGATTAGATTTTTGAAGTTTTCGGCTTGTAGGAGTTTTCGTTGGGTTGATAAGGTTGTGACGGTTATGATGGCTTGGAAGAGCACGGGACGCTCAATGCGGAGTTGCCAGGCTGTTAGGGCGGATGGTAAGTGAAAGAAGGGGAAATGGGGTAGCATTCGGGTTCGGAAGAATGTCAGAGATTCTTCAGCTTGATGGGGTGATATATTTGACGATGGATCCGAGTGCAATGGCTCCGTGGCCGGTGTCAGTCCCTGGTTAGTAGATCCGGTGGAGTGACTCGATGCAGACGTCGTAGTAGAAGTCGTTATATTTTGTCCCCCGCTAAATAGTCGATTGAGATCCACCGGGGTTCCAGAAGAGCCAACGGTGGCTTGCAGGACAGACATCAAAGTGTCAAGCTTGCCCTCCAGCTGCGCGATTCGGGCATCGGATTCTTGACCTTGAGACTTTTGCGCATTTCGTCTGCGAGCCGAGTCCGTTGGCTGACAGTCTTTTTTGAGACGGAGACATCTACCCACATCAATCTTTTGGATTCATGCACTAGGATTGAGGTATAGAGGGATGCCATACCTCTCACAAGTCCCATTCGGACGCGGCACACATCGGCACTTGGCCTTGAAACATTGCATACACGCTAGACCATACGTACTAGCTCGAACGGGGCTGTGAGTACGCCTTTCCATATCACAATCTGCATCAAATGAGTCGCATAACAAAATCCGAATGTCCTGTGGAATCTTGTCGAATATAACCTTAAAGGTGCGAAGATGAATCCAGCGGAATGTTCCCCGTCCAACACCGACGGGAAACGGAATCCACACTCCGAAATCCGGTTAGGGTTTTGGTGTTGCCCAAACTGGAAGTCATCTTGCATATAAAATCGAAATATAATTACGATCGTTACTTCACATCCATTCCTCAAGCAAAGATAAAATGCAGAAAAAAACAGTCCTCATTACAGGCTGCAGCCAAGGCAGCATCGGCGCCTCGCTTGTCAAAGCCTTCCAAGCAAAAGGCTACCACGTCTTCGCGACCCTACGCAACAAATCTAAAGCCGATCCTTTTTTTCTTCGATCTGACGATATCTCAGTCGTTGATTTGGAAGTTACATCCGCCGAGTCAATTAAATCATGCGCGGACTATGTCGCTGATCGTACGGGTGGCACGCTGGATGTGCTGGTTAACAATGCCGGAACGGGCCTCTGTCGTCCGCTATTAGATACGGATATCGATGAAGCGAAGAAAGTATATGATTTGAACGTCTGGGGTGTTATTGCCATGACGCAGGCATTTTCATCGATGCTGGTCAAGGCCAAGGGAGTGGTGTTGAATATTAGTTCTGTGGCTGCTTGTTTTACGTTTGCGTGGTCTGGTACGTGCTGCCTTGACGCAACCCTTCTCTTAAGATTGAAACGTCCAACCCACTAACAGGCAAAGGAATATACAACTCCTCAAAAGCCGCCACAGCACTCATCTCCGAAACACTACGCCTCGAACTCGCCCCACTAGGTGTCAGAGTCATAACCGCCATGGTAGGCGGCGTAAACACAACATTCTTCGCCGACAGAGCCGATCTCACTCTTCCGCAGGGATCATACTACCAACCTATACTTGACAAGATCAACCACGAAAACAAAGGGTTGCAGTATACGCCCAGCATGAAGCAGGATGTAGATTTGTTTGCGAGGAATATTGTGAGCGACGTTGTTGGCGGGAAGAGTGGGCTGGTTTGGAGGGGGAAGTCTTCATCGATGGCTTGGTTGGCCTCGGCGCTCGTGCCGGGCAGTATGTTGACGAGTATGATGAATGGGGATAAGGGGCTTGAAGAGCTTGCGCGTGCGCATCGTCAGTAGATCCTTTAAGATGCGTGCGCTCAGCATTTGAGGGATAATGCAGGGTTGGAGAGAAATCATGCCTTGAGATATTTAACTATCATTTGACTTTCTTTATGTTGCACTTAATTGTGTTTCCAAAAGTACATTCTTCATCAATAATGCAGTAGAAGAATTGTGCAGGCATGATGAGATATTATAGCAAATACTTGGATAGTCGGATGGAGAACATTCAATGCCTCGCCTTTAAAGGTTACGGGAGAGAATTCACAAGATTATGCCTTTTAGATGAGTATCTAACAATAGAACAATGTGGAAGTTGAAAATTGAAGACGCCCTTTACAGGGCCAAATTTTAACTAACTAGGTACACATGACAATCCAAGATCAAGAATGATTTATACACGAAAGATGACTGAAAAACAATCACGCAATGAGATGTAACGACAGATATTCCTCAACCCCCAAGGCTCATCCAAGAACCAAAACACCTAGGACGGTAAACCTGGTCCGCAATGACAAGCTAGAGATGCTAATCTCTTACTCCTGAACCGCAAACTCCATTCAAGTAATAACAGATCTATAGAAAAAAAAAAGACAAATTCGTTATCATAATCACAGCAAATGGTCGGTCATTCTGCATACGCGTTCGAATGCAGCGTCCATGCTGGAACATAGCCTTTTGAAGTCCCGTATAGACGACTCGGAGACATCTTGGGATTCCTGGTCAACAACGAGAGTGTACTGACAAGGCTTTTCGGATTCAAGTCTTTCGAACAAGGCAGCGGGAGGTGCACTCGATACGGGGATGTCATCTCTGAACAAAGCGAAACATGGATCGGTATCATCCAGCTCTTCTGTTGCTGCAACTCCGCAGGTGTCCACAACAGTCGAAGGAGTGACAGGTCGCTCAAGCTGGGGAACCTCAATCTTGGACGATCCACTGGGCTCCAGAGATGTCTCAAAGGAGGTGGATTTTCCGGAAAGAGCCTCCACTTCAATAAGCGGTTCCGGAACCTCAAAAACAGCAAAAACGGAGGGATTATAGTTCATGTCGATGCCTGAATTCCAGCCSGAGCCATAAACATCCATGCGGTTGTCTGGTACCATGGTCATATTGACTTGGCCGGCAACGCTTGTAGGAATTGGGGCCTGAGATACCATTGGTTGATGTTGAGGCTGGGGAACCTGGGCAGCAGTCTGTAATTGAGCTGGCAATCCATTGGCACTGAGGTCGTTCAGTACATCCGAAAAGTGAGGAGATGAAAGAAGTATGCGGGTCAAATCAGTAAGACGACTGTTTTCCTCTGCGAGGGCGTGATTCTGCAGACGCAATTCGTTGTTTTCGCTTGTTTTGGAAGCAACTTCGCCTTCGAGTTGAGTGATATATTCTGTCGTTTGTTAGTATCGTGTAGAATCAGTTGAATGGCTTTGACTAACCCTTTCTGCGAGAGCGGAAAGCACGCGCAGAGACCTTGTTCCGCAATTGGCGTCGCTCCTTGCTGGTGAGCTTCTTCCCTTCTTCGCTAGCAAGCAAACGCTCGTCTTCATCCATGTCCTCTTCATCTTTCTTCTGCTTCGCCATTTGAGGCAGAAGAGATGACGGCGTACCCAGACGGTTGTCCTGACCAAGACTGTTCTGTCGCATCTGTTGCAATAAACGCGAAATGCGCTCTTCGACAACAGGATCCGTAGGGCGAACAGCACGGGTGAGAGGAAGCGGTTGAGCAGGCGTCTGGCGAACGAACTGCTCGGCTTGGCGTTGTCGCATTTGCTGTTGCTGGCGAATAATCTCTGCTTGTTGTTTCTGCTGTTGGGCGGCGCGTGCCATAGCAGCCTGCTGCTGGTGCATACCGGGGTACACCCGACCGGCCTGCGGTGCGGGATGAGCGATCATCGGCATTTCATGGCCTCCTAAAGCGGTGGGATCAATGAATTGCTGGTTCCTGACGATGTTGCTGTGAGGAAGGAAGAAAGATTTGTTGTCAGGTTCAATATCCATCTCTGAGTGACTACGAGATGGAGCAGTGCCAAAGTCGACAGTCGAATCCTCGCGTTTCAAATGCATGTAGTTGCCATCAGTCACAGGGAAACCTTGATGTCCAGCACGCAAAGCTCCCAGAGAGTTATCGTTATAGGCCATGGCATGTGCAACGGCATCCGGCGGAAAGCCGGTCTGTTGCTGATGATCTCCATATTGATGACTAGGGCCGGAATAAGACGGTCCTAGATCAGCGATACTGGTTTCTGGTGTTGCCATAGATGGCTGAGAGATGAGAGAAGGATTCGACTTCATGGATTCGGAAGCGGGAAAGGCTGTTTGGTCGAGATTGAGGAACGAGTCAAATTCGAGGTCATGGGTCGAGTTGAAGTTGGGCAGCGGGGAGGCTGTCGAATGGTTTAATTCGGCTAAAGTGGCCATCTTAATTGATAGTGGTGGTGAACGAATGAATTGACCCTATTCGGGGTGTCGGCCTTTAACCGGGTGTTGCTGGTGAGATTGCTGATGAAGACAGATGTCGTGATTGATCGTACACTTTTCTGTTTATGCCGGAGAAAAGTGATGTGGTTGTGAGGGTATGATGGCGGCGTATGATGGGAGCGTGGTAAGGGAGGTAATAGTTGGTGGTTAGTGATGAAGAGGAACGATAGACATAGATATGGGAACGAGAGGGTAGGAAGGAGAACGGAAGGCCAGGAGTAGGTGGCTTAGCGCCAAGACCGCTGATTGGCAAGAGGTGTGGCTCAGGTGGGGGACCTCGGGGCGTGTGAATGGCTGCGTGGATCTGTTATCCTGACCAATAATCGTGCTAGACAGACCGGGTGTTCACCATATTGAGCTAGACCGGCCGGCCTTGTGCTCGCCGTGAGCCGAAGCCCTAATTTCCTGACTGGAGCAGGCCACTCACAGTCCTCGAGGCGCATTGGCTAGGCCTAACTGGAGCACACGCCCATACTCATAATAAAGACAAGCAATCCCGGCACGGCGCTAAGAATAGGTCGAGAATCTTGAGACGCGTGGCCTTTTTTCTCTGTTTGGAATCCATGCAAAAAGTTGTCCTCCACGCAAGCCTGAGGGCTGAGGCACTCCACGTCCAGCGGGGCAATATATTTACCCGCCCTCTGAAACTCTTCTCCTTAGTTTTTTGTCTTGTCCATGGCTCGGTCTAGGCAAGCTTTTCGCTTCATCTCTTGTTTTTGAGCCTTTGCATTTTTGTGGCTTKGRAAACTCTTCATTTTTTTTTYACGCTGTAATCTCTTTTTTTKTGCCATTTCGTCATGTCTCCATTATGCTTGTCTTGCTGGAGGATCTACGTGTATCCGGCCTAGTAGCAACTGCCGGGAGCCACAACGTTTCGATGGAATGAACAGCAAAGCCTACCAAAATTGTGGTCAAGCATCCTCGGTTTCAGATAAGCACATGGTTTGTATACCCGATACGGGGAGAAAGTTTGAGTTGAAACGGTCTCCTAGGTCAAGACGTCTCCTGACTAGTCGAGCACCATGTTCGGTGACTAGGGTTCCTCGGCTGTGGATCGCTACAGATACTTTTCTATGGCGAGGGGACTCAGGGGAGGGTATTGCAGAATAAATAGACTCAGCTATTAAGAAAGATCATCCCTCTATCGAATTGCTGTGCATTCCTATTTCATGGTTATTGGTATTTATTTTAACTACTATCTCGAAACCATTTCGATAGACCTGGCTGTGCATAAGAAAATATCAGCTCGTTTCTAGGATCCTCCCGAAAGCTATCATTTAGAAAGGCTGCAGATCCTAACGCCGTATTTACCAAGTCCCTGCACTATCCACACCTTCTTTGGCGAGAACTTCTTGGCGCATTCACATTTCGGGGTCTTCTCAGTCGCTTTTGGGCACCGGCATGCGTAAGCTTCAAAGTGGCGGAGGCAACCCATTTCGTATGTACCACACGCTTTTCATTCTAGTTGGTCGAACTCAGCGTTTACCGACCAAGGCTGGCCTTGGGTAGCTGTAGGGTTCGCTAGTCACATACACAATCTTTCGCACAAGCTGTGGCCGAAAGACCGAGGCCCAACAGCTTGTCTTATTATCGGTATTTGGTGGGCTTCTGGTAGTCAAACTATGCTCGTTGTGCAGGTGTCACCTCAATTTTCAGTTCTGGCACCCCCGTTTGTACTTTTATTGCCAGTCCCTGCCCCCAAGAAAGTCATCACACCCTATCTCTTGATCTATTGTGATGAAAGCGATTTTGCTAGAATTGAACGTCAACTCTGAAGTTCAGCGATGAACGGTTTCCATGTTTGGAAAAGTTCTTTCTTTCAAGTTCTCCATGTAAGTTGGCTTGGCTTGGTCACGCAGAATAATAACTATTATAGTCATAGTCTCGGAATAGTTTGCCGTTGCTCAACCGTTCCCATTTCACGCACAGATATCGCCAGTCGAGATCTTCTTCAATCTCGCCCACCTCCACGAGAAACAAGGCAGCACGACGACGCCAATAAGGTTCTGCTACTGAAATACCCAAAGCAGTCCGCAGCCCCTGAATCTCTTTACAGCTTAAATGATCCAGGACCACTTCCAAGAGCTCCATCGGCAAATATTGAAAACGAGAAAGCCCGAGGTGGCGCCCCTTCCCTGTAATTCTTTGACGGATCTTGCCCTTGCTGGCTTCTATAGAGTTTTTGAACCTTTGAACCCTGGTAATCCCATAAGGTCATACGTTTCACGTCTTAGTTTCAAAGGATACTCGATGGAAATCTTCGACATGATGGCAGCGAAGAGCTCAAAACTGTGTACAACCGAGGGACCTAGTTGCCATTGAACGAGCTTCCAGCAGCCCATGTGTATTGCCAGACTGGAGGCAGAAGCAATCGACATCGATCAGCAATCTTGTAGCGCTTGCGAGATGACTTATAATTCCACCATCCGGGTTCGTCAGCCCCAAAGAAGCCAGTCATTCCTTGATTGTGTCTCGCTTGTCGTCCGGTCAGAGCTTTGTCGGGGTCACTTGGAACTGCAGTTTTTTGACCCTTTGATTAATATGGCCTATTCCCGAGATTAGGATTTTTTCTCGTGGTGATCGTACAATACTGAACAGACACTTAATTCGTAGTTCGAATATGATCAGCATGAGAAAAATACTCACAGAGACGGTATAGAAAGCGCCAGTACGGTACGAAGTCAAACAGAGGGTCAAGGTGAAAGTATTTGCGCTCAAGGACTTTCGCGTTGGAATTGGATCTTTTCAAGTACTTCTTCCAGGCTTTGTCCTCCCGAAATATTTGCTCATTATCAAAGTAACGAGTGTGGTCATCAACATGCCGTTGGCAGCCAAAACAACAAATCCACCCCTCCATATTCGAAGATCCTTCAACGACCTGGAGAAGAATCTTTGCGGACTTTACTTAGATATTGAATTGATGGCTTATCAACGTACTTGTACCTTTGTGACATGTCATGGTGATAGGTTTATATGACGACCAACCGTGGAATGCTCCGAAGGGAACTCATCATCGACGGATGTACGAGATGGCACACCGAATAGAGATCTGTTATTTTCTAGTAGTTGCGTTAGGTATCTACTTACAATCGCCAATCAGGTTGGTTTGAAGACCTTGATCAGTCGACTACAGATCGCAATTGCTTCATTTGAAGATTTTTCATCTCGGGCTAGTTGCATTGCGGAAAGAAGCAAAAGATGAGAAAGTCGTGCAACACCCCTAAGCATAGAAAAGACTGAAAGGTCCTCGTGAAAGCCCTGAACAGTGGACGAAGGACGAAAGATGAAGTAGAATGATAGGGTGGTATGGCGGTGGCAGAATAAGGATCTAATCGAATCAAGGATAGCTGCCGAGGGGCCTCCTGCCCCCCACACATGCGATATTTCGATAATTCAACTAGACTACACCAGTGTTTCTCACTGTTCTGAAGTAGAAAAGTATCGTGGGAAGCCAATTATTGCCAATAGATATAAAGCAATTGTCGTTTACACAGAAGCTGAAATAAAAAACTGGAATGAAGCAGGGTGCGCTTATATCAATGTACTTTTGTTGTAACGGCACCAGGCTATTCCGCTGGGTAATTAAGCGCGATACAGAGTACTTACAGTCCCCACATCCTCCCTCCCTGCTTGACTTCACTCTTTCAACCCCCGTCAACATCACTATCTCTTCTCAATTTTCCAATACCGAATCAACCGCTTCTTCTGTGCTGTAAGGGAGTATTGCTGTCGTTACTTACTGTACGAAAAAGTAATTGACGTCAATCATCGACGGTATCATCCGCCAACGCGCAATTGGCATTTGGTTTCCGATCAACACCAAAGCGGGACCATTGAATGATACTCAATTTCTCGCCAAAAGTGAATATTTGCGGCTGATCAAAGTCGTATTAAGCCGTCATTTACCCCGAGTCTCTGAAGCTCCGACCAGCCAGGTTTGTCAAGATCCTGGTTGATTTGTTCGACCAACAGGGAGAAGTGCTCAGCAGAAATCAAATCAGATCTCGCGGCATCGTATTCCCGTTGACCAGAACTGCTGATAGGATAAGTCGTCGGAGAACTAGCGACTTGTGTGCTCTGTGCGCCTGATCATTTGATTCTCTTCCATCCCGGTGAAATCGATGTTATCTAGCTAGCTAGACTGCAATCTGATAAACACTGGCCTGAATTCGCGAACGACATTCGATTTGTTGTCGGTATTCCGATCCTTTCCTTGATATCAACCTATCAACCAACCAATGATCATCCCAGTTTACTGATATTTTACCCGCTTAGCATGTCTTGATCCTTGTACCCTGTCGATTCGGGCGACTGGAAGGGAGGGATTTTTCTACTGCTGGATTTTGTCTAAATACTGGAAAAACAGCGAATCACTATGACTGTAAGTGACCGCTTATTCTCATTGCTTGTGCGATTATCGCCGATTATTTATTGTCAAACTCTCCTTTGCCACTGATTCATCTACGCCTTCTCCTCTGATTTTCACTTTTAATGATTTATTGTGTTTCTTCGGAAACTTTGTTTTCGTGGACATGTTGGAGCTCGAGGTCTTGTAACAACAAAGACAGAGTCTCCGTTTCCCGAGAGAGAAACGAGAGTTGATCTGGTCACTCTTATCATTTCTGTCATCATGCCCAACACTGTTTTCTAATTTACGGGCGGTATCTCCTTCTTTTGAGTACTTCAATGTGCGGTCTGCTTGAAGCAGAGGGCGAGTTACATTTATTGTTGATCAAAATGTTCTCCTTCGAAAGAAGCCTATGATTGTTTGTCCAAGATTATCACTTGCATTTTCGCCAAATTTCCCAATGACCTCATTCTACCTTTGCTGCAGTCATGTGGAACGAGTATTCTATTATTCCTACGCCCAACAAGTGGCCCAAAGTTTCCCCAAGGCAAGACAGATATGTCTTTGCAGAAAGTTCGATGTTGCATGGACAACCTGCGCAAATCAAGACACGTGCTCAGCTAAGCTTGGAAATTATTATACAGGACATACAACGAGCAAAACAAACCAACCAGGCTCAAGTCAAAGCAGGCTTGGTGCCGAACCCGAGTGACAACAAGTTCCGGGATAGCAAGCCTCGACTTTTGCTGATGGGGCTACGACGGTATGTTTACACACCAGGCAATAGACTGGATGCGACCTCTAATTGATAATAGGAGCGGAAAATCATCCATCTCGAGCGTCGTATTTCATAAGATGCCTCCCAACGAAACGCTGTTCCTGGAATCAACGACTCGAATCCAAAAAGATTCAATTCAGTCAGTTTCAACTCAGCAAATTGGGTTTATAGTCTAACTATTTGCAGCTCATTTATGGACTTTCAAGTCTGGGATTTCCCCGGTCAGCTGGAATTGCTGGACCCTTCATTTGACTTGGAAAGCATTTTTGGCTCAATAGGTGCCTTGGTTTGGGTTATCGATGCACAAGACGACTATTTGGAGTCGGTTGTGAGACTCAACCGTACTATCTTGATCGTCCTACAATATTACCCAAACATCAATATCGAAGTCTTCATCCACAAGGTCGATGCGCTTGCGGACGAGTTCCGGACAGAAGTCTTCCAAGACATTGTCCAGCGTATATCCGACGAACTTAGTGATGCAGGCTACGAGAACGCTCCTGTACACTACTACCTAACATCCATCTACGATTATTCTGTTTTTGAGGCTTTTAGCAAAGTGATCCAGAAGCTTATTCCACAATTATCAACACTCGAAAACTTGATCAACATTCTTGCGAACAACTGCGGATTTGACAAGTGTTATTTGTTCGACGTGTTGAGCAAGATCTATATTGCGTCCGACACTCGGCCAGTCGATATGTCATGCTATGAAATGTGTTCCGACTATATTGATGTTATCGTCGATATATCGGAATTATATTCGTGGGAGCATGCCGATCGCAAAGCGAAAGGCGAGCAGATGCGTGAGGCTGAGTCCCATGTCATTCTTCAGGATCGCAGTATGATTCATCTAATGGAGATGAACAAGTCCGTACACATCCTAGTATTCTTTTATCTCTCGAATTTGCTGACATATTCAAGGTACCTATGTCTTGTGTCGGTAATCCGTAATCCCGATGCCAACGAGAAGAAAGGACTCATTGATATGAACTGCCGGGTGTTCCAGGAGGCTCTCAACGAAGTGTTTACCCGTCCATGGGAACAACCAGAGGATATCGGGGCAATAGAAGATGCTCACGAGGAGCAATAACCCATGATAGCTATTCAAAAGCAATATGCAAAAAGATGAAGTCGGAGGTAGATGTGCATTCTTCTAATGACTCAGCACTTATATACTACCAGGATGTATTATTACTATGCTTAGCAGTATTAGATGTGCTAGGATCTTGAAGGCATCGTATTATCTTTGTGACCCTCAGAAATATCGTTCGCATCGACTTGTTGACAGCTTAATGCAGTAGAAATAGTCAAAGTAGCCAATCATTGTGCATCGAATGCTGTTGACGGATTTCCGGGGGCGGCGGAATCTTTGTTGACAGCTGATCCGTGGTGTCCATTTCAAAGTTGACAGTGTACGCACCTACCACGCTTCCACCCCAAGAACATACACCAACACAGACTACAAATCATCACCGAATTGACTTTATTGAAGCCACAAATATGGCACCAAAACTCCGCAACCGCCGCGCCCAAGCCGAAGACACAGCCCCGCGAGTCGTCGAAGTTGACACCGACGAAGAAGTCGAAATCACACGCACCGCCGAGCAACAACGAGAACGCAACAGACTCGAGAAAGACAACAAAAAACGAACCGTGAAAGTAGACGATGATGACGACGAAGAACATTTTTACATTTCGTTACTGGATGTTTTACGAGTTATTGTAACGTTCGTTGTCTTGTCGGTTGGATTGAGTTACTACGTGACTTCGGGGGAGAGCTACATTTGGGGCTTTGAGAGGCAGAGGCCTTGGTGGATGCGGTATAATGACATTAAGCAATTCCTGGTACGTCTACCAGACTCCATCTGCTCATCAATGACTCACCTGTGTGTTGTAGCAAGGACCCATAAACCTAACCCCCTCTCAACTCGCGCTCTACGACGGCACTGACCCATCCTTACCCATCTACCTCGCCCTCAACGGAACAATAATCGATGTCTCCGCGAATCCCGGAATCTACGGTCCCGGTGGCGGATATCACTTCTTCGTCGGCCGAGATGCCACTCGCGCGTTTGTGACGGGCTGTTTCCAGGAAGATCTTACGGGGGATATGCGTGGAGTTGAGGAGATGTATATTCCCGTCGAAGATGCGGATGAGTCGCATAGGGAGCGAACCTTAACGGCGGCGGAGAAGAAGAGGAGGCATGAGAAGGAGGTGCAGGAGGCGAGGGAGAAGGTGGTGGCGCAGGTTAATCATTGGGTTAAGTTTTATTCGGGCCATGAGAAGTATTTTGCAGTTGGTAAAGTGGTGCCTGAGAAGGATGGCCAGGAAGAAAGTCCAAAGGAGGAGAGGCGGTTGTGTGAGGGTGCGCAGAAGAATAGGCCAAAGCGAAGTGAGTTGAACAAGCAGTTGTAAGAGTTCAACTAGTTGGACGAGTGGAAAATTGGGAGGAGAGCAAAATCATACAGCGCGTGCATTCCAGGCGTTTATCTATGTTTCGCATAATTGTAGTAGTTATGTGCACTTTACAATCTATCAGCATTTTCAGGAAAGATTGAGTCTTAGAACTTTTGATTCTTGAGATCTCTATTTAATCGACATGCCCAAACATTTTGGCTCGTCTGGAAATGTCCTGACCGATTTCATGCCCACCCCGGATCATGGTGGAATTCCGCCATTAACGACGAAAATTCTGGAAAAGACATTGCTTGTGACGTCTAATCAAGTCATCACTGATTCAAACAAAAACACCCGTTGAATTTGTATTTTGTAAACCACAAACAACAAAGGAAACCGTAACCGTAAAATGACATCAAGGAAAATTGACTAATTTACTCCTCGGCGGTAACGGCGCGGGCTGAACAATTGTTAGCTTTTGTGACCCGGAAGAAGGCGGGAAAGACATCGTACTGTAGATGTTCAAGCTGCTGTGTCCAACAACCTTCTTGATCTGACCCTTCTCTTCGAGGTCAGCGAGGGCCTTGCGGGCCAAGCTGCCGTTGATCTTCAGACGGTCGACGAGGGTAGCGACGGTGATGAGGCGGTAAGACTGAACATCCTTGTAGAGCTTCTCGGAGGTGGTCTTGTCGAGGACGACGGCGTGCTGGGCCTTGTCCTTGACTGTTTCAAGAAGTCAGTCTCATATTCTGCTTTTTTCAAGTATTTGATGCTGTTTTCAGTGCGCATGTGCGAGACTCGAGATTCCGTCGTTTGCTTCAGTTCGATCGATTGTGAATCCATCATTTCTCATTTTGTCCAAATCTATTCTGTGTGCCGGTATCTCGATCTCCGTGATAATCGATTGCGAAAACAAATTGCAGTCCGACGACGACTCTCGAATCTCGACACATGACCTGTATGTAGCAATTCAATCACATACCCTTGCCCTTGGACCACTTCTTCTTCTGCTTCTTGCCACCGGTGGATGCTGCGGGAGCCTGTAAATTTGCAGATAAATTAGTCAAGGCGGTTCTACATCGTAGCAGTCGATGCGGAAGGACTATAAACGCACCATTTTGTATGATTGTCGATGAAGGTCTTCACGGGACAAAGTAGAAAGGCGGAAGTGTAACTTTTAATTGCAGTGCGAAATTTGAGTGGGGGATGACTAAGCCGGTCAGATGCCCTAAGCGATGCAGCACGTGACTGACCCACCTACGGCAATCACGTTTGGACGTTCCTAGTCTGAAAATATCGACTCGTTATAAATATGTGGTATATCGATGAAGTATATCACACTTTCGCGATTACAGTCTACTTGAACAGCCTCCGGATCAAAGAATACAAGATTAGCGCATATGACAATTTGGGGGTTGAAGCTGCCGGGTTAATGAAAAACAAGTATGGATATCATTGATTAGTCTAACAAAACAAACATCCTACAACGCCACGTCAACTAGTCATATTACACAAATCTATTTCAAGTTGCAATTTCATTCATTTACTGCCTCTTGTAACAGTTTTCCGAGGTCATTGGCCTAGAACAGATTAGTGACGTGTAAAACATATTGACTTGACAGGGACTTACAGCAGGAGGAGTAACCATTGAGAAGTGATCAGCTTTCAGGGACCGACACACAACATCTCCTAACAACTTGTCCCACCCATTAGGACCAAAGTTATCTCTTCTAGAGTAGAACCACGATGCAAGACCGGTGTCGTCCTCCATAGGGTTTCCGTCGACATCTTCCTTCAGTCCCATCATCTCCGCTACATCCTTGAAGGCTGCGTCGCCGATAATCTCTGCGAGACCATACTCGGCCCAGATGATGTACGACTTTTCCGGCCGGCGCGATGGATCCATTTCGCGCGCTGTGTAGAACATTAGCGATTCGATGGTGCTTGCCAGATGCTGCTTGAGACGCTCCGACATGCCCGCCAAAGCAGGGCCGGCTCGATTGATGCCCGTGGTTAGCCCGACTTTATCGAGGAAGTCCATAGTCACTTCGAGGCCCTCTGGCATGGGCTTGGGGATTTTCATGTCAATGATCACAAGTCGCTTGATTTTTTCGCCAGCTTCAAGTAGCTGACGACTGACTTCGAAGGCATGGGCGCCACCAGCGGACCACCCACCGAGCATGTACGGCCCTTCGGGTTGAATCTTCTTGATGGCAGCAATATACATCTTTGCTGTCTCTTCAACGGAAAATCTGTACTCGAGCGGGCAACGGACAAAGGGTGATTCGACGGCGTATAGCGGCATCCCAGACGCAAATCGGGGGAGATGAATGTACGCAGTGGCAGAACCAGCGCCGTCAGTGATCAAAAAGAGAGGAATTTTGTTGGACTTCTTGCGGCCGTGGATCAGCACCACATTAGATTTGTATTCCGCCGGTGGAGGCGTTTTCGAGGGACTAATCTCGTCTACTGCAGGCGAACTCAATACTTCTGTAGGGGGTGTCAATGGTGCTTCTGTCGCGATTTGGATCGCCTCTGAAAGTTTATTGGGCGTCACTAATATCTCCTCGATATCTGATTCAGGCGGCGAGATGGGCGTCCAGCCTCCACTCGGTGAATTGTCTTCACTGCCTGCGTTGGCTCCTTGGTCGCTCTCCGAGTCCGCATCATCATAGCCAAGCGCTTTTTGAGCATCTGCGACTGTGAGATTCTCCTGGAAGAAGCTTGCTTCTAATTGGACGTCGAGTTCTTTCTGGACTCGGTCAATGATGGTGATGCCCATTAGTGAATCGACACCCATTGATGCGAAGTCGGCAGTCGGTACCATATCGGGCATGTCAACGCCTGTTTCCTCGGCGATGATTGCGATAAGTCGATCGGCTAAATTGTTTTCTACTTCGACTGAAGTTGGGGGAGGCATCGCAACCGGCGACTGATGGTCATCGGTGAATTGTTTCTCAATTTTCGAGACAGCCACTGTGTGTGTCGAGCCTGAAACCTTTGCTGGGGCTCGTGAGTCATGCTTGTGTAGCAGACGGTGCAGTACAATTCGTGGCATTTTCTGGAATACAAGACTGCAGAATCCCACGAAACGTTTCTCACTGAATACATACACATCACTGAGAGATACTCCATGCTCATCAGGTGCGTGAGATCGCACATAAGAGACGTACTGTGTGTCGGCGGAGAGTTCCTCATGCAGTTGCATGCGTGCTACTCCACCCGAAAGCCAAACATCATCACTGGCACTGGTCAGGTTAACATTCAACACGAAGCCAGCAAGATGGACCAAGGGATCAGTCCAGTATGGCAAGCACTCAAACTTTCCGCGTCCATTGTATGGCTTGAGGCTGACGTTCGCCACGGCATCGTTTGTCTGCTCGTCCCAGAACATCTCCTCGATAGCCTGGTACTTCGGGTCATAATTGACTAGGCTTGCGAATAGTTTGTAAATGACTGAGCGACGGAGATGATCGCCGCGACCTGCCTTGACGGATTCAACCAGGGAGTCCATACGAGACTTGACGAAGAATGGTGTCTTTGACCAGTCATTTTCCCATTCTTGCGAGGTATATGTGTTGACCTGACAGCCTCCAATCTCTTGCGTTGCTGAACCATCTTGTAGGTGGAAGGTGATTTTGACTTGATGGCCGGTTTTCGTTTCACGCTCCGCAGAGATTTGCAGAATTTGTTTGGGGTCACCAGAGGCAACGACGGGATGGTGCAGCTCGAGGTTGCTAATTTGAAGATGCTTCTGGCTTCCTTCAGTTTTGTCGACCTTGGAATAAACATACTTTGCCGCAGTGAGGGCTATATCACAAAATACACCAGCAGGGCACAACGGCAGCTCATCAACTTGATGACCACGAACGGCCTCGTACAACTCTGGATCCGCCAGCGAAGTATGAAACACGATCTTGATTGTGTCTATGGTTATCAACTGCTCTTTGATGGTGTGGAGCGAACTTGATATCTTCGTAATTGTAGGCTTCTTTAGGGCGGTTTCAACCTGGTTGACTGTATCCTCCTTGTATACGCGCCAGAAATTCTTCGTATCGAACGCGTACTTTGGAAGATTCAATAGTCTCAATGACCTGGTATATTCATGATGGAAATCACACCAATTGGGACTGGAACCAGCCGTGTAAAGTGTCGCAACAGTGGCAGAGATAGTTTTCCAATTGGACTCACGCGACTTGATTGAGCTATGCACGTTCATTGCACCCAATGTAGCTTTGACCATTGAGCCGCAGACAGAATCTGGACCAAGCTCAAGCCAAATGGTGTGTGCATCTGCAACACCCTCAACGCGGCATGCAGCAAGAGCCTTATAGAATTCCACTGGCTGACGTGCATGTCGAGCAAGATATTGGGGAGTGATAAACCCACTTTCACGTACAATCGACCCAGTCACTGTTGATACAATCGGTATCTTGGGGGCTTGGAAGCGTACGGTTTGTGCCAGTCGCTCAAAGTCATCAAGAATGGAGTCCATCTGCGGTGAGTGGAAACCGTATGGTACACGAATAAGTGTGCAGACGGTACCTGCTGCGCGCATCAACTGCTCGAGGGTTTGAAGCTCGGAAATAGGGCCGCTGACAACAGTGGCTGAAGGGGAATTGTAGCATGAAATACAGCATGATTGATATTCGGGACGGCGGAGGTACTCCTCCAGTGCCTGAGCAGGTGCTACAACAGCCAGCATAGCATACGCGCCTTCGGAACATCTCTTCTGAGTGAGAAGCGCTCGTTGACCGACCAAGTAAAGGACATCATTGACAGAGAGAACTCCAGAAACGCATAGAGCGGCATATTCTCCCAAGCTGTGACCGATGACAACATCAGGCTTTACGCCCCAAGAAAGCCAAAGTTCGGCCAATGCAAGTTCGATTGCAACAACGGCGAGCTGGACTTGGACAGTCGTCTTTTGCGTAAAGTCGGTATTTTTGTTGGAAATGAGTTCCTCAAACGAGGGCAACTCCTGAGTATCACAGATACGCTGCATAGATTCAATGCTATTACGGAAAGTAGTATTGGTGTGGAAAAGGTCCCAGCCCATGCCAGAGTACTGTGATCCCTGACCACTGAAAACCCAAACCATGCTTTTCTTTTGAGGACCCCGTTGAGCGGCAGCAGGCTTTGAGAGGTCTCCACGAAGCTGCTGGACTATGGACTCCACACTGGCCCCAGAATATGCAACGCGAATATCTTCATGAATTCGACGTGCAGTTGTAGAGTAGGCGAGATCCGCTAGGCCGATCTCTGTATGAGCTGTAAGGTACTCAAGTAACGCTTCTTTGTTCTTCTTTAACGATAGTAAAGTACGAGCAGATACAGCGACTGTATGGTGGCTGCGTGGGTCCTGCTGTTTTGGCCCTGCCTGGGGTGCTTCTTCAATAATGAAGCAGGAGTTGCCTCCCTGTAATTGAAAATCAGATACGAGAACGTGCCATCGATGACAAAAACAAACTTACTGCTGCATCAAAGTTATTGATCATGACCTTTCTTTTACCGTTCCCTCCAAATGGTTTGTGGAAGTTGATTTTGTCGTCCGCAATCCTGACATTCAATTGTTTCAACGGTGGGTAGTTGTGATTGATCTTGAAGGGGACGCCTGGTTGAGGTGGTATCACCCCTTTTTGCAGAGCCATGATCGATTTGATCATGGAAACAGCGCCGGCAGCCTAGAAGCC
This sequence comes from Talaromyces amestolkiae, assembly GCF_001896365.1. NCBI lineage: Eukaryota > Fungi > Ascomycota > Eurotiomycetes > Eurotiales > Trichocomaceae > Talaromyces > Talaromyces amestolkiae. Next base: position 469,662 of record NW_024468039.1, on the reverse strand, counting down.
AACTACTTTAGTGCATGGAAAATGACGAGGATAATGATAGACTTACAGCTTCAGTATGTCCCACATTCGCCTTGACCGCACCGACAATCAACGGATTGGTTTTGGTACGATTCCGCCCAAAGACTTCCAGTACTGAAGACATTTCCACGGCGTCTCCTGCCTGTGTGCCTGTTCCGTGCATTTCGACAAACCCGACCTCCTCGGCTTGTACCCCAGACTTCTGCAAGACGTCGTTGTACAGACGAACCTGCGTCTCGGCGTGGGGATGCGTGATGGACGAGGCATGAGCTGAATGATTTCGTCCATGGCCTCGAATCACAGCGAGAATGTTATCATTATCGTGAAATGCGTCTTCAAGTCTTTTCAACACGAGCACACCAACTGCTTCTCCACGGCAGTAACCATCGGCACCATCTTGGAATGTCTTGCATCCGCCTGTGGGAGATAGAAAGCTTCCTTTTGAAAGACCCGAATACGGCTCAGGAGAGGTGATACTATTAACTCCACCTGCAAGTGCAGTATCACACTCCCGGGACAGAAGAGCAGAGCAGGCAAGTCCAATCGCAGACGCGCTAGAAGCACAAGCTGAATCGACAGAGTAAGAGGCACCTTCCCATTTGTAATGATAGTTGAGACGTCCAGGCGTGAACCCACGCTGGAGACCCGGAACATAGTAGAGGTCAATACCGGCGATACGGCTGCCATCCTTCCAGTCATCAGCAGCCTGGCCAAAGTATGTGGCAATGCGTTGGCTTTGTGTGGATAGTGTTCCATTTGATGTGTAACCGGACATTTGTAATGCCTCGTAAGTCGACATTAATAGAAGTCGTTGCAGGGGGCTCATTTGTTCTGCCTCTCGTGGGGAGACGTTGAAAAGCCGGTGGTCGAAAGCGCCAGGGTTGCGGAGGAAGCATCCGTATCGAGTGGACAAGGAGTTCTTGTTGCGGCCAGTAGGGTCGTAAAATTCCTCGATGTCGAACCGGTCACCTGGGATCTGCTATGTATTAGTTGACGAAAGGTGGCTTGAAAGACGATAGACATACCTCTTGATGGGCGTCAAGGCCATCCATTAACGATTGCCAGAATTCCTCTAGACTTTCGCTTCCAGGGAATCGMCCAGCCATACCGACGATGGCGATGGCGTTGGAGCCATCTCGAAGGCCTTCTGACTGCTCAGAAAGCGCTGCTGGCCTATCATGTAGTGTCACAGATAACTTGTGGCTGTCAAGTACCCTCTTCACGATTGGAGTCGCCTGTGTTAGCCCTATCACGTTCAGGCGAACTGGAATGTTCCTTTGAAGTCCTTGAGCTGCCGCGCTTAAAACCGTTCCCATTTTGAGTCTGCTACTGACGATTTCTCCACATACAGACAGGTATAGGTCTCGGAGTGTGGATGTAGAATAGGGGATACCAGTGCTCGTGCAGAGGACCTGGACTTGCGATTGAATAGACCTGTTCAGAATAGGGGAGTTGCCAACGACTGCTTCAAGATCTGGGATAGGAAGGTGAGGGGAATGAACCGCTCCATATGCTGCCAGCTTTAGCTTAGGTGCAGCCTCGATCTTGGCGGAGTACGAGAATAACCGGTCCAACTCTGGAGGTGGTCCGAAGAGCGTAAGCCAGCTTTCGTCCTCGACGCCAATAAAGACTTGTCGATGGGTGGGTAAACTCTGCGCACTATCAATATTGATCAAACTTAATCTTTGGGTGCAACATACCAGAGAAGCATGAAACTCTTCGAGGATGACATCCATCTCTCGGACAGGAACCCCAAGGACAGTATATGCCCAATGACCTGGGGTGTCCTCAATCCTTCTTGTTCGACGGTATAGCTCCAGGGCTAGCCGGAAGCATACCGCAATCGTTTCGGTACTAATTAAGATTAATTCTGTAACATTTCGGGAACCAGCTAGGGCGGCCGCTGGAAGAAGGCCGGTACATAGGCCCAGAGCTGTGACCTTGGAAGAAGAGCTAAATAGTGAAGGGTCATTTTCGACAAGTCTGTTGCTAGTCAGCGAGCTTCATACATGCAGCGAGCCAACCTGGAATAACATACAAAATGAGTTCTGCTAATCGGCAGGCACAAATTACTACTGTGTGTATTACACCGTTTGTATCCTCTGTGCCTGAAAACCTCTTTAGAAGGCCTTCGAAACCGTCAAAGTGACCAATTTTCGTCCTTTCATCAGAGCCCAATGCAGATATTTTGGTCTGGATTACGTCCGAAGTGCTCTGTAGAAATCGGCGAACAGTCTGGGAGGATTGTGAAATGGAAAGGAGACGATGTAATGACGGGACCAGATCAATCGTCTGGTCTCCCAAGAGGACAAAGTGTTGGGTTGTCATGATTGAACGCCTGAAAGGGCTCAAAGGGTCACTGTCTTGCAGAGGATAGAGTGGGCATGAGGGCAATATAAGATAACTTTGCACGTGAACCTTCTCTATGACTTTTTTTTAGCATATGAGCTTTCGAGGATACGATGCAGGTCCCACAGGGCTTCGAAGTAAGCTAGGGGAAGGATAATGAACAGCTCACAGCCTCGATAGATGAGGTGCTTCGCCTTCTCCTGGCTATCAAAACCTCTAATTAATGAGCTGAAGAAATAAGGTTGTCCCTTCGCCCGGTGTATCAACGATGAGATGATGGACGTGTATACGATACAGCAAAAATACTAGTGTAACAAAACCGTGGTATTACCGATACCGGTTCACAATTGCAAAACATTATTAATACCGTATACAACAGTTAATCGATCCACCGTCCACGTAGATAAGATCCACTGTCCACGCGGATAGGGTTTTTATCTTTACTACGTGGTATATCAAGGATCAGCCGCACTCAGCTAAGGACCCTAAGGTAATTTGTAACATATAACCACATACGCAAACCGCCAAGTGAGTTCCCACAATAAGCACTATTTCGGCAATTAAATGCGAGACCTCGAGTCAATCCATATGTCAGCTTACAGGGAAGTTGATTCATGGACCTCGTGTCTAGCATATGCAAAGGGTGCGCACTGTGTCATGTGGATACCTTTTTAATGATATTTGCCAACAGCTGAGTCTTGTCTAATTCTGTAGGGAGATTTGGGACTTCATGATCCACTACTAAATTTAGGTAAGGATGCGAAGATACAGATCTTGAGACAATGGCACGTGTTGCTGCAAATAGCTGATATCTTTCAGCGTGCGACAATCACGACACTATTTTCTTGGCACGAAATGTTAGCAACGTCTCCACGGAGGATACAAAGAGCATGTAAACGTTAGACTTTTGTGTTTCGATGTTAGCGCAATTGGGAAAGCACCAGCTTGGTCTGTTCGCGCTTTTGGTCAGGGCATCTGCCACCAAAGCTAACATTGAAAGCATGCCGAAATCGAATTTTCATATCAATTGAGCAATAAATAAGAGAAATCTAGATTAACAAAATATAAGCCACTATCATAAAACAAAGAACCAAATCATGACGCCAGGTCCCAATTTGTGCACGACTACTATACATCTAAAAGTTGCAATCTAGCCAGTTCTTTATAAATACCCGGTCTGCGAAGTAGCTCCTCATGAGTCCCCCTTTCGACAACCGCACCATCGTGTAGTACGTAGATCTGGTCTGCGTCTTGGATAGCACTCAACTGATGAGCGACACTGATACACGTCCGACCTTGCCGTAACTTCTCGAGAGCCTTTTGTACCATAACTGCAGACTCGGAGTCCAGGGCGGAGGTAGCCTCATCAAGGAGAAGTATTTTTGGATCACGGATCAGGATTCGAGCAATGGCAATGCGTTGCTTTTGTCCACCTGAGAGTAGGACGCCCTTGGTGCCGACCATCGTAGCCATTCCGTCTCTGTAAGAGTCGTTAGCTTTTATATAATGCTTAGAGAAGGTAGCTATTGACGCACGGTAGAGATTGTATAAACTCGTAGATGTTTGCATCTTTGCATGCTTTCATGATACTGTCTTCCGGAACGTGCTGATCTAGCCCTAGCAGAATGTTTTCGCGAATGGTACCCCGGAGCATTGTAGGCTCCTGACTGACTAAGCCAAAAGCGCTGCGGTATTGCGATGCGCTGAAGCTCTTTATATTCTTTCCATCAAGCGTAAGAATCCCTCGCTCTGCCTCGTAGAATCGTTCAAGGAGAGAAATGATGGTACTCTTTCCTGATCCACTGGATCCAACGAGAGCGACATGTTGACCTGGTTCGATGCTAATGTTGACGTCCCGTAGAGCATATTTCGTTGGACGAGTGGGATATCGAAATGAGACATTTTCAAGGGTAATTCTACCTTGAACTTTGTTTAAGCTCAGTGGATCACCTTCTGAGGTCTCGGGTTGTTGCTCGTATATGTTCTTTAAGTTAATAGCCGCTTCTTTGGCGCGGGCCATGTCTGGAGCAAAAGAAAATATCGTTCCGACAGACTGAGTGGCGAACATAATTTCGATAAAACAAACAAATAATTCGAATAAAGTGTACTTGCCGTCTGCGATCAAGTTTCCGCCGTACCAGAAACTCAAAGCGGTGCAGCCGAAAAAAAGCGATTGTGAGAGGGCGTACAGAATGCTGGTGGTTGCTACGGACAGTAGATTCTTTGCAATAATCCCTTGAACTTGTTGACCGTACTCGGTGCAGATCTCTCGTTCTCGAGTCAACGCGGCTACTGTACGTACGTCCGTAACTGCTTCACATGCGTATCCGGCTGATCTTTCGTAGAGGATTTTGGATTGTGACTCGTACCGCGACAGCAAGTAAAATCGAAGAAAGCCACAAGCAATGAGGACAGGAGCCAATGCCACGCATACGAGACCCAGCTTCCATCCAAAAGCAATAGAAACGCAGATGGCTGCAATCATTGTTGTTGCGCCAGTTAGGATGGTGCCAAGAGTTGATCCACTCAAACCCACTAGGTTGACTGTTTGCATTGATATGAATGATACAAGTGACCCAGTTGAATTGTCTTTCTGGTCAAAGAAAGTCATTTTCTGCTTCAGGATGGAGTTAAAGGCTGTCGATCGGGCACGTCGGAGAAGTCGCTCGGAGCAGAAACCTAGGGCAAACCCTTGTGTCCCTTGAATAAGTAAAAGGCCTAAGCCTAATGCCAAATACAGGACTGACCAAAAGTTAACATCGCTACGTAGCTCGGAGTATTCAGTCGGTGGCCTTGCAAGGGCTTCGACGTTCTTCGCGAGAAACACTACATGAGTCGGGGTACCTCCACCTGCGAGGATGCTGCAGCACAACCCCAGGATCAGTAGCTTTGCCTCTGGGCGATTAAGCATCGCTACCATTCGGACAAGGGACAGTAGACTTGGTTGTTCATGCACTGTTTCGTCCATAATCATCTCGGCTTGTTTTTCATTAAGACTAAGGGGCAAAAGATGAACATCTGTGAGGCTCCCGAATCCGAATCGCGATATCGATACATCGTCAGTATTGAGAGAGATAGGAGATATGGAGCCATACTGTTCATCTCCTATATCTTGGCGAATCCGCTGCGCCTCAATGAGACGAAGGTAGGCTCCCTGCTTCTCGACCAGCTCCTCGTGAGTTCCCTCCTCAACTATTTGTCCGTGATCAAGTACAATAATTCGATCTGCTCCTCGAATAGTGGATAACCGATGCGCGACCATAATTGTTGTACGTCCCTCTGCAGCTCTATCAAGCGCCTCCTGAACCAGATGCTCGGAATTACTATCTAACGCCGATGTTGCCTCATCCAAAAGAAGAATCTTCGGGTTCCTGATCACAGCGCGAGCAATTGATATGCGTTGCTTTTGCCCTCCTGAGAGCTGGGATCCTCTTTCTCCTACCCATGTGTCGTACCCATCTGGTAGTGACTGGATGAAAGAGTGGGCATTGGCAGTCTTGGCAGCTTGTATTACCAGCAGCGCTTTGGTCTCGCGTGATGCATTTTCATTGGAAGTTCCAATCAAACCATGCGCAATGTTTTCAAAGATTGTAGTGCTGAAAAGTGATGGCTGTTGGCTGACAAGGGACATTTGCTGTCTTAACCATGACAGGTCGAGCTGGGCTATGTCATGGCCATCCACGCTGATATTGCCGGCTATAGGAGTATAAAAACGTTGAAGAATGTTGATAAATGTACTTTTTCCGGAGCCCGATCGTCCAACGAGCGCGATCGTTTTACCTGCTTCGATATGCAGTGAGACATTCTTCAGCGCCACAGTGTCCGGCCGAGAGGGGTAAATATGTGTAATGTCCTTGAAGTCAATCTGTCCTGATATGGAGTTCAGAATAATTCCGCCATCTTTGAGTGGATCGATTGGCGATTCACGATCGATTGTTCCAAATATTTTCGCGGCGGCAGCAATTCCAGCGGTGATATGCTGTATGTTGGGCGCTACATAGCCTAGAGAGAACGCTCCGATGACGATTGATAAGGTGATGGTTAGGATATCGCCTTGTGTAATCTGCGACTTGACCAACAATCGTGATCCTTCCCAGCAATCGAGCCCAATATTCAGCATGACGATACAGATCAATCCACCAATTGAGACACCAAGGAGGGTCCTGACTTTGCGTCCCCATTTCTCTGATTGTTCAAGGTGATCCTCAAAGCGGTCGCTCAGCTGGTCTCGAGCATTCAGTGATGAGACTATCCTGATATACCCTATTGCTTCCTCTGCTAAGCTAACGGCATAATCAAATTCCTCCTGCGCTCGTTGATTAAATTTGACAATAAAGCGACTGACATTTCCCATCAGCAGCACAATAGCAACCACCGATGAAAATGAGATGAGAGCCAGTCGCCAAGAGTAACCCAATGAGATTACCAGGGCAGTTACAAACGTCCCGACTGAAGTTAACGCAGTGCCAACCTTTTCAGACACGGCTGTTTGCATCAAATGGGTATCAACAGTAATTCGATTGGCGATCTCTCCTGGGCCGAGCTTGTCAAAGAATCCGATATTCTGTCGCAGTACAGCTTGCATATATCTTTCCCGAGTCTTGCCAGTAACGCGTTCACCAACGTAAACGAAGCCAGCTGTGCCGATCAGTACGGTGACGAATTCTCCAATGCCGACGTAAACGAAGTAAAGAGAGTAGCGAGACACATCGTCTTTGAAATCCTGCACTGTGACCCCACCGACAACAAAATCTCTTATTTTCTCTGTGAGACCACCGAGGATGATCTATAGCAGGAATTAGAGTTGATCATCATTGCAGGCAATAGTTGTCTTACAGTCAATCCCGGGACAGCAGCTCCAGCAATCACGCAGCATGCCACGCTGAGCAGAAGTAGCAACCTGTCGGATAGTGTTGCATATCGATAAAGACTAAAGAACCCAATATTGACCTCTGCCGAATCTATTTGCTGTGACAAGATATGACTTTGGTTCTGCGTATTTTCCTCATCCGCAGAGACAACAACGTGCTCTGTTGGTTGAGCTGTAAAGTCTGGAGGATATACCATATTGCTTGTAGTGCTGAAGTTTCATGTTCATAACGTCTATCTTACATTCTTGGATTCAATAATTGTACACTTTCGCGCAGGTTTCCTATGCGAACTACCAGACCCGGTCTAATTGGCTCCGACTACCGGTAGAAACGGAAAAGCCGAAGCAAGTACGTAAGACCCTACTTGCGGTGCAATCTGATCTAGCAGCTGAGGAATTCGCATGAAGCTGTTGCATATTCTCGGGGCTGTGAAGTTTTCGATGGTCGGCCCCTGTCCGGCGTTTGCGTACCGTATCGAAACGATATCGAAAACTATAATTGATTATTCTAGTAAGAGCTAGTACGCATAAATACCACTAGTATGAATAGATACGCACTCCCTTGAAATACACGCAGTACTCCATAAATAATATTGGGGCGTTCTTTGGCTAAAATTACACTGCTCGAATCGTTTTAGGGCTCAGGTCCACCTCAGGCTGCTCAGCTGCCCCTTGTGTGCCGTTTCTTTAACTATATACTGATGGAGTTTCAATAAGGCACCGCTACATAGATGAGCAAGATGTTAGCGATTTCGAAACGTAAACAAACATGACCATTTTGTCAGCGGAGAGAGCTCCATCCCGGAGGATTCTGGCGGTGGTGACAGTCGGGCGATACACTTGTGCTGGTACAGTCCTACTTTCTACCATCTGTTCAGACCCTAATTAACGCTTAAGTGAACAGCCCCTATTCTTGAGATTTGTCGTATTCTTCATGCTCGTGGTCATACCATCGAGTTTGCCTGTCTTGATGGACATCAAGGGCTTGCAACTCCCCATGCCTTCGTGTCCAAGATTCATGTTGTTGGTCGGAACATGACAGTTGAAGAGGACAAAGCCCTATATCGACTGTTTGATGAGTCCGATGCCTCAAATGCGGAAGGCCGCAAAGGCACTTTCCGTGCTCTAATGAAATTTCACAGCTGGTGGCCGGAGACTTATCGAAATCTCAAGGCCCTCGTTTCTGACCCGGCCTATCGCCCCGACTTCATTTTGGCAGACCTTCTCGCTGACGCATGTATCGACATTATGAATGAGTTTGAAATTCCTCTTGCGGTTCACTATCCACAAATGCCGATTCAAATGGCGCCTCAAAAGTATATCCCTGGCATGCCTGGTGCACAGCTTAAGCATTTGAGTAGTGAACATGCCAGCTTGTGGGACCGACTTCAAGAGGAATATCACGTCCTACAACTGATCTTTGCGATGAAAGACTATATCCTGTTTCAAAGGAAGATGCGTCGAGAAATGGGACTCGGCCCTCGCCCACCACCAAGAAAGCCAGACTACTTGGTCCTTGTCAACTCGTTCTTTGGTCTTGAAGTTCCAAAGGATCTTCCTCCACTTATGATACCCATAGGTCCAGTATTGGCCGACACCTTCACGCCACTGGATACTACCCCGGAACTGTTAAACTTCCTCCAGGTCCATAGAAAGGTCATATATGTAGCATTCGGTTCACACGTTGAACTGCCTGCATGGCGTGTTCGCCGGCTGATAAAGGGTTTGGTACAAGCCCTTGAATCAGGCGATATAGATGGGGTTATCTGGGCATGGAAGGATCGTGCCTCAGTCATGAAGGACCTTGAATCTGACCCGAGCTCAATCGATGATGCCAAAGTAGAGTATTCTGCTATTTTGGACAACAGAAATGAGGGATTTAAGATTGTGGGATGGGTTCCCCAGCGCGCGATTCTTGATCATTCAAGCGTTTGCCTCTACCTCTCTCATTGTGGCGCCTCATCCACAATGGAGGCCGTCTACCACGGTGTGCCTGTGGTGGCCATGCCTGTGTACGGAGATCAGCTGGCAAACGGAAAGCGCCTAGAGGCTGCCGGAGTTGGCATCAACATGAATAGAAAGAACTTTACTGCCGAAGAATTGTCCGCAAATATAAAAACACTCGTTCGCGATGAACAGGGCTCGTTCGCACGGAATGTTCTTCGCTTGCAGCGAATAGCCACGGCTAACAGTCGACGGAAATATGTTGCCGCTGATAGGATTGAAGAGGTCATGTACGATGCGGAACTTTTATCTAGTGACGAAGCTGTGGTGAGCCGTCCGATGCACCTGCAAACACCTGACAGCCGCATGTCGTGGTTCAAGGCCAACAACCTTGACCTTTATCTTGTATATATAGCTCTCTTTGCCGTTCCAGTTGGCGCCGTGCGATGGATAAGCAATAACTGGCTGTAGTAGTGATAGATGGTAAAGCTAGGTTATTGGCCTTTCTCCTGCCTAATTTCAGTCTTAGGCCGTATCAATTTTTCCATCTTGAATTTCCTGTCTCTACAAATTATCAGACATAACGTGCGTTGCTCTCGTAGTGTGATACAGTGGCTTATTTGGTTTGAAATGTTTTATTCCCCCGTTATTTCTCTTCTGTGAATGTTCTTTTTATACCAACTAATAACCTCGCCCACTCTGAGAGAGACATAACCAAGATACATCAGTTTATCGACGCGATAAATTTTCAGTTTTCAATTTTGCATCAACACACCAAATACATCTCTTCTCCATACTTAGTTACCGACCATTAAAAGTACATATGGATTTATCAAGTCGCAAGATATACTTTGTAATACATATAAGTGGTATGAAGATCTTGAGTAGATTATGAATTATAATTATAAACCAATCTTCCTCTTTCGACCTGGTCCCCCTTTCTCACCACCATTCGCCGAGTATGATATCGCTTCCCATCAATATTTTCAAAGCCCCAGGTCTGTTCCATTGTCCAACCAGCATCGGAATTCGTAATTACACATTGTAGATGCTGGCCATCGGCATCCTCAGCCCAGCAACTGGCAGAGCCGTCCTTAGTAGTTTCGCCGTTCAAGAACGGGTAGTCCTCATCCGTATGCAAAGCTGAACGCTCCRGCGASGAGCCATAGAGACGTGATTGAGCTAGAATGCAATCAGTAAGGAAGGTACATTGGATGGGAGAGGTGAAGTCTTTACTTTCAGTCTTCCCGTACAAGGGATTCTTCCCAGAAACCGGTTTCCAGTTCAGGTACCGTTTCTCGGTAACACCATTACCACCCACTCCACTGACTTGGATATTGACGACGGGGGTTCCGTCATCATCGGAAGAATGTGAGATGGTGAATTTGGGACTTGCAAGGGAAATGCCTTTGCGCAGTAGCCAGGGAACTCCTTGCTATGGGAAAGTCAGCAGTGTCGGCCACTTAGCAGGATAAATCTTCATACCAACGCGAGCGAACTGTCGACATCGTCCGATAGGGCCTTGTTCTGCTCTTTGTTAACTCGGCTGTCACGGCGGGAATAGTTCGACATACGGGAACAAATTGCCCGGCCAGGGTCTTGAGGGTCATTTCTTCTGGAACTGCCATGGCGAAATATACTTCAAAGAGGCGGAACAAAACTGTATGCAAGATCTCCATGAATTCTAGTAATACGTATTGATGCTAGTCAATTGATCTCGTGAAGGAGCTTCCAGTTACAGTTGTTATATAATCGAAACTTACACGTTGTTCAGTCCTAGCAAAACTCTTTTACATATACTCTGAACACAGTTTCAGGCTACCTAAGTACCTAGGTGCCAGATTCTGACGAACAACTGGATATTGGATTGATTGGATTTTTTTTGGCTCAATTGTGCTGATCTGAAAATAGCACAGCCCTGACCGCATCGCCGMCTGGATCTGAATGGTAAATTTCAAGTTGATACAGTAACAACTAGGGCTGACGTATTGCCAACAATACATGAATTTTACAGTAGGTTATAACGATAATTCCAGCCACCCTTGTCAATTGAAACGCGCTAAAAGAAGTTGGCTCGAAAATTTGACTAAAATAAGCTGATACCAGTGGGGCAACGGCGTTGGCTAAAAGCTTATGCCAGGATCTATACTCCATAGAACGGCTGGCAGTTTAAGTTTTACCGAGACATTTTTTACAATGCAAAACGCAGAAATACATAATGTGGTCTGGTTTGCCTATTGCTTACGACATAGCGTCTCCTCCAAAGCACTGCTCGGCTTTCTAGTGGTCAAAAGGACGCAGCTGAATGGGGTTTCTTGGCTCTACCTCACTCGGAGTGAGTATGCTGAGCCGTGTCGATTATTGCTGTACAGGGGCATCACAGATACTCAATTGGAAGTTTATATCAGGACTCCGGTTTGGAATGTCAACTCTCAGCTTTCGTATAAGCATAACCCAAACCTTTGACTGAGTTCTGGATGCTATCGTTACCATTGTGAACCTGATTTTGATAGTCAACACCTTCTGACCAAGAAACACTCCCATCATGTCATCTACACCAACCCTCGGAGACCTTCAATCTGGCTGTCAGGCTTGGAGAGATGATGTTTTGAACATCTATCACTATGTGCCCTCGCTAGCCGCCGGTGTTGTCTTTACAATCCTCTTTCTACTCTCCGCGGCCGGACACTTGGCCCGCTTCTGGATGGTAAGAGTCATACCTTCTGCCCTTCTTGCTATCGGTGCTATCCTCGAGCTCGTTGGCTGGGCTGCTCGTATCTGGTCCTCAAAGTGCCCTTACAATGACTCAGCTTTCAAGACACAAGTCACCTTACTCGTTATTGGACCGGTGTTCTTTACAGCTGCTATCTATCTCTTCCTCAGCCAATTGATTCGCCACTACGGAGAACAGTACTCCCTGCTGAAGCCCAAGGCGTACCTCTGGACATTCATTACGGCTGATGTGGTGTCCTTGCTTATCCAGGCCGCCGGTGCAGGTATCGCGTCATCTCAATTGAGCAAGCCCGATGGCAGTGCCAAGCATGGTTCAGACGTCGTTGCAGGTGGTATGATTTTTCAGATTGTCGCCATGACCGTATTCGTTGTTTGCTTTGCAGTCTTTCTCAAGCGGATGTATGCTTCCCTTTCGATGAGGGGCATCCGACGCAAGGACAATTTCCTAATTGCCTCCATCATCTTCAGCTTGATCGTTATCTATATTCGAAACATCTTTCGCGCTATCCAGATGAAGCAGGGATTTACCAGCAATCTTTTTATCCATGAACGATACTTTATCGCCCTTGATGGTGTTATGATGTTCCTTGCCGTTGCTGTCTTCAATGTGGTTGATTTTCTTCCTGCCCCTGAGAAATTGGAGCAATTGCCTTCTGGTGGGTCAGAGAGTCAGCCGCACGAGTTGAGGGAGAATGGTGGAAAGTGATTGCGAGAGAAACGATGTGTCATGGAGAAGCTATCTACGTGTAGCTGAAACGATTGTTGAATGGGTGGAAGGAATAAGAAGGATTACATGGTCGGGGCAGTGGGCTGTGGCGTGATGTCAGACGTTGGTGACGGCTGGTGGGATGGGTTGGTTCTCAGTAATGAGTGGATAGTCTTTACTGTATGACTCTGAAGTGTTGGTTGTGATCCACCATAATGGACACGGGATCCTCGCGGTGAGGCGTTGAATGAGTAGTAGAAATTGATAGCAGTACGAGATGATAACAAAAAGCAGTGTGTTTCATATTACTAGCGGTAAAACATGGTATTAACGGAGCTAGTAAGTACTAGTGCTGATAATCATTTACCGGCCCGTATTTTAAAACCTTAATCTAAATTGACATCCGACACGCAGCCCCATTTGATACGCCACTCTAGACTAGTACGTAGCAGGTTACCTTTAACTACATAGTAAGAGTTTTTCACGAAGTTTTGAAAGAGTTTCCATCTGTGGAAACCCACACGCGATCTAGTATTCCAACAGGAGTTAATACGAGGAAAGCTTTGCACGGATTGGATAAACTTTACACTTTATGTAATGGAACAGAGTACGGCGTAGCTTAGATGGCGTGTTTTGTTACACATTGTCTTGGGCTGGCGTAAATGAGCTGCATTGCCTGTTGAAGCGTATCGCTAGATTAAACCCACGTATCTGATACTGCGTACTCGGAACTATAATTAGCTCGTATTTGGGTCTATTTAAGTTAGAATTTAGGCTTATGTCAGAGCTGAAGCACGTAATTTTTTAAGGTTGGTAACATGCGACAATTGGTTAGCCGCAATACAGGGCGTCGCGGTCTTGGCAATATGGAAATATTGATGCGCTGTATAGGAAAATCTTGACTGATGAAAAATCAAAGATTTTAGCTCGAGAGCCGAGCTAATTTAGTTCATTCAGCGAGGTGGACTTCATCCATGTGGTGGAGGACTACTCCGTGCACGAAACGACAAAGAAAGCTATGGCTAGAGTTGTGTAAAGCCAGTCACCCACAATGAAGGGCTGATAATCTCACTTTTCTCAACGAAGCTTTAAATGAACAGAGAACCCCGTAGATAGTATGTATAGACTACAACTTACGCTGCAACAGCTTTTCCTTACCCCATCGTTACTTAAGATACCCCAAGATTTGTTTTGATTGTACGAATATATCACTGCTTTTTTTCTTTCTTTTTTCCCTTTATTCAAGATGCCGCTCATGATCAGTCCAGAGCCGGCAGGTGATGACATCGCCGTCATCGGTCTTGCCTGTCGTTTTCCTGGGGAGGCCTCTGGGCCTCAAGAATTCTGGAACCTCCTGTGCAAAGGACGATGTATGTACCCCTCCACAAAGCTGTATGTGTGCCATGAAGGCATGACTAATAGGACTCTTCTCCAGCCGCCTACACATCCGCCTCAAAACGGTGGAACGTCGACGCTTTCCACCACTCCGAACGTGGACGCCTGGGAACCAGTGTAGCCCGCGGTGGCCACTTTCTTGAACAAGATCTAGCAGCCTTTGATGCCGCCTTCTTTAATATTAGCCAAAATGAAGCTTCATCGATGGACCCACAGCAGCGACTTACGCTCGAAGTTTCCTACGAAGCATTCGAGAATGCTGGTGTTCCCATTGATAAACTTTCCAACAGTCAGACGGGTTGTTATATGGGTGGCTTCACAAGTGATTGGAGAGAGGCCATGACTCGCGATGCGGAGGCCGCTCCTATGTATACTGGTACTGGTGTCGGGTCAGAGTTCATATCAAATCGTGTCTCGTGGTTCTTCAACATGAAGGGACCGAGCTTTACACTGAATACGGCATGCTCGTCTAGTTTGGTGGCGTTTCACCTTGCTTGTCAGAGCTTGAGGACACGGGAGTCCAACATGGCAATTGCGGGGGGCGTTAGTGTGCACCTCAATCCTGATTTTTTCATGTATCTCTCCAATCAAGGGTTCTTGGGTCAAGAGGGTCGGTCAAAGACCTTTGATGCAAAAGGAGATGGATATGGTCGTGGCGAAGGGTGTGGAGTTGTTGTTCTAAAACGCGTGGAGGATGCCATCCGAGATGGAGACAACATTAGAGCCATTGTTCGTGGTACTGGAGTGAATCAGGATGGCAAGACGAAGGGCATTACACTCCCTAACGCGGTTGCTCAAGCTGAGCTAATTCGCTCTACATACGCCTCGGCGGGGTTGAATTTAGGGGACACCCAGTACTTCGAAGCCCATGTAAGTATAAAAAGACATGCCCATACTCAGTGCCATTGCTAATAGAAAGCGTAGGGCACAGGAACGCAAGCCGGCGATCCTACCGAGTTGGAAGCCGTTTCACTCACCATCGGCGCTGCCCTCCCAGCAGATAAAAAAATTCTTGTGGGATCAGTCAAGCCGAACGTAAGTGCTATCTTCGTAAATTATTGCAATACACGACTGACTAGTGACCATAGATTGGCCACGTCGAAGCCAGTGCGGGAATCGCAGGTGTGATTAAAGGAGTTCTGGCTCTGGAGAACGGAGTCATTCCACCAAATATTCTCTTCAACACTCCCAATCCAAAGATTCAATTCGAGAAATGGAGGGTTCAAGTTCCACTTGCACTCACTGCCTGGCCGAGTGATGGCGTCAGACGAATGAGTGTTAACTCTTTTGGTGCCGGAGGTACAAATGCGCATGCAGTACTAGATGGTGCTGAGTATTACTTGCGTGAGAGGGGGTACCAGCTCACTGGTACCCAAGATATTAGACCGGGTACCAAGAGAACCCCTCATGCACCCCGACTGTTTGCTATTAGCTCTCATGATCAAGATGGTCTGGCGCGCCAGAGGGAGTCTTTGGCCAAATTCATAAAGTCACAGGTGGCAAACATTCCCTCCGCCAAAAAGGACATCTACCTCGATCGTCTTGCTTATACCTTGAGTGAGCGCCGGTCTACTCTGCCGTGGAAGTCCTTTGCTGTTGCAGCTGATGCAGATCAGCTCGTAGAGGAGCTTCAAGCCCCTATGCCGCCATCCGGCCGAACAAAAGAAGGGCTTCGTCTAGGTTTTATTTTCACAGGTCAAGGCGCGCAGTGGGCGCAAATGGGCATGGAGCTTCGTCAATATGATGTCTTCCAGTCTTCCCTCGAGAGCGCCGAGAGATTCTTCAAAGAGAAGTTGAAGTGCCCTTGGTCGGTGATTGAGGAGATGGAACGTGAAGAAGGCGACTCCCATATTAATTCACCGGAATTCAGCCAGGCCTTGTGCACAGTCCTTCAAGTGGCTATCGTTGACCTCTTGTCTTCTTGGGGCATAACTCCTGTAGCAGTCGCAGGTCACTCGAGTGGTGAGATTGGAGCAGCATACTGCTTAGGAGCACTGACTCGTGAGGATGCGTGGTCAGCTGCTTATTGGAGAGGGATACTTTCATCTCAAATCCCTACACTGAATCCTAATCTCAAGGGTTGCATGATCGCGGTTGGTCTGTCAGAGGATGAGGCCGAGAAATATATCGCGCGTGTTTCGAAAGGCGTCATTTCTGTTGCCTGTGTGAACTCTCCCTCAAGCGTCACTGTCTCTGGCGACACAACCGGAGTCGACGAACTTCAGGAACTTCTGCGGGAGGACGGTGTATTTGAGCGAAAGCTCAAGGTTGGTGTTGCTTATCACTCTAGCCACATGCAGACTATTGCTGCTCAGTACCTCGAGGCTATCAGTGACATCGAAACCGCAGACAGTCATCCGGATCGAAGAATGTACTCTAGCGTTTCCGGGGACTTCGTTGAAGCCGACGAACTGGGCCCCATGTACTGGGTCCGAAACTTGACAAACCCTGTACGATTCTCTGATGCTTTGGAGAGCCTTGTCCTACCGATAGACGATGAATCCGGAGAGCGACAGAAGACGGCTGCTGTCGATATCCTGATTGAGATTGGTCCTCATTCTGCCCTTGGAGGACCTGTCAAACAGATCCTTAAGGAGATCGGTGTCAAAGATGTCGAGTACCAATCTATCCTGTCGCGAGGCAAGTCAGCAGTGCAAACCGCACTCCGATGTATCGGTACCTTGTCTGTCCGAGGTGTTCCTGTAGAGATCAAGGAGGCCAATCAGTATCATTATTCTGCAACGAAATTGACACCCCTGCATAACCTCCCCTCATACGCCTGGAACCACACTCGCACCTTCTGGGCCGAGCCACGCGTCAACCGGGAGTACCGCTTTAGGGAGCACCCCCGTTACAGTCTTGTTGGAGCTCCTTTACCTCGCATGAGCGAGAATGAGCGTGACTGGAAAGGCATGCTCCGCATTTCTGAAGAGCCTTGGATCCGTGACCATCGCATCCAGAACCTTGTCTTGTACCCGGCAGCAGGGTATATTGCTATGGCTATTGAAGGTGCGCGGCAACTTGCCGACAAGAGCCGAGAAATCTCAGCATTCAAATTGCGAGATATCCAGATTGGGGCGGCTGCCACAGTCACAGATGACGCAGATCTTGAAGCCATGCTTCACATGCGCCCACACGCCAATGGTACTAGAGATAAGGCATTCTCGTGGTGGGAATTCTCTATCAGTACCTGTGCCCCTGGCCAGGAGCTAAGACAGAACTGTGCCGGTCTACTGCTTATGGAGTACAAGTCAGATGAAGGATCGGCTATGAGCATTGAAAATGAAATTGCAGCCATCGCAGCTGCAGAGGAGTATGCTGATATCAAAGCTTCCTGTACCGCTCAGGAGAAACCTGCCAAGTTTTACGAGGATCTCGCTTCACTAGGGTTGAACTACGGGCCTACCTTCAGCCTAGTGACGGAAATTCGCCTCGGTAAAGGTGTTTCTTGCTGCACCGTAGAGGTCGCTGATCATGGGTCCAAAGTCATTCCCCCAGCCTCGGTCAAGCGCCCGTACATCATTCACCCTACCACGCTTGACGCCATGTTCCATGCTGTCTTTGCGGCTTTGAAGGGGCCAGGTGGAGTTCTCAAGGGCGCAATGGTTCCCAAATCAATCGATCAGATTACTATTGCTGCCGACATTGATATCGCAGAGAAATCACTATTCCATGGGTTTGCCACTGCGTCCAAGCATGGATTCAAAGAGATCATGTCAGATGTGCATATGTTCGACAGCAGTATGAGCAATCATTCAGTCTCTATTACGGGCTTCTGTTGTGCCGATGTCGCTAGTAGCGTCGAATTGACCGATGCTACCGCTGACGCTGTCAATTTATGTACCACTAGTACTTGGCTACCAGCAACTGAGTTGCTGTCTTCAGAACAACTTCAGAAAGTGGTTGAAGACTTGGCTGCAAGCGCCGATGTGTATGCCCTCTCAACGGCGTATAATGAAGAGGTGGAGAAGGTTGAATCTCGCTCAATGGTTCACCAGGTAAGTGAAAGAATCATCGCGACTGAGTATAAAAGTCAAGACTGATTCGTATTCCAGATCATCAAATTAATTGCACAAACAAAGCCAGAGAGCACAATCGTGGAGATTGGTCAGATTGGCCTACCGTTGCTGACTGGCATTTCGGCAAGTAATATCGGATCTCCTCTGAACTATACGGTGGCAAGTGGCAATGGGGAATGGTTGAAGGAGGTAGAGGAAAACCTCAAGGATTCCAGCTTGAGTCCACAGTTCACCTTGCTTGACGCAGGAAAAGATTTACCACGCAGCAGCTTCGACATTGCGATGTCCACTTTAATCTCGGAACACTTGAATGAACTTGACGCCGTCCTTAAGCGATTGAGCAGCATTGCTAAGCCAGGGGCAAAGGTCTTCGTTATTGATGATGTACCCAGTGAATCTCTTGACCGACATGCTGTCTTCCTGAAGCATGGCCTCTCAGTTGACTTCATCACTACTTCCAGGCAAACAAATCTCACCGTTGCATCAGTGCCTGCTAGCAATGCCAACGGAATAGTCACTGATGAAATTATTATCCTGGAGCCA
This sequence comes from Talaromyces amestolkiae, assembly GCF_001896365.1. Classification (NCBI taxonomy): domain Eukaryota; kingdom Fungi; phylum Ascomycota; class Eurotiomycetes; order Eurotiales; family Trichocomaceae; genus Talaromyces; species Talaromyces amestolkiae. The sequence continues at coordinate 451,085 of NW_024468039.1, read as the reverse complement.
GCCATTCCTTCGTCTATTTCAAACACTATCGCCACACAAATCACCGCGCAACTAGATGCTGCGTCGATTCGCTCAAAGCGCACCACTTTACAAGCACCGCTGGAAGAGTTGAAGGGGAAACGTTGCATCTCGCTCATCGAAGCAGATACTTCCTTCTTAGAAGATCTTTCCGAATCAGGCTTTGAAAGCCTGAAGAAAATCCTTTTAGAAACATCTAGCCTTGTATGGTTTGTTGGTGTCGATGGTCCTGCGGCATCTCTCATTGCCGGTCTTGCACGAACAGCTCGCAATGAGATTGCTGGTCTAGAGCTTCGTACCTTGCAGGCACCCCCCGGCTCGTTTAGATCGTATGAAAATTTGGCTTCGGCCATAGTCAAGGTCGCTACATCCTCTATTCGTGACAACGAGCTGCGAATCAAAGATGGAATACTGCAAATTAGTCGTCTTCTTGAAGATAATGGGTTGAGTGGCGCCATCGAGGGGCTTCAGAGAGGGGAAAAAGTCCTCACACCTCTGTCTCAGACAGTGCGTCCCCAAAAACTTGTTGTTCAGAACCCCGGTCTACTTGATTCTCTGTGCTTTGAGTTGGATGAAAGTCTAGAAAGTGAGATTGCCGATGGCGAAATTGAGATTGAGGTTCGTGCTAGTGGTGTCAAGTATGTTTTCCAAAATTTCCTTCCTGTACTCAGACATACTAAGTTGATTCCTAGCTTCCGTGATGTGATGACTGCTATGGGTCAGATTCCCGACGAGACAGTCGGACTGGAGGCCAGCGGCGTGGTACGTCGAATTGGAAAGAACGTGACGCGCTTCCAGATTGGTGATAGAGTCTGCTGCCTGGCTCACGCTGCTCATAAACCTCTGATCCGAGTTCCTGTTGTACAATGCGAGCGCATTCCCGAGCATCTCTCCTTCGAAGAGGGAGCCACTCTGCCCATGGTGCATTATACGGCATACCACGCTTTGGTCAACCTAGCTCGTATCAGAAAAGGACAGACCGTTTTGATTCATGCTGCTGCAGGTGGTGTTGGACAGGCTGCCATTCAAGTTGCTCAGCATTTCGGCGCAGAGGTCTTTGCCACCGTCGGATCTGATGCAAAGAAAACTCTCATCAAAGACCTGTACGGAATCCAAGATGATCATATCTTCAACTCGCGAGACATCAGTTTTGTCAAGGGGTTAATGCGAATGACCAAGGGCCGGGGTGTTGACTGTGTGCTTAACTCTTTATCTGGTGAGATGCTCAGACAAACGTGGTACTGCCTGGCGCCATTTGGTGTCTTTGTTGAGATTGGTATGAAAGATATCCTTAGCAACACAGGCCTAGATATGCTTCCCTTCAAGAAGCATGCAACCTTCTGCTTCTTCAATCTAGAAAACATTGCCACGATTAACCCGCAGCTCATCGAAGAGATTGGGAAAGGTGTTTTTGGGCTTCTACAAAAGGGTTTCTTGAAACCCGTTGCTCCAGTGACTGTTTACCCTGTCTCCCAGATGGAGAGCGCATTCCGTTTGATGCAGGCCGGTCGTCATCAAGGTAAATTGGTCCTCTCTTACAGCCCTGAGGACGTTGTACCTATGCTCCGACGTGCAGATGATGCGCTACGACTCAACCCCAATGCGACATATGTCCTTGTCGGAGGATTTGGTGGTCTCGGACGCAGCTTGTTACGCATGTTCGCTGCGAGCGGCGCCCGACAACTGGCAGTCTTCTCCCGATCTGGTGCTACTTCGGCCGCGGCTCAAATTTGCGTCGCTGAAATTGAACAACTTGGTACAAAGGTTCAGGTGTACCAGTGCGATGTTGCTAGTGAGGCAGCTGTCAAGGAGGCCGTTAAGCATATGAAGACCAACCTTCCTCCCATCAGAGGTGTAATCCAGGGAGCAATGGTCCTCCGCGATGTACTCTTCGAGCAAATGACCTATCAGCAATGGATTGAGTCAACACGGCCCAAGGTGCAAGGCACATGGAACCTTCACCAATTCTTGCCAAACGATATGGACTTTTTCATTACTCTTAGTTCATTTGCCGGTGTGTTCGGTAATCAGGGACAAGCCAATTATGCAGCGGCCGGTGCGTACGAAGATGCTTTGGCATATTACCGTCGCAGCCAAGGACTCAAGGCAGTGACTATTGACTTGGGAGTCATGCGCGATTCAGGCGTGTTGGCCGAGCAAGGCACAACAGCTAATCTGAAGGACTTTGAGCCATTCGCTATTAGTGATGCAACATTCCATGCAATGATAAAGAAGGTCATCGTCGATGAAGTCTCCGGTGTATCTACTCCCGCCCAGATCATCACCGGTATGCCGACAGGGAGAAGTATACAAGCTGCCGGTATTTCGCGACCCTACTTCTTTGATGATGCTCGGTTTGCCATCTTGAGTTTGGCAGGCGAACAGGGCGAAGAGGGCGCCGGAGGKGAGGTCTCAATCGAGGCACAAATCTCACGAGTCGCATCTCGCGAAGAGGCGGTACCCTTAGTTCAGGAAGCCCTCATCAACCGGGTTGCCAAATTCCTACAGACATCGCCATCAGAAATTGACGCCAGTAAGCCGCTGTATCATTATGGCGTGGACTCGCTAGCGGCGGTCGAGATGCGCAATTGGGTATTTCGAGAGATCAAATCGGACATCTCGCTGCTGGAAGTCATGTCAGCCAGTCCTATCAGCAAACTTTCACAAGATATTGCCATGAGGAGCAAGGCTATTGTGGCGTGATTAGAATATGTATATAATTAATAAGCACATAATCCAAGTAGAGCATTTGAAATGTTTTTTAAAGCAACAATTATTCCACTAACATCCCCATCAAGCCGCCTCGACTCACCACATGAAGTGAGTCGAACGAGTTAAGTCCCTCATCGTCGACGATAACACGACCGAGAACAGCGTCTTCTGCATTGGTGAACCAAAAATATCCTAATGGCTCTAGATCGCCTGACCTCACCCACGTAATATCATATCGACCTGCTTCGCTGCGTGATATGGGGGTCTCCGATATCACTGGGGGCCGTTCTCCCGACCATAAATGTACCACAGCAAGTGTAGTATTTGCGGTGGTGATTAGCAACTCTTGATTTTTCGGGTGCCATGACATATTTTTGACATTGTGTTCGTGTACAAGCGCTGTTTCAAGAGCGGGTGGCGTGGTCATAGCCCATATCCATACAATGTTGGGCCGTGTCTGGTCTATAGCGGCTAAGAATTCCCCATATGGTGAGAATTCAAGCAATGATACACCACGTGGGAGCTGGGAAGTAGAATCACTAGTAGTAATGAAGGCAGATAACGATGCTGCTTCAGCGTATTCGAGCTTGCCGTCGGGAGACATGCGTTCTCGCCAGACTCGGGGGGATTCGGCGTTGATGTGAAAGTTGTGTGATATTGTGGTGGAGCATGAAAACTGTCATCATATTTAGCATGGGAATTGTTTGTTAAAACATTGTAGGAGAGGTCGCATACTGTACGAGTATTGAGTAGATCCACCGTTCCGTCGTATTTTCCAACCGCCAGAACATTGCTGTTCTGTTGTCGTGGTTTCAACGGTGCCCATTCTAAACATTTGATGCCAAGATCGTGTGTATTTTCTATATCGTTTCTTCCGGTATAAGTACGAAAGTGCTGTCCATCAGCCGTGTAGACAAGCAGCTTTGTACCATTACTAGCTGCGTCCCAGATTGCAATCCATCTGCCATCCGGACTCCATTTTAAGCCTTGCGCATCCACAGTTGGCAGATTGACTTTAGAGATTGTCTCGTAAGAATAAGCTTCATGAACGGTCAGCAAGTCACTGGCTTCCGGCTTGAGTAATATTGCAAGCTGTTTAGTTTGCGGGCGATAGCCATGTCCCTGGCTGGTGGGACTGCAGAACTTAGGTAACTTGATTATCAGACTAGAAGCCGTCTCCAAATTGAAGATGGTCACTTTCGAGCTCCAGGCATGAAATAAAATTGCTTCGTCATCGTTAGCACCAAAGTCGATGGCAGTCACGTTTGGTTCAATGTTTTCAATATCAGCATGCCATTCTAGAGAGTTAAGTTGCCAGACTGATATTCGGCTGCTAGTTGCACACAATAGGCGCTGGTGTGAAACGAGATCTAATGGGCCTTCGTCATCTGTTTGGATTCGAGTTCCCACGTCATCAGCCGTTGAGTTTGACGGTGATACTTTGACGAACTTGAGCTGGGAAGCAAGAGGCTCTTGTAGTTTGATGGATCGAAGCAATCGTGTCCCTTCTATAGGTGTAGCAGAGTGCACTGAAATCTCCTTTCCATGTACACGTACGACATGGTCTCCATCTCGGGAAACGGTCACTATCGTTGGACCTGTATGGGATCGCGTCAACCATGTATCAAACGCGTGGGGATCGACTCGTTTCTGATGCGGCTCTCTTCTGCTTTTACTGACCTCCATTTGTTCCCGGAAAAGCCATATAGGCCTACTCGCTGAATCCACCAACCACTAAGATTTTTCAGTTTGGTAGAAGGCCTATAGAAAACCTCAACTCAAGTTTTAAGAAGGGCGGAGATTGGCTGGCAGCTTTAAATGAGCAATCCTTTACCACTCAATCTGCATGCAGTGGAACAAATTATACTTGTGTATTCATGAACTTCGTCCAACAAAACAATTGCAATATGTAGACTGTGAACAATCAGAGTAGTTCGAAGAGAAGTTGTTGATTGCGTGCCTTGGTGCCTGAACCATACAAAAAACAATGCGGCGATAAGATAAGCCGGGCCGTCTTTCTTCCGTGCCGAATAGAGTCAGAAAGAAAGAAAGACTAGAAAAATTATTCGACCAGTCCACGCTCAACCTAAAGCAACAAATCCTAAGATCTTGGGGTTTCTAGTCGATAGACGAAAGTTTTCAAAATAGGTCTTCTCAATTTCAGAGCTCCCTATCGGGGACAGAAGCTCTTCCGACACTGGGTTGGCTCGATATTCAAAATGTCGCAACAGACAGCCGAAATGTCTACAGCAAGCGCGCCTGAGAGCAGGCCTGCAAAATTGACGGGGAGGGAGTTTTATAAGAGCATCGGAAGCCCGAAATATATCGTGGCTCCCATGGTGGAACGATCGGAATTCGTGCGCATCCCCATGGACTTCTGCCATTAACTGACAAATCACTAACGCTATCGTTTCTCCGTAGGCCTGGAGAATGCTTACACGTTCTTTCATGGAAAAGGACCAACCACAGCGCGTCCTCGCATACTCGCCCATGTTCCACGCCAGATTATTTAAAGAAAGCGATGGTCATCGCGCGCAGTGCATACAGCCCATGCGCCATGACGATCAAACCGACACCGATGTACCATTCCTCGACGGCAACCCAGCCATTGACCGACCTCTCTTTGTCCAATTCTGCGCAAACGATCCTAATGATTTCCTCGAAGCCGCGCGTTTAGCTGCGCCGTACTGTGATGCGGTTGATCTCAATCTTGGATGTCCTCAGGGCATTGCGCGCAAGGGACACTACGGTGCTTTTCTGCAGGAAGACTGGGATTTGATTTATAAATTGATCAACAAGCTGCATACTGAGCTACCTGTACCGGTTACGGCCAAGTTTCGTATTCAGGAGACCAAAGAGAAGACACTGGAGTATGCTAAAATGATACTTTCGGCCGGTGCCAGTATAATCACGGTTCACGGACGACGACGCGAGCAAAAGGGACACAACACTGGAGTTGCGGATTGGAGCTATATCAGATATTTAAGGGACAATCTTCCTCCGGAAACGGTCATTTTCGCGAATGGAAATATCCTAGGCCAAGGGGACATTGAACGTTGCCTAGAAGCTACGGGAGCCGATGGAGTCATGAGCGCCGAAGGAAATCTATCGGATCCTACTATTTTCGGCAAGGTGCCAGAAATCGGACAGGAAGGACGTGAATACTGGCGCGGCCGCGATGGGAGAGGAGGTTATCGCGTGGATGCAGTCTTTAGACGGTATCTCAATATTATCCATGACTACGTTCTCCGCAATCCTGTGCCAGAGCGCAAACCGCTTTTCTTACCGTCAGATCCAGTTGACAATACCCCCGAACAAACCAAAAATACACAAAACGGCACGGAAAACAGCGAGCATATCAATGGCAAGAGGAAAGCTGAAGACGATGGCCATGAAAAAGCGACTGAACCACCTAGCAAGAAGCAAAAGCGCAACAATAATGTGAGGGTGTCAGATCCCAATCTTACCGCCATGCAAGGCCATTTATTCCAGCTTCTGCGTTCCTTGGTTAAAGAACATACTCATATTCGCGATATGCTTGCTAGGACACGAGCCGGCGATATTGCCAGGTTTGAGCAGATCTTAAGCATGGTCGAGGATGTCGTCAAAGAAGGATTATTAGCATACGAAAAGAACCCAGAAGCATTCGATAAGAAGCCCCAGGATGCAGAGAATCTCCAAGGATCTCAAGCCACGATTGCGGAGTATGGTCGTCCATGGTGGGTATGTCAGCCATATGTTCGTCCTTTGCCGGAGGAAGCTATAGCGAAGGGAGCGATGCGAGTGAGCAAGAAGGATCAGAAAAAGGCAGCGGAGGCGGCTGAAGCTGCTGCTCATTCTGTCTTTTCCAAGACTGAGGCCACACCTTCTGCGATCTCTACGTAGGAAGACTGCTTTGATAACGAATAGATACGAGTACATAGATCCTTCATTCATACATAGCATATACATAGCATACATGTTTATTATTACCCGATACCCAACATACCATTAATGATCTCTTTCTTCCCGATCATCAATTCCACTAATATCCCCACTTCCACGACTTTAAAATACTAAAATTAGAAATATTTTGACAAAACAACTCAACCAATCGTTCCTATTCCTACCCTGTTCAAGAATTCCCGGACATTTCAACGATGCATCTTTGGTGTTGCTACACAATAAAAGTATCCAGCAAGTAGACTCTTGCAATCCCTACCCACCGCAGGATTCCATCTCTCAAACGCCTGAAGAGTGAAAACGGAACCTTGTGCCTCATACTTTTGCACGATCAAAACACAGGTATCTCCTGGCTGTGCCTCGTAGTACTCTGTGCAATCAGTCGCAATACCAGGTTGAGTAGGTTCAGGTACGTTAGTAGGTGGTGGTTGAGATGTTGCGGTCGTGCTGGTTGAGGAAGTTGTTGTTGTGGTATCTTGATTATTATTTAGCAACCTCTTTGGTCTTTTGCATTTGATTGAGTGAGATGGAGTGGAATACCTGAGACTCCTACGCAGACATAGTAACCGGCCAGGAGAACCTGACAATCAGAACCAACTGCTGGGTTCCAACTGTAGAACTGGAACAGTGTAATGGCATGTTGATAGGCAACGCCTATGCATGTGTCATTGGTAATGACCTTGTAGTAATTATTACCTGATGTAAAGACCCGGGTTAGTAGTTTGCTTGTTAGACAAGTCATTTATTTGACTCGAGTTGAATAACGGGTATGCAAACTCACAATCACTTGCGATCCCACTCTGTGTTGGACTAGGAACAGGCTCTGCTCTTGCCAGAAGGCCGGATGCTGCGGTAGGTTGCGCAGCAAGGCTTGGTGGAGCATCAGAAATACCTACACAGACATAATATCCCTCAAGTAACTCGGAACAATCTGGTTCCACGGCACTTGACGAAAAGACGCAAAAGCATTTAGCTAACCGCCAGATGGTTGTCAGGGGCAGTCCAGAACTTACGGATTCCAAGCGTAGAACTTCCTCAGCGTAAGCCTATTAAACTTCTCAACGATTGTGTCGCAATAATCGCCTCTCTGTACGCGGTAATAGGCATCGCATGTTGAGATGAGTCCCGGCTGTGTTGGAGACGGCGTAGCTGCGGCTCTTCCTGTGGCGAGGATGTTTTCAAGCAAGGTCTCTTGAAAGATTCTTGCGGTTGCTACTCCTGCGAGAAGGCAGGAGAGGAGTACTCTTCCCAACAACATTGGAAAAGTCGACGATCGAATATTTCTAGCTAGCCACTTTTAGTTGATGTATGGTTTACTGTATGGTTAGAACGTTGATTTTGATTCCTTAGAAATCAATTCAGAAGGGCAGTCGAAGGCTTTTATCTTAGATACCTGGTAAAGGATAGCATCGAAAAGCGCTCATCAAACAAGCACGCTGGTGACATCTATGCAGTGCTACCATAGACGATAATCGCATTTCTTTCCAATGTAAGACGTTGGTGTATAGATGTGTTATTGATTACATTGCCCATAATGGACTATCAAAACTTTGTGTTGCGCAAATGTGAAAGCATAAGATATTCTTGTCGCTTCGTGTGCCCCCAAAGACTTCAGCAGGCGCATGGCTCATATCTAGAATCCGAACATCAAGAGAGCAGTGAGCATTTTTGTTTCCTGTCTTACGCACGACCCACGATACCCGCCTTCCTTCTTGTAGTTCCGGAATATCCTATCTATCATCAAGTGTCCTCTGGTCAAGTCATCAGGGGTTGATTTTCTAGTTGTCTCAGGTACTATGGTCCTCTGCAAATGCATCGTTGTACTTACGTGCTGCAACGTTTCCCCTGTGCCACATTTTAGTCATAGCATTTGACACATGATACGGCAAAGCGCATCTCCAGATGTCCATGTGTCTCATCTCTCCACAGTGTGATAAAAATGATGGAAGTATGTTACTCATCATATCCGTGGTTTGACAATCGTCTGAGACACTGTGAGGACGATGCTGGAAACTGCCCTAAATCTGGCTTCGTAGCGCATGAAAATTGTCCTTTCAGAAAAAGAATTGAATATTTTACATTCTTGGTAAGAGATACGCGTAAATCTTTGTTCCACTTGAGAAGCATCCGACGTCTTGTATTTGTCGTATCGCTCTATGTTCTCCGTCATGTTGGATGCGATGATTGAAGGACATGTAGAGGACGACTTCTGTCAAAAGTCTAAATTACTATAAAATATGCTACATTGGCGTTGATACATCTAAGAATAACCTGAGTAACCTAAGTCATTTTGTAAATTTGAGTCTAAGTCTGAGTACATTCAAAAGTAACAAGAAGAAAACTGCTGAAGAAGACATTCCGATCGATCTGAATGTCCCAAACGAATGGCTGGAAAAGGCGGGACCATCGAGATCGCCACGTCAACATAATACAAATGTCATACACTAAATAGGATGGAAATTGTTGCTCTTTGTATAATTCGGATTTCAAAGTTGATAGATTTCACACAGAATATCAAGATACCAGAGCTGGAGGCCGTTTTCACAGTGCTTGATTAGAAAATGGCTTCGGCACGTGCTGGGTTTGCCCTAGTTACTCCTGCCTCCCGTGGCATAGGCTTTGCCCTGGCACGACAACTTCTCGTCCATACAGATCTTCCAGTATGTGCGACAGCGCGGAGGGACTGTAATACGGTACATGATAAACTTGTTGAATCTGTTAGCTCAAAGCGAAATGCGGCGAAGAGGTTGACAGTTCTTGAGGCTGACGTCACGAGTAAGCTTGATCCTTCAAAACATAACTTCAATTGTGTTGTGTTCAAATGTTTTGAGACCGGGTGGATTTCAATCAATAACATGTCATAAGATGAGTCAAGCATATCTGAATTAGCTTCGCGCCTTCGCGAAGAGTACAGAGGTATCCCACTACGGCTAGCCCTCACTATACCGGGCATACTTCACGTGGAAAAATCACCAAGTCAAGTCAACTACGAAGATGCCCTTGAATGTTTCAAGGTCAACTCTTTAGGACCGCTATTATTGATGAAACACCTTAACACGTTCCTGCCAACAAAATCCGCTCAGCCATTCTCCACAGATTCTTCTTTGGCATCAGAAGAAGAACCTCCTTTCAAATTTCCTTCACACGCTATCTACGCCATGATGGCAGCACGCGTAGGATCCATATCCGACAATTCACTAGGCGGCTGGTACTCATACCGTGCCAGCAAATCAGCCGTCTTCCAACTCGCCAAAACGTTTGATCTGTATCTGAGGACGCGCAGCGGAGAGAAAGCTTTGGCGGTAGCCCTACATCCGGGCACGGTGCGAACAGATTTTACGCGCGATTATTGGAAGTCTAGTAAGCATGTGTTGGATCCGGATGATGCTGCGGTGAAGTTATTGCAAGTTCTTTGTGGGATCCCTCCGGGGCTGAAGGATGGGAGAGGGCGGTGTTGGGATTGGAAAGGGGAAGAGGTATTGCCATGAAAATTAAAGCTGTTCTTTTGCCCTAATCACGTCAAAAATATGAATATCTCGTAAATTTTAAACATTTGTGTGCAACAACACAGCGAAGAAATCGATGTAGGATGTATGGCGCTATTCCCGATACGGTAACCAGCTGGTCTGACGATGCTCGGAATATCCATCTTGGGCAATTTCAGGACGAGATCTCGGTAAAATGTATCTGAAAATAGAAATATTCTATGTTTAAATGTCTCTTCTCGGACACAAGACGGATTTTGAATGGATTTAAATTCCAGTGTAAACGTCTAAAGTCCGCTTTCTCCTGCCAATGTCCCTCCTTCCATGAAAAGGTAGATAAAGATGGGAGATATAAGTAGCAAGCATTTCCCACTGCCTGGTTCTGGTATGATCATAAGTGTCAAATTGATTTAGTCTAATTTAGCAACCATGAATTCACCAGCTCAACACTCTCTTGCCGGAAAACCCATTGGCCTTAATGGCCTTGGACTAATGCGTAAGTCAAACCATGTATTCGTTTTTTATGGCGTCTCTTTTTCTCCATTTTCATCAGGTACATTACCTTGTATGACAATATATTAAGGAAACAACAGGTCTGTCATGGCACATCGCACCACTCCCCGACTCCCAAACGTTCCCTATCCTCAAAACTGCCCTCACAGCCGGCATGACCGTCTGGAACGGCGCAGACTTTTACGGTACACCGGAAAACAACTCCTTGCATCTAATCAACCGCTACCTGACCGCCCATCCCGAAGATGCCGATAAATTCGTGCTATGTATCAAAAGCGGTCTTCTTGATCATGCAACATTCAAAATGGATTGTTCACCGGAAGGACTGCGCGTATTTGCGCATCGGTCACTAGAAATTTTGAGGGGAACTTTGACCAAAATAGATATCTTTGGGCTTTCACGTGTTGATCCTAATGTTCCTGTGGAAGAGAGCGTGAAAGCGCTTGCGCAGCTACGAGACGAAGGGAAGATTGGCGGCATACAGCTTACCGAAGTCAAGGCAGAGACTATCCGACGCGCAGCAAGCGTGACCAAAATTGACATGGTCGAAGCCGAAATCAGTCTTTGGTCTACCGAAGTCTTTAGTAACGGAGTGGCAGAGGCATGTGCTGAACATGGCATAGTTCTGGTCGCGCACACTCCTCTGGGAGGTGGTATTCTGACTGGGAAGTACGAATCATGGGACGATCTTCCCGCCATAATGAAACTCCGACCCCGGTTTGTGCCTGAGAATTTTGAGAATAACGTCAAACTGATCAAAAAGGTCAAGGAAATGGCAAGCTCAAAGGGGTGTACTCCAGCTCAATTGGCGTTGTCATGGGTTAAGAAGAAGGGTACTGAGCCGGGGATGCCAGTCATAGTGCCAATTGCCGGTGCAAGGGCTCCGGAGACGGTTTTGGAGAATGTGCAAGATGCCGAGTTGACTGATGCCGATATGAAGCAAATTCAGGATATACTGCAGTCGTTTCCGGTGCAGGGTGATAGATGGCCGGCAGGGCCTGCAAAGCTCAATGAGTACTGAGTCTTAGTATATGAAACTCTTCAAATGATGTCTCTATACAATATCTCATCGGTGAAGCAATAATCTTCAACACAATCTATGCTATAAACAGAGAAAGAATTCATCCTCATCTATGCACGATCGGAGATGTTCTTATCCGAAGTAAATCAGCCGGGAAATGGCGGCTATCAACGGTTGTTTGAGACCCCGCAGTCAAAATCTCCTCTCCGAATCTTCTGGGTGAAAACTGTCAATCAAGAACAGTCGCCTTGTGTAATATGAGCTTATTGTTGAGCTTGCACGGTAGAATATATATTGTCTTTGCATTTTTTGTATGTACTTTCGATTTGTTTCAGGCGCACGCGCAGTCATGTCGGTCACACCAGAAATAACCGATGCTCAACTGGAAGAGATCTATCAATTCGCAATCGACCTCGGCAAAAAAGCCGGTGCAAGGTTGATGGATGGTATACATGCGAGAATCGGCGGTACCATATCGGATATATCGTCGAATGTTGCGAGCAATGCGAATGTGACCAGTAACCTGGCTTTTCAAGAGAAGGATAATGCTGTTGATATCGTTACGCAGGTTGATGAGGGTTAGTCTTGTTCCCTACTGTTTTCGCTAGAGCCGATCTTATGAAGAGAGTAAGGCAGGCCGGTGCATAGTTTACTGAAAAAAATACAGATGGTAGGATTCCGAATTTTGGTTTTCTATTTGACCCCATACAGATTGTCTGATCCTGTCTAGTGGAACGATTCATACATGAAGCCATCTCGGCCAGATATCCGGCTCATAAGTTTGTGACCACTTCATATACCAATTCAATCAAAGACCAGGCACTAACTTCGTCTTTTCAACAGATTCATCGGCGAAGAAACCTATGCAAAAACCTCATCCTCCGCTCGCGAATACCTCATAACCTCCGATCCCACATGGTGCGTCGATCCTCTTGACGGCACAGTCAACTACACACATATGTTCCCCATGTTCTGCGTGAGCATCGCTTTCCTCGTCGGCGGCAAACCGGTCATCGGCGTAATATACGCCCCAATGCTAAATCAACTCTTCTCATCGTGCCTTGGCCGCGGTGCGTGGCTAAATGAAACGACCCGTTTACCCTTGATCAGGAACGCAAAGGATGGCAACGTCACGAACGATAACAAAGATAACTACGGCGTTCCGCCTATACCTGACAACGCCCCGAGTAAATGCATCTTCTCGTGCGAGTGGGGGAAGGATCGTCGAAACGTTCCCGGAGGCAACCTACGAAAGAAGATTAACAGTTTCGTGAACATGGCAGCTGAGAAGGGTGGGGATAATGCTGATGGCTTGAGGGGGATGGTGCACGGTGTGAGGAGTTTGGGAAGTGCGACTTTGGATCTAGCGTATACGGCTATGGGTTCGTTGGATATCTGGTGGGAGGGCGGATGCTGGGAGTGGTTTGTCCTCTTCTGCACTCTCCGTTGGTTTCGCTAATCAATTTCTCGTAATGGTTAGGGACGTCGCTGCAGGCGTTGCGATTCTGTTAGAAGCTGGAGGGTTGGTGACCACAGCCAATCCACCGAAAGATCCAGACACGGCGAACATTGAAGATGTCAGGCTGGGCAGTCGTTTGTATTTGGCCATTAGGTTTTTTTTTTCCTCTATTCGGTCCCCGTATAACGTGATTTACTAATATTTGAAAATGATAGGCCCGCTGGACCTTCTGCAACAGAAACCGGACGACAGTCGCAGGAACGTGCCGTACGCGAAGTGTGGAAACGAGTCAACCATCTCGACTATAGCAGACCAGGGGCTTAAATGAATACCCAGTCCTAAATTTTTTGCAGCTGTACGTGATAATGTCTAGATGCACATATTTCATCGTAATATATAGATAATTCATCGCTTTTGGACAACCCCAGATGTTGGAGTGGCTCTCCCCACATAGAACCTAACTTCGAATCGCCACTGCAAGACTCAACTGATGTCATGACATTTGATAATGTTGAGCTATTATAGACGATAGGTCGGCTTCGGTCAGTATATATTTCGTTTGGTATTGTAATGAGATGCGGTCGATTCATCCACACGCATATAATTCTCACGACGTCGGGACTTTTTATATTGTACGTTTACATCTACACTATCTCCATTTATGATCGGATTCCATAGCAAGTATGAGGTCTCATTACAGATTTGTTTTAGTCGCCATAATTATATCAGTAGTAGCCCAGCCGGCAAACTTACATGTATCAGTATGTTAAGCGAACGCCCCCGAGGCCGACTGTTATCGGTTTCTAGAAAGGCAATGGACGGTCATCTGATAACGGCCTGTCCGGAATTTTTGATCTCTTGTATCATTCGATGCTATTATGCAGCTGTTTCAATATCATTGCGTAATATCGGTTCCTCCCAGCAGCCACGCCTGGACCATGTCAACTGACGACTATATAATAGCCACGCATGAAACTAGTAGCTTAAGATGGTTGAATTTTATCTTCTAAGTGAACTCTGCCAGGAAAAAAAACCTACATTACTTCAAGAAACCAATTGATATATATTCCTAAATCTGACCAAAGAACACATCATGAAGTCCCTAAGCAAACATCTCCCACACTTCACCGGCTCCTCAGACCAAAAACAATACCACCAAGGTGTGCGCAGCACCCTAAACCCAGACGACTCCAACATGAACACCATGGACAACAGCAGCGACACCAAGCAACAGAAAAAACCACTATGGGGCATGCACAGACAAGGAAAATCTCAGCAACAGCCCCGCAAAACGAGCACAGGCTCCTTCTCTGATGACGATATAGCTGCCTTGCCGGTCGAAAAGCAGCTTGAGACTGATTACGATCAGACGGGTCATTTGGTACCTGACACGGAGCATTTTACGAGTGAGCAAGATATGGTTGAGGCTAGTAATGAAGAGTTTCATCATCCGACGATGTGAGGATGGTACTTGTTTCAACATGGACTGTTTTGTCTCAAAATGCTGCGTCTATCAGATTGAATGTTTAATCTAATGAACTAATCGCCAATTAGTATCCATATTTAAAAAGGGGATTTAAGAAATTAATCTGTCATTTCATTTACTCAAAGTCATATCATCTAGTCATCTGTGACGATTAATGCTTAGTGCTGTTTTACTGTACATCGAACTGGGTGTGTTGTTTGCAATAGCCGTGCATACAAAACCGTCAAGTAGTATCAGTCCAATCAGTCTGATTTCTTCCTAGAAGCCAAAAACTCCACAGTCGCAATTCCAAACTGTACCGTGGCAATCGCAAATCGAAGCAGTTGAATCTTCAACGATAGGCGTGGCACCGCCTCCTTGAGTTCTTCTCCGAAGCGAAAGCGCGTGGGGTTTTCGTATACGCCTGTACGAATTTTCTTTGCTACAGCCAGTCCAGCAATGAAGCCATCTTCGTGGAACGCGAATCCCATCCAGGCACCTGCAAAGCTGATGTTGTCAGACTTATTCAGCAGATCCAGGTGGCGTGATGCTTGGACAGCTGCGGAGGAAATGATGGGCAGGTAGTATGTGCGCTGGCATTGGATTGCTTCGGGCTTTTGGAGTGGGTTCAGGGTGACGATCACTCGACCGGGGCTTCCGGGTCGTCCGGGAAAGGGGATTGATTGCAAGCGGTTCATGTCGTTATGCACACAGATCTGTCGCTTGCTGTAGTAGCTCTTTGAAAGGAGACGCTCGGTTTGCTCATCATTTCCAAAGTCGACTTTCGCGCGTACTCGATTGTCTTCCATGCTCGGTATCACGGCGTTCCAAGCTGCTTGGGCGGATTTCTTGGCTGGGAGGACCTGGAAGAGAGTTAGAAGAGAGAAGTATCAGTTTCTGGAATATAATACTTACCGTGGGGTCAAGATGCAACGCAACGTCGTTTCGGCTCGTCTGGAAAGAACCAAGTATTTGCTTCTCAAGAACAGTGGCATCGTCTCCCAGTAGGTCCAGTGCTTGGTTTGCATGGACTGCTAAGACCACATGATCAAAATTCTCTACAGAGCCATCCATGAAAACAAGCGATACGGATCCGTCAGTTTCGCGTCGTACACGGCGGATTTTCGTCTCGAGGTGAACATGATGGTTCTTTGGGAGAGTGCGTAAAAAGGCATCGACATATGACTTTGAGCCATTCTTCACTGTTGTCCATTTGAGGCTCTCGGTGATAGTATTCAAGAGTCCGTGTGTTGACCTAGCAATGTCAGTCATTTGCCCCTCATAGTACGTTGAATGAAGAGCTCACATGAAGTGAATTAGGGCTTCTGCAGGATAGTCCTCAAAAACATCCGCCATCGACATGCACCAGATAGCAGCGACATCAGCAATCAGGTAGTATTTCTTGAACTGCTCCGAATATCCTTTGCGATCCAAGTACTCGCCAATGGACTCCAGTCGGTCATTCGTACCAGCCTTGTCATGTCGAGACTTGTGTGACTTTTCGGCAAAGATGTCGGTTGCACAGAAGTTGAAGCGCATTATGTCAAACATGAAGCGCCAGAACCATGGGCTGAATAGTCGAGTCCAGCTGCCGATGAAGTTCCAGAGAGACGTGCTGCCCCATGCCATGGGACCATTTTGCTCTGTAACGCTAGTCGACATGTCTGTTGCTATCATGGCGACATCCAAGTCTGCTAGGAAGGTTGAGAAACCCGCTGTGAAAGGGTGAGTGATTTCCTATTACGGCTCCGGGAGGATGAGATGGTCAACATACGATAGCAATCATCCTGCATGGCAATAAAGCCTGTATCCACTGTGACCACAATCCCATTGTTTATGATTGTGTGAGAATGTGCGTGTCCACCAAGCTGAGTATCAGCATCATAGATGTGGACTTCATGATCAGTATCACGTAGTCCCCAAAGACACGCGATTCCGGATACACCACCACCGACAACGGCAATTCGTGCCTTGGATTTCTGTAGAAACTCAAACATCTTCGAGATGGGATGTCACTTCGCGTTTTTGACTAGTCGAACGAATGAAAATAGAGGCAACAAAAGCGAGGCTGGAGACAACGCGAGAGATGACAGGAGTTGGGGTAGAGAGGTGGTAGAGACGAGGTGAAAAAGAGGAAAGAATCGAGGAGAGGACTTAACATTATGTACTCTGGGGAGTTTGATCAAAAACAATCCGTACCGCGCAGCACCGACCAAAACATCGTGCCTATCAGCATTTTTGATATTAGATCAGGCAAAGACTGCAAGTTTGTGCCCCATTTCGCGGCTTAGTGATATCTATCCAATGACAAAGACCTTGAAGAGTAAAAAATGAACAGGTGCAGCATTTTCTGAGATCCGGATATGACCACCAGGAAGAAGGGCTTTGCCGAAAATACTTTTCTTTGTATGCCAGTGTTTCGTGGGACAGGAATTCCGGGATATAGCTACAATCGTCACATCTTTTTGAAGATATTCAGCAGATTTTTCCGGTGCTTGAGGAATATCATGACGCCATATTCACTCATACCCAGGACACCAAGCAGAATCCTTCTCCGGCGGTATTAGAGCAGGAGTATTGAGTTATTTTAAGGGAATTATGCTAATGCCTAGTGGCAATACAAGCCTTGGGGCTTTGGGATGGAAAGAGCGCTGAAGAATCTTTTCTGGCCTAACCCCCAACCCCTGTCTCTGGTAACTTCCGATCATTATTTCAAACCCCTTTATTTCACTGGTGCCAATCAGCATATTTTCTGCAGGAGATTACCAATCAGCTGGAAGTGCGCCCTAGCCCCTAGTCTTCCCCGCCAATTTGATACAAACTCCTATATTGAGGCTTGCTCCTGATATCTTCTAATCGTCCGACAAGAAAGAGATAAGGCGCTTCTGGAATCAGGGCCTCAAGGAGTTTAGAACAGGAAATTGTCGAATGAACTGGTCCGGATCGAAATGCTGCAGGTGCTTATCATAATTAGTTGCGTTGCAAATCGTACTAGACGTAACCCCTTACCAACGGCTTTCGTTATGACGCACTTTCACAGGCTGTAATGAGTATATACATTACGTCTATCATGCTTTACCATGTTTGTATAGCTTATCTCACGGCCGCGCAACCTATCGACACAACCAGAAGCATAATCTCAATCACCGCTCCCATCTCCAGATCCTGCATGAGACTTCGTGCAGAGTAATTCTGATCATTGTCCATATTTCATGCGTTGTCACATCGGGCTAAACTGCAAGACATTTTGCTTCTAAGTTGTGGTTTGTTGGCATGGTGTGGCCTGCTCCCTTCTCTATCTTATAGATTGCTTACATCGATGAGATACAAAACATCCCTTCCCTCTATTCGAGAAATAGCCATAAATTTGACTCTTGTCTCAGACAACGGTATTTATACTGAGAGGTCTTTGCAATAATGTTGTGCTCATCAAAAGGACCAGCAATCGATGTGTGAAGTCGATCTGCAACGATTTGAGGGCAAAGGGATAGCTTTACAAATTAAGACAAGGAGACGCCGCTTGTCGCCAATCAAGAAACAATTTCTCCTGAATCGAAGAATCTTACGCGAAAATTCAATGACTGAGTTACAAGCTATTGCAGAGACTGATATCAATATACGCAAATGGGCTAACTTGAGTCTATGCTTAGCAAGACTACAAGTCACAAGAATCATTGAGAGGAGATGAGCTTTTTATGGAAATACATTTTTATTTCAATGCCAGTTCGTTGCACTAGGTATAATTTATACCGACTACGGTGTATGTCTTACAATTGTTGACAATTCCTATCTATTCAGAATATATACTATAGGAGATTTCGGGCTAGGGCAAAACAATCCGAACCCTAATGAATCCAAGCCTCGAGATGAATCAATATAAAACGAAAAGCAAATTTGGCCACCAGCGATATTATATGTATGCCCTCATGTAGCAAATATTTTTCTCCTATAGTCGTCGAAATAATCAACCTCCGCCAACGATGCCCAAGATTCGCTCTCTCACGACTGTGGTCAAGTTGGCGTACAAGTATCTCAATGTTAACCCAAAACCGCAGTTCTGATGTACGTACTGATCCAGAAAACTCCCTAAGTTGGTCGAGACCTCCACCCGCTTAAAACAGGTATATTTTTGTAAAAAGAACTTGTTATTGACCTGATATTTTGTGCCTTTGATGGATGATGAGCCTGATACTTCGCCGCTCATTTTTAAAAGGAAGATTGCTCGGACAAGTGTCACACAAGACCATAACATCCACAGTAAGAGCGAAGCCGCAAACTTTGATGGTCTCAAAATCCAGATTCTCCTCTTTTCGATACTAGTGTTGGAAGTACTCGATGTGACGCCCGGTGTGTGGCAAGTACGGTAATGCGAATCAGCTGCACATTTAAACAGTTGAATGAACGCTTCTGGTTCGGCAGCATCTGTACAAGCTGTTCGTCGCTCTTCATTTTTGTGGAGCAGGGCTTCGTGCAGGAATGTGTCTATGGAGGGCCAAGCTAGCGCGGTGGCGTAGAATTTGGGTGTGAAGACGGATATGCTGTAGCAGGGTGATTTTTGGTCAGCGGTTGGTGTACTAAAAGTTATCTTCAGATTGGAGTCGCTGAGGTCACAAAGACGAAGACGGAATTCCTTTGTAGATGCTTTCATAATCTGTTGGAGATAGTCTGTGAAGATCTCTCGGATGCATCTAATACGTGATGTTAGTTGTGTTAAAGCTGATTTTGGTCTTGTATAGTGCGATATTTTGAAGAGAGTGCGTACCGTTCAGCCGGAGTACTATGCCGAGGAAACACTTTCCCATCAGGTTCAGGTCGGTCTCGAATCTTCAATTTGTTCTTTCGATACAGCGTGAATGCCTGATAAAGTGTCCGTGGCTCTGTTATAAGGCGACATTAGCCGACTTCAACATTGGAGAGAAGACCACTCACGAATAAGAGGTCCACTCAAGCACCACGACGCCAGAAAAGCGAACCTATAAGGAGCCGAGACTCGCGACGTGACTAAAGGCTTTGAGACCGACCAAACACGAGCTACCAGCTTCGGACGCCGTTGTGATGTCAGCAGCGTGATGGTGATATCGACAGTATCCGCTGCATCGAGCGATGTCCCCGGTGGAAACGAATCTAGCGTAGATATCGAATAGAAACCATGCATCGAGTTAAAGGGAGACACATGGAAATCCTTTGGCCATGTTTGATGAAACTTTTTTGTTTGCTTCTTCGTTGGGGTATTGAGTATATCGCTGTCGTCAGCTTCAGGAACTATCCACACCTTTCGCTCGGCAAAATTGTTGTTCGCTTCGATGATCATCAGATCAAGTCGTTCGTCAGCAGTGTACAGATACCAAAAGGATGCTTGGTCGGACATGTATCCTATGAATCGCGGTGACGTGMCCAGCCATACTGTGGGATATTTTGTCGGATCGTATTGCTGGCAAAATCTATGGGTTAGCCATGAGAGAGGACAATGTCATTATTTGTATATAGAACCAAAGTTTATACCTTGGATTCAAGATACCGATCAAGCTTATAGCTCAGACCATGTTCATCGTCACCTCGGTGGAGATGATCCCGGGGGTCAATTCGAAGCCATGCTCTACGCCACCATGGCCTAGTCTCATTATTGATCGCCGCGAACCAATTTGGCTTGCAATTCCTGACGGGTACTGCAGTTATGAGAAAGTTATACGAGAATGAGTGGACTTTGGGGAGTAGTCGCGTATGAGAAGTGCGTCCTGAGAACACGAGAGCTTCGTCGTTATGGAAGGAATGTCGAGTCTCAAGGTCATCAGGAAGAGTATCGTGCTCGCTATACCACTTGGACTTTCTGATGGTCTTTGACAAACTCCAAAGGACGAGGGTAACAAGACTAGTGCTCAAGGATAGACAGCTAATCCAGCTGTAAACACTATCCATCACTATAACCAACTCCATGGTCACCCTAGTTGACAAAAGTTTATTGAAATAATCATCAGACGAAACAGAAATGACAGTAATAGAAATAACAATGAAGAATCCTTTCTACTTATACAACCCACTCCTTTGGCAATTTCGGCATATCACATATGTGATGGGATGGTTACTCTTACATACAAAGATCCTCACATGTGCAGCTATAAGTTCTTTATTTCCATT
Organism: Talaromyces amestolkiae; assembly: GCF_001896365.1. Lineage (NCBI taxonomy): Eukaryota > Fungi > Ascomycota > Eurotiomycetes > Eurotiales > Trichocomaceae > Talaromyces > Talaromyces amestolkiae. The sequence goes on along the minus strand of NW_024468039.1, from coordinate 430,335 downwards.
TTCCCAATCAGAATAGTTCCTACCTCGGAGCTTATCACTTTAGAGACGCTAGCTTACGCGCTAGTCTCTGGTTACCAATTGTGGGCAAGAATTATTGGGTTACGGCGATTACTCCTGGTATTCGCTAGTCAGCTAACAAAGAAAGACAACCCGTGATCCCGAAACATGAATCAACAGTGCTCGTCTAGCGCTGTAGAAGGGTAAAATGCAATTGATCCCTAGAAATACCGGACTAGCTATTGTTGGTTTTGAAATGCCATGAAATCAGAAATACTTGTAACTGCCAGTGAATATCAGTCGACCATATATCAATCACCGTTCCCGCAAGGGGATTTCCAACAAGGACCCGACTCACATTCGAGCCCAGAACATCAATAATCTCAGAAGCAGAGAAGGGAGAAGTATAGACCAAAAAAAATGGAGTGCTCTGAACACAAGGGCAAAATTGTGACATCCCATCTACTGMCCCGCCACAATTCATGGGAACAGTAGTGGCGTTGCCAGCCAAAGCCCAAACCTCTTTTCGTGGTGAGTTCAGGAACTTTTTAAGGGTTTAAAATGTAAGAGCAAGACTGTTGAATACCTTTTTTATCTTAATCACTCACTTCGAATCCGAGGATTGCATTGGCAACATCCACAGCGATTCTCTGCCCCGTCGTCACATACTCAGATACTTCAAATCTCTCAAGCCCCATTGCCCGTCTTCCGGGGGTAGATTTAATATCCTCGCTCTKGCCTCTTCCTTTGTGCTGGCTTTCTCCAGCACCACCCGGAAAATCCGGTGGAGCAATACCCTGTTCAAAGTTCTCCCTCTGTCTCTTGACATATTTGCTGTTGACTTCACATAGTGGTACCGACGGAATGTACAAAACACTCGAGTCGCTCATACCCCGATGCTCAGCTTCGACCATATGCGCCACATCGCAATGCCAGAAGACTGCATCGCCGGGACGAACGCGAGGAATTGAGACGAAACCGTGAGGGTTGATATGGGGATGAGTGGTAATAGCTAGCTCTTGGCCTGCGCCCATGGCTGCACCGTGGAACTGTGGAGTGTCAAGGTTAAGTTCCCAGCCGAGGCCGTTTGGGGTCTGTCGAACGAACGGTCGGAGGAGCGTATATGCTGTTGAAGCCACGAGATCAGGCATTACGCGCAGAGTTCCTGATCCAGGACCACAGTCCGAGAGAGAAAGCCATCCCTACATACATCAGTTAGTCAGTGATATGGGATGGTGCACTTTGAATGAATTCACATACCTGGTAAGATCGGAATACTGAACAGCCTCCAGGACCATTGTACATATCGACAGTAGCTTTCAAGCGATGAGTCACATCAAATGGATCATGGTTCTCCCAATCCCCACTGAAGATTTTGGAGTAACACTTTCGATATTCGGTGTCTTCCCAGCGCTCGAGCGATCCACCATCAAGGTGTGGACCGAGGTTGAAGGAGCGATCACCTGGCTAGGAATAATGTTAGTTCTTGCGTTATATATATATATAACAAAATTGCATACTTTTCTCATCCTGACTCTATCACAATACGTCAGCGGAACCTCGAGGTCTACGGGATCCTCTGGCTTCGCAGACCAGACCCGATTGAGAGCGACTTGAGCCATAAGCATGTTCTCATGAGCTCTAGCTTCTAACTGCGCTTTGGACCAGTAAAGCTCATAGACCTGGATATCGTTTGCCGGGAACCCCTTTGTTTGAGGGTTCTTGTTCAAGTAGTCTCGGATCTGCTCTTTCCATTTCATGGCTTKCGCTTCGTCTACCAAGCCCCTGATGACGATTGTGCCGCACTCGCGAATTCGTTTGACGATATCTTTGGGAATTTTCCCATTATTGGCGGCGATGTCGCGAAACTCGACTTCGGGAATCATGGTGGTATCAAAATTCTGCAATTTCTTGAGAGAAACTCGTTCTAGAAGACGACTCCAACCAGCTAGAACGGCATCTTCGTCCGATATTATATCTCGCTTCAAAGAAACAAATCTCGGAGGGAGCTCGGTACTTCCATTCGAGAGCGAAGCGAAAGCCGATGCAATAGAGCTTGCGCCCTCGGCTCTATTATTCGTTGCTTGCATAGTGAGAAGCTGTGAGAGTATTTCCAAAAAAAAAAGCCTCAATGGATATCAGAAGGATACGAAGATGAAAATTAAGCAATCTTTCCAAAAAAGAGGGAGATATTTATATACTCATGAAATATAGAGTGGGGCGCTTTTTGATGTAACTGAACGAGCTCTGTATACAACCCGTTGAATTAGCCTGGTAACCCAGGCTATATTAGGTTTGTTAATTTTAAAAATTTATTGCACTACTATCCAAGATCTCACCACGCCTCTGTACAACGACACAATTCTAGGATTTTGCTGCCTCTCTTAAGCGCTACTAAAAATGGTTTGAGGCATAACCCAGTGGTGATTGTTATCAAGCCCTAATCAGAAGCCCTAAGACCGAACACCCCATATCACGAAACTCGACTGATAGGTATTTTTGACTGGTAAGTATCTCTGAAGAAGTAAGATCACATTCTTATCCTTGTAATTCTCACCAGTTGAATGTACAATTTCTGTTCTTCAGGCTGAAGTATTATTGCTTTTGAATGACACATTCGGTGATCCGGCGATTCGGTGACGGTAGCATCACCGATGGCTAACGTTGAAACTGTAGATATAAACCCATTTATCATCCGGGTCAAAATTGAGACCTTATTGAATGCTGAATTTTGATTTATACTCTTCGATATTTTCAACTCTGAGTACATCATTTTCTATTGACTCGCGAGATTTATCAGCTAGTGTTCAACATTAAATATGGTCACTTTCAACATCGAGGTCATCTCCGACCCAATATGCTCGGTACATCCCTAAAACCCTTAAATTTTCCTTAGTTGAAAGCTCACAATTAAAGTGGTGCTTCATCGCCCACCGCGCCCTACAAAAAACAATACGCTTATACAAAACCACAATCCCCAACGGATCCGCCGACATTTTCAACATAACCTATCTACCCTACTACCTTCTCGATCCCGCGTTAACTAGCAGAGACAAAACAGATTTTCAGGGAGTGATTACGCCGCGTAAACATCAGAATCTGACCTATACGCGAATTACGCAGATTGGGCGCGCCTATGGGATAATGTTTAATTTCTGGGAGGGCAAAATCGGAGGGACGAGGGAGGTGCATCGCTTGATTCAATTGGCACAGAGTCGGAAGGGTGCGGAGGTTAGGGATGGGGTATTAGATGAGGTCTTCAGCGCGTTTCATGAGAGGGCAATCGATATTACGGATCGTGAAGTTTTGAGATCGATTGCTATTGAGGCTGGTGTGGGKGCTGAGGAAGTTGATGAATGGCTGGCTAAAGAAAATGATTTTGGGGGCGACTATCTTGAGTCGCAGCTTGAGAAGGCTAGGAAGTTGATTGGTACTGAGAAGAAGGGGGTGCCTGTTTTCATGGTCCAGGGGAATTATAGGTTTGACGGAGCGCCAGATATCTCTGAGCTGCTTGGGACATTGGTGGGTATCAGAGATGGAAAGATGCCCGACGAGGGAAATGAGATACAAGAGCATACCAATTCTAATGCTTGTTGATTGTACATCTCTTCAATGCAATTCGATCTTTAATCTAGGAGAAGTCTAATCTATGGTTGTAGTAATACATGCCTTATTGCTCTCCTCTCTTTTCCATTTCAAGCGCCGCTTGTGCCATGAGAGCTGCTCCCACGCCAGATCCATCTTTAGCAAGGCCTATACGGACTAGCTTCTCACCAGCAGGTCCAATCTCCTGTACCTCTAGGAGTGCCCCTCGCATATCAGACTCGAATGTTGGATATAGCTCAAACAGTGAGCCATCGGCACCGATATCAATGATTGAAGTTTCCGGAATAGACTCCTCGTGCTTTGAATATTGCGGGAGCATACCGCCTGAAGGGGATGATGATCCATTCAGCCGGGCGAACAGTTTTATAATTCGGCGCCATAACGAGTTCAATTTCTGACGAAGTCGCTGGACGCTAGAAATAGGCGAGTTTGCAGTTTCTGAAGTTTCGCGTTCTGTTACTTGGGTGTCGGGATACTTCAGCTCTGCTAAAGAAGGCTCAAGTCTGCCACTCTGTATAATGATAGCTGCCAATGATGCTCCAGCTAACCGTGCTGCTCGGCGGACAATTGCAGCAGACAATATCTGTATGGCCTTCACATCGGCCACTGTAACGCCTTTTACCGAAAGTTTTCTTTCGATGAGTGCCGAACTTCTGGAATATTCTTCACTTCCGGCAAGTGCAAGGTCAGATAGAAAAGAGCTGTCAATCCCCTGACTCTCGAAGATGGGTGACTCGTCATCAAATCCCATATCAAAGGCMCCTCCTTGCTGTAATTGCACCAGTACGAGCCGCAGCAGCTCTCCCAAATACATGCCCGAGATCCTTTTTTCGAACATTTGGCTTCCGGGGTCAATTGACTCGCCATCAAGTTGATCATCATACACAGTCCGCGGTAACACTTCCATTTTGTCATCCAAGCAGCCCCATTCCGTGTTGATCACCATAATTTGGCCGGCAATAGTATTTGTTGCACCGAGTCGTTTTACATTGGTCATCTTTTCGACATATGCTGCATTCGTGCCCGTCCCGAATATTACTGCTGCCAACGTGGAATCTTTCTGGCCTGCAGTATACGATCTCGTCAAAAGTGTTCCTACACTGTCGTTGGCGAGGACTGTAACCAAAACCGGTAGTTTCAGCTTGTCGATGGCCTCCTGCAGCATCACACAAGGGTCCCTTCCCACTGCCTCCGGAATATCCCAGCCTTTATCCCAACGAATGAGTGTTCCGCTTGCAAGGGACGTTTGCTCGCAGGTGAAACTGAATGTGAATCCTAACCTGTACGGGGCTGTGCGTCGCTCGCGTATATCATCGTAATCTTTGGTGTCTGCGGTTGACTTCTCGGCAAGAAAATCTGCAATCTTGCCTGCGATGAATTCGAATAGGGGTTTATAGCTTTGGCATACCATGACCTCAGGTGGTACCCGGTGTTTACTTTGGGCCACTGTAAACGTTGAATCGCCGAGTAAATCGACAAGGCAAATTCTGCAATTGCTGCCTCCCAAGTCAACGGCCAAGAAGGTGCCCTTCTCCGCCCCAGTCGGCACGCTCCTTAAGAAGCTCGGGAGCTGCCATGCGCGATGATTGACGAGGCCATCTCCTGGCAGTTTGTCAGCGATCTTTTCTTATCACAAACCGAAGATCAATCATACTCATTTGGCGGACAAAATGGCCCGTCACGCGCTGGACATCCGCAGGTCCAAAGTTAAAATCATCAGCAATACGCTGGGCTTGCGCCAGTAAGCCGGTTTGGTGGTCATTGGTGACGGGTGACATTACCAACGATAGCGAGAGTGATCAAGGTATATTAGATTGGCAACACATGACGAGGCCGTTGAAGTGCTATATTTGTTGAGAACAAACATAGCAACACTTGATAGCTTGGTTTCTATTTTAGACCAGAAAGGTTGCACTGTAGTAAATCTCTGCTAATGTCCAGTCGTAAGCAAGATGGCGACACCAGGAATGTCCGGCCAAATTGCCGGTGATGCCCGGATATTACCGGCCTTATCGCCCCGCATTTCGCAGACTCGCCGAGACTCCGCTTTTAATTCGGACATCGCCCGAACAACTCCTGACTTTGCCGGCAAACCCACGACAGCACTGAGCAGTGCAGATGCAATTACACAATAGCTTCACGATACTGGGCTCTGCGATAGATATGTCCGCCAATAACAAGCGTCCGCGTGTTGAGTACAGCAATGGACGTAGTGTCCACGAGGAGGAGTATGGCGCTGAGCAGAGGGCTCGAAAGGCCTGCAGTCAGTCCTCCTCCTTACCTTAGCCATCGAATGATGCGTTTTAGTACTAAATGGCGTTGCAGTTAATTGCCGGCGGCAAAAGATGAAATGCCTCATTGAGGACAGTAGTGTTGAATGTCGTCGCTGTCGCCGTTCAGGCCTGCCTTGTATTTTTGTGCCTCGCGCCAATGCTGCGACACTGCCGGAGCTTAAGAACGGCTCTAGAGAAGGTGGCTTCAGGACAGATGTTCTACGTAGGCTGCAGATTATTGAAGATGCTCTGGGTATGTCTGAGACATCAAATGAGCGCCTGGAATCTGTAGATGCGGGTGATAATGAAGGGTTCGATGAAGACGAAGAAACCTCGGATGATTTTAATGGCTTGGGCGCACTTTGGGACGCAGCAGTAATCCTCCAGAGTGCGCCGTGCTCTGTGCCGCGCACAATATGGCGACGGCGTACTGTCAGAGATCTTTGGTTATCGTAGGTGCCAAAACAAACTTGCTACTAAGAACAGCCGGCTAATCTTCGCGACAGCTTCCACGACCGCATGCCAGGCCTCCACTTTATGCCCCGCAGACAGACATTTTCTGCACCACAACCTATTCTCCTGGCGTCTATATTATATTGCTCGAGTATGCGCGGCCCTCCGGATATGGCGGACATAGCGCCGCACTACTTCACCGTTCTATGCAACGCAATCGCTCAATTGTGCATCCCTGGCAGTGCAATCGGCCAGACGCCGGCAGACAGCGAAGAATGGGCATTTCAGACTGTCCTTGGAATCGTGATTGCCGGACTCCTCACAGAAGCCACCGTCCGTGAGACTGGGATATGGATATCAATAGCATACAGGCTGATTCTTGAACACTGTCCAGCGCATATCGACGAGACTTCACGAGAATGGCGTAAGCTTTTTAGCGGTGTGCAAATAATCGACCTTGAGCATGCTTCTCTGCATCTATCCTGCCCTGTTATACCGATCGAGTCACCCCTTCCAGGTCTTCGAACTTCTCCTCGCGATCAGCTCTATAGATTATCTCGGATGATGCGCACCGGGCTGACGCATTTCACCGGGCGAGGATTGCCGACGATTTGGTCTTGTTTCACCACAGATCAACCGCCAGCTGCAGTAGCTTTGGCCAACAATTTCACTGCTGTAGATGCGGCTGTAATCAGAGACTGGGCCAGGCAATTAGACGAATGGCTCGTTGACTTCAGCCAGGGCCTCGAAGGCACAGATCAGGATCTGAAAGTGGTGTTTCGCCAATATGTTCTCCATCGACTGGTGGTTTTGTCTATATATCACCCGGGTAGAGGTTGTGATCTGTGGTCTAATAGTATTACGCCGAAGGAACAATATGAACTGCTTCTCTCAGCTCGTGCGACGCTCAAGTTGCATTCGCATGATGACTCTATATGGTCCAATTGGGACTTGATCATGATCACTTGGGCGGCGCTCATTGTTGTTCAGGGTATCGAAGGGGGAGCTGGTGATCCTGAAGGTAAGTTACGCATTCCACTTTTTATCTCAAGGGGAAAAAAGGCATTTGGTACACATGTAGAAACAAGAATAACCTTCTATAGATCTCACAAACATAAGAATACATCTCGAAATGCTAAAAAGAATGAACAAAACAAAACCCAGCGTCTGCGACAAACTCATAAATCGTTTAGAACTCAGTCTCACCAACGTTCACACACCTGCTTCGGCGGATTTTCGTCAGCAGCAACAAAACGGCTATGATGATCTCACAATGGCCGCCCCCATGGATCTGTCATGGCAGATATTTGACCGGTCTAGCCTTCAGCAGATGATGTACACAGACTGGCCAGCGCCCAGTGTTGGGGATGAAGAAGCGGGCCTAGGTTAATGCGAATGGGATGGTGGCTGATCTGTGGACGAAAAATTTCTGCTCGCCGATGCGAGAGGACATGCTGTCTGGAGTCAGGTCGCCCTCAAGTGGGACTTTTGATATTTTGGTATCAAGACTCAATTCAGCGCGCTTTTTGGAAGGCTGTTCGTCTAGACCTTGCTGGAGGATCGTTCGTTCGACGCTCGTGAAGTACTTTGCAGATCCAGTTAGTCAAGATTCCTCATACTAGTATGACAATGGTCTGTTTTACCTTTACCGTCTTAACTTTGAGCTCCATCGTGGCATCCTCGTCCACGACGACCATACTGCAAGGATGGAGCTGCAGACATGATAATGTACACAGGTGGCTGACACCTCCTTCAATTGCTTGCTGGATAGCCGGTGCCTTTGCAGTTCCCGATGCAATGATAATCACTTCCTTCGCATCCATGATGGTCTGCACACCAACCGTGAGCGCCATGCGCGGCACCAGGCCCAAATCATTATTAAAAAACCGCGCATTGGCAACAATAGTTTCGTGAGCCAGAGACTTGATTCGAGTGCGACTAGCCAGACTCGAGCCAGGTTCGTTGAATGCAATATGTCCATCACTACCAACTCCGCCCAGAAACAGCTCGATTCCCCCAAGAGCCTTAATCTTTGCTTCGTACGAAATACACTCTTCGCGCAGATCCGGCGCATTCCCGTTTAATATATTAACATTCTTCGAATCAATATCGACATGACTGAAAAAGTTCGAAAACATGAACGAGTGATACGATTCCGGGTGTTCGCGCGGCAGTCCCACGTACTCGTCCATGTTGAACGTGACCACATTGCGAAACGATATTTTGCCTTGGGTGTATGCTTCAATGAGGGCTTTGTATATGCCTAAAGGGCTGCTGCCGGTGGGCAGGCCGAGGACGAAGGGTCGTTCTGCTGTGGGCGCAAAGGCATTGATTCGTTCTGTGGCGGTAAGCCTCGGACCATGTTGATGATGTTGTGGGTTTTGCAAATATTCAGAAAGCCTTACTAATTATGTAATCAGCGATGTATTGTGCTGCTTTGTCTTGAGTGTCTCGAATGATTAGACGCATCTTGTTGGTAGTAGATGTTCGAGATAATGGCGACAGTAAGTCGGATCTCAAGCTGTTGCAATCCTAGTATCCGTGTTGATCCTTTTTCGACGATTCTGTGTGGGTTTTTTCTAAGCTATGACGATAGATTAAAGATAAACGTGGAAGTCTTTTTTTTTCAAAAGCAAGTCTATATTTGTTTCTCTCAGTTCCCACAACGAGAAATGATTACAACTCTGTCGTCAGCCCGGTCATGTCCAACTAGATCCGACGCATTCTCACGAAGCAACGTCAGCCAATGACTCTAACACTGCTTGTAGTCGACATCGCTGACAGGGCTGATCAGGAGGAGCATCCAGACCGGTGAGGCCCGGGTGAACCGGTCTACCCGGCATTTGTTGTTTAGCCCTAATTTATCCATCGAAGAATACCGAAAACGCCGGAATTTGCAATGGCATCTGACACGTGATATTGCTTGATTGTTTTTTTATGCAATCATATATGTTTCATTTCGAATCGTCACATAATCCCGCTTTTGCACTTGGTATGATCGCTGTTGTTTATTGAACGGGGCTAAGGGGCATGTCAACGCTCTCTACGCCCCTGGATATATGAGTGACTATCACGTGAACATGCCTTCATTTATTCTTCGCTGACATGAATGTCGAGTGTGGTTCTACCTGCTATGTCTATCAAAATTATGATGGCTCGCATCTTGTGGTCCATTCACACCGCAGTACACAAAGTTCAACATGCTAGCATGTGTCTCATCACGCTACTATGGTGCAGGATATATGTACTGAAACTTTGCGCCATGTATTATGCGAATTCAACCTAACTCTTTCTAGCTATTCGATTTCTATGTTTTTGTATTTCCATTCATGTAGTAGCTTGGTACAGTCTCTTTACTATGCCTTCTCAAGAGACCGGTGTCTTCAAAATAATGTGTTCATTTGGCTGTACAGGTACATCCATATTGTATATACAATTCAAAGAAAGCTCAATCATTACATACTTACTTCTTCAATTCTCCTACAGTCTTGTTTGGTGTTTCGGCATTTCTTTATTTCAGGCCGGAAACAGCTCGAGTTTTGTTAATACCACACTAATGACCAAAACCAAGGAGATGACTATAGCCAAATTGACAAGGTTCCTATTTCTAAACCATAGGCCATCTGCAGCACCTAACGCTACTAAATTCTTCATTCTATCTTTACAGTCTCGCGAATATCATAATGCACCCTCATCCTCTGATCTCATCTCTACTCTTCCTTAGCGCGAGCTATTCTGTCCTTGTACTTCTTACTACCCACGAACCACCATATCAAAATCAAGATCGGGAGCCCACCGACAACAACACATGTGTAGTTCATGTTCTGCACTGTAACAGGCATGCTGTAAGGGAAGCTGAAGAAAATGATTGCGAACAGCAGCCAAGCAACAGTTACACCGTTGACGAGCCAGCCCCATCTTCCCATGTGAAACTCGCCCTTGTGCATACCCGTCCGACCCATGATCATGTTTGTGGCGATAGGGATCAGGTAGGCGACGTTGTTGATAGTGACCGCTGCCCCTAGCATACTATTGAAAGCCGTGCTGCTACCAAGATAGAGACATCCTAAAGCTGCATTGGCAGCGGCAACCAACAACTGTGAATTGAACGGGATTCCGAATCGCTTGCTCACTTTTGCCCAAACGTCAGAGAATGGCATGGCACCATCACGAGCAAACGCCCAGAGGACTCGTGATGTAGAAAGCTGGGATGAAACGACACAAGGACCGAGTGCGACGAATAGGATGAATGTCAGGCCAAACGCACCACCGGCTGATTGTGTTGCTTGGTAGAAAAGCTCGGCGAGAGGCAGGCCGGTGCTGGTAGTAGACAGGGCTGCAAAATCCTGAACGCTGAACATGAGGGCAATGAGGTAAGTAAGTCCAGTCATGAATGCAATGGTCAGAGTAATGGCGATGGCAAGGGGTGCATTGCGCGAGGGCTACACCAAGGTCATTAGTAGCTTCGAGACTAGGATGAAAGAGAAGGCATACATTAGGCATTTCTTCGGTGATATGTGTGACACCATCGAGGCCACCCAGACTATAAAGGGGATTGACCAAGCCGGTAATGAAGCAAATAACATTGCTGTTCCAGCCGGTGTTGTTGATCCATGTTCTGAAAACGAAGTCGGTAGATTGATGCGTTGGAGCACATGCCACGACCGTGATCAATACGACTAGCCAGCCTATTTGTAGGTAGAATAGAGAGAACTTATTGAGAGCCGGAATTATCTTGTTGCCAAAAAGCACAACACCGGCGGTCAGCAAGTTGAGTATCTGATAAATGACGAAAGTCTGCCAGGTCTTGATAACAAGGTCAGGGTGATAGAGAGCATAAAGTGCTTGGACTATGTAAATTGTCAGTCGGGTTATATTCTTGGGGAGTGGGGACGGTGCGGTTACATACCGACTTCAGCAAAGATCAAGTTCGTTGAGGCGGTGGTAAATATCCCTAATATTAGTAAGAATGAGCTCCATAAGTCTAGATTTTTATATGAGACCACTTACAACCGCAAACAGTTAGCCACCCCGTGATGAAACTCAGAAAAGCGCTATATTTCTTCGGCGCAATGGCAGCTATCCAATGGTACATGCCACCCTCGGTCGGATAACTAGACACAAACTCGGCCAGAGAAGCACCAAGGAAACTCTGCAGAATCGTCACGAGAACGAAGCCGTAGATAATCGCACCGGGTCCGCCGGCATTGATTTCAGTGACAATGCCCAAACCAAGGCCAGTCCAAGAGATAGTTGTCGTTGACGCGAGGCCGATCAGGGATAAGATGCTGAAATGACGCTTGAGTTCCTGGGTGTGGCCTTGAGATGTGTCAGCACGCAAACATTCTCAATTAAATCATTATAGCAACGTACCCATCTGAGCCAGTCGTAGCTCGTCTGCATTCATGTCCGGCTCACCCTTGGCCTGAACCACAGGGTCCTTGGTAGTATATTCCGCCATGACTAATGATATTTCGTAATGAAACCTCTGTAGCTCTATAGACTCGGAAATAATCGATTGATCTGTTGCGGGTGAGCCATATCTTATGAAGTCGAAGCTCGGCCCTCCAAAAAGACCAAAAGGAAGGAACGTGATGCGATTCCCAAACAGGAAGCTCCTTATCACTAGCTTATCTACCCCACGTGAGAAGCACCGGCCCGATCTCACCGGATTTCACCGAACATCAGCCAGCGCCGTTTCTCAACCTCAATTTATTTTAGGTGAACTCTACGGCCCACAATTCTACCAGCGCTGTACCAAGACTATGCCGATCTTATCTTTGAACAGAAGAGATGGTCGGCAGATACAGGCGGGGTGGGGAAACGCCGTTTATTAGCGAGGTTGATATGAGCGGAGGTGTGAATGAGTGGTATAATAAGTGTGCCAAGATCAGCATGTCATGGTCTCAATTCTTTTGCATTCTCGTTCGTGATACAGCTCCTCGTTATAGGCCTTAAAACCATGTTGCCCAGCGTCAATTGGATCCTAGGGCTCGGCCTCCTAAGCGCCAACGTTGCACGCTCAGTTGAATTATCTGAACATGCACAGGCTCTATTTGATCAGTCCATGTCCTTTCAGGACCAGATCTACGACCCTGAGGCATCATATCTGCGTTACTTCTACTACCCTTTGGCCGCTGGTCCTCATGAAACCCGGTCAACGGTTTGGTATTCCATAGGGCTCCTTCAACGGAACCATGGGGACGACGTGAAGGAGGCCGTGAAGATTCTTGAGAACGTTATCGGTGATCAAGAAAAGAACTCTTCGGTGCAGTGGTATGGTGATTATACGGTCTATCCTGAGCAGCCGACTGTGGGAAGTGCTGCGTATGCTCCAGATGTATGATTCCCAATCGATTCAACAAATCACCATATACTGATCATCTGAGGTGTAGATTTATAACTCTTGGGACCCCAACTGGAGAGGCTTTATTGGCACGGCTTTGATCATTATTTATGAGGAATTTGGAAATCTATTGCCAACCAAAGTCCAAAATCTGATCCTCGAAAGCTTGCACAACAATACCGTCGGCGACACCTATCGTGTTGGCGGTGTCGATGGCGACAATCTATACCCAGCCTACTCAAATGCTTGGCTCATGAGAACCGTGGCCAGCTCCTGGACCGGACTCAAACTCAACGATTCTAACATGACAACCTCTGGCGACAAATGGGCCCAGGACTTCCTGGATCTATTCGATCTCAATAACACTCTGTCCGAATTCAACGGCCCAACCTATGCCGGTGTGTCACTTTATGCACTCACAATTGCAGCCAAATATCTCTCGTCCACAGAATCCGTTATCGGCCAGAATGCCCAACGCGTTATTCAGGATATCTGGGACTACGAATCCCTACTGTGGAACCCCAACATGCGAAACTTCGCCGGTCCCTGGGACCGCTCCTACGGCTATGACATGAATAAGTACGTCGCTATAATGTCTGAATGGATCTGGGCCCTGATTGGCAAGGAGCATGTCTGGCACTACAGCTCGCCTATTGGCACGATGACGCATGCCGATGACTTTGAATTAGCACCTGTCATTGCCGTGCTCTCTGAATTCCATAAGAGTCTTCTCCCGAAAACTGTGATATCGCGACTCAAGTCCTTCGTCGGCGAGCATACGTATACCGGACATACGTTTGCTCCTCCCGCGGATTACGAGCCAAGGAATATAACAACTTGGGTATCCGCAAATCTGACCATCGGCACGGACTCATTCAATCAGAGCGTCGTCGGCGGGTATTCAGAGGATTCGACTTCCTTCAGCCCTTCGGTTGTGCAATGGATACGCCCAGGCGGGTCAATCGGATACTTCAATTTGCATCCTTCAGAAACCGCTTTGAAGGCTGATGTGGCTCCATACGCGTTGAATTTGACGTATCCCCTCGGCAATGAGACGAGTAGCTTCACTTTCGTTCTTGCATCGAATCCGTTGGGGTCAAAGCGTGATATCACTGGCTTTGAAGATGTTGATGGTTTGAAGATTGATGTTGTTGGTGGTACTGTTGATCCTGTGCCTGAAATATCGTTCTGTGGGTTGGTTGGTGGAACTTGTAGTATTGTCCAGTAAGTTGATGCCTTTTTATCGATTCTGTTACCGTTACTGACTTTTTATTACTAGTAACTTTGAATTTTGGAATTTGACGTTCAGCATGCCGGCGAATAGCTCGGATGTTCCTAGCATCCAGTTCAAGTTCACACTCGAGTGAATTGAGTGATGTTGGGATTTTATGTGTTTGTAGTGTTTGTAACTCATTATTATTATCCATGTCAAATATAATTATCGAAAATTACCCTTCCCAAAAATGAACGTCGCGCCAGGAATATTTCCCACCCAAGATTAAACGATATTTCAAACCACATATCATGATTTAACCAACAACCATCTATCAAAACATCTTATCCCACACACTATCAGAGCGATCAAGCTCATCAGCTTCCCTCCGTAAAACATCCGCTCTGAATTTCCGGAACGCATTTTCTATCCGCTTCCTCATTTCGGGGTCTTTGGTGATGCTGCGGCTGGCGCTAGCTGAGCCGCCCAGGAGGCCTGTACAAGAAACCGATTAGCTGTTTATTTCAACGAAGGGATTATCAAAATACATACCGAGCTCTCCACCCAGAAACAGTCCTCCGGCCGAAGCAAAGAAATAAGTCGCAAAGTCTCCCCATGTAGACGGTCTCAGTAACGGCGTGATGTCAGGGATACTCTCTATTTTCACCATCACACATTAACACGAGTCTCAACAACAAGTAGGAAAAAGGGGGAAGAATATATACCAGTCCGTCCATCTGCAAACACAACACTAACAGGCTTCTCTCGCGCCTTGAACGCCTCAAACATCGCCTTGCGCGCACTCCGGAGTCGAAACGCAACGAAGAAGCCCAGGCCGATTCCGGCTGCGGACCCGACCAGAGTCCAGGTTGAGACTCGCGTGGCGGCAGTTTTGAGGGCATTGCGGTCGGATTCGCGCAGGTCGTGTTGGAGGTGTTGGTCGGCGAGCTTTGCGAGTTCGTCGCGGCGGTTTTTGCGGAGGGCGGCGAGGGAGTCGGACATCTTGGGTATGCTTCAAGATTCAATTGGTGTTATATTTTAAGTTGATTGTAAGTCAATAGTCAAGAAAAATAATTTTTAAGGTGAGAAGACTGATTATGTAAATGAAAAAGAAGCTGAATTTTAGCGGGGAGAGCTCCAAATACATGTAGCTCTTCCAGCATGATGACGTCAGCTAGCATCATACGATGTCCGGGCCACCCCAGAAAATGTTCTCGACATAATTGTATTCTTCAATTTATATACAATCACTATTCACTCCTCAAGCCCCTCCACGATGCAAAACTCTTATCACCACCATCTCTCCACCCCCAAGAAACACAATAATGCTGCGCCAACAACCTCCACTCCTCAATCTCATCCAACATCTCCAACGCGGCAACCCTCTCCTTTTCTGTGTCCGCAATCCAATGGCTCCAAATAAAATCAATATCCACCGCTCCCTGACCCGCACCTAGGCCATGATCCACGAATCGTTGTCTTTGCGCTGGTAGACTCGAATATTTGTGTAATGTCTGTAATTGGATCCCCCGCGCAGCGAGATTTGAGACCATAGTTTTCCCGAATGCGTCGTCGGGGCGAATAGGTTCGTAGATTATTAGGCCTAGGGGTGTTGTGGGTGGGAAGAGGGAGGCAGCGAAGTAGTCGATCACGGCGTCTGCGGCGGTGGGGGCAAGGTAAATGAGGCAGCATTCCGAAATGAGGAGTGTTGGCAAGGTTGGGTCTAAACCTGGTAGGCTTATTCTTGCTTTTTCCTCGTGAGGTTGAGTCGATTGTTGGGAGTTATTCTTTGCGGAGTCTGTCGTGCCTGTAGAGTTGGCTACAAGAGTCCTTAGATCGATAGGATGGATGTGATAATTAGGTAGATGCAAGGAAGTTCCGGTGAGATTCTGCTCGCTTCCATCTGGTAGAGCTTCCCTATCGACCTGTATCGCTCTCTGAAGAAGCGGCGACGCGCGTATCGCCTTGATCTTGGCCGATGTATTGACCGAAAAGTCAAGTTCATGGTATATCAGCCGAATTGATGGCTTCTTGCTGAATATTCGAAAAGCGCGGGTATCTGAGCCGGCTCCAAGGGATATGATCTGCTTCTTGGTGGCGTGCCCTGGTTCACTATCTTCACCAAGGAAGCGGTCGACCAGTTCGTCAATCGCGGTTGTTCTTACATATGTACCTGAGACGATATTAGCAAAGCCATTCATCTCAATGACCAATCGAGTGTGGTTTCACCTCTGTTAATAATAGGAAATCTCCTCGACCCCGGCCCTCCMCCTGCCACTGTCAAAGCCCGCGCAAACGCATCATCCAGATACCCCAATTCCACGGCACTCAGCCTCGAGACGCTGGCATCATTGTCAGTGCCTTGAATGATTTTGTCTTTTGCAGCAGCAGTATTGTTTCCTGCATGGCTTTGATCATCTGGTGCAGCAAATCCAGGTCCTCCTCGACCGCGGAGACGACCTCTCAGGCCCCCGCCGCCGCGCCGGAGGGTGTTGAGGTTGGGGATTTGATTTGCTGACATTTGAGTCTGTATAATCCCAGCTTATAATGCCAAAATTATCAGCCTATTTCCTAGCATGACATACACATGTATATGTAAGAAGGTTGATGTTGTGAGACTTTGATGTTGCGGTGGGGTATAAATTGGTTTGCCCCACAGTTGAGACAGACACAGAAATCCATCTATATTCGAACAAGAATAGGCAATACCAGAAAGAGTTTGTCCAAATGGTCGATTTTCTATCTATCTACTATACATTTTCGTAGATGCAAGAACCGATGATTCACCAATCCTCCAAGAATACAACATCATCTCTTCAAACATACACGAAATTGTTTCGGCAAAGTGGGCATGTGCTCTGGTTACTACTCTTAAACCACCGAAACAAACAGACCGAATGGAACGCATTCTTGCACGTCGCGCACCGCTTGTTGGGCGTTTGCATATCCGTCGAGATGACCGAATAACATATAGCGCACTCGCTCTGTCCCTTTAGGGCGCCCTGGACATTTCGACGGAAAGCAAGGAGGCCGTCCACGAGGTTTCCATTCGAGAACATTATTACGCCCTGAATGATGAGCATCCAGCTGCGCCATTTCTTTTCGTCGACTAGGACGCGGCTGCGGCCGCTTACGATTGCAGGTTGCAAGGGGTAGGCGGGTGGGAGAGAGATGGCCATTGCAACAGGTGGAG
Source organism: Talaromyces amestolkiae (assembly GCF_001896365.1). Classification (NCBI taxonomy): domain Eukaryota; kingdom Fungi; phylum Ascomycota; class Eurotiomycetes; order Eurotiales; family Trichocomaceae; genus Talaromyces; species Talaromyces amestolkiae. The sequence continues at coordinate 413,254 of NW_024468039.1, read as the reverse complement.
AGTCTTCGTCGACGGGGATACTGGCGACGAGTTCAGTGGTGCGGTGGGAGACTTTGACTGTCAGAGGGCGCTCGTCGTCGTCTTCTTGACTTTCGATCCAGGTTGAGACGCTTGTTAGGGCATCTTCGATGATTGACGGGGTGATCTATGCGAGAGATTAGTTATAAGATCATCATGAGGAACGAATCGAGCTTACATATTTCTGTGTCCAAGTCTCGACAGGGCCTTTGATTCGCTTTTTACTATCTATCCACCAATTTTTAGTGAACAGAGAAAGGTGCTTGAGTGATAGATAGTAAAGATGAATCAAGAGCCACTGTGTGTCCCTCTCACTAGGCTCATCAGTAGGCTCCCATGAGCGAATATCAAATCTCGAAGCATCAATCAGCTTCCCATGGGACTTTTGGAGAAAGTCAAAGGTAAACTCCAAAAACGGCGCCAGAATCTGATGTTCCTTGATGTTCTCTGCGTAATTCTCTTGAACAGGGAGCGACTAAAGTCCTTGAGTCAGGTTATCATATTGAAGTTTTAGCGAGCAGGCATACTAACAGCACTCGAAGAAAAATGGTCAAAGACCAATTTCCAACTCATCAAATAACTCCTAATCCTCAACAAGGTCTTGGCATCACTTAGTGAAGAGACCAGATTCGCCTGAGGGACCTCGAGAAGCAGAGACAACAACTCATCCGGAAGGTTGACGGTCGTCTTCGACAGAGCAACGTCGAATGAAATCTGCTCCTGGGCTTGCGGGATCTGGCGATGGAGTAGTTCGAATGCAGTCTGTTGGATTGCTTTGCAATCAACTGCCAACAGAGAGAACATATAAGTCTTGTTTGCCAGAGATTCTATTGGGACGTGTACGAGCTCGCGGCGTAAGAGGTCCGCCGTTATATCCCGAGGCAGATACACGGCACTTGTAGAGTCTATTATAGTCAGCTACAGACTCAAGCACTCAGAGATCTTCTTCAACATACCCAGCTTATTCAGCGTCAGGACAAGACTCTCAAAGAGGTCTTGTTTAGCATCTCTCCATGCATCCACTAAGTCGTCATTGGCGTCATTCTTCACTAAATCTCTGAGCACAGCAAAAAGTCTCAAAGAAGAATGTAGAACCGGTAGTCCTGCATCTCCACCACCTAGTTCCTTCCATGTACTACTTAACGTTTCAATGGACACGGTCCAGTGTGAGCCATAAATCTCGGAAAGAGGTCGCAAAACCATCGATAGCGCTTTAAAGACCTCTGTTCTAATACCTGTCGAATCTGAGTTGGACTGTAACACCTGAACAAGGTTCTTGACAAAAAAAACCATCCGCTGTGTTGGAATTGTGTCTAGAATTTCCCTCATACTCTCGGCGAGGATGTTGAAAAGAACAATACTTCTCGGGCCTAAAACCGGTCAATAATGGGTTGATTGGTCAAAAAATAGGAATTTTACCTTCAGATGGGTTTCTACTAGGCTTGAAACCAGTGGCATCTGCAATCAACTCATTGCATAACCGTGTACCAGATGATGAAGCGGCCAATGCCGGCCCCCAAACAGCCAGCTCTGCAGCCGCGCGTATAGGATTATACTTTCGAACCTCGCGTGCGAGAGCTGTAAGCGCGTCTGATGAGTTAGTAGGATCTACCTCTGATTTGATTTTCGCGTATGCTTGGCCGATTCGATAGCTTTCGGGTGACGTGTTATCCAGTTCAGCGACTTTCTGGTCCCATAAAGCTAACAAATCTTCTGATATACTGCGACCGTTGTCAAGGTGAGTGTCCAAGTCGATCCATTGCCTTATCAGAGAACGACCTTCGCTGACAGTCTCCAGAATCTCATCCCTGTCTTCTCTGAGTCCGGGTCCAATCAACCCTATCGAGCCTTCAATGCTGGCATCATCATCCATCAATTGTAGAGCAAGAGGTAGGTGATAGAATAAGCCTTCGCGCTGCTTTGCGTGCAGAGATTTAAGCACATCTGCTGAGGAAAGAATCTTGACGACATATGTCGTTAGCCGGAATGCCGAGGATGCTCCATCAGAGTCTCTCAGTGTAGCATCGAGATCTGGCCGACCATTCATGGATGAATCGTTGTTCACGAGATAGACAGCTCCACCTAGTGGACTAGTGATTGATGTCGAATGTCTGATAGATACTCCCAAGAATTGCTCCGTAGCTTTTTCCCACAAACCACAGGATGGAAATATATCTGCCAGTAATGATTCAAGGTCTTGAGCCTCTGTATTCTGAATCAAGTCTTGAGCCATGCCAGACAACACATCGACCCTAAAGCAAGAAGTAAGTACAAATAGACACCGACAAATGGGGTTCAAGACTTACGACAATGATTGTGGACCAACTTCTTGCAGTTCCTGCGTCAATATTTCTCGAGTGGATGCTGATGTAACATCCGCCGACACAGTGGCTCSCMTGGKTTTCTCCAAATGCTCGGCCTTCTGACTAATTTCCTCGATCGGCGACTCTGTAAGGTAGAGCAGTCGTGACACAAGCCGAGAGCCTTCTTTTCCATTTCTGAGACGTTTGAGAGCTTCCGGCTTTTGTCCTTCCAGACCTGAAAGTCCAGAAAGCGTCGTAACAATAGTGTCGTCATCCGACGACAATCCTTGCACCAAAAGCACGACTATCTGGTCAATCATTGCATCGGTCACTGTTTTATTCTCAATCACTGAAAAGACAAACGGCCATTGTGAGGCAGTCCCCGTAATAGCCTTCTCAACGCTCGACGAAACAATGGAAGTAAAATGTGATGGATCTTGTACTTTTTGGAAATCGACCGTGGAAAGCAGTTTTTGAAGTGCCGATCCACTTGAATCTTGCATAGTTGCTTCCGTCATTGTTTGGAGGGAAGTATCAAACACAGATTCGAATCCATTCCAGTCACTGCACATAAGGATGACTGACATGATTCTGTCTGCAGACGGCGTTGGTAAAAGCTGGGGAATGGCATCCTTGAGGGAATTAACAACTTCCTCGGAGTCTTTGATGAATTCAGGAACATGACGAATAGCTTCTTCCACGACTGCAGCTGCACCGTAGGGCTTCCCATTTCGCACCTGGAGTAGGTTTAATGAGCCCTTCAACAAAAGCAAGCTCGTTTCCTCAAACAATCTAGAAGTTTTTAGGTCTTCTGGCGGCAAGTTATAAAGAATCGCTGCCTCGAGCTTAAAATACTGCGTGGCTTTGGTGCATACACCATCCTGAGAAGATCTGAAATCTTTCGACTGCTCTGGAAGAGATAGTTTCACTGCTTGTAATAGCTTTTGCGTTACATTCTCCCATGCCTTTGTCAATTCCTTCTCAAACCCATGGCTTGAAAGCCGCAGGAAAGCGACTGTGCATGTTGCAGAGGCGATGGATGGTGGTAATATCCATTGATCCTCACCGTCGCCATTGACATACGGATCGAAAATCTTCGTCAAGTATTCAGTGACTAACTCACTCCTTTCTGTCTCTGGGATAAGCGTTGACAGCCAGATGCCGATGTCGTAATAAGCAGCCCATCCTGTTTTGAGGTTGTGTCGAGGCTCATCTCTAGACGTTAGGCCAGTCAGTAAATCATTCATCAAGGCTTTTACTTGCGTGAGTCCAGTTTCAGATGGCTCATCGCCCGCTTTTGATCCATATCGGCTAATAATTTCTATTGGGACCGTTTGCAGTAACTCAACCAAGTTTGTCCAATATAGCTCCGAAGCACCCTGAGATCCTTTTTTGATATACTGATGTAACCTTTTACTGGAGTCGGTCTTTCCACTGAAATAAGTGGTCCATATTTGCGGTCGACTTTGCGATAGTTGCAGTAACGTCTCGGAGAACTCAGTGGCGGATCCCAGTTGAGTGGTTGGTAGGGCTTGTGATATTATGCTGTTGCTGATGATCCGCCAGTCCAAATCTTCAATGTCTTGTGCTAAGGAAGAACGAAGCAGATTGTAGACTGATCTTCGGACAAATGGATCCGCATGATGTGTGAAAGACCAAATATTCTTGCTGTTCAGAATTTTGTGGATTGTCGAACGGTCTTTGGCTATGTGCTCTGGCGAGGCGGTACCTAAAACATCGTCAGCGAAACATAATAATTTTGAAACGAAACCATACTCAAAATTCGATTGAATAACAGAATTGCAGTCGCTGAAACTCTTGCATACTTGGCCTCGGCATCGTCGGGCTTTACGATCCTCTCATCACTCAGTGTCAGAACGGTCTGATGGAGAATAACATCATCGACAAACTCCAAGATCGAAGTTTGAAAAATTTTCCACAGACCATTCCTCTTCTCATCTGTCGTGAATACTTGAGAGATCGATTCCACCACTGAACGCGAGACAAGTCTGTCGTTGTCGTACAGTCCTGCTAACCAAGCACCAACTACCTTGGGAAGATGACGAGCCACTCGTTTTCCGGCAAGTGAAGAAATTAATCCCTGAATTGTATGGGCAAGTTGCCTCACTCTGCGAGCATTCTCTATTGAGTTGCGTGGATATACTTTGGTCTGTAATTTGTTACTATCGTGTCTAACATAAAACCCGAAAACAGGTGACAAGATCATACCCAAGCCTCCAAAAATCCCTCCTCAAGGTCATCAGTACGGTTTCCAAGACTCAGGACCGTCTCTTTAATATCTTCCAGCGCTTTCGTCTTGGTAATATCATCCTTTTTGGTCAAGTTCTTGAACGCCACCACCAGGTTCGGATCTGAGATGCGGGACAGATCCGGAGGCTCCGCAACATATGACAGTGACGAAGGCGCAGTTGTTTGTGGTGAAGCATTTGAAAAGCCTCCAAAGGTATTGGAAAACCCTCCAAGTCCGCCAGTAGCGGCTCSGCTACTAGAAGCCTGCGATTTGAATTTCTTGCTCATCGTGCGGGGTCCTAGGACGCAACGATGCCAGACTGGTACTCTGTCCGCATGCACAAATTTTGCTCAAATACACGGGAAGCCCCAGCTTCAAGTATCAAATATTATTCCCTTTCTTTCAGTATGAAACTGAAGAGGATATCTCAGAATATAAAAAAAATGATAATGAAATCCATCTTGTCTAAGGCGGGCTCCCGCTTGGGGAAGGCTTTGACGTCACGTGCCTAGGCGCCTACCTACGCGCTGAGCTAGTCCCAAATAGGCTAGATTAGTCACGGCCCTATCAACTTATTCTTATCCCAACGTCACTTCTCAATCTCAGATTTTCTTCTCAACATCTATCTCATCACAAGTTCAGCGTCAGGCCTCGCTCTCAGGTCTGAGAAATAGCTCAGACTATTTTTTTTTGAGCTGTGTATATCGATTGTCGCGCACAATAAGAGATACTTTTCGCTCAATATCTCCTGCATCGTGCTAAGGAATCTCGGGGGGCACCTTCAACTATCGTCTTCTTGACGCCAGGATGAGGTTCAAGATAGAGTTAGCTCTACCAGTCTTTAGACAATAATCAACTTTTACTGATCAGAATTTCTATCTCCAGTGAGCTTGAAGTGCTCTTCCCGTATCCCAAGATCTATCCCGAACAATGGTTTGTCTTAAGCATTCCCCTAAGAAAGTAAATGTTCTGACATCTTATCAGGCAGTATATGTGTGACCTGAAAAAGGCACTAGATGCCGGCGGACACTGTGTGCTTGAGATGCCTTCAGGCACTGGTAAGAACATGGTCCCACTATCGACATACGCAGACAATTGATATTTGGACAAGGAAAAACTGTGACCTTGTTATCCCTTATCGTCGCCTATCAACAACATCATGGTGACTCCAGAAAACTAATATATTGCTCTCGAACCATGAGTGAGATTGGTATTGCGCCCGCTTTCCGAGTGTACAACTCCAAAAACTGACATGGACAAGACAAGGCTCTTCATGAATTAAAAGCTCTAATGAAATACCGGGCGTCACAACTAGGCCAGACAGAAGACTTTCGTGGACTTGGGCTTTCTAGTCGAAAGAACTTGTGTCTGCACCCATCCGTCAAACGCGAGAAGAGTGGGACGGTCGTCGATGCTCGCTGCAGAAGTCTTACCGCGTCTTTCGTTGCGCAAAAGAAAGAACGGGGCGAGGAGGTTGAGACTTGCACGTATCATGATGTGGGTTTCAGTCATATGTCAACCTTTGCAACGAGAGACTGACTCAGAATTGAAGAATCTGGATCTTTTAGAGCCGCATAATTTAATTGAGCCGGGTGTATTCACATTTGGCGACCTCTTGAAATATTGTCAAGAAAAAGTTACTTGTCCATATTTCACAGTGAGACGAATGGCATGTCAATTCCAAACCCCTTCTGAAATTGCATTACCACTAACGCTTTATAATCAGTTACCATACTGCAACGTCATAATCTACAGCTATCATTACCTTCTAGATCCCAAGATCGCAGAACGAGTATCAAGGGAGCTTTCGAAAGACTGCATTGTTGTTTTTGACGAGGTGCGCTTCTATCAAAACCTCCTGAATGTTTGTGGATTGTTTGTTGACAATCTCCCAGGCTCACAATATTGATAACGTAGCCATTGAATCTCTCAGGTAGAACACATTAATTGCATACCCTGCTCTGACATTATGCTAACATATCTTCTAGTATTGACTTGACCGAAGATTCGTTACGAAAAGCATCGAGAGGAGCCAAAAATCTTGAGAGGAAGATTGAAGAAATGAAGTCTTCAGATGCCGAGAAATTACAGTCAGAATACACGAAACTTGTCGAAGGCCTAAAGGCCACCGAAGAAGCGCGAGACGAGGATTTAATCATGTCAAATCCTGTATTGCCACAAGATCTTCTGAGCGGTATGCTTCCTACTTCTAGTGTCATCCACCATATATCATATACTAATTTCGATTGAAGAGGCCGTCCCTGGAAACATTCGTCGTGCCGAGCACTTTATAGCATTTCTACAAAGATTCATTCAATATTTGATGACACGAATGAAAGTCACTCACACCATCAGTGAGACAACACCAAGCTTTTTACAACACCTGCGCGAGCTGGTGTTCATCGAGGCAAAGCCCCTGAAATTCTGCTCTGAAAGACTTACTTCTCTTGTCCGTACCCTTGAGCTTATGAACATCGAAGACTATCAACCTCTTCAGGAAGTGGCCATGTTTGCGACACTTGTCAGCACGTACGACCGCGGATTTTTACTAATCCTAGAACCATTCGAGTCCGAAGCAGCCACAGTCCCTAACCCTGTGCTACATCTTGCGTGTCTAGATGCTGCGATTGCTTTCCAGCCAATCAAAGAACGTTTCTCGTCCATAGTCGTGACATCAGGTAGGCACCTGTACCAGCTGCTTGTGTAGCCCTACTAATCGTCACCAGGTACCCTTACGCCTCTCGACATGTTCCCCAAGATGCTCAACTTTACCCCAGTGCTGCAAGAGTCTTATACTATGACTCTTGCCCGACGATCCTTCCTTCCAATGATCGTCACTAGAGGATCCGATCAATCACAGATCTCTTCCTCTTTTCAAACGAGAAACGATCCAAGTAATCTGCGCAATTTCGGCTCATTGTTGCTGGATTTTGCTAAAATTGTACCTGACGGTATTGTGGTCTTTTTCCCGTCCTACTTGTACATGGAGTCCACATTGCATGTCTGGTCCGGCATGGGTATATTGGACATGATTTGGAATTATAAGCTCATCTTGGTCGAGACGCCGGATGCCCAAGAGTCATCGCTAGCTCTTGAGACGTATCGGACTGCCTGCTGCAATGGCCGTGGAGCGTACGTATCTCCTTACATGCTGAAAAGTCAAGATCAAGACTAACGATTGCAACAGTATTTTGATGTCTGTCGCACGGTATGTTATATAAAATTTTCCAACATAGGCAATTGACCACCTTACTAAGTTCGAGTAGAGGCAAGGTGGCAGAAGGAGTTGATTTCGATCATCAATATGGACGCGCAGTTATCTGCATAGGTGTTCCTTTCCAGTACACAGAGTCACGTATCCTGAGGGCACGACTCGAATTCCTTCGAGAAAACTACGGCATTCGAGAGAACGATTTCCTTTCTTTCGATGGTGAGTCAACCCTTATTCAAGCACTCATCGCACAATAATATCTGACCATCAATCTACTATATAGCCATGAGACACGCCTCCCAATGCCTAGGACGTGTCATCCGCGGCAAAGACGACTACGGAATCATGGTCCTAGCCGACAAACGCTTCGCTCGCAAACGATCCCAACTCCCCAAATGGATCAATCAAACCATCCTCGAAAGCGAAGTCAACCTAAGTACTGATATGGCTGTCGCCACTGCCAAAAATTTTTTGCGAACAATGGCGCAACCATTCAAGGCTAAGGATCACGAGGGTATCTCCAGCTGGACGCCAGCACAATTAGAGGAACAGATTACGAAACGGAAGATTGAAGAAGAGCGGATTGAGAGAGGGGAAGAACTTGTTGCTGCGCCACAGAGGAATGGCGGAAATGGCGTCGTTGGTGGACAGGCTGATAAGGATGAGTTTGATGATGATATTGACGATGAACTAATGATGCTGGATGCTTAAAGCACGTAATATGGGTTCGCATGCTTCGTTTAAACTTTAAAGTGTGTACAATAGTGCGCATATGGTTCGTTGATCATTCGGGATGGCGTATATGTAGCATGTGGCAGTTGATTAGAAATTGGTACAAAAATCTAGGTATCAAAAAGTTGATTAGACTCGTGGAATGAAATCATGACTTATATGAACCGGGATATCTATATATTTTCCTACGACAAAGTCTCGAGGATTTTATTATGAACAGTCGCATTTGTGGGTCTACCAAATCTACTATCTCTTCTGTGCAAATTGACAAACACTGAAACTTTTTTCTACGAGAATGCAAGATAGACAGACATCATCCAGTCATAATCAAAAGAGAAGGCTTCCAAACTCCGGAACATATAAAGAACGATGATGGATGCTGATATACAACAAAAAGAAACAATGTAACAGGCTTAAGCCACAGGAGCCAAGATATCGAACGCGCCAGTACCGACATTACCAAGGCGCCCGACAACGATACGACTACTAGGACTCTTCAAATCGTCGAAGTCACGCTCCAGAACAGCGTCTCGCATGAAGCCAATACTAGTCTCGAAAGAACTCTTTGAAAAGGGTGAATTGCTTTCCCGGATGAGACCGTTACGGCTGTAGGACTTGAAGCCACCGCTGTGCGTCATCACGTCGCCAATCAAATTCAGATGGCGGTTGTCGACGGTGATGCTGTGACCAGTGAAAACGTCTGACATTTCGCGAATGATGGTGGAGCGCGCTGCTTCGACACCGTAGTAGATGAGCGTGTCGTGAATCGAATTTGTGCGGATGGTATGCGGGTTGATGTATTCCTGGTAATCGCGCATGGCCATGAGGTTGACGCCTTGAATGTCAATCTTGGCGGGCTCCTTCTTCTCTGGATCGGCCGGCGTGTAAAGGCATGCACCGATATCCTGGACGGCTTGGATGACAGCACGACGAGCAGAGTCTTCGGCAAGAGGAAGAACCAGGAGCTTAGGTGTACTGATATCGTAGTGCAAACGAATGAAGCATGAGTTACCTTCCAGAGCGTTGAATTTGAAGGAGGCAATTTGGGGGTATTTGCCCAATATCTCCTTCGTACGCTCTGCTGCATCAGTACGATCGAGTTTAGCTTCTTCTGTCATTTCTTCCTCGTCAGATGAGTCAGAAGATTCAGATGAATCGTCGGTTGTTTGTCCCTGTTTATTTTCATTGTCCTCGTCGTCATCTTCATTGTCGGATTCGTCTTGTTCTTTTCTGATCATATCCTCGTCCTCGTCTGGCGCTTCGTAGCTGACCTGGTTATCACGGTTTGCTTTGCTTGATGCACGCTTTGCGTCTTCTTCATCGTCCTCATTATCCTCGTCGTCGTCGTCGTCATTGCCCGCACCCCCTGCCTGTGTTTCTCGAACGGCACCTTCAAAACGCTCGGTTGTACCGATAGAGACACCAATTTCAGGCTGAGCTGCTGAAAATGCCGAGAGATTTTGCTCCGCTTGACGCCTGTCGACCTCGGTTCCGATCTTTTTCATGAAAATAGGAAGGAAATCATCCTGAAGTGCTCTTACAAGATCACGCTTCTTGATAGCGTACTCTTCCTCGTATTCCTTAGCGTCGAAGAACTTGATATTAATATCATAGATCTTGAATTTCTTCCCTTTGATATCAGTGATACTCTCTCTCACCTGCAGAGTATCAATAACCTCTGCTATACTGAGTCTGCTGATTCCCTTCGCAAAGGACTGTCCCTTCTCCTCACTCAATTCTTCAATGACTTCTACAGTCATTGTGGGAGTCATCGGCTTCTTACTAGCTGTCATCACAATTTCTCGAAGTCGAGGAACACCAAGTGTCACGTTTTTGGCACTGTGACCTGCCAAATGGAACCTGATATAGGATTAGTATAAGTGAATACAGACACACGAGTATATACTTACGTGTTAAGTGTCATTTGAGTGGTTTGCGATCCAATAGACTGGCCAGCAACAATACCGACTGCATCACCAGGATCGATAACACTGTTCAAGTACTTCATGTGCATAACACTTTCAAACGCTTTCTTGCTGAGTGAGCCAGCAATGCCTGCTTTTTTGTCCTTGAGAAGTTTGTCCGGGTTGCTGTCCTCGTACTGCATATCATAATTAGTTCACTCTCTTAGCTATGCAGAGATGATAAGATCTTACCTTCTTCAAAGCCTGGGAGAAAGCCTCGGAAACACTTCCAAAATGTCCACCAGGCTGGAATCTGGACAGAGCCGGGTCTTTTGCATCTATCCTGCCAGTCCTCTTGACTTGCTTCATAGCGTCCTTGTGCCAGTCTGTGACTTCCGGCTTTTCGAGCATGCGGAAGTCCGAGCCCATGTTCAGTTGTGCCATTGTCGAGACGTAGTTTTGCGCCAAGAAGCTGAAATTCTGTAAGTGAACCTGCTTTCCGACGTCCAGACCGTCTTCACCATAGATGAATTGGATCACGGCTCCTCCATTGGCGGTATCTCGCACAGAAGAATCGTACTCAACCTTCACGGCTTCCATACCCTTGATCATACAACGCTGCAAGTACCCTGACTTCGCGGTCTTGACGGCAGTATCAATAAGACCCTCACGACCAGCCATGGTGTGGAAAAAGTACTCTTGGGGTTTGATACCAGTCAAGAAACGACCACATACATACCCACCAGCTTGGGGGTGGGTCTCAAAGGCTCGATAAGATGGTAGCGTTTTTCCGCTGACCATGACCGGAACACGACGTCCTTCCAAAACTTGCTGTCCGAGATTGCATGAAATCAAATTGGCGTTGACGCTCGAACCTTTGGCACCAGTCGTAGTCATCAGCTGCATCTGATTCCAGGGGAATTGTTTGATAAGACCGTGTGGAAGACATCCAGCTGTGATTTCCGAGGTAAGCTGGCTCGTTTGAGAGTTGTAAACACTATCCAAGCCCGACTGCTTCTGATCATCACGCAAGACGTCTTCAAGACGACGCTTCAGTTCGGCATCCTGGTCAGCAACCGGGTTCTGGTCAAGTGTGACGTATTTCAACGAAACGCTTTTACCAAGTTCACTGGCTTTCTTGAGAATCTCAACACGTTTCTGATCTCCTTCCGGCGTTAGTCGAAGATCCTCGATACCGCAACTGAAGGCTCGCATATTCAAGTAGCGGGTTAAAAGTCGTCCGAGAATACTCAACAAGCTACCTGCAACCGTGTTGCCGTAGATTTCATGAATAGCGTCGATAAAACCGCCACCTGAGGCACCAATCTGCTTCTTATCAAGAACACCACAAAGAAGCTCGCCATCCTTGAAGATGACTTTATCTTCTTCATTTCCTTTGCCCCATCTATCTCCGGGAGTAGATGACTTTCCTTGGAGGTTGAGACCTCTTCTGTTGGGAGGCATAATATTCTTCAAAACTGTTGAGATGACTTGCTTTCCAGTCCAAAGACGACGAGGGCGAATAAAGGCAGGTTCCATGAGCTGAATTCGATCGGTGACAGTGTTGGCATTTTCCGGTCGTAAACAACTATACAAAAGTTGGTGATATTCCTCCTCGTCAAAAAACGTGTCTCGACTCGTCAAGAAGGTGGATACTGTAATATGATCTTGAATCAAACCTCGAAGAGGCTTTCCATCGGTCGAAGAAATGTATTGACGGTCAGCATCTGCGATCATCAAGAGCTCAGATCGAGCTAGTGTGTTTTGCGGGAAGTGCATGTTCATCTCGTCCCCATCGTAATCGGCATTGTACGAATTTGTGTTTGGGTATGGTAACCGGAGAACTCTCTCGTTTGGCAAAACTCGCGCACGATGTCCCATCATGGAAGGTTTGTGAAGGGTAGGTTGACGATTCATCACGACATAGTCGCCAGTAGTCAAATGTCGGTAGACCTTTTTGTTGCGATTACCCTTCATCTTTGCGTGCGACGGAGCAAGTAACTGATTAGCAAGTGCAGTACGCTCTTCAAGATTCTTGAACTTGAGGTTCACGACCTGACCGGACTCGTTCTCTATCGCCGAAGCTCCAGGGTACTTGTCTGGTCCGTTAATGACAGCCTCTCTCAATTCATGAAAATTGAAGGACGTGACGGGTTCAGGGAAAGTCAGCTTCTTAGCAAAAACCATGGGAACACCGACTTCGTGGGTCTCAAGACTGGGATCAGGAGAAATGACACTTCGGGCAGCGTAATTGACACGCTTTCCCATCATGTTCTTTCTGAAAAGACCTTCTTTCTTTTCCAATAGCTGTTTGATACCGTTGGCCGCACGCGCCGCAGCCATTCCGCCAGGGCCACGATCACTATCAATCAGGGAATTGACTTGCTCCTGAAGAGTAACGATCGCCTGAAGCAGATCACGATATTCTCGCATCCTAGCACCATCGGTTTCCGCAGTTTGCCGTGAGTGGCTGATCATGTTTATCAAATCGCACGTCTTCAAAATTTGGGTGAACGGTGTGTTTTGCTGAGCCTCCATGATTTGACCTCCTTGCTGTGCAGGCGGACGAAAACGGTTAGGTGGAACAAGAATGTTTCTCACAAACATCATGTCTGGGTTAATCTTGAAGCCAAGTCGTGAGCTATAAACCAAGTTCAAAATCTCCCGCTCTTTTTCAAACAGCAAGCACATAGCGGCATGGACTTCGGGTGCTGAAACAAACTGCTGTCCGCCTATTTTTTCACCAGCTAGTGAGCCTTGGTCAATCGCCGCGTTTGCTCGGACGACTTCCTCTTCGGCTCCGTGAAGTTCGGTAACATCCCCAACAGTGGTGCCATTCTGTTTCTCTTGCTCTTTGTATTTATTGAGAAGTTTCTTATCCTCTTGAAGGACAATAACAGGATTGGGAGCTGTCATTCCGGCCATTTGATTTGCGACGAGGGCCTTGGGAGTCGAGGCTTTGCGAAAGATCTTGGCGTAGCGGTCTTTTCGGTAACCTGGCGAAACACTAATACCAATGATCAGAAAACAAGAAAGTTGGCAAGGAGGGAGAGGATCCTTACTAATGACAATTACTGCAAGATTTCTGGGGATTCTTGGCAACCTCCCTGAAGAATTCCTTTATCAATTCCCTTCGTTGCTCAGCCGCAACTGGATTCTTTGCTCCTCCAAAAAAAGCGTCATTGTCACCTTGCTTCTGGGCCTCGCGAATGCACCTCTTGACGAACTTGTTTCGTAGCTCCATTTTTGTCTGAGGATCAATGTTCCCTTTCTCGTCCGCGTCAACAGCGACATCCTGTGGATCCTCGCCTATCAAATCAATCTCGGCTGTCTGGTCGACCAAGCCATATTGAAGAAGTCGTAATTTGCAGATGTAGGTATGAATCTCAATCCGAGAAATTCGGAAGCGGTGGCAGTAATCGCACTTTGCTCGAAGTAAGCGATACACCTGATCGAAGAAGGTCACATTCCAAACGGGGACGGGAAGCTCTATGTGACCAGGATGACCTGGGCACGACCAAGAACTCGCACGGCAAGTAGTGCAGCTAGAGACAAATCGATCAGTATTGTTTTGTTTTGCATGCATTTTCGCATTGGGTGAGAGATAGTAAGTATAAAGTGATAATAGCACTCACATATGGTCTCCCCAAGCTCCCAAAGCCGGATCGTAAAGAGAATGAGGGATAGGGTTGTGAAGAGAGTCCAAAGACGGTGTATTGAAGATGCGCTTGACCGATATTTTTTTTATATCTTCGGATGTGTAAACGGAAAAGTCGACTGACGCAAGTTCACTTGCGACAGGACGGGCGAAGGAAGACATTGTTAATGCGCTCTAATAGAGCCCAATAACCATGCTTCGAGCAACAGGAAAAGTGCTGTGAAGACTTTACAATTTTTCTGCTGATGCTTCGAGGCTTGCGGGAAAACGGCGAAGCTAAGAGGAACTTTTTTGGGGAAAATTTATTGCTTCCACTCACCGCATTTCGAGTCAGCCAATGGGAGACTGGCTAACTAGCGGCGCAGATTTAGCCGCAGAACATTGTTTGGCACGTCACTTCTTTACCCAACGTCAACTTAACCACGATATCTTTCTATTAGCGATACTCCAAGTCGAGGCTTCCTCTTTGCTACTTTGTAGTCGACTGTCGGGTGAGTAGATCTACTCCATCATGGCCGATGTGTCGCTGAAGAGGCCTCACCCGGAGGATGAAGAACTGAACGCACAGAAGAGAACGCGATCCAACAATGGCTCTCCGATGCCTGGCAACACTGGAGCCGCGCCAAAGAGCAAAGTTGATATCGAGCGCATGGTCGCGGAGGCCAGAGCCAAAGCTGAGGAGGTCAGAGCCAGACTGAATATGGCGCGTGGTGGTGCAGCATCAGCATCAGCATCACCTAGCCCAGCACCTCCTGCAACAAGTACCGGATCAGCCATGTCTCGTATCGAACAGATGAGAGCAAGGGTGGCTGCAGCTACAGGGAAAGTCGGTTCTACCCCGACACAGAGACCGACCCCGACTCCAGCGCCTCCCGCGTCCGTCGAACAACCCGCAAATCGCTTTGACGATGATTTGTCCAAGGCACGAGGCGGCTTGGGAGTCGGTCTTCATCCCGCACTTCTGGCCGATACAGCCCAAGACCAGCGACTTTCTAAAGGCCGTGGTGCCGCCCAACCTAAGTTTGCAACGACCATGGCAAATCGCCGCTCAGCAACTCCAGTCTCAGGAAAGAAGCTAGATCTGTCCGGGCCTTCCTTGGACGAGATAAGACAAAATCCTTATTATGATGACAGTCTTCATGCTACGTCAAAGCCTCGTCTATCCAAGCAACTTGTGTTCAATCAAAAGGGGAAATACATTGCACAGGCCGCGGCTTTACGGCGTCAGGCGCAAATGGAGGAAATGAAAAAGCGAATCGCAAGCATGGCCCGCCAGGCCGGTGTAGATGAAGAATTAAGCCTTGAAAAAGCCTTTGAGGTTCCTGCGCCTCCAGCTCTAGAGTGGTGGGACGAAGGCTTAGTCAATGGGGATAGCTACGCGGCAGTTGATGATCCTAAGAATATCAAAGTCGACACCGACGATTCACTTGTCACTATTTACATTCAACATCCTGTCCTGTTGGATCCGCCTCAAGAAAAGTTGGTCCCGCAACAGAAGCCTATGTATCTGACGTCAAAGGAACAAGCGAAATTGCGACGACAGCGCCGTATGGCAGATTTAAAGGAACAGCAAGCGAAGATCAGACTGGGTCTCGAACCCGCACCACCACCAAAAGTCAAGAAGTCCAACCTGATGCGAGTACTCGGAGAAGAAGCCGTGAAGGATCCGACAGCTGTAGAGGCCCGCGTCAACCGCGAAATCGCAGAGCGTCGCGAGAAACATGAAGTAGCCAACGAGGAACGCAAACTCACAAAGGAGCAGAGAAAAGAGAAACTCGCTCTTCAGCAGGAAAAGGACGCCGAGAAAGGTATACACGTATTGGTATTCAAAATCGACTGCCTTGCGAATGGACGTCACCGGTTCAAAATCAGCAAAAACGCTGAGCAAATGGCACTCACAGGCGTGTGCGTGATGCATCCAAAACTCAACCTGGTTATCGTGGAGGGCGGCTCCCACTCGATAAACCAATACAAAAAGCTAATGCTCAACCGCATCGACTGGACAGAGAACTCCGGTCCCGGTCCGCAACGCGAAGGGGCAAACGAAAATCGCGAGTCATCGACATCATGGCTCAATCCCGAGGACGAAAAGGGTGAACTTCGCGACCTAGGCTCTAATACCTGCACACTCCTGTGGGAAGGACAGCAGAAATCGAGAGCTTTTAGGAAGTGGTTGGGCGCTCGGGTTTGTGAGACTGATGGTGCCGCGAAGGAGACTCTGGCGCGGGCTAAGATGGAGAATTTCTGGGTGTTAGCGAAGACTTATAAACCTGCAGCGTTTTAATTTAATACGTGTTCTTTGAAGTTAGCGCCTGCATTGGGTTGCTTGCCGCAACTCAACTTCTACGTGTATATTATATTTGTCACTCAAACGAAAGATCTTATAATGGCATACAATTTTGCCTAAAAAGCTTGGAACTACGACACAATAGTATTTAAAAAAAGGAAAGCAGAAGATCATATCTTCCTAGCTCAACATAAACTCCTACCCCAATGCTTTTACCAAATCATGCCAAAGGTATAAACAGAGCAATCAGAAACTTTTCTATCTTGGTGGGTTGCCAACATTCCCACCACCACTTAACTGCCGTAAGATATCCTGTACTTGATTGAACGTTGCTTGATTGTTTGCAGCCGGCTGATTTTGAGGAGGCCCGGCAGGCTGCTGTTGCTGTTGCTGTTGCTGTTGTAGTTGTTGTTGCAGCGCAGCGAAGAATGCCGGGTTGATATGTGCTCCAGCCGGTACGTTTTGGTAGGGGTTTGGCTGGTATGTGTTTTGCTGATAATGATTCTGCTGATATGGCATCTGGAACGGGAATTGCGGCATTCCTGCTGTTTGTGCTTGTCCAAATTGTGGAAATTGAGGCTGTTGTTGAGACTGTTGGTGATGTTGTTGCGGGAAAGACGGGTATTGAGCGTATTGTTGAGCTGGGATAGCGGCCGAAGGTGCATTATAATTTTGGTATTGGGATTGAGCAGGATTCTCACGCGAATAGTCTGATCGATGACTATTATCCTGAGAAAGATTATTGTGGTAATTGCCTCTTCCGCGTCTGTCGTTGCCTCGACCACGTCCGGAGCCTCTGTCGAAGCCTCCTCGTCCTCGTCCTCTGCCGCGGAAATTGCCTCGGTTGTTCTGGAAGGATACCGATGCCTCCGTATGGGCTTCGGGGTGATTCATCATCTCATGGTAATTTTTGGGACGGGCCAGAGGAGTATAACCATCCTCAGCTGCTCTGTCTCCTCCATCATCATCATAATTCAGTTCACCACGACCAAGCGGCGAAGGTCCTGGAGCATTTTTCGGCTTCCCACCATCACCCCGATTGTCCTTCTTCTCCTTCTTCTTTTGCTTCAGTCTTCGTTTGTATTCAGCTTCTGCTTCGTCGTCAGAGAACTCGATCTCGTCTTCGGCAACTTCTTCGTCGTGAAAGTTGGAGGCATCGCTACCCTTGAGTCCCTTGAGTGGCTGTGTAAAGACGAATTCAGAGTGGCTTTCCACGTAAAAGATGTGCTTTCCTTTTTCAAGGCCTAAGTCCTGAATCTTCGCCGGGTCTTGATACCGGACTGTGTAAAGAGGTTCCTCCACCCTTCCTAGTGTATCCGCCACCACACCGATAACAGTTCTATCCTCGAGACATAAGAGTGAATTGCTTTCAAGGACTTGATAATCTCCAGACACGGTGGCTTTGATGAGAATAAGATTCTCAACCATGCTTTCGAGGTAGCCGAGCGGGACAATCTTCATATCTTCAGTGACTTTGATGTCAGGAATTGGAGGCGCGTCCTCAATTTGTTCATTTGCCGTTCGCAAATGAGACCCTCCACCTGCCTTATTGTCACCTTCATCGTCCGAGCCGCCTTCTGCCTGCATAAGTATCCGGGCCGTTTCCTCTGCCGATAAGATGGGATAATCCTCTTCGTCTTCGTCGCTATCATCGCTATCGGAGGAGTCTGTAGAGCTGTCGGAAGAAGATTCGTACGGTGAGGAATCAACCTCCCATTCAGGATGTTCTTCTTCGGTAGTCATGAGCTGGTCCGCTGCTGTTTGGTCGGTCTCCATAGCGTCTGCTAGTGCGCCTTCAACCGTTTGCGCGCTGGCAGCTTGCTGAGCAAGGTCGTTGACAGAATTCCCGGCATCACCGTTGGCTTGATGATTATCCGTATTTGGTCCCTCCGTGGGGATTGCGAGCTTGTCACCTTCATTCTTGACTGATAAACCAGGAATAACTGGCGCCAAAGTGAGAGCGTCAGGCTCATTCATATAGACATTCGATGTCGTAGTGGTATTTTCTGCAGGGTAAACAGGCGTCTGGCCAGTCAATGGAGTATTGTAAAAATCGCTGCTGGCTCCGAGCGGTGTTGTCGAGACAGGAATTGAAGTTTCTGGCTGCTCGGACTTGGGTTGCTGATGCCCTTCTCCCAGATGCATCTGAAGATCAGATTGTTCCTCCATTCTCTCAGTATTGAGATGAGAAACAGATTATTCAATCACGACCAGAGAAAATATCTAGGAATGAAAAAGAGTTGAGGAAAGAGTGGCGGAGACTTTTTTTCTTAACAGCATAGCTGCCTGATTGGCCGGGCTTATCGATAAGGACCGCGGATTTCCGTTGTGACGTCTCGCCCAAATTCATGAAGACAACGACATTGTTCAATTCTGTAGGATCAATCTATAGATCAATTGATCAAGATCACAATGTCGTCCTCGGAAGATGAACATTCTGACGACTCGCACAGCTCGCACAGCGATTCTGGACGGAAGAGGTGTGCCGTTCTCCATCAATCAAGCATCCAGAGACTAACTGAGGATACGTGTAAAGACCGCCCTCACCATTCTACCTCCCACTAAACGTCGCATTTTATGCCTTTCTCACTTCCAACGCAGTTGCAGCTGCCTATGCGCCTATACAAGACTGCGACGAGATCTTCAATTATTGGGAGCCGGCGCACTATCTGGACCATGGCTACGGACTGCAGACATGGGAATACTCGCCCGATTATTCCATCCGAAGCTGGCTATACGTCAGTCTCCATGCTGCTGTGGGAATGATAACGAGAATCTGGAGCTCGAACAAGAAGACTCAGTTCTATGCTATCCGAGCCGTCCTCGCCTTCGTTTGCGCTGCGTGCGAAACCCGGCTCTATTCCGCGATATCCAGAACACTTAATAAGAGAATTGGTCTACTTTTTCTGATCATCATTGCTTTCAGCCCCGGTTTCTTCCACGCGTCGACGGCTTTCTTACCCTCTTCATTCACTATGTATACGTCTATGCTAGGATTGACAGCTTTTTTGGACCGAAGAGGCAGGAACAAGATCGCCGAGGGCATTATGTGGTTTGGCACGGGTGCCATCGTTGGCTGGCCATTTTCCGGTGCCTTGATTCTTCCTCTGCTTGCCGAGGAGATTCTCACTTCCATCTTTTCTGGCCACTGGGGCAATACGCTCGGGCAGATTGTCAATGGAGGCATGAGGTGCATTGTTATCCTTGTATGGCTCTAAGCGATCTTTGTGACGAAGTGCTAACAATTGTAGGGCTTGGAAATCGGAGTCGATTCTCTTTTCTTTCAAAGGTTTACATTTGTTCCGTGGAATATTGTCGCGTACAATGTGTTTGGAGGCGAGGGAAGAGGACCGAACATCTTTGGCACTGAGCCATGGACCTTTTATATTCAAAATTTACTCTTGAATTTCAATGTTTGGTTCATTTTGGCTGCTTCAATCGCGCCACTGCTCATCCTGCAGGCCTTGTTCGGAGGTCGGACATCTTCCAGTCACACACTCTTGAGATCTCTCGCCTTCGTGTCTCCTTTCTACCTCTGGCAGGCAATCTTCACCGTACAACCGCACAAGGAAGAACGATTCATGTATCCAGCATATCCCTTCCTTGCCCTCAATGCTGCACTTGCGCTACACTTGATATTAGCATACGTCGGGACAAACAAGCCTGGAACTTTGATGGGTCTCATCCCAGGCAAAGTTAAATTCATTGCCGTCGCAGCGTTTATGTTACTGTCTATCAACGCCGGACTTTTGAGATCTGTCGGTATGGTCACCGCCTACGGCGCACCCTTGAAAGTATACGATGCGCTAGACGCATCCGGTGTGGCACAAGAGGGTAGCGTTCTCTGCTTAGGCAAAGAATGGTACCGATTTCCTTCTTCTTTCTTCCTGCCGCAATCCATGAGAGCGAAGTTTGTAAAGAGTGAATTCGCGGGCTTGTTACCTGGAGAGTTTCCTGAGGGGAACAGCATACAGGCTCTGTTAGCCGGTACATCTGCGATTCCTACAGGTATGAATGATCGAAATGAGGAGGATCTATCCAAATACGTGAGTCATTCTACAGATTGTATTTATAGGTTGATAACTAATTCGAAACAGGTTGATATCTCCCAATGTACATTTTTGGTCGATTCCCACTTTCCCAGTCAACCACCGACAGACCTGGAGCCGGAATACATCCACGACCAAAAGGACTGGGAGGTTCTGGCTTGCCATCAATTCCTAGATGCATCAGAGACTCCTACCTTGGGTCGAGTGCTGTGGATACCGAATCTACCGTTTGTTCCTAGCCGCTTTAGACGGCAGTGGGGAGATTATTGTCTATTGCGACGAAAGAATTTGTCTTGAGCATTCTAGGATCAGATTATCAGGTATCCTTAGTTTTTATGATGTATCCATGAAAAAGCGGATCGCGGCAGATTCAAGCATAGCCCGCTGTATGTATGTATGTTTGTATGTTTATATTTATCTTGTAACTATCTTTGATATAACAGAGCACTCAAACTAATATTCATGATCTGATCCGCCTTCAGTGTAGAAAGATAATCCTTCGAGGCGTGCACCGCTTTTTGGTACTCTACTTTCAGATATCCATAGAAGAATACAAGAAACCAATTAAAGTAAAGAAGACATAATCCCATCAATAACTCTTTTTTCATATCTCCCACGGTTTATACAGTGACCCAGCACAAAGCATCGCTCTCATCGTACATACAAGGATTTAAAGATGGCCGACAAAATCATTTCCTAATCCGGTAAAAAGATCCCCCGCCATTGCTTTTTCTTGGATTACCTACCCCAGTCAACTTACCCTTTGGTATTTACCTGCATCCTATCTAGCGGGTTATGATAAGCTCTCAGGCTAACTCGTTAAGCTCATTTTTATATCGACAACCCCTCCTAGTGGGAGAATTGATAACGGTTCATGCAGCCGTTTTGGGCAGGTCTTATCTATGGAAATTGAATCATGACCAGCGCTGGAGGGAGATATCGTCGGTGCATGCTTTCTATATTCGTACTTTACTATGTTCCTATGTTCTATATGTGTGTATTACTTAGTCGATGTATTCCTGTTGGATAATTAAGGTCTGAGCTACTCGTCATCGTCATCGTCCTGGGAACTACATACGGTGTAACATTTGGACAGCAGATAGCAACAGACACCGCCAGAATGTCGTCCACATACATCTACCAGATCCAACAATTCCTTCTCGAAGACAGAGCTCAAATCCATGATGCCGTCTTTGCCACTACGATAATCGCGTCGTTGACATGGGTATTGTACATAGCCCTCCAAGCCCTAAAATCTCGATATCAAAAGACCGAAACAACGAGACCATCGACGCCGGACGTTGAGAAGAATAAGCGCAAATATGGCGGTACATACTTCACGCCCTTTAAATATATGACAAACACTGACAAGGATAGAATGGACGCCATCGTCGTTCAAGAGACCAGAGCCAAAACCATATGAGGGTTGGGATGTTGAAACGACGAAACCGTTGTTATATAGGCCTTTTCGATATGGACCGTATGTAGCTCTATTCATCTGTCTCGAATATTGTCTGAGAAAGGGGATGTCATAGGAAGTACTTTGTGACCATGGGATTACGAAGTATGAAATGGGATGAATGGATTGGTATGTAACATCTCCTCAATCATGAGACTGCCTAAATTCTGACGGATCCCAGAATTGGATAACCACTACCCTCGATACCACGCCGATAAAGCGCGTCGCATCAAAGAACGCGCCTCGAAATGCTGTCATACCGCGCCTGAGGCCATGGACGGCGCAATCGAGTTGCTCGAAGAACTGTACGTCCTCCGTTCCCCGAGGTCTCCAGATATCGAATCTGACAAATATACTTGCATAGAGCATCATACCTTCCTGCCCGGTATCCAACGCTCTTCCGCGCGACTCCCGTCGGAATCGATAATCTTCTCACCGGCGAATCGTTTAACATCGTCCAACGACCCCTCGCAGAAGATCCCATGATCACATGCGCTCGCCTCGTGCAGGACGATCTAGCGCTCATGTTCGAGAAGCCCGATGGCCAATACTACCTCCTCGCCGGCGCGATCTTGCTAGCCGGATTCTGGCGCTTAGAAGACAAACTCGGTATGCCTCTCAGCGAAATCCACACGTCGGGAGACGTGCCTCAATTCAAAGAAAAACTCGAAAAAGGGATGATGAATTTCTTCAGGAGACTCAAACCCGAAGATGCGGTGTTACGCAACAATTATTTCTTACAGGTTGATGACCAGCTCGCTTGGTCCCCATCCATCGGATCCGAGGACGAACCTGGTATTTCGTGGAATACAGCGCAAAAAAACAGGGCGATTGAGCATCATTATTTCAGGTCGGAGAGGCAATCGTTACGGCGACTACCGCGGTCGGGCGCGGTGGTGTTTACGATTAGGACGTATTTTGAGCCCATCACGGAGATTGTCAAGGAGCCGTATGTGCCTGGTAGATTAGCGTCTGCGGTCCGGTCGTGGGGGGATGATGTGTCGATATACAAGGGGAAGGAGAAGTATGCCGAAGTGCTATTAGAATATCTTGACAAGAAGCATGAGGAGCAGGTGGCGAACGGGTTAGATTTGGAGAAGGAGGATGAAGTTCGTGCTTATCCGTATTGATTCGACGCCTTCAATTGAGGGTTGAGATGATTTGATTTCAATGAATAACGCCTATCCATGCATGCTGCGGGCATGATGTGAGACTATGTACATACCATAATGCTAAGCCAAAAAATAAGAGAGAAGATGCTAACCTGTATCACCAATGCTGCAAACAGTATATTAAAGCTCAAAGTTAAACCGGCCCAAGCATCTCTATCGCAGTCTTGGACAATCGTCTCCTCCTCGTCGCAAACTCATATTCCTTCGATATCCGCCAATCGCACTCTTCTCGAAAATCGCATATCCGACACTTCCATGCATCAAATACCTCAACTCCGCGAGGCGCGCGGTCACCGCGCCACCATTTTATTTGGTCAGATGTATACGACGTCAGATCTGAAGGATCAAACAGGAATGAGCGACTGCCAAGTTCGTCAGGAACGCCATCTTCTGACATCTTTGTGGACGACAGGTATTTCGCCGTCAATACCGGAGAAAGCACAGTGGGATATAGAGCCAGCGAATCAGGCTGGACAGCAGCCGGGATGGATGGTGCAATGTTTTGATTTTGCGACGTAGGCAAGAACGTATACCGGAGATGCTTCTTCATCAGATCCCACAGACTATGTAAATTATTATGCGAAAGCAATATGCTAACAGAATCCTGACTACTCCCTACAGGCACAAAATCAGGATCCGAGCTTGATATCGGCGAAGAAGCAGCATCGAAAAACTCCTCATTCAGCCCGCCGACCTCTGCAATGAATGCATCGGAAAATGTGCGCTGGGGATCCAGGTCATATCGTTCTGCGATCGCTTCCATTGTCACGTCGTCGCTGGTCACGGATCGATTAAGTATATGGTAGTATAGCTGCAACTGTAAATGCGTCGGGCGAAATCCAGTACTTTTAACCGTAGGCACAGAGCGACTCGCTCGAGTCTTGATATCTGTAATATATATCCTCGGCACATCAAGGTACGACTGATCCAAATCCGTGCCATAATCGTCGTCGGTAGGAGCAGGCTCTTCAGGCTGTTTCCACATCTCATCCAACGGCTTCCCAGCCCCAGACGCCATGAAATAATCCGAAATCGACATCTGATACTCCGGCAACGCAGCTCGCGCCGCTTCAGCATCTGCATAGTGCCGCGCAGCACTCGCCTCCAACTTCGGGTCTGGACAGATGTACGAGAGCTGATCGATGATCCCGGTCACAATCTCGCCTTCCACGAGACCCCAGACCTCAAGCTCACGCGTCAATCCGTATGTTCTCAGCGTCCGAAGACCCTGGATCACATTCCATATCCTCAATGCCCATCCATCCTCCTTTGTGGTGATGTCGACTGGTACAGTGGTGTGCACTTCGTCCTCGAGGACTTTGTGCACCGCAGTACCCTGCATCATAGCCGGCGTTCTTCGTTTGCGTCCGTGTTTCGTCAACGTATACCAATACTGCAACTCGCACCAAGCCGGAGAAATCAAATCCGATACCGAAAATGCTTTGTTTGGCGGTTTCCGGAATCGCTCTATAGGTGATTTTTGCTCGACGCTTGGTGCCGTTGTACCATCCTCGTTGTTGACGACATTGGCTGGTGTAGACTCCGTCTGCGGCTCGGTTTTGGCTTCGGTCCTGCCTTCGGCGTCCGTCCATTCCTTCTCCCTATCTCGCTGTCGTTCCCGATCTCGTGTTCTGCCTTCAGGAGAGCCTTCGCGTTCTATCAACCGCTACAATGTCAGGGCGTCAGCTCTTCAACCAAATCAAAACCTCAGAACATAGACCAGAAAAACATACCACCGATCTGCGAGCGGACGTTGACTGC
This sequence comes from Talaromyces amestolkiae, assembly GCF_001896365.1. Taxonomy (NCBI): domain Eukaryota; kingdom Fungi; phylum Ascomycota; class Eurotiomycetes; order Eurotiales; family Trichocomaceae; genus Talaromyces; species Talaromyces amestolkiae. The sequence goes on along the minus strand of NW_024468039.1, from coordinate 388,449 downwards.
TGCCGTAAGCTGACTAGGCCATAGCCTTCTCGTAATTGTGCCACCAGTCTGGTTCTGCTGCCTCTGCCAAACGCGTTTTGTCGCAGGACTCCATGCCTCCCGACCCAGCACCCTAGGCACGCGGACGGAATGCGGAAGTTCATAGTCCTCTATGTCAGAGACGATTAGCGGATCGGATAATGGTTGTAAATCATCTAGCAAAAGTTCTGCCAAGAGCTGTTGCTGGGATTCGGATGTCGTTGCGGTTGTGGTTTCTTCGGCGGTGGTTGTAGTGACGGTAGAAGTTTGATGTTCCGGTGCGACGACGCGTGCAAGCAGTTCGCTCAACAGCTCTTGTTCGTCTAGTGTGAAGTCTGAGCCGTAGTCGCTACTATCGTCGTCCAAATCGTTCGGTTGCATAGCGTTTTGTTTGGCAAGATTGAATATGGCTGCTACATTACCTAGGATGGAATGAGAGGCAAGATGCTGGATATGAGGTCTGATGTTCGGATGACGCGCGACCCACGTTTAGTTTACGCATTAGGAAATATTAGTCTAGTCTCTCCCAGCTCGTATAGGTCCAGGTTCTATATTCTATATCAAGTCTATGTAAATGTTAAGGATAAGTGCAAATCTATCATGCAGGGCCAAGAAGAGGGGGAAAAAACGGGGGGGGTATCAAAAATATCAAGCCGCCTGGGAAATCCTACCATCCGCGGACTGTAGAGTAGTACTCTTCAAGGCATTCGTAGCAGCCTCCGCAGCCGCAACCTCCCTCGCCGCTTTCTGATTCAACCAACTCAAATACGTCTGCCAGCCCACCGCAATCGTACCTCCAAACACTGATCTGAAATGCGGCGGAATATACATGAAACTAAACGCCGTCACAGCCGGCCAGAGCTTGACGCTGTTCTTGATACTGTTAGGCACGGCCAGTTTCAGTCGCTCCCACGTCTCGAAGATCGATGCGCCAGCCAGTAAGGATTGCATACTGAAGAAGTAGGTATTGAAGACCGGGGTGAAGACGGCTTGTTGGACGGCGACTTTGGTGGTGATGGAGAGGAATTTAGAGGTGTAGTTGAAGTTGTGGTGGAGGAACATGAACCTGCAGCTGTCAGTCTCATCAGTCTTACAGAGAGGGGGGAGGAGTTACGGTACCATTTATAAGAAGGAATACTCGACACAAGCCCAACGGTCAAATGCCTCAACGTTCGCAACGGATCATATCCCACCGTCGCCACCGATTCTTCTCCTTCCTTTCCATCCTTATTTTCGGCCGTTTTCACTTCCGACGGAAACAACAACTGCGCGCTCAGATCACCTGCCAGATAAATAATGAACGAGCTCGCTAATTGCGTAACGTATGGCCTCTTGTGTTGCGCATTCGTGTACCAATTCCCGAATCGACCGATCGGTCCTGATTTAATGAGTTCGCCTATACCCCGACGACTGCTGCTACTCCGTGCTGCTGGGAGGGGTGAAGTAGCTGCTCCGGCGGACGAGGTTACCGAGCCCGTGGGTGGAGGAGGGACTGTCGATGGAGAAGTTGTAGTCTCGGACGGTGGCGAGGACTCTTTCGTTGGTGTAAGGTCATTCTTTTCTATAGGTTTATTCGAGTTGTGTCGTCGTTGAGACTTATTTCCGTTCGTCGTTCTATTTCGTAGCGAGGAGAGATTGTTCCCGGGTCGCCGTCCCGCTGAAATGAGCAGGTCTGATATGACTCGACGCATTGCGACTGTATGTGTATCGTTGACGAAAGGGATATGCTCGACAGACCGTGACTCAGGCTAGTAGGTAAACGTCTATTTGGCGGTGGACTTGTCAAGGCACAGGGCTAAAATAAATATAGCAGCGCCGACAAGCGGAGTCTATTCACAAAGTCCAAACCACCCTGCTGAGTACTCAGCATGCGAAGCTGAGAACCAGGAACAATCAGAAAGAGAGAATAGCAAAGAGAAGAAACAAGAGATTAGTAAACCAACACGGGAATAGAAAGCACGCAAGACAGTCCAACCAACACAAAAAGATGCGCTTAACTCCGGTCGGAGTTGATATTTTTACAGATCGGATCTGTGCCTGAGGCCCTGATTGGGTAGAGGCGCCAGTCTCTGCTATATCGAGACGATTATGCATCGGAATGTCACGTGGAGGACACTGCCGAACAGCCGATTTTATGCATTCTAAGAGGAAGAATTGTTTGGCCTTAACATTAATATTAATCTAACTAGAGATAGATGCAGGGTAGGCTAGTCGCAAGCCAGAAACAAGACAAACTCCTCTGACTCATCCTGAGCCGTATGCAAGTGCAACAAAACAAAATCTATCAATGAAATGAAATGAATGAAAACCGCCCGAAAATGTACATGGTATCAAATATTTGGCGATTACTGTGGAGCAGATTTTTTAGGCGAAACAAAGCTAAAGTCCGAGTCTCTGGTGTTGACACGATCAATGTCGTATGGGTTGCCGTCGTACTCAACCTTGCCGCGATGCGAGCTGGTTGCCGTGCGAGTGGAAGCGCGCGAGTACATGCGACGAGCGGGGGCGGTTTCCTCTTCACCCTCGGATTCGGAGCTGATATCATGAGGAGCCGGGGCTTCGTCGCGGTCAAAGTTGACTTCGTCGTTCTTCTCACCATCTGTTTCTTCTTCTTGGGCAGATTCCTGTAGTTTGCGCATGAAGGCGGCTGATTCGGCGGCATACTTGCACTTTTCGCGAACCTGTCTGCCGTACTTGTAGAAGAGGAATGGGAATGGGACACAGGCCAGGGCCAAGAAGGCGGGAATGGTCGAGGCCCAGTGGATACCCAGGTTGTTATACATGTAAGTAGTGAACAGAGGGAAAGCAGTACCGCAGAGCGAACGAAGGACAGAGTTGGCAGCGAGCACAGAGGCAGCGAAAATCGTGTAGGAGTCGATCAAATAGTTCATGACACTAAGAAAGACCAAGACCATTCCAAAACCGAACGGAACACCAGCGGCAATACTGACCATCCAGTGGATTGATGGGTAGTTTGTCCAGGCGAACCAAAACAGGCCGATGGGGAGAGCAATTGAACCAACCAGGCAAGGAGGTAGACGAGCCTCAGGTGCCGCAAATCCGCCTTCCTCCTCTGCTTTTCTGAGATATCGCTTATTGTCCCAAATGCTGTAGGCGACAGCCGCTAACATGCCTACCATGACACCAAGGAAAGCCAGACCGGAGATTCCCTGACTCCAGCCGCGGGTTCCTTCGTAGACGATAGGGAAAGCACTGAATAACATGTACAATGTTCCGTAGATAATGGCCATATAGATGGAGAGAAGCAGGACGATCGGTTCCTTCAACAATAGAATCCACGGCCTGGAAAGAGAGGTCTTGAGAGCCTGGCTAAGTGTGACCTTGCCCCGCCGCGCATCCATTTCTGTCAGGTAAACCTTGCCAGTCATTTTGGACAGTTTCTTGGCTCGTTGGCGAAGCAAGACAGGCGAGTAGGTCTCTGGAATGAGTGTAGATCCCAGGATCCAAAGCGCGCCGGAGAAAGCAGCCATGAAACCCATCACCCAGCGCCAACCAGCAGATTCGCCCAAGAAACCACCAATAATCGGACCTAGCACAGGACCCAGAAAGGGAGCAACAGCGAAAAAGCTCATTGCCAGACCTCGATCGGAAGCGGCGAACATATCAGCAATGACGCCACCGGCGTTGGTGAGCGGGGAGGAACCAAAGGCTCCCGCAAAGAATCGAAGGATGATCAAGGTGTATGAATTCTGAGCACCGGTGCACGCCGCATTGAATGCCGTGAGCATAGCATAGGTCAAGATGAAGGTCAGCTGTCGGCCAAACATCTCACTCATGGGCGCCCAGATCAAAGGACCAATCGCAAATCCCAGCACGAACAACGAGATACCCAAAATCGCAATCTCCTCGCTGATTCCAAACGCAACCACGATTTGCGCGATACCACCGCTGTACATCGACGAACCGAGAGCGACTGCCAGCGTACAGACGGCCATCATCATCGTAATAAACCATTTTGCGAATACGGAAAAAAGCATGGGGTTGCGGGGGTCGTTCGGGATCCATGAGATGAGGTAAGGGTCTTCTTCGGTACCAGAGCCGGGGTAAGGATGGTTCTCGACTTCGGCGGTGATGCCTGCTTGGTCGACGATTTTGCGCCAGTAGGAGATTCGTTTAGGTGTGACAGCTTCGAGGGGCTGGTCCCTTTTTTCAAGGTTGTTGGTTTCTGCCATGTCTTGAATCGTAGTTGCCTTTATTGTCCCTCGGCAGACAGGGAAGTGTATGTTTCCGTTTTAGGCAGTCGCGAGTAATGATTGTTGTATGAGTAAGAAAGATAACGTAATTATAATGATAGTAGTAAGTACTAGTATATACTATGTACAGTCCGTATGAAGAGTCTAGTCAGGGTATCTTAAAATGCAATTCACGAACAAATTTCGTAAGGGGGACGAAGCCATTTAAATCAACTTTTTCGTCACAGACCAGGCCCGTTGCTAGCATCTTCTACTCCACTGCAGCCACGCGATAATGAATCTGCAGCAAAATTTTTAGGCCGTTCCCAATCGACATACGGATGTAATTCTACTTCTGGCAAACCGTCCGCGGGAAAACTCCACCCGAATACGCTCTCGGCAGTAACAGCTAGAGAGCATCCGGCGAGTTGTGCACGGATATCGATTATTAATCGGGACACTGAATCATTGCACAAAAGTGCGTAGGCATAATTCGTTGGTTGTGGTATCAATCAAAGTGAAACTTCTAAAAAGGACGACTCATTGCCAACACCAATTAGCCAACGTGTGGTGAGAAATAAGAGATCAGGACCGACGGCCGAGCTGGAAACGTAAGCATGCACCAATCACACGGAGTCCCGTGACAGCGCTAAACCTCGTTTGGACAAACCGCCGTCGCAACACGTGCCGACTTCCGGGTCGAGCGATGGCCAAGCCCTACCAAATCATGACGACAACATTTTGTGCACGCCTTACGTACGTATCTTTGATTCCTCCCACTGAACTAACACAGCCACTGTGAGTGCTGGGTCTGAGACAGCCGAGCCCAGACTCGGGCTTTTCGGGTGTAGCTGACTCGTTTCTCAGGCATCAATGCCGGTTTGCCTTCGAGTGAATCGATCTGATAAGTAGTCTGTTGATGGTATATTAGTCTGCTGCTTATGACGATGTACGATCGGTGGATGAACTTTCTTACACTAGCGTGCTTTTTCCAGTACATAATCTTAGATATTATTGTGTCATTGTGTCATACGTATTACATGTAGATCAGCCACTTGGTGCGTAGGATATCTGGATATGAAGTTGATACATCATCTTCAGATAAGTGATTGCGTGTCTGTCTCTTCGTCGGGTGGCTACGTGTTCTATGTGTTTATCCTTTCCATTCAGGCATCATTTGAATGTGGTCGTAGCATAAAATCTTCCCCAGAGGTCCGCAGGCGTTCTGTTATATATTTCGAATCACTCCACCTGGGGACATCTGGAGACTCCACAACGAACATTGAAACATTGAAATCTGAAATCCACATGCATCATGAATCATGCATCCAGGGCTGGACTGCTACAGTTATAGATCAGACATCAAAATAGCAAGCCCATGCTACTGCACAACCCACGAGTACATATCCCCATCAACGACATCCATCTGTGGTGGACTGGTCCACTGTATACGTAGGTACACCGACATTTCGATATCGAAAAACTGTAGTACATCATCAACGCAAGGGCTAGCACTAATACGTGTAACTGAAAACTTCACGAAAGAACGCGAGAAGAAATCTCTATACTCGATCCATCATATATCAGTAGTAAAACGTATACGGGCTTAGCTACATGACCTGTTCGTTACCGATATACGTCGCCGGTCAATGATCATACTTTTCTCGCAGAGTAGGTTTTGGCATCACCACTTTACACAAATACGTAGCGTATACACGAGATATTGATTGAGTAAATATGAATACGACATAAACGGCGACATTCCCTGCGAACTGAAATAAGCCACATATCTCAGTACGATGTTGATGTGTTACGTACAGCACATGGATCAGCATCCTACCGCGTGATAACGCGACCAGTTACAAGACGCAAGTTACCACGACGCGTGTTCATTACTAGCTAGAGCTATCTAAATCGTAGCAACGGAAAGAAGATCGACACGCTTGTAGACATCAAGTCTATTGTCATCAGATTGGTCTCGATAATATACATTCGATGGACTGGACCTTTTGGTGTGGTCGGTCGCTGCCTTCTGACCATTGCTATTCAGAGCTGAAGATGAATGAAGAAAAACACAAGATGGAATACCCAGTAATAACCCATAAGAAAACGCAGAACCCGTCATTTCTCGCCAGTAGTCATGATAAAATGAACAAGAGTAATATGAAAAAGCAAGACCACCATGATCGCCAACCCAATTAACCGTGAGTCATATGAAAGTTAGATTGACTCATCGCATCACGTCAAGAACAGGAAAGAATTTATGAGCGCTCGCCACGGAGACGGCGGGCAAGCTGGATGTCCTTGCTCTGGATGGTGACACGCTTGGCGTGGATGGCGCACAAGTTGGTGTCCTCGAAGAGGGAGACGAGGTAGGCCTCAACGGACTCCTGAAGAGCACCGATGGCAGAGGACTGGAAGCGGAGGTCGGACTTGAAGTCTTGGGCAATTTCACGAACAAGACGCTGGAAAGGCAACTTGCGGATCAAGAGCTCAGTGGACTTCTGGTAGCGACGAATCTCACGGAGAGCGACGGTACCTAAGATGTATTAGTTATGATCGAGAGACATGATCTAGTCAGACGCGACTTACCAGGCTTGTAGCGGTGAGGCTTCTTGACACCTCCGGTGGAGGGAGCAGCCTTACGGGCGGCCTTGGAAGCAAGCTGCTTACGAGGGGCCTTGCCACCAGTGGATTTACCTATGTGATGTTAGTCGAGAGTAAAGAAAAGGTGATGTGGAAGTCGGTGCAGGTCAGCCGCGTCACGGTTGGAATAACACATGAAACGCGTCACCGGCCAACAAGACACGACAAAGAAGCGAAAGTGAGGTAAAAATAAACTTACGGGCTGTCTGCTTGGTACGAGCCATTGTGTATGTGATTTATTTGATGAATGAAGAAAGGTTGATGATGGAAGGTGATGGTGTTGATGGATGGTAATCACTGAGTGGATGGATGAGGGAGATGTAAGAGGGAAGAGAAAGTGGGCGGGGGGAAAGTATTTGTAGTGGGCGAGGGGCGGGTGGGTGATCTGGGCGACTGCCTGGTGGGCGGCTGCAGATTTGGATCAGAAAAAACCGGGCGGGAAAGCTGGCTGCGATAAGCGTGATTCTGACACGCATTTTTGTTAGGGAAATCAGAATGCTTTGCTGGGCCATTGCTAGTGTCCCGTCTTGGCGGGCTAATGAGTATGTAAGCGAGTCTGATCTTCCCGCCCGCCAATCAGCGCCCAGGATCACAGAATGCAAATACCTTCTGATCCCAACCACGCCCGACATTTTTGATCTGAATCAAAATCGTGGCATGTAATTCGCTGGATCAGAATGCGGATTCCACCTGCCAGAATAACTGATCCACGTTGCCATGGCCGGTAATGCCAGGATCAGTGTATCAGCGTTGAATCAGTAAGAGCCGCCGCCAGATCAGCTGATTGGCCAGATCATGCACTAGCGCGTGATCCCAGGCACCTTCCCGCGTCCGGCTCCTTCTATAGAAATATCTCTCGCCGCGTCTTCTCTCCCACCTTCTTTCTCCTCTCCATCTCCAGCTCCATTCAATACTACTCAACATCATCAACGCGTTTACGCATCCACATTCAATTACTTATCAACTCATCCCCATACATCTATCAAAATGACTGGACGTGAGTATTCTCTCATCTTCTCCCTCATCAACCTTCTCTTGCTTCACTCGTACTGACTCCCTTCAGGTGGCAAAGGTGGAAAGGGTCTCGGCAAGGGTGGTGCCAAGCGTCACCGCAAGATCTTGCGCGACAACATCCAGGGTATCACCAAGCCCGCTATCCGCCGTCTCGCTCGTCGTGGTGGTGTCAAGCGTATCTCCGCCATGATCTACGAAGAAACCCGCGGTGTCCTCAAGACCTTCCTCGAGGGTGTTATCCGTGATGCTGTCACATACACTGAGCACGCCAAGCGAAAGACTGTCACATCTCTCGATGTCGTCTACGCTCTTAAGCGACAGGGCCGTAAGTTTTTGTCCTTGTGTTTCTTCTTTTCAACGCGTTCTAACGTGTCTTCAGGTACCCTCTACGGTTTCGGTGGTTAAACGTTTTCTCTTCATTGTTTTGTCACGGCCTCGCCAACGCGGTCGACGCGTCTGCTCGCCGCTGTGGTGACGCGTTGCTCCTTATTCTGGGTTGGGTTTCGGTATGACAGGGTCGTCAGGGTGTTCTCTGAATAGTTTTCTTGTTTTCTTCACGTCTTTATGGGTCTGGGTCTTGCATCTTTTTACTACTACTTTTTAAATTATACCTCGTCTACTGGTCGGTTTGTGGCCTATGGGTCCCAACATCTTTGTATCATAGCGGCCGTTTATCCTAGGTGGACGTTGCGACTAGTCGCACATGAAATGAATGAACTTAAAAGACCTCTTTATATTGTATTGTGCTCTGCAGTTGTAGCCTTCGATCTTTCTTCTCTGGTTGTATGTCTTCCATCCCTAAGGCGCGTTTGGTGTTGTTGGTGCAATGTGTTCGTTGATCGTAGATCGCGTCTGCTATAACAAGCATACATGAACTACGTGTGTGTAGTCGAATAGATACAATGCTGTAGCCGTGGAATACTTCTACGTATATTCATCTTATCTAGTAGAAACGATCAATTCTCCCATACGTAGTCGCTTCTTGTAATCGAAATGCAGCTGGCTTTGCGGCCACGGATATCCGGTAGTCGAAAAGATGGACTTTCGCGACATACGTATAATTACACACGTATTTGCGTTTATTTTATTATCAAAACGTAGTCTATGCGCTCATTGGGGTATGGATGGTGACAATTGTGGGCATTTTGTGTCTGTTGGTGGGTTACGTTCAATGTTGTTATGCTCTAGTGTAAGTGTAGTATTGATATAAAGATATATATACATTTCATGGTCAGAATCCATCTCAATCAAGAAGATACATACAACATACCCAGGAACAACACGGGAGACATTTAAATTCATACATGTAAATACAATAGCATAATAAAAGTTACATGGACTTCAAGAAGTACAGAAAACTAAAAGGCTGACCGTAAACATCAATATAAGAGTTGATTCTACGATATTACTATGCGGATCTATACAAACCGCCCGGTCGGCTGGTGTTCGACGATAACTCAACATCCACGAAGGTTAAAGCCATAGGCAGACCGAATATTGGTATATACGCGTATAAATGAGAGACTGATGCAAACCAAACCGAAATAAATCTCAATAGCGCTACGGTAGTATCGAATAGTCGTCGTCGTTCAGGGTTATTCAGGGTTGATGCCATCCGTCTTGGCGCTCTGGATAGTCGCCGGCCGGCGACTTAGATTAGTAAGAGATTACAAGCACGTCTACGTAGTACGCCGATGCAATCAACGATGATCGGTGCATCGCACTACTCATACTACTAAGAATATTCCATGAACGGCACAGAGTTCATGGGTTAAAATTAAAAGGAAATCACAAGGTTTCCAAGCCGGTATAGTCATGGTCCGTACCACTGACCGTGGCGTAGGAAACACGCCGAGGCGATACTACGACGCGGCTACGAGTGAACATCTCTTCATGTGTCGAAAAGCTGATCGTATCTCAAGCCTCCCAATGTCGACATCTACGTCGTGACACACCATGAACGTCCGGAGATGGTCCTCGCTGCTGATGACACATCGTCTCGATCGAGCAGCGCCTGATCGGAGACGCAAAACATTCGGTTCTGCCCCTGGCTCAGAGACCTCGCTGGAATCGAATCCCAAATAAATCGAAGAACATAGAGCTGGCTTGGAAAATCAATGAATGGTTGCATCTGCGAATGGGAGACGCGAGTCTACTACCTATCGTATGAATCTTCGGACATGACTCCTTCTGATGAGAAATGTCTCGACAAGCCGACGAGGAAGGAACATGAAAACATGCGAGTACCCCGGAGATGACTGTACAGAGGATTGAGAACAGAAACAAGTCGAAAGCGTGTCACTCGCAAGAATGGATCACGAGAGAATCAGGTAGCGGAAAGATGTGTCGATGGAATACACCAGCGTTATCCACGCCAGCCCGTTCTACCATCGGAAAGAACGAACACTGCTCCTCTCTGCTTGGAGTCTGAAGTAGTCATTACTGAAATTCTCATGCGTCCCTTATGAAAGGTTCTATGGGTTTGTCAATTCGATCCTACCCTTCGCAAGCAGTAAGCCAGAATATAGGGCCTCTACATCATCTCGACGTCCTGTTGCTTCATGCTTGTATGCACTCCGTGATGGTGAGATCCTCCACCTTATGTGTATCTATTTACGGTAGACCATGAATCATACATGTGAGATACCTGGGTTGTATTGGATACTAATTTTCCACATACCAAGTACAATGAGCACGGGACTTGAAGATTGACATGTCCTGGTTCATACAACCAAACCCTATATCGACCGTGGTTTCAGAGAAGTGATGTCCACTCGCCGGAGGATCTCTCATCGTCTTCCTTCATCCGAGACTGTCGATGACCATACGATCCGGTGTTGGCGAGGCAATTTGTCAGTTGTCGCATTCATAATCGACACTTATCTCTGTTGGCCACTCACGAAAGCATCTCCAGCATGATGTTTATTATCTACGAGTCAATAAGTCCGTCGAATAGAGGTTGTGACACAACTGCAGACACCAGTATCAGGCTCCCTAGCTTGACTTCGTTATCGGTCAAACAGTCGGTGCACGGCCGGCCATACCGACTTCGCCTGTCATTTATGACTACCAACGCCTGAGATGTCGCGTTAGGTCTTTTGCAGTTTCTGTGCCTGGACGAAAAACGTGGAGATGATACGATGCCGCAAAGCTTGAAGGAGAGCCCCAGATTATCATTTTCATCTCCATCCGCTCAGTCCGTTGCCACTCGCTTTGGCGATACATGCCATTTAGATACCCGCGCTCATGTCTGTTCTGTGAGATTGATCGGGAATCGAGTACGAGAAATTGCATGAATCTACCATGTCGAGCATTTCAGGCGAGATTCGTGATGTTTCGATGTGTCCGGGCACGGATACCTTGCCAGTTCTTCCTTTTCCGACCGACGAGAACGGTTCTTCGCTGCTCTGTTGTACATTCTTACTCATATCCCAGGGGATAGGACGAATGGCAACGATCAAAAGAAGTAGACGGACCAACACTTGCCGTTACCATGGAAGTAGTCACATAATCACACCCGCAGGTAGCAGAATACCCAGTCATCTCACCTGAAGCGCATCAAATGTGTCAAAGTCGATCGGTAGAGCGGCCTTTGAAATGTTTTACGGGCGACTTCAGCGATAAAAATCTGTTTATCGGATTTTCTCTGGACATCTTTCGGGTACGTGCCTTTGCAGCTTGCTCGTGTTGACCGCAAAACGGGTCTTGACTGGCCATTCGAAGCCTGCTACAGACGAGACCGTCTACTCCACATGACACAGCAACCAGCTAAGTGTGTGCGTATACCGCCGAATGTTTTCTTGCGATACATCAACCACGCTGGTGGGTTTCAACGTAGTTATAAGCCTAAGTTTGAAAGATACATATGCTAGACCCCCCTTTTCCAGAGGCCAAGGTAAGTCGCATCAAACTAACATTACAGTAGTCGAGTGACTGGTTGTCGACAAACCGCCTCCTTTGTTCAATAGTCCTGACCTTGCTCGAAGGAAAATCTCGTAGTCTGGTGTTCATCGACAATCAAGTGGCTACTGTTTGTGAAAGACCACCTCACTGAATGATCCAAGGAGCCAGAGACAAATATATTAAATCGATAGGACAGATCTCTAGAGAAGATCTTCGTGACTAATTCAATCACAATTACTGAGCTGTATCTATTCTACAAAGCCATGCAAACTTGCCTAGGATATATTCTTTCACCACAGTAGAATATTGTGTTCTACATACACTGAACATTTGACGTCTTCTACTAGATGAATATCTAACACATACTGTAAATACCTTCCACAGCCTTCCAGAACAAGTGGAGAGCCCCCACGCGGAAGCCGGCGATACCAAAAAAAGCGAGAATCTGCCGAACCTTCCGAGTAGGAACTTCCGACCCACCAAGTCTTCACTTTCGGAACGATGTTTTCCAGCTCAGCCCCGTTGTATTTAGTGTTATCGATAAGAAAGCCATGATCGGATAGTGTAACATCGTTCTGAAGAATCGAGAATCGACTTATTTTAGATATACGTCGTAGTACTACGAAGTAGTTTGAAAAGGTTGCATGCTGACACTTCCTCGGAGATGATACAGTAGCACCCAACACAATCATTCACTAAAACTAATTTTGAATGAGACACGGAAAAATTCTTTCTTAGTCCGCCGTCTGTGTGTATGCAGAAATCTTAAGGTTATCAGAGTTTTCGTCGATAGTAATGATATCGCTCAGCTGGTGATGCCTCGGATGATCCCGGCATCGATCTATCCACTAGATTCTGTATCGGTGCCATGTGGTTGAAGAGCGAGACCGGACGAACGTGCGTTGATGATTGTACTACATCTACGTGAAAGTATACTGAAAAAGTATACTGAAACACTAACCAGATCTATCGCGATGTCGCTATTTGACGCGGTGTGTCGGGTAACGGCAATGGCTCGGTGAATACGTACATGGTCAGATTAATGATTTCTCGTAATCTTTACAAGTGTGCAGTGTTTACATATCCGAGAATCGGTAAATCATCTAAAAGGGGTAGTTTTCAGCGCAACCGAGACCAGCTTGCTGATGATGTTGTCGTTGCTGCTGTCAACGGCGTATGCAACTGAGACCTTGCCTTGCCTTTGCCCTCTACTTAGTTGGACAGTTCTCAGCTGGACTATCAATATCCAAAACTAGCATACAGCTACACAGCGGAATGTTTCCTGCAGAATGTCTAGTATCAAACCGAAATCGGCGGCGTAAGCCGACACTCTGACACAGTTGTGTTGTCCTCAGACATCAACAAACAAATGAAAAATTTTTTCAGTCGGTTTTAGCTTTAGCCTAATACTGCAGTCTGCTGTGTACATTGCACAAGATGAGGCTTATGCAAGCCGCATGCCAAGTCGAATCACGGCCAACATACGGAGTCCTCCGCTCCTAGCTGAATTTCCGCCAAAGAAAGTTTCTGGAACCAAAGGAATATCTGTTCATGAACTTCAAAGTGCTCGCGTGGAAAATTTTCTTCTTAGCGATGTTTAGCTTCCGAAAGCGTACATTAGCGCAGATCATGGAGACGGGCTGATTTCCTGGATGTGGTGTGGTCCCGGGGGGGTCCGTGTGCCGGTAACACGCCGTACTGAGCTGTGTATTGTACCGAAAGGGTCGTAATGAACCATGTCAAACTATGTTTATCAGAATTTTCTGCGCTAGGGAGCTTTCTCCTGCGTACTCTCGTTGAGTTCTTGATGGCTTTGGGGGGAATGTAAACGTCGGGAGGTTTTTGTGTACAGCTGTGCTGTAAATGAGTGTATGTACGAACGGAGTAATGGATCGTTGCTTAGGCTGTGGTTGGTGGGTCGTTCGGCTCTGGGCTACCAGTCTACATAGTACTTCCTTTTCGGGCAGCTACTTTGACCACTAAGAAGATTAGGACAAGATCTCGTCGAGATCAATCATGCCAAATTCCTGCGCATCTCCGAGTCCTAGAAACCTACTAGCAGCTATGCGATGCGAGTGTCAGCTGGACATGTTTAGGAGGCAGCCTACCTTCTAGTCTTGGTCGGTAGTTATAGTTGGCATGTACGTACGGAGTAGGTATCAAGAGCCGATCTAAATTCCAAATAGCTTAGATGCTGTCTCCTTTCGAAGATACATTACGTACTATAAATGCATGTACGCATGTATGGAGTGCTTAATATGGTCGGCAATTGAATGTCTACTATGTAGTTAGTATTCGGCATAGGACAGCGCATCAGCCTTGACAGTCCTCATTCAGTTTGATTCATTGTCTGGATCGATGGTTGAATCCCCTCCATATCTGGCCTATCTCACATGAGTCAAAATGAAAAACATTTAATTCTTCTGTAACTCACAGACAGATCTAGATGTGGTCGTCGTGTGCACAATCGAGCCCTAAGGTGTTCTGGACCTGGCAACGACGGTCTAGAACGCGCAGCCCTTGCAACATCCCGACTCCAGAGTCCAGACCATCGGAATCCGCTTTACGCAGTAGGTCTTGCGCAAATCTGTTGACTCTTATTGACTCCCGTTTTTAGTCCCAGCATTCTCTAGCAGATCTAGCAGAATAATCTAGTTGCATGAATAGAATCCATGTCTCAGCGTCGCTGCAGCTAGATTACGCGTCGCATCTCCGCGGCGTAAGACATGATTACTAACCGTGACTGTGTCAGTGAAACGGAAAAATTGTACCAATGCGCCGAGGTAACACAGTCAGTAATCAGTTCGTATCGAATAATAATCCTGGGGTGACAGATCGTAGCTCAAGTCTCTGGCTGTTGTGCTACAACCCGGCTTGCCGTACCCCGGACCGAGATAGAGCCCTACAATGTCCGCCGGTTGCCGCTCGGTGAAAGAACCGGCAAAGACAAGTCCCGTTGGAATGTCGCACTCTACTGTACGAAGCTCGAAGAACGTCGAATCTCGTGACTTTGTCATGTCTTGGTTTACGTATACTCAGCTGAGAACTCGGTACGATGGCAACATAAGCGAGGACAGGATCTGGAGTAGACAGAATAGTTGAGCATAATTCAGCCGAGTGTTCACCGGCTCTACCCCGCAAAATCCAGCAGAAATGGCCTCCTTTCTTTTTCCGTTCTCCACGGGATCACGAACCCTTTCCTCGGGTGGGCCAATCATGCAGTCGGGTTGACCTTTCGCAACATTTCATTTCCACTTTGTGCCCGTGTGACCTTCGGCCGATACAATATATTGGTTTTTGAAATACGATTTTCATGTATACGATCTAGAGTACTGACTTACTCGATAGACTAGTTTCATGTCCAAGACTGAAGTTTGTAGATGCAAGCGATCGGTCAGCTGACCGCCGTCACGCGTTCTCGGCCAGCTTCGGCATTTCGGCCTTATGAGTAACTCGACTGCGGAGAGGGACTACCTGATCATTCTTGCTAACTCCGAGGCATTGTGACTCCAGTCTGGAAAGAACTGTCTGAGTCACACCACCTGCCTGCAGGAATAACGTAGTAAGTACCTGCCTAAAGCATTTGAGATACTTGGCATCGAGCGGCGATATCCGTACCACAGTCAGCTGATAGCGTTGTTCGATCTACAGCCTAACATGAGTACGATGGAGCCCGATGAATGGGGAAGCAACGTGGAAAGAAACTCTGTTGCCTTGACAGATCATCAGAAACGAATCAGCGGCCCAGAAAGAGGTGAAAAATTTTTAACGTTGATGCACAAAAGGTCGATAAACGAGACCCTTTTAGCCGGTAGAGATCTGATGGCCGATCGTTGCTGGCCGATTGTGGCTGAGTAGACAGTTTTCGGGTGGTGATTGGTCCCGGGYTTCTGGGACAGGGAGYTTTAMAAGCCACATTACTCTAGTATGCATGTGAAGATGCTTCAGGATGCATTCCTGGTGCAGAGAGTTGTGTGGAAGAGGAGAAACATAGAAAAATTCTCTTTCGTTGCCGGAGCCGAGCGCCAATGAGATAAGGTCGGCGTTCGCTTGCTTACGGCAGAATGGCTTACAAATTGTGGCTGATGCGTGGGTCTTGCAGTCGTGGACAGCACTGATTGGTGGATGGAAGCGGAAATGGGTGAGCATGCTACAACCCAATCAACGACCGCCTTCTAGTACATTCCGTAACGCTGCGTACACTAACCGTAATGATACGACGTGGAGTGAAACGATACACGGGAATGACCGATGAACAAACGAGGGTGGGTCCTGGGCTTAGCTAGTTGCATTATGAGCCCAGGGTCTGTCACCCATTCGTCGTCTTTAAAATAGTTCAAACGTCATACATAGTACTATGGCTACGAATCGTGGCTATTATCGTCTGCAGAGTAAGACAGACGAAAATTCTTTCAGAGTTTATAATACTACGAAGCCCCATCGTAGAACCCATACTTATTTACTGATTATCAATTGTTCAAACATTACTCATCATACACAACACAACCCACCCAGCTCAATTAGTCTACTACACTACCACACTACTACATAAGACCCGCGACATACCGGCCCTACGATTAACCAAACCACACGTCAGGCATCCCCATTGACTCATCGACAGCCACGCTATTGATAAGTCCGTGTTTGGAAACACTCCCGGAAAGCTTCCACCTCGTTCGATGGCTTACCAGTAACCGCATCGCAACCCAACTCGTGATCTGGAAAAAGTTAAAACAATTCCGTTGCGATAGTGCACGGCCACAGTGAGTTTGTCCGACCAAAGAGAACCGCCGAATTGTCAAAAAAGTCTGGCGCACTGATTTGTAACCCGCGGATCAGATTCCAAGCGTTAGGAGAACCTTCCCACCAGTGCGACTATATATTCGACGTCCCCCCCCAGGGTGGCAAGCCCCTTCCGCCTAAGAGACCTTTCTTACTCCACTTTTCCTCCCATACCAAACTATGCTCCTCTACCCTACCGTACGTAATAAGGACCTCATCACTCACGCTCAGTGGCCGAACACCACTACCGACCTGGACCTCCTACAAGACGGCCAGCTCCCTCCTGACATTCTCGCCCACAACCACCTCTACAGCCAAGACATCTCTCAACAGACATACCACTCTCAGCTACAGTCGCCCTTCAGCTCGCCTCGACTGCAATTACACCCTTCGTCTGGCTCATCTTCGCCCACCTTTTCCTCGTCCTCGCCGGCGTTCTCGTCAACTCGCTCTCCAGTCACAAATTTTTCTGGAGACTTTCCCATCTTTGACGGTAGCTGGTCTGAAGCACCATCCATGAGCGTCGCCTCATCCTACAATCCCGCATTCCACATTGCACCACCGGCGCCGTCGCCGTATCCCAACGCTCAATACTCTACGCCTCAGTACATGACACAGCATTCTCCTATGTTGGCGCAGTCTGGCATCGCAACCAACACCCACGGCAGTTGGGACACCGACGCCAACGTCCAGCTGCTCAGTCCAGCTCATGCACAAAAGGGACTCGCTCGCGGTGCACACAAGCGAGCAGCCTCGGGATCCTCCGGCAAGACGGGTTCAACTTCGCCACAAGCAGCGGCAACATTTGCCGGGCAATACCAAAACTCGAATCCAAAAAAGTCGCTGCCTACTCCAGTGCAGACGCCAGTGCAGAACTCATTCCTGGCCCCTGCCTTTCAAAATTACGACCCGTTGACACATAATGGCGACACTGCCGCTGCAGAACAGGCAATGAGGCAAGCAGTCATGGAACAGCACAGCCACGGTAGCAACCACAACCACAACAATAGTCATTCGACCGCCGAAGACGACACCTCCTTCCACTATTCCCTCGCCCCCTCCGTTTCCAGTCTGAGTCACCACAACTCGCCGGTGACTCCTCAAACTACATATGACGAGTTCGATGATGGATCGAAAGCGGTAGTCCATGGTGAGGACCGATCTCCTGACTTTGACCGCTGGATGGGTGATTACTTACAGTTCGATGCGAATCCAGACTTTAATAGCCAAACCGCCATGTCAATTGGCGTGCCCAAACTCAACCGCACCATCTCTGATATCTATCAAGATGAGCTCTACAATACTACCGTTGTGCCTACGTCTTCGCAGCAGATGCGCAAAGCCAATACCAACATGGGTAGTCAGCCATACCGGAATTTGTTTGCCGACCGACTCAACGCCGCCAACCAGGGACATCTATCAGCTCGCTCTCAATCACCAGCTGGTACTTCGATGAACAGAGAGCGATCCCCATTCCGCCAGGGATCTCCTTTGGCTGCAGATTTCCGGCAGCAGGCTCGACTCCAGGCCTCTGGTCTGGGCTCTGCTTTGCAGTTGCCTGGTGCCCAGCAGGACGCTCAGGGAGAGATCAAGACTATTTCTCCCAAGGATGCACTATTGGAGTATAACGAGGGTCCTGATGACCTTGCCCATGGCTTGCCATCGCTGTTCCCTGCGAACGACATTCCTATCAGCAGCAATATGACCTCTCGCCGACAGAGCGCTACTAGCGCTTTCCAGCCTACATTGGCCTACAATTCTATGGAGACGTTTCCCACTCAGTACGCTACTCAGGCTGCTGGTTTACAACAACCCATGAACAACTTTATGCAGCCACAATTGCCATCAGCACAAGATCTCCACGCCAACAATACATTGCTGCAGCAAACGCCAGGTTTCCCTGCGTCGCTGCCCACTATGGAGTCTACGAATAGCGACAGGGTTATGGAAACAGCCACCAAACGGCCTAGCGACACCTCGTCGGACTCGGGCACATATACATGCACATACCACGGGTGTACATTACGGTTCGAGACACCGGCGAAGCTTCAAAAGCACAAGCGCGAAGCTCACCGGCAAACGATGGCTGGACAGAACAATGAGGCAGCCTCGTCATTGGCTCTACGCAATTCGCAAGCTGGCCCCCACAAGTGCGAGCGAATCAATCCGTCTACGGGCAAGCCCTGCAACTCTATCTTCTCGCGGCCGTATGATTTGACGCGGCATGAGGACACGATCCACAATGCGCGCAAGCAGAAAGTGCGGTGTCATTTGTGTACGGAAGAGAAGACTTTTTCGCGCAATGATGCGCTTACGCGACACATGCGAGTGGTGCATCCTGAAGTGGATTGGCCGGGGAAGCAGCGGCGCAAGGGACACTGATCCTCCTTCTTTCCTAGGGTCTAAAAGAGCCTGAGAGATAAGGCAATCCTGACGGAGGGGCTCGTCCACTGACGTCATGTGCGCTTACCGCATCTGGCAAGGATCCATGGCAGCTTCGGATCGGCAGGCCGATTCTTACCTAAGCATCTCCCAAGACAGCCGTTGACGTCATCGGCTCGATCCTTTCCTTTTTTCTTTTGAGCTGATGGTCTGACCTCATCTTCCTTTCTCCCTTTATTACTTTTACTGCTCTACATTGTTCATAATTACTAGACCGTTATGTCATGACCCGATACGTCTTGTTTGGTATTCATGTTATTTACAGCGTTGTTTTTTTGCTTGCAGCATGGGATTGGTGGTATTACGACTGATTGACTCATTGACTTTTCAAAGATGTTTATGCTTGTTACGACTATTGCTCATATGCTCATATGATATTGCATTCTACTTTGCATTGGACGGTTTGGTATGAATGGGATGGTACATAAGGACAAAAAAAAGGTGGTGCTTTCTTTTTTGCAGTTGTCTTGTACAAAAGATTTGTATTATATGATATGACCATAGATAGATTGTACTATTACTTATTTGACTTGACTTCTGCCCTTCAAGAGTAATAATACACTTGTACACTTGTAGATCCCATTGTATTCTGTATAGGATGGTGGTGATGTTTAATTAAGTCTTATCTCCTTGTCAATACTTGCATACTATATACATGTCTTACCACCTCTCCTGCTATGTATGAACGAGCCAACCACCATCCACCCGCTTTCTAGACGAGAAGCCACTGAGAAAAGAGGCTTCCCAAGCCACCACTTCATCAATAGCTTGCCAATCTTATTAGTTGACAATTTCATTGTTTCACATGGACGTACTATGTACTACTGAGATAGGATAGATCGACCGTTTCATTGACCGTCGTAGCATGTATTAGACTTTGTCTAATATTGTGGCTTGAGTTGGGCATTTTGGGGGTGGGCAGGGTTCATTCTATTTTCGTCCTTCCTTTTGAGTGGTTGCATGACTGTCATCTTATTGATGGAAATATTTCTACACTCGTTGAAATAATTACTTACCTTGTCTATTACTCTTCTGTACTGTACTGTCTCACTTCAACCTCCCTTGAATCATATAAATATGTATGGAGACTGATAAATGTGGATTGATCGGCGAACGGGAAATCCGTGCGCGGTCGTTGGTCCGCTTACCCACTTCGACTCCACTCGGAGGATCCACTCGTGAAAATTCTCTGTGTCAATGAATTGACCTGGAGATCGATTTGTACTCCTTTGTAATTGCGAGTGCAAATCTAATCGAGGAGCGTGGAAGGCCAAGAAAATCGGCAGCGATGCAGACAGAATGAGATTCTTCCAGATACTTCTCCCACCCTTCGCACGTATGGTTCTGCGTATGTACTTAGTACGTACGGGATTATGGAGAGCGGGTAACCTACATGGTTAATGCACCTAGTCAAGCCACAATCCAAATCTGACACCCTTCAACCCTTACAAAGCATTATCGGATGCACATGATTGGCTTAGAGCACTTAAAGTGTAGATCGATGCCTTTCTGTTCGATTCCACCTCCATCGGGTATTGAAATACGGGGTTTATTTGAAATTTTATGGTGTGTGCGTGTGGACTGAGTGGGTAGTGGATTGTGGATTGGTGTGGAGGGATACATCCGGCTTTCCGCACGCAGTCAGTCTCCGTGGAGTGTCGGATATATCTTCTATGTCCGCTTGCTCGCGGTGGAACGCCTCGGGAGGACCGGGTTGTTGCTTACTGTACATCGAAATGAATGGTCCATATCGCCGAGTTGAATCTACCAGAATAGGAAGTACGATACGTACGTGAAGAATATGTAGAGGCCTGATAGAGAGTGGATCGACACGTGTCGATGTGGCTGTGCGATGGCGATTCTTTAGTATGTGGATAGACACGGATACTATGGAGTACTTTCAATCTAGGTTTGCTAGGCAGATGGATTTCCTGAGTGGATAGCATGTGATATTCAGGAGATGTTGCCGGCTGGCTATATGCAGGTACAGTATACAGTATGATACATACGTAGATACAGTATGAGAGTGAAATTTAACTATATTGATAATGACATCTATCTATCCAATGATGTGACAAGCTTTAATGAATGGCTCTGGAGGGTTACTTGCTCGTACCGAGGACAGCATTCTACTCAAAGTTAGTAAATCATCATCAACAAGGAAGGAAATGGGTCTTACTCGAGCAACCTCGTAAACAGGCACAATCCCCGTCCAGTACTCAAACTGATACACTCCCTGCCCAACAAGAGCCTCCAGCCCTGGGATCGTGGTCCAGCCAGAGTCAGACGCCAGCTGCATCAACGGAGTCACCGATGGCTTGTACGCCATTTCGAGCAAAACAGCTGCCGACTGGCCAGTACGACCGCCGCGCTCGAAAATCGTGCAGAGGATCTCGCGCATATTCGCCTCAATGGGCCTGTCGCCTGGAATGGTGCCTACGGCGACACGGGGGATATTCTCAATATCACTGGCATTCTCGAGCACGCGAATGTCAAAGCCTGTTGGGAATGTAGAGGCCATGTTTTGAATCTTCTCGGGCGAACGGCCGAGGACGTACACGGTCGAAAAGCCCATGTGATGCAGAGCGTAGATTGCGGCACGCGCTGTGCCTCCGCCACCAATGACCAAAGCGCTGGATTTGCCTTCATTGCTGTGCGCGCCGGCCTCGCGGAGACATCGCGCGATGCCGGACCAGTCGGTGTTGCGACCAATCAGGCGGGTGCGGCCGTCCTTGCCCTCGACGGGGATGATGGTGTTGACTGCGCCGATAATCTCGGCTTCGTTGAGCACCTCGTCGATGAGCGGAATGATGTCCAGCTTAAGCGGGATTGTGACTGATGCACCTCCAAAATCGGGAGAGCGAATGAACTCTTTGACGTCCTGTGCTTGGTCAGTCTCCAACCGGGTGTATACATGCGGCAGACCATTCTGCTCAAAAAGAGTATTGTGCATTGGTGGCGAGGGAGAGGCTGAGACGGGCTTTCCGAAAATCGCAAATTTCTTGGCTGGTATCTCGCCCATGATTGACAATCCTTTGCGGATTTCGGTTGCTGACAACTGTCCTGGTGCAGCCTTGAAAGGAAGAGCAGGGTGAGACACAGGTGTGAGGAAACCGTTGAGCATACGACTCAGTTGTCCCTTGTCACCCATGTTGATGGCAATGACGGGTACATCGGGATGAGCTTGTTCCGCCCAGTCTTTGAATTCTCGCAGCGCGGTGTTGTCTTTGAGGGTTTCTGCCACGCCCACTAGTTTGATGATGTCTCCGTACTGCAGGGCTTTGTTGTAATATTGAATCCAGGATCCGTTAGCCCAGTTAAGCTTTCCCTGAGGGTCATGATGGGATGCAATAATCTTAGCGTGAGCCTTGGCTTCAGTCACTTTTCGTAGCAAGTCTTCGGGGAACGTAATCTCCAAATCGATGAATTCACATCCACTGCGAATAGCGAGCATAATCAACTCCAAGGCAGCATCGTGAGCGTCATCAGGGAACTTTCCTCCCTGGCTGACAGTACGTATCGTAAAGACAATAGGAAGGGAGACCCGACTGCGATAGAACGAAATTTGCTCAGCCACGTACTCAGCCGAGGGAATGACGCTGTCTGATGATGGATCTTTGAGCAGATCAACGCGCAGCTCAACGGCGTCAGAACCAGAAGCAACTGTGCGGAGTAGATCGCCACTATCGCGCAGATCTGGCAGGGTTAGAGACACAAAGAAAGAGAGACGTTTCCTTCTAATGGCACTCAAATGATCCGTCTTGCCAGATACAAACTGAATGAATCGGTCAAAATCGTCCATAGCAAGCGCAAGCTCTGGCGAGCTGCTATGTCTACTGTAATATTGTACGTTGCTGCACTCCTGGTACCAAGGTTTGCGTCGCAGCCACACGCTCATCATGTCTTCGATATAAGCGGGTCGAGTCTTGTCGATGTTCAAGAACTCCATGACTTTTTTGATATCTCTCATAACCAAAAGGACATTACCCTTGTTCTTGTGGTAATCGATAAGGATCTTTCTTGCTTCCGCAATCTCAACAATACCACCTCCACAAGCAAAAACATGACCCGTAGGTCGCTCAGTCAGTGCGCGCTTGAACAGTGTAAGCTCAACTTCACGGAATCCTTGCCAGCCGCGCTCTTTGATGAGATCTGGTATAGTCTTGCCCTCTGTCTGCTCCAGTTCAACATCAAGATCGACGAATTTCCTATTAAGTGCTTTGGCAGCCCATCGCCCGGTCGTCGTCTTTCCTGCTCCACGCATACCAATGATGACGATGGAAGCATTTGACCGATCGGCTGGTCCATGCGCGATTTCGCTCTCGGCGAGTTCCTTGCCTCTGAGGCTCACTCCGAATTTTTGTTTCAGAGCGTCCCAGTATGTTGGCCATGTTTTACCAACACATTCCTTCTCCAGAATGAGCGTAGGTGTGGGAGCGACCAAAGACAAGATACTGAAGCTGAACGCGACACGGTGATCATCGTAGCAGAAAACGCCGCCAGCGGGGTGTCGAAGTGTAGATCGATCAATACCATCAATCTCAAGTCCATCAGGATGTTCGCGACATACAACTCCAAACTTGGCCAATTCCACCCTCATAGCTTCAATACGATTGCATTCCTTGACTCGCTGGTTGGCAATACCGTAGATCCTGGTAGTGTGGTTTCCCCCCTCGCCTTGTGCAATCGCAGCAAGCACAGAAGCGCCGAGGAAAGCATCGGTCATCGGTTCCATATCAACATTCGGCAGGGGTCGTAGCACGCCATCTGCTGGACCTGTTACTGTAGTAGAAGTAGCAGTTTGCTCGACCTTGCAACCCATTGGTCGCAATACCTCTACTGCAAAGCGAGCATCGCCTTGCAAACTAGCGGAACCAATATTGGGGACTGTACAGGTTGTGCCGGTGACCGCAGCGATTGCCAGAGGATACGTCGCAGAACTTGCGTCACTTTCAATAACATACTCTGGAGGATTAGAGTATGATCCTTGCGGAATGTGGTAGGTCCACTCCTCGGTCGTTGATTTTTGAACATCAATTCCAAAGGATCGCATCATAGCCGTGGTCATCTCAATATAAGAGAGCGAAATAGGTCTGCCTCCAACCAGTTTCAAAGTAACAGGCTCCTTAGCGTAAGGTGCGCACATCAAAAGCGATGACACATATTGGGAAGAGACCTTGGCAGCGAGGTTGATACGACCGCCCTTGAAACCACCTGACGCAGCAATCTTCAGTGGCAAACTACCGGCTTTTTCCAGATACTCAACTTGAGCACCATTCACAGTGAGCGCATCGACAAGATCACCAATAGGTCTCTGCTTCATACGGTTGTTTCCAGTGAGGATATTGTAGTCGACAGATCCTTTGCCCGAGAGAGTTGCAACCGATGTAAGAAATCTCGAGGCAGTACCGGCATTGCCCAAGTACAACTCCGTAGGGCTTGCCTGCATTTTACCACCATTGCCGTTCACAACGAGGACCTCTCCTTCATCTTCCCAGGCAAAGGTCGCGGCGCCGAGGCGCTCTAGAGCGTTGAGCATGACCTCTGTGTCGTCCGAATGAAGTAGGTTTTTGACACGGACTGTACCCGATCCGAGAGCTGCAAGAACAAGAGCTCTGTTGGAGATACTCTTTGAGCCGGGAGGGGCACAAACGACATTGAGGTCCTTGGGCACCCCAGGGATCACTTCAACGCTGGGTGCCAGAACGGCTCTGATGTCTTCGTTGGAAACGACACTAGCCTTTTGCTCGTAGGTTTGTCCAATAGCAGATAGCAAGACAACCTTTTTCTTAGGACCGTCGTTCTTCTTGTCCAAGGCCATATTGGCCATCAGCTGCTCCAAAGAGCAGTGTTTGCCAGCAGTGTGTTTCCTCACCCGTGAATCTTTGAGAGATGTAGGCAGACCATATTTGGAAAGGCATTTGACCATTCGGGAAACGGCGACAGGCTTGAGGATACCGAGGTATCTAGCGAGTTCCAATTCCTTGACCATACCAATAGCGACACATTCACCATGGAGGACCTGAGGTGACAGAATCGCTTCAATCGCATGGCCAATCGAATGGCCCAAATTGAGGAGATTGCGCAGACCACCTTCACGCTCATCCGCAGTCACCACAAACGCCTTGTGTCGTGCTGAAGCGACAATGCGATCTTTCACGACTTGTCGCACAGAATCGAATCGTCCTTTTCCTGGTTTACTGCGAGCAGCTTTCAAGATTGCATCGGCATGTTGCTCCAAAGCTGCAAACTCCTTCTCGTCGGAAATCGCTGCAGTTTTGATGACTTCTGCCATGCCGTTGATGAATTCTCTTTCGGGGAGGGTATCGATAAAGTCAATGTCGATGTAGATTCGGTGAGGTTGCCAGATCGCTCCAATTAGATTCTTACCCAGTGGAGTATCGATTGCAGTCTTTCCTCCGATAGAAGAGTCGACCATTGCCAACAGTGTCGTAGGCACCTGGACGAATCTAATACCGCGCATGTAAGTTGCGGCGACAAAGCCGAGCAAGTCCCCAATCACACCACCGCCCAAAGCAATAATAACCGTATCCCGACCACATGTCTGCTGAAGCATCCAATCCTCGATATCGGCTTTTCCTTGGCGGGACTTGGAGTTTTCTCCGGGGGGGATCTCTTTCGTGAGGAGACGGGGAGCCGGCGACAACGCCGCGGCGGCTTCGTTGAATACTTTTGCGAACTGTTCCCGATATAAAGAGCCAAGATTGGTATCCGTTACGAGCACGTACGTAGTTGAGGCAAGGTTGGTCAGCAGGTCTTGGACAATGTATGTTCCCCAGATGCCGTAGTCCGCGACGATGCTCTCCCGCCCTAAAATCGAGATCTTGGTCGGAGCCGCCATTGTGTTGTAGTCGATTTTCAATAGTAGTACCGTTTTTGATGGTGAGTTCGAGGTCTCAATTCATGGCGGATATCTGTTTCTGTAAGTCAATGCCAATTCCCCTCAATGGCTGTCAATCAATGGTATACACCGACCTTTCGAAATTGCAATTGCAGGCAGGCGTCGCGCTGACTTGGCGAATCGTCTTGTCTACCCACAAATGAGACAAATACAGCACTTGGACCCAGCAATAAAATATCAGTGTACTTCAGCAGACGATGTCTTTCTTGTGTGAGTCACTGTAGGTTGACGGTGGTGCACCCCAGGAATTTTTGTGCTAGTAACCGAAACGGGTCTAGCGCCCTGTCGACGGAGACCGTGCTTGCATCTCCCCGCTGCGAGTCTCCGATGTCATTCAGTACTTACGACATTACTTGTCGCATTACTTAGAGCGAGTATTTTTTTATTCTGTACAGTCAGTAATACTATGAGGCCATGCTGAAACACCCAATATTTTCTTTGTCAACCTCTAGGACTATCG
Source organism: Talaromyces amestolkiae (assembly GCF_001896365.1). Classification (NCBI taxonomy): domain Eukaryota; kingdom Fungi; phylum Ascomycota; class Eurotiomycetes; order Eurotiales; family Trichocomaceae; genus Talaromyces; species Talaromyces amestolkiae. The sequence goes on along the minus strand of NW_024468039.1, from coordinate 362,069 downwards.
TTGTGGTCAATTGCGAGCTTCTGTATGAGTAGAGAAACCCTCCGATATCGCCCCTGCATCAGCTGACCAATTGAATGGCCTCAAACCGGAACTTTCAGAGCTTCTTTAGGGCGAACTGGATGCTATCTACAGGGTGTACTATGTAGGGTACCATCGGGAATCAAACAGAATACCGTGCGATATTATTGAGCTAATGCAAATCATAACAGACTTTTAACGCACACTGAGAAATAGCAGTGGCGAGTCCACAATTTGGGTATCATACATTGTTCTAGCTCTAAGCCAAATGCACAGGTAATTCGCGTGCATCGAGATACATCAGTCCATACATGTTCATGACTGACATACAGCTGTACACTTCATATGTATCGAGACAAACTAGTATCGATCGTAACTATCGTTACGTCTGGAATTGTAGCCGCCACGACCTTGAGATTGGTAGCCACCTCGGTTGTTGTTATAGCCTCTGGAATCCCCACGATTGTTACCGCCACCACCTCGTGGTGCGTTGTAATATCCCTGCTGGTTATAATCCGCAGGAGGAGCAGAGTAGCCATACTGATTCTGACCACGCTGGTAGTTGTTGTCTTGGCCGTAATAGCCAGACTGGTTGTAGCCCTGTGCCGGGTTTTGATAACCATAGCTGCCACCGCGTGGAGGGGGTGGAGGACCGCGAGAGTAGCCCGCACCGCCTGCAGGAGGGGCCCATCCACCAGCACCGCCCTGAGGAGGCGGCACAAAGGATGGATCCAAGTGTGCTGCGAATGGGTTTGCTCGGTCGTTCATTCCTGGCCTTGGAACATTGTACTGGTTGTACTGGTTACCACCCCGGCCGCCGCCATTGTTGGGTCTGAAACCTCCTCGTCCGTTGGATCGAGATTTGTTTCGAACAGCAGAAATGTCTCCTTGGTCTAGTGCTGGGGGTGCAAATCGTACTCCCCGAAGGAGCATGGATTTGTGTAGATGGCTTGATTTTGGAATCTCGTAATTGACCCTGTGAAATGTTAGTATCAGATAGACAGAAATATCATAAAATAAAACATCACGTACATCATAGATCTGTTCTCATCTAGAGATGGCATATCAACATCATAAGGAGGTTCGAGCGCGCTGTGAGGAATATGGTTGTCGTCACGTTCTACTTTTCCAGCCAGTCCTTCACTGACGCGCATGTCCAGAGCGAACTTCGATGCACTTTGCTTTTTAGAGTAGAAGTTTGCTGCGAGTTCCTGATATAAAGGATGTTGGTCGGAAAGTAGGAGAACATCGGTTCCAACAGTGTTACGAGCATGTTCATCTGCACTCAACAATGGATATTTCTTTTCCATCGCAGCGAGTAGTCGAGTTTCGTCGATAAAAGGAAGCAAAACTACTCCTTGCCATGCAAACTTCTTGCCGTTCAGATCCACTGGGAAGTCTTCCGGGTAAAAGTCAATGATCTCACTGTCCGGATTTGACATCAGATCATGGAAAATCTCCGGAATAGCATGATTAGATGAAGCTGGAAGAACTCCCATCAATTGCTCGAAAGGTCGGAACGGTGTGCCTTTCACAAAATTCGGCTTCATACTGCTAATATCAACAAAGTCGGCAGCAAAAGGCGCATAGTGATACGGATAGTACCATGTCCAAGAAGGACATCCTTGCATGTAGTAAAGAAGGACCCATTGGAGACCTTCAGCATATGAACGTGCAACCTGATGACGGAACTCGACATTACTAGGATCGACATGGAACTTTTGTTCGTAGTACCTCTCGGTATATCCAGACTCCCATAAACGTACAGTATCTGGGGGCATTTCATCTGAAGGCTTTGCTGGCCCAGCTGCGACTGGCGTGTCTCTGCCGGGTGTGCCATTATCCGCATCAGTCAAATCCTCGGCTTTTCTTTTGCCTAGGGCAGGTGGCAAAGTTTCCAGTGACTGCTCTTCTCCGCTTGGCACCTCGCTATTTGTAGTTTCAGTCTCATCACTGGCCGGCACTTTACCTTTCAGTAACTGAGTTTTCAGCGCAGCGGCAGCACTCTTGTTCGCCTCATTGGCTTTGTAGATAGCCGATCGATTGACAATCATGCTGTGTGTCAACTGTCTTGTCTGCTTGTCTAGGTGTCCTCGACTTGGAGTGATTAATGTCACCTCTGTGGACGCGATGAAACCCTCTCCTGACTTGCGACCTTTGGCTGGCGGAGCAGAGAGACCTGGCTCCCCGGGTGTATAATCTGGTGAGCTTCTCCGGCGCTTCTGTGATCGTTCTGCATTGCGTGCCTTTTCCTCTTCTTTTCTACGTTGTTCGTTGGCAGCCTTTCTTTCCTCCGCTTGTCTCCGTCTTCTGAAAATTCCATCTTCTTGCTTGCCCAAACCGTTAAGTATGAGCTGAGCATGGTTAAAGTTGACGATACCATCCTTCGTCACGTAATCATCCATGAGTGGTATATTTTCTCTCCAGATAGAGATCAACAAATCAATAGCATTCTCCTTGATATCCAAGGACGGAAGATGGGGCAGGAAATCGTTTCCGACGAAGAAACACATAAATACCCAATCATCGAGCGCTCGTTCTAAATCGAAGGGGAAGCGCTGCTGAGGTACTTGCAGCTCAACAGCAAGATATTCCCTAAGTACAGAAACGTTGAGCCAGATGAAAGGCTTCAGAGGTGCAGCTTTCTGTTTTTCATCAAACTCGCCATTCTTCTCTTTTGCCTCACCTCTACATTCCTCGGCTTTATGACCAGGTTGGCCACAGAGACGACATGTTCTGGGCCTCGACTCTTGGAAGAAAACGTCTTCACGTAAGACTCGGAAGTGTGGTTCGTGAGTTGCAAGGCCAAGCATGATCAAGTCCGCATCCAACCCATACAGAACGTGGCGCGTGTTTGGATTGTGGCTGGGGTCTTGTCGTTGAGATCGAATGAAGTTCATGACCTTGTGCTCACCCTCTCCGGGAACAGTAGCGTCACTGATGATGATTTTCATCTTGAGAAAGTTAGCTAAGCTATCGACAAACATGTAGGACACAGAAACGTACCTTTTCCCATGCAGGGTCAGTGTTTAGCTTGTAGGAAATCCAGTAGCGTAGAGATGCAGAGAGAATATCCATGAATGGTGTACCAGGCGTGATAACGTTACTAAATGATGAGCTATGTTAGCACTGCTTTGATTCGATGTATGCACCTGGCTTACCTATCCCACGTTTTCTGAATGACCTGTTCCTTGATATCTTTGTCCGGGTCAATACCCTTGGCGGCATTTTGCTTGGCCAGCAATTTTTGAAATTCTTCCTTCTTTTGATCGTTCTCCCTAGCTTCTTGCGCTGAACGGAATCGTCGAGAGCGTTGCTGGTTCATCTTTGCACGGGGCGCAACGCCGTCTAGGACACAGTATGAAATTAGAACATAGTCAGGGGGAAAAAAGCGCGAGAATATTGGGCCATGTCTTACCAACTGCGATCATCAAAAGCTTCCTCGGGCGGACCATGTTCACGACTCGATCGGTGTAACGAAAGATCTCAAGCATCATCTCCTGCTCGTTTGCTGGAGGAGGCTTGCCTTCTGGATGCGTACATGGATGGACGATACCATTCATGTCTAGGTACAGGTTGTCTGTTTCCTCGCCATTGGGATTGGGTTTGGTCGTATCAACGGGAATCACTTCGCCATTGACTTCATATGGTTGCTCCTCGATGACAGGCGAAATAATTTTAGGGTATTTGTTGGAGAGCCAACGGAAAAGAGCCGGAACACCCATGACGTCTATTTCCAACGGACAGTGTTAATCGTACTGTTTGAAATCTTCAATGTCCGCGATTCATCTATCTTTAATAGCGCAAAACTGATGGCTGTCAACCAGAACAACAACCCCAGATGCTTCTGAACTTTCCACAGCCAAGTCAGTCAAACACAAAGATTAAAAACTAGATCAGACACACAGAAAAAAAAAAAAATCAGCGTGAGCGCTGAATCTGCGTAGTACAGACAAAACCTAGCAGCCGAGTCGCGATCGGAATTAATTATGCGTCGCCATTTTCGGCGCAAGGTTTTTCCGACTTATCCACCGATTGCTCCTTCCCGTTTTAAGAGCTAAATTATACTAGTCTCGAACGGGGAAAGCTCAAACAAGCAGCTGCCGCCGAGGCCGCATGCACTATTACCTGGCCTGTAACTACTCCGTGCTAGACCCTTATTGAAATAACCCAACAAGACCAGACAATCGTCAACAGCTCCCCAATGACTTGATAATGCAGTATGGTCTGCTGACCATGATAATTGATCACCATGTTCCGAATACTCGAATCGCAAGCGCCGGCAAAGCAGACGGCCACTGATGCCATCAGTGTCCTATCGAACAGACTACAAAGCGCAACACTATTGGAGGACCGTCGAGCAGCTATACTTGGTCTACGGAGTTTTGCAAAGAATTACCCGGCGAGTGTAGCATCTGGGTCACTTCGGGACCTAATTGGCAGCGTACGGAAAGATGCAGAAGATGTGGATACTTTGAAAGTGGTGTTGGAGACATTGTTGATGTTATTCTCCCCCGATGAGAACAGCGTTAGTACCTGTAACAGTTAGGATTGCTTCAAGAACCTAAAAGCTGATTGATCTCACAGCCTGAAGCTTCAGAAGAGATTGTACTATGGCTTGCGGATGAATTTACCCAGGTAAAGACACCTGCTATCTACGGTTGGAATTGAATTTAACGACATGGAAGCGTCAAGATAATATCACGGCTCTGCTGGACCTCCTCGAGACTAAGGAATTTTACTCTCGACTTTATTCTTTGCAATTGATCTCGGCAATTTGTGCAGCGAGACCTGATCGAACTCAGGAATGCATCTTCACGGCTCCGCTGGGTATTTCAAGATTGGTTGGTGTGCTATCGGATGTCCGAGAGCCTGTCCGGAATGGTATGTTTTAGCCTTTGAAATGCCACAATAATGGGTCTGATAATAGTGCTATCTACAGAGGCCCTTGTTCTTCTCATTGCCCTCACCCCTTCGTCGGCCGAGCTACAAAAGCTCGTTGCATTCGAAAATGCCTTTGACCGTGTCTTCGAACTCATTGAAGCAGAGGGGTCACTATCAAATGGATCCGAGGTGGTGGTAGATTGTCTATCACTCTTGGCAAACCTACTTCGACTCAACGTCTCGAATCAAACCTACTTCAGAGAAACAGGGTGTGTCAAGAAACTCGCAGCCCTGCTTACGGATGTGACAAACCCTCCAGCTCCGCAAGAAGAACTCTCAGCATGGTCGATAGCTCGACGGGATAAAAATCTATGGGGACTGCTAGCTATCATTCAGTTGTTTCTTGTCAAGGGCAGCATACTGAAAACTAATCAAACGGCTTTCTGGCAAGCAGGAATCATGGAAAAAGTGCTGTTTGTTGCATTCAGCAAAAACTTTGATGTTCCTGTTATTGCAAAAGTATTTACGCCGCACCGCTATATGAGACCGTATGCTAATTGCCTGTAGGCTTTGGAGACTTGCGCAGGATTGATTCGTGGAAATTCATCGCTACAAGAGAAATTCGCAGATGTCGATGTGTCCTGGAATACTGTATCTGTCGTTTCAGGAACGTCAAATGGCACTTCAAAACCTAACAAACCCGAACGGATCAATGTTCTTGAGGCCTTACTCAAGCTGACGCTTGAACCGGCACCTGTTTTTGCACTTGAAGCCCGACTTGCAGCATGCGAGTGCATCCAAGCTTTCTTTGCGAAACACAATGGCATTCGATTACATTTCCTGGGCCGTGCCATCGACGGTCATATGAGTGGAAACGATCAGATACCAAACATCATGACAACTTTGCTAGAAACTCCGGAGTCGCGCACAAGAGTTGATCCGTACGGGAACTGGATGGCTTCAGTTCTGATGTTCCACTTGTTATTCGAAGATCCAGAGGCCAAAGCGCTCGCGCTCAAAGTCACGGAAGGAAATGCTGAGAAGGGCGAGGAAGTAGTTACATGCATTCAGACGATAGCCGGTAACTTAACCACGGGATTACAGAGAGGCGATGACGACCGAGTTTCCGTCGCATACTTGATGCTCTTGTGTGGTTGGCTATTTGAAGATCCAGATGCAGTAAACGACTTTTTAGGGGAGGCCAGTATCATCCAGTCGTTAATTCGTGAGATCAAACAGAGCGGTGTCGGCAATATTCTTGTTCCCGGTCTATCTTGTGTCTTGTTGGGTATCATATATGAATTCTCGACAAAAGACTCTCCCATACCCAGAGAGACAATTCATAACCTACTCAACAGTGGGCTTGGCAGAGAACAGTACATTGACAAGATAACCAAGCTTCGAGAGGATCCTTTGGTTCGAGACTTTGAGGTTCTACCCCGTACAGGCCGAAGTGATCGTGATGGAGCACTTCCCGAGATTTTCTTTGATGCAGTGTTCATAGAGTTCTTGAAAGACCACTTCAGCCACTTTCTGCGAGCAATCGACCGCGAGCCCGGTATGGAAGTCCCAGTTATGACCAATGGCATTCAGAAGGGAATATCTAGGGAATTAGTTGACTCGCTGCGGGCACAAGTCGAGCAACACAACCAGACGATACAGAAGTTGGAGTTGGATTTGTTGAACCTGCAACAGAAACTGGAGCAAGAGCAGCTGGATCATCGACGAACCAAGGAATCCACAAGCCATGAGATGGCTCGCATCAAGAACATTAACGATAGCCTGCAGAAAAATCATGAAGCAGAAATCTCGCGAATGGAGGAGTACTACAAGGGATTGAATGACAGTGTTCAAAAGAATCATAGGATGGAGCTTTCGAAATTAGAAGAGCATCACCACCAGGAACTGTCGAAACTGGAGGATCGTCACCAACAGACCATTACCGGCTTGCAGAAAGATCATACGTCTGAAGTGTCCAAATTGGAAGATCAACATAGGCAAGGACGAAACGATCTACTCAAACAGCATGACGAACAGTTGCGAGCGATTGACAGCCAGCTGAAAGGCACTACTGCAGACTACGAACGAAAGAGTGCCAAGCTACGTCAGCGCCACGAGGATGAGGTAGCCGGCCTGAAGAAGTCTATATCAGATTTAACAGAAAACCTCGACAAAGTCAGCAACGATCATATACTGGAGCTACAGAAGATTCGAGACGAGCATTCGACTAGATATGCTGACTTTAAGGCTCAGCTCAAGCAAGCAGCCGAACGAGCATCAGAAGCTGAACAGCGCGCCCAAGAATTCGAAAAAGAGCTCTCAGAGGCCAAGGAAGCTGCACAGAGAGCAGAAAGTATGGCTACAGACGCCGAAAACGCTCGAAAGGAAGCCCAGGGTGAATTGGAGGATCTTTTGATTGTATTTGGAGACTTAGAGACGAAGAGGAAACAAGAAAAGGTCAGTCACTACCTAATCTCTACTGTACGAATATAAATACTGATGAATCGGCAGCAACGTCTGAAGGAACTTGGCGAAGAAGTGTCAGAGGATGAGGATGAGGACGAGGAAGGGAATGAAGATGAGGAAGAAGACGATGATTAAAAAGTCGCGATGATACCCACTAAGTACATAGAGCGAAGTTATGATTAGATTACGAAATCTATCATGCGCAATATTATCTGTTGTCATGTACAAATATATTTGCGAAGATCAACCCCTAGAGGATCGAATTATCTACATTAGGGTACATAGGTCTATGTTGCTAAATATGCTTCATGACGCTCGGGCCAATTATATTTGCGGCACAAAAAGTGCTGGTAAAAAAAGTGCGGCGGGGKGACTCATCCCCGCCATCTTCTCTTCTGATCCTCTCTTTATATCCCATTCCACAGCTTTCCTCGGGAATTGACTGTGACAAACTTGTGATATACTTCTCAGCCATGTCTATTGACTTTCCCGCCGAAGAGGAGTCCGTCCTTAAGCGGTGGAGGGAGATTGATGCCTTTCGCCGACAGGTCGAACTCTCCCGCGGCCGAAAACCTTACAGTAAGATCATCTACAAAAGATGCTTGATAACGAGGGAAAACTAACGGCGCAATAATTGCAGCTTTCTACGATGGACCTCCTTTCGCAACCGGCCTTCCCCATTACGGTCACTTGCTCGCAAGTACCATCAAGGCACGTGCTCAATCAAGCAAATTGTCGTATGAAGTGCCATCTAACATGCGGTGCTTTAGGATATCATTCCTCGTTACTTTTCCATGACCGGTCACTACTGCGAGCGAAGATTCGGCTGGGGTACTGTCAAATGTGATATATGATGCAATATTTTACTAACGTGGTGGATAGATACACATGGTGTGCCAATCGAGCACGAAATCGACAAGAAGCTTGGGATGTCTGGTTCCGAAGCTGTCGAGAAGCTAGGTATTGCCCAATACAACGCAGAATGCCGAGCGATCGTGATGAGATACGCTGGAGAATGGCGACAAACTATCGAGAGACTCGGCCGTTGGATCGATTTCGACAACCCATATCGTACCCTCGACGCTACCTTCATGGAGTCGGTTTGGTGGATCTTCAAACAGTTGGCTGATAAGGATATGGTTTACCGTGGATACAGAGTCATGCCATACTCAACAGCCCTTAATACGCCGTTAAGTAATTTTGAGGCTTCTCAAAATTATAAAGATGTGACCGACCCAGCTGTTGTTGTCTCTTTCCCTCTGGTTGAAGACCCAAATGTGTGTCTCTTAGCATGGACAACCACACCTTGGACACTTCCATCAAACACCGGTCTCTGCGTGAACCCCGAGTTTGATTACGTCAAAATTCTCGATGAAGCGTCCGGAAAACACTATATTCTGATGGAGACCCTACTCCGCACTCTCTATAAAGACCCCAAGAAAGCCAAATTCAAGATCGTCGACAAGTTCAAGGGATCTGTTATGAAGGGATGGAAGTATGAACCACTTTTCGACTACTTTGCCGATGAATTCACAGAGACCGGATTTAAAGTGTGCAATGATGGATATGTCACTTCTGATGCCGGTACTGGTATTGTCCACCAAGCACCTGCATTTGGTGAAGACGATTACAGAGTCGCTGTGGAACATGGAGTTATTACCGATAAAAAGCTACCACCTAACCCTGTGGACCCCACTGGTAACTTTACATCTGAAGTCCGAGACTTCGTTGGACAGCATGTCAAGGCCGCCGACAGGGCTATCATCAAACACCTCAAGGGAACCGGTCGCTTGATTGTCGACGGCCAGATTACTCACAGTTATCCATTCTGCTGGCGTTCAGACACTCCTCTTATCTACCGAGCTGTACCAGCCTGGTTTGTTAAGGTCGGACCAGTCATTCCAACCATGCTCCAGGGCATTGAAGACTCGCACTGGGTCCCTTCCTTCGTTAAGGAGAAACGATTCGCCAACTGGATCTCGAACGCGAGGGACTGGAACATTGCCAGGAACCGTTACTGGGGAACACCGATTCCTCTCTGGGTCAGTGACGACTTCAAGGAGGTTGTCGCCATTGGCAGTGTCGCGGAATTAAAAGAATTGAGCGGTTATGAAGGTGAATTGACTGACCTCCATCGTGACAAAATCGACCACATCACCATTCCCAGTAAGCAAGGCAAGGGCACGTTGCGTCGCGTGCCTGAGGTCTTTGATTGTTGGTTCGAGAGTGGTTCAATGCCTTATGCATCAGTCCACTATCCTTTTGAACGTCAAGAGGAATTCCAGAACGCATTCCCCGCCCAGTTTATTGCTGAGGGTCTTGGTAAGTTTTTTTACTACTTTGAATATTACTGCAATACTAACTCTGATATAGACCAAACGCGTGGTTGGTTTTATACATTGTCTGTTTTGGGTTGCCATCTTTTCGGGAAGCTGCCATATCAGAACGTTATTGTGAATGGTATCGTCTTAGCTGAAGATGGTAAAAAGATGTCTAAGCGTCTGAAAAATTATCCTGATCCAACTCTGATCATGGATCGTTACGGTTCTGATGCCCTACGACTCTACCTCATCAACTCTCCTGTTGTAAGAGCCGAACCCCTGCGATTCAAGGAAGCAGGTGTCAAGGAGATTATCTCCAAGGTCCTGTTGCCATTGTGGAACAGTTACAAGTTCTTCGAGGGACAGGTGGCTCTGTTGAAGAAGATTGAGAACATTGATTACGTTTTCGACCCCAAGGCTGAAGTCACCAACACCAACGTCATGGACCGATGGATCTTGGCCAGCTGTCAGAGTCTTCTCAAATTCGTCAACCAGGAAATGTCTGCTTATCGTTTGTACACGGTGGTTCCAAGACTCTTAGAGCTCATTGATAACACAACGAACTGGTACATTAGATTCAACCGAAGACGTCTAAAGGGTGAAAACGGTGTTGAAGATACACAGCATGCGCTCAACACATTGTTCGAGGTCTTGTACACTCTTGTGCGCGGACTTGCACCTTTCATCCCTTTCATTACTGACACCATCTACTTGCGCCTTCTTCCTCACATCCCTCAGATACTACGCGGCGAAGACGATCGCAGCGTGCACTTCCAGCCATATCCTCAAGTTCGCGAAGAGCTTTTTGACGAAGTCATCGAGAGACGTGTGGCTAGAATGCAAAGAGTCATCGAGTTGGGCCGTGTTTCCCGTGAGCGCCGTACCTTGGCATTGAGGACGCCTTTGAAAACACTCGTGGTCATTCACCAAGATCAACAATACTTGGATGATGTTAAATCTCTGGAATCTTACATTGTTGAGGAACTGAACGTGCGGGATCTTGTCCTGTCCTCAGATGAAGAGAAGTACAACGTACAATACAGTGTCTCAGCTGACTGGCCCACATTGGGCAAGAAGCTCAAGAAGGATGCGCAAAAAGTGAAGAAATCTTTGCCTTCCTTGACAAGCGAAGATGTTAAGAAGTTTGTTGCCGAGAAACGCATTGTTGTTGATGGTATCGAACTTGCCGAAGAGGATCTTATCGTCAAACGTGGCATCAAGGAGGACGAAACATCTCAGAACATGGAGACGAACTCTGACAGCGACGTTCTTACCATATTGGACGTCACCGTCTATCCCGAATTGGCAGATGAGGGTATTGGACGAGAGATTATCAGCCGTGTCCAACGACTACGCAAGAAGGCAGGCTTGCAGACTACAGATGACGTCAAGATGGAGTACAAAGTTCTCTCTGACCCCGACGAAATCGGCTTGGCCAAAGTATTCCAGACTCAATCTGCAGCCTTTGAGAAGACTTTGCGGAGACCTATTGACCATCATGTCATTACACAGGTGGCTGGTGAGATCCCCAAGGAAGCGGAGCCAGGTCTCATTGTGGAGGAGGAGCAAGAAGTTCAAAAAGCAACATTTTTGCTCAGACTCCTTAAACTGTGATAAGCCCTCTTCACTTATGTACGATTCCCACGTCTAAAAAGAACATTTCATAGCATTCTAAAGGGTTCGTCGTTACTAGCTGAATAGTGAATACATTGCTATACATTTTCCCCGTCAATAATCATTTCTTCTTTGAAGCTGCCTGTCTCTAAGTTAGTATGGTCTTCATCTCTGTCTAGAAGAAGCAGATCTTACCAAGAAGCAATCCTTGAGTCGCATAAACTCTTTGGCGCACATGTCCTTCTGGACAGCGTTATAATCGGCAACGACGCATTTTCCATATGCGGCAGCCTGTAGGAGAAATCAGTACGTAAATGAGCAAAATTTTGGGTATAATATACCTCCACGGAGCATTGAGAGGCAGCCTGAGCGAACTTCTCAAGAGGCCGGACCTTGCTCGACATTGTGTGTAATGTAGTTCGATCACATCAAAAAAATGTTGATAGTGATGGAGGAGAGAAGCTTATCTCAAGCCGTTGCATTGACTGCGGACTATGCACGTGATATGAAAGACTCTACTGGCCAGAATTGTAATTGTGGGGTAACCTCTAGCAGCGCGCATTCCAAGAAAGAATGTTTTGCCCAAACACGGCCGCTCTCTCGAACACACTCCATGGCTTGGGCCAATGAATATACCTTGAAAGAAAAGGACATCGACTCGGAGATGATAATCACGCGATTTTGATCCCCATTTTGGTTGATAGCATTGTCGCTTTTGGGTCCTCTCAATTGCCGCCGCGATGACCTTGATCGGCTCTCGCGTCAATGTTGTCTTTCGAAAAGCGCCATAACTTGCGATTCTTCTTCCAATGTCTCCGATTGCCGCGCAACGTCCGACCGTGTTAGATAGGGACCGCGCTCTGTCTGATCAAGGTAAGTCGTCGAATGTTTGTTGGGGCGAAGCATTCACTGATAATATCGCGATTGAAACCAGATGTCGGCCTTCTTTATCAGATTATTACTCGCGCTGAGCAGAACCCTGATGTCGACCGTCTACCCTACCGAGCGCTCTTTGCAGCGTACGATGAAGTTCTCGCCGAACATGGCGGATCGGAGGCAGACCCGGACCAGATCTGTATGCACTTTCTCTTCAAAATGGGCACCGGAGGCCTTGCGAATCAATCCTTGTTCGATAGATTTGAAAATATTTTACAACGCATGGGGATTGTCCTTTCGTTCGATGACTCGGCATCTGAAGAGATCGGTCGATACACGCTTCCCCCAATACAAGAAATTGAACAAGAACCACAGTTCACCGACCGGATCGGTGAAGACACAACTCAAAGATCTCAGCGCAAGAGAAGAGCTTCATTTAATTCAATGTACGATGTCAATGATGATGCAACGCAACGATATGGAAATCGGCCAAGCTCCAGGTCCTCGATGTCTCGACTCGATCCCGGGAAGCCGGACTTCATGGAGACCGATGACGAACCTCGAAATAGACGAGTTCAGCAAGGTCCAGCTACTATGCTTGACAAAAATCAGCTGCTGGCCCAGTTTTTGGAAATGGGACGTCGGTTGATGGGTGGTCTAGATCCGACGAGGGGAGAACAACAAATACCTAACAATGACCCACCTGTTCAGACAGCTGCGGATGGACATTTGAGCTCATCTCCGCGGCCAGCTTCTCGCAGCGATTCAGACAGCCTGCGACAGATGGACGGCAACCAGTCCTCTCAAAATGACAGAAATCTTTACCCGGAGGATATGGTGGTATTCGATGATATGAATCCTAAACCTAGTCTGTCTGACATGTTGCGAGATGCATCGAGCTTCTCAACGTATCGGAAAAGAGTTACTGCGAGGAACATTATCTCATATTGGCTGCATCAAGCCACTCGCTCGCAGCAGAGAAATCGGGAGATGGAGGCTCTGGCTATTAATCAAGATCGATTAGCACTTCTCCGACAAGCCCTTGACTTGTGGCGAGCAGAACTCGAAAGGAAACGACAAAACTCTCGTACAAAGCGATTTTTTCGACATCTCGAAAAACGTGCTGCCAAGGCAAGGGACCTATATCTCATGACTAAAGCATTCAGTCATTGGGCGCAGCTCACATCCGACGAACTATCAAAAGCATCGACAGCACGAGGACATATCTTGAGTATCAAGTATTTCAATGCCTGGCGTGAGATAACGGCCGTCAATGGAATGAAGGCACAACGCTTTGCCGTTCAAAAGCCACTCGATGGCTGGAGAAGAAGAATCCAGCAAATCCGGGAGTTAAATGAGCATGCCATCGTTACTCACGAACATAATATGAAACGAAGGTTTTTCATGTTGATGCGTTCGAATTTCTATTTTGAGCATCGAGCTCCAGAATGGAGTGACTTTCGTCTAATTAAAGGGTCTTTTCTTGCATGGATTCGTGCCTTAAGGACACAACGAGAACGCGAGGCGGATCTAGATCTATCAAACCGTCAGGAACTTCTACACGCAGCACTGAAGACATGGTCCTATCGACTTAGATCGGTAAACGCTGCTCATATTGACGCCGAAACGAGTCATAGGAATAAATTATTGGGAGAGCAAGTGGAGGTATGGAATGCACAGACTCGGCTGCAACCAGCAGCTATTCAGACCGCCACAAGAATAGATACGAGAGTACTCAAGACTACCCTTACGCAATGGCGTCTACGGAATAACAACATACAACAAGCAAAAGAAGCTGACAGATTGAGGGTATTAAGTAATGCTTGGACAAGTTGGAATGATCATTTACGCTGTTATGCGCTGAAAGAGCGCATTGGTGAACGACTAAAGAAAGAAGCCATCTACCGATGGGTTTTGGCAGAAAGATATCGCCTTGCACAGCGAATAAGAGACCAGCGCATACAACGGGAGGCTTTTGCTCAGTTCATTTTTACTGTTCGGGATACGTCTAAAGAGTTGCTGCAGCGCGAAGAGCAATATACTCGCCACTATAACGAGGATCTAGCACGATCTGCTCTCGAATGTTGGAGAAATAAACTTGCAGTTCAACGTCAACGAGAATATGCCGCCATGGAATTCTACGTTCCTCGAATCGAGCAAGAGGCGATCACGATTTGGGGCTCTAAATACCAACATCTTCAGAATCTAGACAAGTGGTCGAGGGATGCTCGATTTTATTTTGTTACCACCAAGTTTGTTAAGCTTTGGCATAATGCCACATTGGATGCGTCGAAGAAACGCCGTCAAGATGCTTACGTGAAGATTCGGAGGAAGGTCAAGATGAACATTGCAGCGAGTGCCTTGCGTGTATGGTATGACAAGTCACGGCGAATGACGAATCTCCACAAGCAAGCCAATGAACTTCATCAGACAAAGCTGATTATATACTCCGCTGAGCTTATCGGTCGTTGGAGCGACAAGACCGCGAAGGCCATTCAGGATACCCAGGATGCCGAGGTCTATTATCACAGACAACTTGCCTATCACCAATTAACTCGATGGATGGATGAATACGAAACATATCGCGGCATGGAAGAACAAGCCGACGGTATGAATCTGATACATGTCTCTGGCGTCGCTTCCGCATCGTTGCGCAAGCTCAGTCTTCGTATCTTTCAGATTCGCAGCGCAGCTGAGATGGCGGAGTCAATGCATGACCGTGTATCGAGAAAGCATCACAGGAATATGCTTCGACATTGGAGCGCCAAGCTCAGAGCACGGCGCATCGAACAAGAGGCGTACGAATCGATTGGCATTGACATAGCGACACATGAACCAAATACACCGGGCACAGCCACGATACCTGAATCGGCAGATGAGACATTGAACATGAGTGAGCTAGGTTCTTTACCCAACTTTCGCTTAGCATCAACAACGCCAACTGCGACTCCTGGGTATCTAGCATCTCCCTCCAGACGCGCCGCTCGAGCTCGCATGCTCGCTCAGATGTCAACCACTCCAGCGACTCCATTGTTCACACCTTTTGCAAGTCGTCTTCGTGCAGCGCTGGATGGAGACAGATATGACTCGGAGAATAAGACTCGAAGTCGGCGCGGTTCCATGGCAACAATGGTGCGATTCGCCCTCGAAGAACCCGAGTCACCTAGTGAAGGACGGAAATCGTTGACAAGAAGGGATTGAAACATCTTAGCACCTTGTCATTCTTGCACGTCTGTAATCACTCGCATTATGAGACTACTTCTTTTCAGTTCTGGTTACGTAGCGTGTTACTTTGATACCCCATTTTGACATCTTTCGTATTCCCATATAGCATATAAAGAATACGATTAAATATATTTATCAAGAGAGAAAACAGATCAATTGTAGAAGTACCTGCTAAGTAACTTAAGTACGCCGAGACTGGTTGACATCAGCGGCCGGTCATGCGCAGCTGCCGCGTGGTGCTCCGACATCAACTCCGCACCCATCTACCCCAACTGCAACTACCATATCCTCTACTATTTACCCTCGCCACTTCATCCTGCATCCTCGTTATTCAAACTCATCTGCATACCTCCAGCAATGGTCTAGTGCTAGCGAAGACCCATTAACCGTGGGCTTCCAAGCCAGATCCTTCTTTCCATGCGTGCGGTACTTCCAGGGCGGCCTGAGTCGAAGCTTCGAGCTCTCAGCACCGCGCTCTGGGATGGCCTACGGATTGTTGTAAGACACGCTGCAAGCTTCCTGGATACTAACAGGCTTCATGCAAGTTTATAGTTGACTAATTTCATCACAGGCATACATTTCCGGCCATGCCCTCGTTATCCTGACAGGAGCGCAGACGCTCCTACAAACCATCTACGTCGACGACTCGGAATCTCTCGAGACAATTGCTATTGACGAGTCCAGTGGTCAGATTGCTGTCAGTAGCGGACCAGATTTATACATATACCGGCCGAATGGTTTCAAGGGCGAATCGCTGAAGGTTGGAATATCCCTGTGTGAAGAAATAGGAGAATCACAACTACAAGATTTGAGCTAATATATGGTATGGGAATTAGTGGTCACTCTCCGTTACCTTTCGCGCAAAAGACGACGATGAGAAGGTCAATACATTATCGTGGGGCTCCTCGGAGGAATTGCTCGTGGCCAATTCGTGCCTTTCCGTGTGGTTTCTGAATGACGAACCCCGGCTCATGTGGAAAAAGAAACTTGCGAGCCCTACAAAATTCGCCGAATTCTCACCCGACGCCGAGCTAGTAGCTACGACTGGGAAATATGATCGACTCGTCAAATTGTGGAGGAGGCTCTCGTTTGGTGCCGACGACGTCCGGTTCGAGGTATTCTACCTCCCTCATCCAGCGACAGTAACTGGAATACATTGGAGGAAGCCCAGACATCGCGAGCAATCGATGGAGAACGCCCTCTACACGTTATGCGTGGATAACAAGATCCGGATTTGGACGGTTTCTGATCACCAGGACCTATCAGCGATGCATCTGTGGACTGAGATAGATATGAACGCGTCTATTCAACCGCGGGATAATTCACAGCACTTCTCAAGCCGTAGGTACGGTTTCATTATCGACAGCCGGGACTTTGCTGCAGCGACTGAGCGTGCAGTACAACGGAATACTGAAAAGAATAATCTGGCCTTGGAGCACCTGGTTGACGTAGCAACCAAAAATCCAGAAATCTGCGCTGTAATCGATGACCAGGGTCACATGTGTGCGTGGGCTCTAGAGAATGTCGGGGGTAAAACAAAGTCATCAACAGATGTATTCAACATACTACATATTGAAGGAGTGCAATTCTCATTTCCGAAGGGAGTTTCTCTGGACGAGGACTATGCACAATTCTATGCATTCGGCGCCTCTACTGCCATGGATTCGTTATCATTATTGGTACACTACTTTGATGGAAGGATAGAATGGTTTGATTCTCAAATTGATATTCTCTTCGATCCGACACCACGGAAACATCGGTTGAAATCCCAAGGTATATGGTCTGGGCATACCGAGCCGATCAAGAAGATTGTTCGAAATGCAAGCGGGCGTGTTCTTGTATCACGGACAGATGACAATAATGCGATGATCTGGCGCCAGAAAATGAGTGGCTCTCAATCCATTTTAGCTACTCAAAGCTCGCTTTCGTCAGAAGAACACATACATCGGACTTGCGTCATTGAGGAGGGTTCTTTCCTAGTGAATCTCCATCACAAGGGTCTCTCTCTGTGGAATATACGGGCCTCTCCTGCCGTGAAAATAAGCTCTTGCGAGTTTACATCCGCTAGCAAGCCGCTCTGCGTCTTGACTGTGCCGAATCCCGAGCCATTCGATCGTACTGTATACGTTGTAATGATAAGTGCAGATATGAAGGGCATCGCATGGGAGCTTGAATTGCCCAGCAAGCAGTGCCCCAACGCCACGATTTCTTTACGACAGTATTGTACTTTTGACATGGGACTAGATACCGAAGTGTCCTACATCCTGGCAGTCGACCCAGCGGGTCAAATGGCACGACATTCTGGCTTTCTAGATCTTTTCGCGGCGGATATAGCACTCTCATACACCGAAAAGGGAACCATCCATACATGGGCAGCAAAGGTGGACAAGACAAACCGGACATTAGACTGGCTTTTGACTTCTACTGTTGAGACTGGCATCCAGACTCCGTCACTGGCAAGTGGAAGTGCCATTCGCAAAGCCGCTCTAGTGGATCAAGAACGGACACACCTCACAATCTGGGATACAAGTGGTGCTCAATTAGAGTTCGAAGAGCGCTTCCCTGACCACGATATGATTCGCGACCTTGATTGGACATCTACACCAGATCAGCAATCCATACTAGCTGTTGGCTTTTCTCATAAAGTCGTCCTCTTATCACAACTCAGATATGATTACTTGGATGCTGGTCCATCATGGACTGCGGTCCGCGAAATCCGTATTCGAGACTTGACTCCACATCCCATTGGAGACTCCTGCTGGTCTGGTAGTGGAAATCTCGTTGTGGGAGCTGGCAATCAGCTATTTGTTTACGACCCCGCGGTTGAGGTCGATAGTCACCTGGTCTCCAAGTTGCGAATCCCAGCTCGAGGGGGCTCAAATGTGAATTTATTTGAGATTGTCAGCCGACTGAACGGTCCGCTTCCTGTCTACCATCCTCAGTTCCTCGCCCAATGTATTCTATCAGGCAAGATCAATCTTGTCCATCTCATTCTCATGAACCTTCATAAGAAACTGAAATTTTACACGGAGGGCGATGAGATTGACACATTGCTCGGAATACCGGTCGAAGAATTCTACCGAGATGATGATGTAAGGCCTCTTAGGATTTTGACGAGAGTGAATACTGACTTGGGATAGGAATTACGGAATTCTGCATGGAAAGAAATGCAAGCTTCTCAAGATTATATAGAAGACGAGCCTCGTGTCCTGGATGAAACAGTGGCTGTACTTCTCAACGAGAATTTGACTCGATTCAGTTTACCACAACTCTCTAGTCAGGAGCAGTTCCGTCTCGTAGACACAATAGAGTGTGTCGCAATGGTGGAGAAGCACCGGAGATCCATGGATGCCAATGCTGCTCGATATCTACTATTCTTCCGCCAACATATGCTACGGAGAAGTCAGGGTGTCGCTCACAAGAATACAGTATCGTGGCGAGAAATAGTGTGGGCTTTTCACAGTGAAAGTCAAGACATCCTTACGGACCTTGTTTCTCGTCAATTTGGTGGTAAACTTCTGTGGAAAGCCGCGAGAGAAAGTGGTATCTTCATGTGGTTGTCAGATATTACAGCTGTGGTAGGTCTACTGAGAACTGCATTATCTATCCTCTTCTTACTAACAATAAGCAGAGGGCTCAGCTTGAAATTGTTGCTCGCAATGAATATACAAAAACGGATGAGAGGAATCCGGTCGACTGTACGCTATACTATCTAGCTTTACGAAAAAAAAACGTTCTGCAAGGTCTGTGGCGTATGGCAACCTGGAATCGTGAACAAGTAGCCACAACACGCCTATTGGCGAACAACTTCCAGGAAGCGAGATGGAGGACGGCAGCATTGAAGAATGCGTATGCTCTGCTAGGGAAACGGCGATTTGGTAAGCGCCTTCATACATTTGGGAAATCTCGCACTTGCTAATCGTGCACAGAGTACTCTGCTGCCTTCTTTCTTTTAGCAGACCACCTACGTGAAGCCGCAAATGTCTGCATCAATCAGATCGGGGACATTCAACTAGCAATAGCTATTACGCGAGCTTATGAGGGTGATGATGGTCCGGTCTTGAAGGAGATTATGGAGGAAACGGTCCTCGCAGAAGCTGCAACAGAGGGTAACCGCTGGATGGCATCTTGGGCTTTCTGGATGCTGAGTCGTCGGAGCTCAGCGGTTCGCGCTCTAATCGTGAGTCAATTTAATTCGGTAGATATCTCAGATGATTACTAACGGAACCAGTCTCCTGTCGATACTCTCATCCCACCTACACCTGCATCACCTGGTAGTCCAGGTATGATCCCACTACAGGCACGATCATATCTCTCAAACGACCCTGCACTGGTTGTTTTATATAGACAAATACGTGAAAAATCCCTCCAAACTATCAGAGGAGCCACCCAAGTCGCACCAGCCGATGAATGGGCCTTCGTTATTCGAAATGCACGTCTCTATGACCGCATGGGCTGTGATCTCCTGGCACTCGACCTTGTAGCCCACTGGGAGTTCTTACGAACGCCCCCTCGGCGCGTACCAACCACCGATTTTACGCCCAAAGCCGAACCGGATTATCGCAAACTGCTGCGAAGACATAGTAGCCTTGTGATTGCTGATATGCCAGTCCGACTTCCGCCAGAGATGGCTCCTCGTGGCAATGAGAGTACAGATAAACCTGCTAAACCCCAAGCTAAGCCAACCACGTTCCAGGAACCGGATGCCAATTCACTCTTAGATAGTTTTGGTTTCTGATTGTCGATTGGTGTGCATTACGAATTGGTATATATAGAAAATGTCAATGCTAATGCTCCTTTATGTGACTGTTTCAGGAAATACCTATATATTCTACAGCGAATTCCTCTATAAGCTACGTATCACAATGTCAATCTCAAAATTGACGTTTGGCGGAGCCGTTGGGACATAATCAAAAATGAGACCTCGTCAATAAATTCTGATAGATGAGGTAATTGAAGATGCTGAACTATCTATGTACATGTACTTCGCAACCATTCTCAAATGCAATCCATAACATGCAACCAAACTCTGGAAACCATTCAGATCGTGAACTCATATCCATCCAATTCATGCGCCCAAAAACAAGACACCCCTAAAAATGACAAGAAACTTTTCAGAAAACACGTCGAACCGGCTTCTTCGACCCAGTCCCAACTTCCGAACAATCCAGTCGAACCCAGACATCATTAAAAGCGCCAAAATTCCTCGGCGTGCAGGAACTCTCCGCTTCTCTATTCTTCACAGGCGCCACGAGGAGCGGCTCATCAACACAACCGGGTACCTCGTGCACGGTGATGTTGCATTCTTGAAAGGGTGTGATTGTGGATAGTTCGGCGCCTACGGAGACAGAGCTGGAGTCGATGTGTCGCGCCGTCACGATGGGGACTGCTTGGCATTGGCCTTGGGTTATGTTGACAGACGGGGAGCGGGTGGTTGTCCTTTCGGTGCTGCGAGCTGCGAGGGCGGAGCGGAATTGTGATTTCTTTGAAAGGACCGATGTTGAGGATGTTGAGAGTGGGTTTATGCCTGACGCTGATGCTGACGCCAATGCTGGTGATGATGAAGGGAAGTGGGAAGCCGAGCTTGAAGGTGATGCTTTGATGGAGTGCACAGGGCTAGGCGAAGATGAGGCTTGTGCTCGGTTTCCGGTTGACTGTTTGAGGGAGGAGACGATGAATGTGAGTTCTTCGACCTCGACGAATTCGCTAGGGCAATCTTTGTAGAAGTTGACCCATGCTTTTCCACTGGTGAGGGCGAGTGTGGGAAGGGAGTATAAGAGGGTTAAGCTTAGAGCGGAAAGTATCTAGAGTCGAAAATTAGATGGGTTTATAACACTTGGAAGAAATAGGGGTACTCACCGTCGAGGAACGCATTTTGGGACTGATGATGTTGATCCGTTCTAGCGTGAACGATGGTACGATGGTACAGACAAAGATTGAATCCTTGGACACGATATTGCCTTTGAAAGACGTTTGAGAGGATCGTATTGTATAATGGCGGTGGACTGAGTGAATCGACTTTGTAGAGGGAAGCAGAACCAACGTTATATAGGCATTAACTCCCATAGACCAGCCCATAGCAAACTTCGAACGTGATTGTCCATGGCTGGTGAGAAACGAAGTTAAACACCAAAATCCCCGGCCTCTCGATTTAAGCATAGAGTCATCCTTCTATTACGGAATGATCACATCCTCGTCCAATCAAGTAATCTAATGCGCATCATCGAAACAGCCTGCCACATTCCGCAGATGACTTGTTGGCATTCCGTCGCGTCTATAGGGAGCCCGCCATGTCGGAGCTTTTGCTTGTCGGCCAAAGCTTATCATGTCAGCGTGGCAGTGGGTATGTCTGAGAAGAGAAATGTGGAATCTTTTGACGCTTCAGAGCATTCCAGGTGGCCAGAAAGTGGCAATTTGATGAGGCTCGTGTAGGTCAGACGAAGAACATGGAAATCGAGGTTACACAGGTAGTCTGAACTCTGGCGAAGCCCTCATACTTTCGTGCTTCAATCAACGAACGTGCCCTCTGCACCTGACACAATGAGTTTACACGGAGCTTCGAGAAGCAACAAGACTAGCAACATTCCACAACAACGCGAGGCTCCAATATGTAGTTTGTGGGGCGCGTCGCGAAACATGTACAGATCATGCTCTGCTGAACCTTATTTTACGTTTCTCGAAGTATGTATAAAGGATATGAACTTATGAAGCGTGTCCTAGTCTGTTTGACGTCAATCTATTACCCGTTGGGTAATGTCATGTCTAGACATTTGAATCAAGTCGCAGTGACTTCGCGACTGAAGTTAAGGTGTTCATTCCATTATGGATAGATTGGAGACACTCATATCAGATGAAAGTTCCGTTATATACAAATAAGTACAATTTTGCCAAATTAATTCCCAAATGACGAAGTCTCAATACTGTTGGTATTCAGGATTCGTGCAATCAACTAGGTAGGTGATATGTATGTGCAAAGAGCCAAATTCAAGAGCAACAAGAGGAATGAAGATACGCGCATGCTAGGTGGGTGTAAAATCAAGATAAATCCAAAACGGGCGAATAGGCTGGTAAGAGGGAATGTGTTTGGGTAGAGAAGGAACAAACGCTAGGGCGCAATAAAGGATAGCTTTTGTAAAATTATGTATGATCATCGCATCAGTCGTTGCGCCTCCAGATCAGGATGCAACGTATTTTCCGGCGGCTAACTTGCGCACGGTGTGCACTGGCTTCCAAGACGTTGCTAAGGATGCCGATTGAGGTGGTGTGGAACCATCATCAGCGAAAGGGTCGTGCTCTGTTCCCGACGCTGCAGTCTCGGCGAGACTCACACCCAAGCGCGAAGCTGAGTCTGTCGTATGGTGCTCAAACTTGGCTTCAACTCTACCCTTGCGTGGCCAACTTGCTGAAGTCGTAAATCGAGCTAAGAGTTTCTCTTCTGATCCAGCTCGTACTTCCAGTTCGGGTATCTTCCATAGAACCGCAGAGTGCTTGCGACGAAACAGCGCGCCCGTGTTTGGATACATAACAGCACCAGTCGCACGCACCACTTCCCTAGGTTGCTTGGTAGTCTCGTCTTCAGAGCTGAGGTCCAAGTTGACTGTGATCACGACGTTCTTCAAATGCAGAGAACCGGAAGCGGCTTTATCCACGAATTCTGGATTGACGGAATAAAACACAATGACGCTCGCCTGGAATTCCTCAAGATTCCACACCGGTCTAAACAGCACTGGAGAATACGATGACAAATCTGGGGGAGAAAGATGCAGCTGGTATTTGAACGCGACTGTCGGAATAGCGCGAGCTATCTTTTCCGTGGCAACGTTGTATTCTCCTCGTTTCTCGTCATCAGTTTTAGAAACCTCAGTCACAAAATGTGGGTTGGCTGCGACCTTTTCGAGAAGAGCAAAGTTATCCAAGCGGACGACGTTCTCTGATGTCGTTCCTGGAATGGCGTTGTATGCCAAAGCTAGCTCACCAATGACAAATGACTTCGTTACTGTACCATTTTCAAACCAACTGCTTACGGTTTCAATAATTGAAGCATTCAAGCCCGGTTCGTGAAGTTCTGGGTGAGAAACAGGCCCTGAAATATTTTGCAGAGTGTGTGAAGAATGAATCGACGTTGTATCTGACATTGCTCGGTCTTCATGAGAAGGGGTTGCTGATACCGGAACAGGCGACTCGAGTTGTCCGCTAGATGAGGTGCCCGTGGGTGTGCCTAATAGAGCTGCAGGTATTATCTCCGCAGCAGTAGATGGTGATATAAAAGCCGTGTTGCGAACATCGCGACGACCACGGATGGTGCCTGCGTTTCTTCTGAGCCCGACCTGCAAGCCTTGCTATAGAAATAATTAGTATTTACATATTCAAAGGAGGATTCCAACGTTACCATTCGTAGCGTATTCGCCATTTCATCCATGGCCTGTTTGGCCTGCGTTTCGTCTTCAGGAATAGGCTGGTCCCGAATAGTCAGATTGAGACCGGTGTCCTCGATTCTAAAAAAATCACTAAGTATTGTATTTTCGAGTCAGGAAGAAGTGATCATACCCTGAGGCTTCTCTCTGGGCCTGTGTAATCTCGTCAACCAGCTGGGGTCTCTCGGAATACCCTTCAGAATCAATTTGGATCTAAGAGGTGGAGAGTGTCAGTGAATGAGCAGCAGCGTAGAAAACGTGCCTACCTGGTTCGCCGCTACTGGAGAAGCTACGGGTTCTGTGTGATTGGACGCCAGGCCATTTGTAGTCGCGGTGGTTTCTGTTGTTTCCGCAATTGGAGTAATAGCATCCTCAGAGGGAACGTAGTCATTGGCAGTAGATCCCGTAGGAGGTGGGCTGCCTATGGACTCGCTAGCAATGCTGGGGGTATCTCGGCCTGGTGGAGTAGAAGGGATTTGTGTGTGCACATTCGAAGACGAATCCCCTCGTCTAAATCCAAACCCCGGTCGACTCTTCTTCTCAGATGGAAGAGAGGTACCAGAGCCTATAACGATGCTTTTACGTCGGTTCATGACGGTTCCTAATCTACGCAGACCTCCCATCCGCGGCGTATGTCGGGGCTCAGGGACTAATCATTTTAGCTGTGCAAGTGCATGGTGAGCGATGAGTTGTTCAAAGCCTACCTGGCGGGGGCACGCGAGCAGCGCGGCCTGATCGGTTCGAATGCTGACTCGCCGCATCATCTTGGATCCTAGGAGGAGGCGGCAGGTCGGCCTCACTACTTGGCACAGGGGCCGGTACCGGTGTAACAGGGGCGGCGGCAGCTACCGAGCTGTTCCGTGTCAAGACTGGCTCTCTTCCTCCGTTCAGTTTGGCGGCGAAGGTCTTGATTTCGTCCTCTGTTTGCACATTAAGCAATACGTTCAGACAGCTCTCTGCTGTCTGTCGACTGCGTTCAATTTGATCCACCTCATGGGTTTGCAGCTGGGTGAGAACATCTCGAAGATGATTAAGTCTGCTTTCGTCAACGGCTTGTAGCTGTTCGAATACAAATGGCGCTCGCGACTCCCATTGCTGAGTGGCTTCGGTTACAGAGGTAACGGCGGCTGCAACCTTGTCTGCTCCCTTGGGACCTTTTTCTTTCGCTTTCTCCAATTTCTTTTGTGCAGCGTCCAGCCCCTTTGCCAAGTTTACCAAATCAGAGTGAATCGAAGGCATTGAGCTCAAGTCTCGGTTCCTCGATCCGTACTCCCTCAGCGGTCTTTCCACATCTTCTTCAATTTTGGAGGCGAGCACTTCATGAGAGGCTGCGAGCGATTCGGTGGCGGCAGTTATGCGGTTCCACGGCAGTTGAAAGATTCTAAAGCCAGACTGTAAGATTAGACCACCCGTGTGCTTGACTAGCACTTCACTTACCCTAGCGCCGCACCTCCATCTAGCTGTGGTCGCCTGGCAAGTTTGCGCAGACCTTGGACGTATAGTTCTTCAACACGCCTCCGTTCCTACAGAGTCTCGGATTAACCGTCTGTTTTGTGACTCCGCTGAGGCTCAAAGATGGCCTACCTGTAACCAATCGGCAATGTCGGTATTGACTTTGTTGATGAGACGAATGCGATCGTTGAGGACGGCGGTGGCCTGGTTCGGCTGCAACGAGGTCTATGACAGTCGTTAGTAGCTTGCAATGACAGCGAGCGAGTCAATCATATTTCCCAACAACGTACCAACAATGCAGGGTACTCCTGCCTTGACAGTTCCATAGCTGCGACCTCTATGGCAGCGCCAAGTACATAATAAACAAGAGAAGGACGTAGTTAGTAATGAAGCAACGAGAGAAGTGGTATCAATGCCGGGGGTGAAGCTCTATATGCTGGCAGCTCTCCATAAATCTATATGAATCCGAAAAAGCGAAAACCAACAGCACAGAGTAGCAAGGTAGGATGGCAGGATGCGACGGTTAGTCAGTCAGGCGAGGCCGGAAGTTGCCAAAGGCGGGAGACCCGCTTCGTCCTGACTTGAGAGCTGTGATTGGTCAATCCGGAGCAATGAGGTAACCATGCTCGTATGGCTCCTTTCTCTTCTTCCTCACTGTCTTTCTATTATGCCATTATTTGCTAATAGAGGACAGATTATACCCTCTTGCCTGCTTACTCGACTATCTTTTTTCCCACTATATATGTCACAAAGGATGCTTCACTCAGCTCAAATGGATTGACACATGATGGCATCGCATTGGGCCGAGCTGGGGTGCTCCGTGGGCCAATCACAGCCCGGTCTCTTTTTCCTCCGGATGAACCATCCGTTGCCGAACCAACAAACCCTGTCTGTCATGTACGCAATGGCCGAGGACTGGAGAGCCTCGTATGGCTTCAGCAAGAGGCTTCAGCGGATGTCAGAAATGTAAGTAGTCAACACTCTGACTTGGGACGTAATTTTCTTACCCAGCATAGCACATCCGCCTACCGCAATCTCTCGCCGTCATCGACCTTTGTGGAAGCTCAACCACATTCTGCCCCTCTAGAAAGGGAGGCTTACGCCAAAGCTACTTCAGAGGTTCGATCTCGCATCTCTACGAGCGTTCATTGTATTAGCTGTTTGGTCAGGCGATAACCGCTCACACGTGGTTATTAGGCAGAGTATGATCGCCTATGTCAGGAGATTATCGATGGGTTCGAGGCTCAACATGCCGATGTTCCAGTGATCGATACCCCAAAAGCAATATCAAGCGAAGAAGCATATATTGAGCCTGGGGAAGCTGCCAATGCTGTCAAAATTGGTGCATACGAAAATTGCGTTCATCATGCTGATGGGCTGATGTCTACGGTTTATCGATCCAAAAGCTCTGATGGTAAATTGGTTGCTCTGAAAGTCACAACTCCTCATCAAATGAGTCCTCCCCATGACTCCAAACGGGAAGCAC
The DNA here is from genome assembly GCF_001896365.1 of Talaromyces amestolkiae. Taxonomy (NCBI): domain Eukaryota; kingdom Fungi; phylum Ascomycota; class Eurotiomycetes; order Eurotiales; family Trichocomaceae; genus Talaromyces; species Talaromyces amestolkiae. Next base: position 335,313 of record NW_024468039.1, on the reverse strand, counting down.
GTATTTTACGATGGACGAAAGATCAAAAACACATCATCACATTACTCGAAGCTTTCGAGTTGGCTGGCGGGCGATTCGTCCTCGTTTTCCCCTTCATGCGGTACAACTTTGCCGAAGTACTGCATCAAAATGTCTTGACGACACTTCAAATCAAGATCATCTTGAGAGATATGTTTCGCGGCCTGGAACATACGCACGCGCTCCATATTATTCATCGAGACGTAAAGCCTTCGAATATCCTTCTGGATAGTCTGGACGGTCCAGCCTTTCTAGCCGACTTTGGCATCTCATGGAAGGAAATGGATGAAGGCTCTGAAGCTGCGAACGAAAAGATTATTGATGTCGGAACCACCAGCTATCGGCCACCGGAAATTCTGTTTGGGTCGACAGAATACGACACGTCGCTGGATATGTGGGCGGCTGGTTGTGTTGTCGCAGAAGCAGTAGATATGCGCCATCGCCAGCTCTTTGACTCGGGAGATCTAGGCAGTGAGCTTGCTCTTATAAAATCGATTTTCAGCACTTTGGGGACTCCCAATGCCGAAGTGTGGCCGGTACGGTTCCATCCATCCAGCTTTTTATCAAACATTAACTCAAATATTGATAGGAGTCTGCAAAGCTTCCGGACTGGGGCAAGTTTCAATTTTATGAGTACCCGGTCAAACCTTGGGAAGAAGTCTTGGAAGGAGCATCAACCCAAGGACGTGATCTAGTTAGCAAATTAGTGTGCTACGAATCTTCTTCTAGGTTGACTGCTGAACAGGTATTTTGCAACAGCTTGTCACATCGGACAGTGCTAACAGTATCCAGGCTTTGCGACATCCATTTCTGCCACAAAACAATCAGTCCGAGCAGGACGAGTAAAGTCGACATGTCTGCTCACTCCTTGCGATACCCAGGCCATTAGAAAATAGCCATAAGAATTTCGATTTAATTCTGTTGACAAGTAATAAGTGCTCTCGAGGTGTTTGCGTTGGGCGGATAAGACAGAGCCGCTTGGGCCATCGTCTAGTGTACAGCCGTTGAAATAGCAGGGCGTCCAAAATATTATGCCGACAGCGAGATTCATGCGCGTCATCTATCATGAACACACCAAGCCATATATCAGTCATGTCATATTCCATAGTATATACGTAGTAATTGCATGCGATGTACATGATAGGACATCTCTTCACTTGAACACGGCCCACACGCATCCTAGTGGATCCGCGGCTCTCCGCGCAGAGCACACACATAAGAGGCTGTGAGATCACAAACAGACAGCCAATGAGCATTGGCCCACGCCCTCCGACGCCCACCGCCTGAACATTCAATACGTACTAACTACTCCGTACAGAGTAGAGTAATCAAATTGAATGAACAAACAATGAATGCCTAGACGAGGCTAATCCATTCTGGACGGCGCGAATCTCCGACCCGGCCGCCAGCCGAGATGAATGGCTGCTGGTTGGCTGTGTACCTGGACTGGCTCAGGCTCTAGGGTCTAGCGCAGCGCCACATTACAAGCTTTACACATTCAATACGCAGTGTTACCAGGCACGATACCATTGTTACCAACTCAGTCTTCCTCGGCCGATTTGCAATGTTACACATAGGTGATACTATTACACGTGTGACCAGAAGCACTGCCTGAAGCCAATCACCAATCATTCTGCTGCTTTTGGTATCACCTCGCCACGTAATACGCACATACGTAGCAATGTAATATAATACACCACGCGTATTACCGTATCGTGCGCCCAAGGCTCGAGGGTTCATCAAACTATGTTTCAGATTCTGTCCTGGGCATTCCTTCCTCCTCCGTCTCTTCTTCATCCTGCTCTTCCTCGTGGACCGTACATTCTTTCGTGTGGTGATCTCTCCACACTCCAACCTTTCTGCTGTAGCCTGGCTGCTCGTCGCGTCCATTGTATGTTCGTGATTACCATTTGACCTGCACAGGCTGTAGTCTGCCTTTCGTTCTTTACCCCACGTTCTCTTTCAATTTGTGTATTTCGACATTCCCTTCACAGTACCGCCCAGTGTGTCGCTTACTTCGCATCTTCGATATTTGACCACTACTTCTACGCATAAGACTGTTTGATCGCCAGACCATACCCCGCCGGTTACCGATTCAACGACGATATTATTCAAGAGCTCGTCATGTCGCACGCCCATTTTCACCGCCATGAAAGACGGGATATCATTTCGGCGGTCGAGAGTTTCCTTGGAATCGACAACAATAAGGGCGAGCAGCAGTCTACCGTGACTGAAACTGCGTCAGTAGTCTATGTGACCGCGTCGCCTACTTTCACCGGCGCAATTGGTGGTTATGTTACGGGCTCAGATACGACTACTACTGCGGATCCGACAACTACGGGAAAGGGTGCTCCTGTAGCCCAGTCAACAAAGACGACAACGACTTCACAGTCAGAGAAATCATCCACCACCACTAAGGCTCCGGAGACTACGACTCATACTACGTCAACTCAGTCAACCACGTCGACCTCGTTGTCTGACTTGTTGACCACCTCGAGCGATCCTTCTTCGACCACTTTCTTGACGTCCTCTTCCACACAGTCCGCATCTTCCACTTCGTCAACCGGTACGGCAGTAGACCAGTTCTCATCATCCACTGCTTCTGCCACTACCTCCGCAGCCGCATCTGCTTCCAATGGTCTTACAGGAGGTGCCAAAGCTGGGATTGCGATCGGTGTCTTGGGAGGAATTGGACTTATCGCTGGATTGGTCCTCTTCTGGCTGCATAAGCAGAGAAAGAACAGAGAAGAAGCGGCTGCCGCCGCTGCTGCGGCAGAAAATGAAAAGTTCGCTCGAAGCCAACCTCCTCCAATGACTAGCGCTCCGCCGCCACAGTCGATGGCAGCGTACTCTTCGGCACCGTCAACCCCAGCAACTGCCCCTCAAGTCAGCCTGCGCCCAATCACCCAATTCAACCCCATGTTGACCCAGTCTGGTGGTGCCAACCCTTACGCTGCTGGTGCCGCTGGTGCTGCTGCTGGTGCTGCTGCAGGCGCCGCCGCAGCTGGTGGCCTACAAGTAGCTCGCTCAGCTGAACGTCCTTACGGCGGCTCGGCACATGTTCCCCCACAGTCCCCACGTCAAGATCCATTCACCGATCCAGTCAATCCTTTCGATAATGGAGCACAAGCTGCGTCCCCTCCTATGCCCCCTGCTAAGGATGCATCCTCTCCCATCCGGGATCTGACGCCTTCACCTCCTGGTAGTGTTCACAACTTGCCCAGCCCTATTACTGAAGAAGGGTCTTCTGCTGGCTCTTTAGAAGCTGCTGCTGCCGGTGCTGTCGCAGGAGCTGCTGTTGGTGCTGTTCCTGTCGCAGCCGTGGCCGCCGCAAAGTCCAACGACAACCCAGCTGAACCACGAACACCATCCCCTGAATACGTCGAACATGCGGGGTCCCGACCTCAATCCCCTGTTGTTGGTGGTGCTGGTGCTCCTGTTAGTAACGTCCACCGTGTCCAAATGGACTTTACACCTTCCCTGGCCGATGAAATGGAACTGCGCGCCGGTCAGCTTGTGAGACTTTTGAAGTCGTACGATGATGGATGGGTAAGAATATTCTGGGCTTCTAAATGAAACATATGCTAACATATTGAAAGACTCAATGCTCCAGCATGGATGGCTCAGTTCAGGGTATTGCACCACGCACATGTCTGTCTGCCCGACCTCTTCAGCCCCGTCGCCCGCCTGGACCTAACGGACCTGGTGGTCCAAATGGTCCTGGTCCTCGCGGTCCGCCGATCATGGGTCCCAATGGAAGGCCCATGTCCCCAGCTGGTGGTCGCATGGGACCTCCACCTCAAATGAGAGGGGCTCCTCCACGTTTCTACAATGACGGTCGCCCCATGACCCCTACTGGTTCTGGAATGCCCCATTTCCCACCTCCCCCTGGCACTCCACGATCAATGTCCCCTGGCCCCGGCCGTGGCGCCGATGTTCCACACCCATTGACGCCGGGAGGATCCCGTCCAGCTAGCCCGGCCGGAGGACGATCACGCAGCAACAGCGCAAGTGTTGCTCAGATGGGTCCACGTCCAGTTGTGCACCGAGGAGGTCAAAGTCCTCTAGCGCCACCAACCGGCCCTCTACCAGGCCCTCCTCAGCAGCCTGTACAAAGCCCTACCGCACCGGCACCATCACCACAAGTCCAGAATGACGCAAGTCCCGAGTCACCGATCGAAAGAAAACCTGTTCCCGGTCAGGAATAGCCATGCGCTTGGCTCTAAAGTTCTCATTTCATTCTAGACACGATACCCATTGCCCACTATCTTTTTCTAAAGACTTTGTCTTCACTTCTTTCTCTCTGCCATGTTCTAACGAACAACCACGGCGGCATCTTCTACGCTTTATTTTCTTTCTTTCGTCAGAATCGTGTATCATACCGATTCCCCCTTTTCTATGGTTTATATTTTTCGTCTTTGTGAGATATTGTATGTTCATTGTATGTGTATATAAAAACAGTGATGCGATAGCAACTTTGATGATTTAGCTGGTCGGTGGGTGGGTAGATATTGAGAATTGATCTTTCAAAGGGTTCGCTTTTATCACGTATTTGCGGATTGATTTGTCCGTCCAACAACATAGAAAGACTATCCAACATTTCTAGTATATAAGCAGTAATGATGTATGTAAAACTCCACCTTCTATAATTGCACGTTTTTTCTTTACCATTTCAAGGCTCCCTTACGTCGGTCTTCATCAACTATCGCCCCTTGCGGCTCTGCTAATCAGAGATGCGGCACCTTGAAACTAGCAAGAATCAAATTCGCAATACTCAGCACGCCCTCACCGAGTATGAGTCCCGACGCGAGCACGACCACAGTCGACGAGGACGTATCTTCTTGACTGGGATCAAGTGGCGATGGCTGCGACTTGGCGGCACTCTGTAATTCAACACTCGCAGATATAAGAGGCGATGATGACGTCGATTCGTTTGTCGATTCGTCTGCATCGGTTGCATCAGTGGTGGTAGGACTGACGATATGTCCCTGATCTGAAGAAGAAGGAAGCGGCACAGGCGCAGAGGAATTCCTTCTCGCCCACCACCACGCTATCACGCCTCCGATAGCTCTCGCCAGTGTGAAAGACGGAACGTTAAACATGCCCACTGCAACCGCAATCCCACCGGGGACAAACGATATCCACGACGGCGGAGGGCTGCCTTGATGTTGTTGAGTACGTCGAACCGTAGCCACAATCCTGAGAACCGTTGTACCCACAAACACCGCTCCAAAAAGCATCGCAACCTGCCACGCCATAGGAGGCAMCCCCTGACCCGTCACAAGCCGTGCCGTAAATATCCACACAAACGCCGCGGGGATCTGGAACTGGTCGCCCGGCACAGGATACACGTTGACGTACATCTTATACACGGCCGTCGATACCACAGCACCAAAAACGCTCCCAATAACCTGCCCATAAAACTGCGCCTTGGGACTTGCGCCTAGTAAGTGACCCGTCTTGAGGTCCTGCATCATGTCGCCAGCCTGCAGAGCGCCGGCTTCAGAAACGGCCCCAGCGAGAAGGTTTGTGACTACAGCCGAGCGGCGGGTATGCATTGATGCAGGCGTGACGAGGGAGAAGATGAGTTGGGTTAATTTGCTGATTCCGGACACGGGGTTGAGGTCTGTTTCGCCGAGGGCGCGGACACCCATGATTGAGAGGAGGACTGCTAGTAAAGTGGCAAAGGTGGAGAGGAAGGGGGTGATGATGTCGCCGAAGGCGATGTGCATGCATATCACGTTTAGGACTAAAGTGAGCGGGAGGAAGATGAAGATTGTGCGGTTTGAGATGAGTTCCGAGGGGGGAGCGTCGGATTCTTCTTCTTCTAGGTCTCCTTCGTCCTCTTCGATATTCAATTCCTCGGCATTTGTGGGCGCATGCAGAGCTGAATATTGGACGTGCGAACGGCGTCTCTGCTCAGAAATGACTCCTTTCCCTCCCTTCCGTTTGAGGGCTTGCAGCTTGGCTTTCAGCCATGGGAGAGATCCGTATGACGTTCGCAGAATGAGCCATCCGAGATTTATGATCGAGTCTGCGAGCATGATGGCCAAAGACACCCATATAATCCAACCTTTACTGCCGTTTGCCCAGTCATCGACTGGTCCCGGTGCCCACCCTTTGTGTTTGGCGATAGGCGACAGTATTGCCCAGCCTAGGACTGCGCCCAGGAGCATATGCATTGAGGTCGAAGGGCCCATTATGATGCCCTGACCCACATATGCCGGGGAAGGGTTTAGAGTCCAGAGCCAATTTTGGGCTAGCGACAACCCAAATATGGGGAGGTCACGGACTTGAGGGACAAAGTATGAGAAGAGTGTCTTATTTTGTTAGTTCTTAAGACGGGCTTCATCTCAACGATAGGGACAATCTCAACGATAGGGAGGACTGACATAAAACGCTGAGACGGCAAATGCGCCAATGAGCAGGCGGATCTTTGACTTCCAGTCACGGCGGCCATCACCGTTGACTTGTACATCCCGGGTCGTAGAAGCTGAAGAAACCGGTCTACTTGTCGGGACATTTGTAACCGATGACGCACGCTGGTGCTGAGCGTCCGATTTCTCATCCGCCGACCCATGCAACATCCTAATCATCAAGGCGGTCGCTGTTCCACTCGGAAACTTCAACTTCTCCCGAATAATAACCTCCTTCCTGAGCGGAACAGCAAAGATAGCGCCAAACAAACAAACCCCCAGACTCCAAATCACCAACTTCCAGAAGCCCACATTCAACGGACCACCCTCACCAGTTCCCCCATCACCCAGCTTCCCATCCTCACCTTCTTTAAGCAAGAACTCAAGAGCCGGAATAACACCCACAAATCCGCATCCCAGCGGCATAGTGCCTACGGCACCCGCAACAGTTTGAATAAGCACATTCTCGACCGGCGTAAATGGGAAAGAGAGATGTTTCGACAAACTTTTGAAGACTGCAAACCCGATCAGGGAAGATGGCATGGTCATCAAACTCATCCATCCCGTCTGCAAGCCGAAATAAGTGTTTGAGAAGATGATCAAGGTGCCGATTCCGAGACCAACGAGCAGTGAGCGCGGAGTGAAGCTTTGCGCGGATGTAATTGGGGCGATATTGTCGCCATTGCTGCTACCCATGTTGGGATCAATGTTTGCAGTTGCATTATCATCGCTGTCTGCTGCCGTGGTGGCCATTGTGCGATAGTTCATGGTGTCATTCATGAATTAGTCAGTCAACACCACGGCGTGTGTCCAATGTTTATGGGCTACTGTCGAATAACTGCTTCTCTCGGTTCGAGATTTAGTCGGATGCCATTAAGAGGAAACGGTGCTCGAGAGTCGACGGACTGGTGTTCTGTTGATCCGAAAATACCCAAGCATCCCTCATATGCAATGATAATTGAATGCTGATTAAAGGGCGGACGGAGATAACCCGCCTGTTAGCGATGATGCCATCAGCAAGTGTGGACTTCGGTAAAACTATAACTATCTAAATATTTCCTGCCCTTAACATGGACTTATAACTCAGTTGGTTAGAGTGTCGTACTAATATCAGCTTGCAATGCAAGTTAGTTGTTGGTAATGCGAAAGTCCACAGTTCGAGCCTGTGTTGGTCCATTTCTTTTTTTATTTTTTCTCGTTCACCACGAACATCAATATACTTTTTTTGGTCGTCGGAATCTAAATTTTTATTTCATTCATTTTTTCTCCCTTTCTTTTGAATATTATCTTGGTCCAAATCAAGCGCATCGCTTGTTCGACGGCTGTGGCATGGCATCGGCTGTCCCCTTCTGTATATATCTCGCAAGTGAGCCGTCAATGCGACATTCACAGTGTGGATCTACATATGTACCGAGCTAACTCTCCTCGAGCCCTTTGCCATCACTGACTCTGCTACCATACCTCCCCGGCCTCCCCTCCAAATAGTACTCGCCACTTACGCAGAAACCAGGGTGCAACCTCCCAGCTCCGTATATCCCACGGTTGACCATGCGCAGCTTGAGCTGCCGCCGTATCGTTACCCTGACTGCTCGAATTAGTCCAATAGCAAATTCCATTTTCAAATGCCACATCTTTCTTTAGGACCGTCATGTCAATAATATGCGGATGTGTCGCTAACAATGTGATGACACGAGCCCTAAAAGTAGGCATCGGAATCAAATCCAGGAAAGCCGGGTGTGGATATAGAATCTGCGGAAGAGTAGGCCTGAGGTGTGCCGGGGTCGTTGAACTAGTGACATCTTCAAGAAGGTTTTTGAGATCATCTGTAGGCGCTATCAAGGGCTGGTAGAAAGGTGAGGGAGCGAGATTTTCTGGCACCAGCACGTCTTCGACTTTGAAACCCATACTTTGAGCATTTTGAATACATGCCAGAAATATATGGCCGCGGGTAAAGTGAATGCATCCAGTCCATGGGTCAGGTAGTCGAGATGATGGTGGCAATGCCTGAGAAGGTCCGCGAAGCAGCGTTTCGATACCTGCAGCTATTATCCTTCCAAGATTCAAGCCTCCACATTCGATCGTATCTTTTTCTTTTCCGCTGTCGTTGATTCTATCGCTGTAATTTAATGATGATCCGGTTGGATTACTCGATATCGAGTTAAAATCCAACCCCGGGTCACTGTGGGTTCTGGATCTCTCATTATCTCGCTCGGAACGAGTATACGGTATGCTGTTTTCCACCGCTGAGAGATCTGTAAATGGCCAAGCGGGAATTAGTTCATGCAAAGTCTCATCATTAGGTAATGGCCGAAAGCCGCTTTGCACTGGCCAACGATAATCAAGTGATGGCATCAGCAATTGACCTGAAATCTCAAGCCCATCGAGACGAGCATCATATGTTGTCTGTCGAATCGATTGCCCCGGCTGTATGCAGGGTGTCATCGAGCTATTCCTCAAAATCTGATCGTCCTCTCTCGCATTTGTCATATCATCTGCTCGACGTTTGTCCGTTGAAAGCTGGTGTGCCTCTAACCGTTCGGCCGACAGTAAGCCATCAAGATAATCCATTGTCCTCTGTCGCTGACCTGTATACCTGATTAAGCATAATCCAGATATTAATGTCTGCAACACTTACGATATGCTCTTTGGTTTAGACGATTTTGCTCCCGTCGCGCCCCTGTCACAACACGCTTCCGCACCTTTCCAGTTCCACTACGAGATCGTGTAGCCATTATATTCTAATTAGTAGGTTTATCAGACAAACGAAGACATGGAACCGGTCGTGATAGATTGGAGGTCTCTATGTATCCTGGCTTGAGACTACAACCTCAAGACTAATAGATACTTTGTGGATGTGCCAAATTAGACTCGGCGTTAGGGCTTTACTGATATCTCCGAAACAGCAAGATCATCGCCATCATCAGACTGGATCATGGGAAAAATCCATTCCAAGAATGAAAATTTTTGAATTCTTGGAAAGTTTCACCACAGACTATTGAGCGTTCTAGTGGCTTACAGTACATGTGGCTTACATTGCAGATGGGCTTACAATGTTACATTTGACCGGTCAATGGAGCCATCACGAATGACTTTCGGTGACTAAGCCAGATAATGAGATCGATCTCTAGCAAAAAAGTCTGTAAGCCAATATTCGTCGTTATCTTGAGCCCAGGGGCACGTGCAACGGATGGAGAGAGATATAAAAAATGCCATCATGTCTTTCGCAGCTGGCCCATGTATATAATTTCCTGGCATTTTCTAGCATCTTATTCTCAGTATCACCCTTTTGTTTCCATCATCCAATCATCACGCAAGTCTTAGCCATGGGAGATTCAACCATAAAGACGATCGTCGTTGTTGGCGCCACAGGAAACCAGGGAGGCTCGGTTGCACGTACCTTTCTTAAACTTCCTCACTGGAAGGTTCGCGTTACCACTCGCAATCCTTCATCACCAGCTGCTCAAGCCCTGAAAGTGCTCGGTGCTGAAGTCGTGCAGGCAGATCTGTCCAACCCCGATACCTTGGCAAGAGCATTTGATAATGCACATGCCATCTTTCTCAATACAGATTTCTGGGTGACCTACCGTGCTCTCGCCGCCACTGTTATGGCTCAAGAAGTATGCCCATCAGACGAAGAGAAGCCTGATCCCAGTAGAGTGGCGTATCAAACGGAGATTTCTCATGGCAAAAACGCTGCCGAATGTGCAGCCAAGGTCCCAACATTGGAGCGTCTTGTCTATTCCGCGCTCCCAGCAACAAGAAAGCTGACCGGCGCAAAGTATCAGAGCAATCATGCGGATTCTAAAGGTGCTGTGGTCGATTATATCGAGACGGAACTGCCTCACTTGGCCCGAAAAACATCGTTCATTTACCTCGGTGCGTACAATACAAATCCGTTGCTTTCGCCCAGATTGGATCTATCGGACGGCAGATACAGGTACTTCCTACCGCTGAGCAAAGCCGCCAGAATGCCAATTATCAACGTGAAAGAATCGACGGGCCCGTTTGTCAGAGCTTTGATTGAAGACGAAGCACCAGGTACCAAGTTATTGGCATATGACAACAACAGCTACCTGGCGTACGGAGAGATCTGTGATATCTGGTCGAGAGCGAGTGGCCAAGAAGCGGATTTCAAGACGGTCACTGTCCAATTCTTACACGAAACAATGAAAATACCAATGGAGTTCATATCGTCTCTGCCGGCCCTTGAGGAGTATGGCTACACGGGTTCAATGAGGGTCATTCAACCGGGTGATCTGAAGACTGATGTAAGAACAAAGTCTTGGGAGGAATGGATGATGGAGAGAGACCGCACAGCAATCCTCGAAGCTTGAGTTATGTGGATATTCAAGTCAAAGGATAAGGACATCAATGTCGTTATCTAGTTAGATCTACCACTAGGTAGTAAATCACAAAGTTAGGGACTGCTTTGGATATGTTTACAGCGCATTCCTGCCCGTCTAGCTGACACCAAAAAAACCTAAAATAGTGACTTAATCTTGCCCACCCGGGCAAAAACTCGATAGAAAGGATGGGAGACGTGAACATAGGCATCCCTGAATGATTAAAATGTAATACTGGAGGTAAAAAAAAGCAAAAATTGAAAGTTATCCTGGTCACTAAGGGGGTCGAACCCTTGACCTTGGCGTGACTGCTTGTATAGGCGAGTCTATATTAGCACCACGATCTAACCATCTGATCTAAGCGACCTGAATGGGCGGGAACTAAAAATATCGATTCAGATTGATGGGATAGAGGACAGCCAATCAGAGCTCGTATAGGTGGACAATACTGTATTAGTGCCTCCCATTATTCGTTGATTGGACGAAAATTTAAATTTATCGGCGCCATTGTGGACTAGCCTATAGTCCCAGGTCGAGTGGGATTGGACTAAAACGACCGCATGTCACCAAGAATGAAGGTTTGATATTAGACGAACCTTAGACTACAAATTAGAGGAGGCAATGAGACAGATTTCAAAGTACGTAGATCAGAATTGTATCAATTCTGAAAGACTTATGATACACTGCTTCAAAGAACTAGAACAATTGTGGCCACTAGCACTTCAAAGCCCTCGTAGCTCAAGAAATTGGGTCCTAGAATAGCGATTGTCCGAGCGTCGGAAAAATCGGCCATAGTTTGCCTGTCATTGGTTTGGCTTTCTTAGTACGGGTCTTGGAGCAAAATTTTTTCGTTCTCCAACATGGACTTATAACTCAGTTGGTTAGAGTGTCGTACTAATATCAGCTTGCGTTGCAAGCCCTTGTTGGTAATGCGAAAGTCCACAGTTCGAGCCTGTGTTGGTCCAATACTTTTTGCTTTTTTCCCTCTTGCCCTACTCAGGTTTATCCTCAGTCTAGTAGATACTTTCTTTGGGTTATATACGTGAGTCGGAGAAATCTCTGGTGTTAGCCCCAACTGTGGTAACCTCAATGGTCTATCTACCCAGGTTTTCAATCAATTGGTACTTGAGTGTATTTGCCCCGTATGTATCTCAGCTATATACCCGATATCCTGAGGCTACCTACGCATTTTGATCAACATCTGAGATAACACTATCTGAAGTGGATAGTTTGGGCAGATATCCCTCATTGATCGTACGAAAAATTCAGACGTGAGCTAGAGGAATACGATACTATCTTCGACGATTGATTCACAAATTTTACAAGTTCTACCTGCGAGATACACAGCACAGAATGCCTGAACGGACCAGAAACCACATGGATCCCATAAAGCGAAAGATAGACAACCCTGCCGTGGTCCATAAGACGACCTCGAAATACCACGAAGTTCGCGTAGTAGAAGTGTTCTGCCATGGGATCTCATTAGCTAACCAGTGCTTCAGTCAAAGCAAGTAAAAGCGACATACATACCGTCAAACATAGTCTGTCCAAACCCGTACTCGTAATCAGTAGCACCAAAAGCAAGTTACTAAAGACCCAAAGAAGAACCAAAGTCGTCCGGAAATTTCGGTACGAGTCGTCAAGGCTCATCTGGTCGTCTTCCTTGGGCTCAACCCATGGCTCCAGTGCCCGCTTCACGGTGACTTCGAATTGACTGTCAATATCGGCTTGGGGCTTATCGACCTCTTCGATAAACACTTTCTTGCTATCATCGTCTTTCTTTGTCTGCGCTGAAGGTAATGCGTCTGCCTTGTCGGACCCCTTGGTGCCCCAGGAAACATCGTGCCAATTACAAAAGGCGTATATCATCAAGATATTGATTGATGTGGTCATGCCGAGAAAGTAGGACCATGAGCTTGTGAGGATATGCCATGGATCCATGTACAGTACGCTGGCAATTATGTAAATGCCATACGTTGACGCCAAAGCAATCAATATGATGCCGCTACCGCTGGAGCTGAAGAATGATGTTAAAAAGGCCCCGATACCGTTGTCGAGGTTGAAGTCGAGGACTTGACCAGTGAAAGCGTTGACAACTAAGTAAAAGGAAAGCACTAAGATGTAGAGCTGGACAATGGAAAAGTAGAGGAAGGAGAGTGTATATGGGATCCTCGTCCTGTAGATCGCGATTAGCATTCGCAATTCCATCCTCATAATATCGATGACTTACGCTTTTGGACGGTTGCCCAGGGCAAGTGCAAATTGCAGCAAGATAACAAAAATATATCCATATTTGAGAAAGTTATTGACAATAGGCGTTGCGGTATTTCCAAATGGCCATCCAACCTCTTTGTTAGTTGTGCTCGGTGTGCCAACAAGGTCCATTATAACAGAGGTTGTGAGCCAGTATGAGCCTGGAAAAGCGAGACTTTAGTAAAGACATTATTTGAAGGGGGTGTCACTCTCGCGAATGAAACATACCCAAAGAAAACCACGTCATAATCAATTGGCAAAAGTTGTATATCATCTGAATATGCAGAAAGAAAAGACGAATGATATTGTGCCCGCTACTATAGATACGACCAAAGTGCATCATAGCATAGAGACCTGCAGCAAAAGAGCCATTGAGCCATCGACGTCTTTGACTGATGAACTCGGCTGCTGACTCTGGTACATCAGTCTCTCCTTTGGATGCTTTGACGTAACTGAGATGCCACTTGAACCCTGCTTTAGCAACAAGCTCGAAGCAGAGAATTCGATCCTCAGCTAAGAACATGTTCTTCTTAAAGATATTCATGCCTTCGATGCCCTTTTTACCTAGTCTTTTTGACAGGGTGTGATCTCCATGAAAGTATTGTTCTAATGGACGACCCATAATTGCGCGATACCGATAAGCCGAAAACGCGCCTGGTAACACACTCACGTATCCAAAGGAGCTCTCCAATGGTTTGTCCAAGATATTCGAAATCTTATACTCGAAGTTTTGCGCTGCCACCAAAGGATTAAGGACTTTCCGCCACCGCGGGCCCAGCATTGCATGGATCTCTCCACAGGCCCCCCCCAAGTTTTTATCATTGTAAAACGCTTGCCATAGAGCAAGAAGGGATTTCGGTCCTGGTTTGGTCCCGGCATCCAAAAGGATGACAACTTCTGGGTTCAAGATACGGCTGAAAGCGTTGAACAGCCAGCGGTGGGAATTGATTTTCTTGCTGTTTTTCTGTTTGAGGCAGAACATCATTTGGACCGGAGGTAGATTGGTCGCGTCGTCCCCGTGTGGGCGGATGAGTTGTTGTGTAGCGGTAACAGAGAGTTGGGTCGTGTATTCAAACTTGGAAAACATCAATTTTGATTAGATATGATCTCAAGGTATACTTTATTCTGAACAAGGGTCATAAAAGAAGCGGAACTTACGATATGAGCAACAGTCTCTCTACCATCAACGTCTTTCTTCATCAAGCCATCTTGGTAAATGCCAATCGTGGCCAAAATATCCAACGTGTTTTTATCACATGGCTCAAAGCCATCAAATATCAGACACACAACAATCTTTTGCCATGCAGGGCCTCCTTTGTTCCAAAATTCCGACCTCTTGAGATTGACGATATCCCTAATATTCTGCATAACACCATGTAGTGTACGCGCTGTTAGGACTTTATCTTCATTGTAGTAGGTTATAGCGATGAGAAGCTCGGTGTGCCTGTTGTAAATTGCTGGACGAAGATTGTAACCGTTCCTCAAAGTGAATTCATCAGGATCACAAGTAGCAGCCGTATCTATATGCCGGCGTGAGCCAAGTCGCAGGCCTTGCGAGGTTCATATTCAATGCCACAAATACTTACAACGCATAAACTTGAATTCATCTTGAGACTCCTCGACGTCGCGGTACTTTGCTTGAATGGCATTCTGAATAGCACTAGGCACCGGGTAGTCGACACTCAGAACTGATCCCTGAACCAATTTGATTTTCCTTGTCCCGTATCGTCTTAGAGCGTCTGTTCGGCTTCCATTCCTGGAAAGAGGGGTTTGAGCGCCCTGTCTATCATGTATGCTTGCCGAGTCGGATTCTTGATAAGGTGGTGCGGCGAAGATTGTTGCCCCGGGATCATTTAAAGTGTACCGCCGCATAGATTCAGTAGGAGTGATGGGGTCATCCAGAGATACGCCATGGTCCCTGGATTCGTAAGGCTGTAGTAGCGCTTGTTCCTGCTCTTTGAGTTAGATGGGTGAACTGAGGGAAGTAGAAAAATAAGAACTAGAGATAGAATGTAAGCTCACGCTTGGAGTAGGAGAAATGGGCGGCCGGACATAATGGCCATTATGACTGTCTAGAGGAGAGTAGGACGCCGGCGAATGCATCTTCGTCGGTAGAATGTGATCGAAGAGGCGTCAAGGTCGGTCTTCGAGAAATACTATTGACCTTCTACGTCAAAAAAGGCCGGGAAAAGTCTACATATATTTTAGGAAAGCTTGCTCAAGCTACGACAGGTAGTGGATAATGCCCAAATATAGAAAGATGGCACCAGGGGCTTGTCTCACTTGATAAAGACTGACTTTTATCTCTGGATCTGCTAGATTAATCGAAAAAAGCTATCTAATAGGCTTGAGTAGTGTCCAAAGCAAAAATGAATTCCCTGCCCCTGAACATGCTTTCGCTGTTCTCAGATGCATATAGACCCGATTTTTCTGCCAAGACCAAGCATACGAATCAGGGACGCAACCCAGAAGTGGCGGTGCATCTAACTAGATGTATTTTTAGAAGATAGTCAATGATAGTGTATATGATATAGGATATTGTTCCGACGTTCGTCATGGTGTGGCTGGGTCCACCTCAGTAGGGTAAAGCTCTTACCCGGCAGGAGTTTAAGCTTTCAAGGCCAAGAAGATGTCCACTACAAACGGACAAACATAGATAGATCACTGCCTTCATTGTGTATAAATTGAAGAAGGAGATGATCGACGAGGTAGTCTGTCGCTTCTGACCTAAGCCCGATCTTCCAAGCGTTATTTTAGCTGTTCACATGCTTGTGAAGAGGAAGGTGATTGCTGTCGTCCCATCATCACAACCACAGGAGCCGTAGCCGATGATAACGTAACGTGCATCATGCCTCGCAAGCATCTGCAAAAAGGAAATTGCGAAAGCCCGGTGTCGTCGTGTCTTTGACCCAGGTCGAAGACAGACAGATTCGCTTAAGTCGGCTGGTGACGCGTCAAGCGGGCCCGCATCAGTTACCTGTTCGTTCGTTGAAGGATTGCACAGAATTATGTTGAATCAGGTGTACGTCAATATGAGAAATATATCACTAGTCATCAAATGACAGCCGTCTTATGGCTGCTAAAAGCTCCTCGAAATTGGTTTTGGATGTTGACTGCACGTAAATAATGAGGTCGTAAGTTTGTCTGATTATCTAGGTATCGTATGAGACTAGTCTAGATGCAGCCTAGTGCCATATACCATTAGCCCTAATCGCTGCCTATTTAGGCACCCTCGGAGATTTTCAGCATGCTACGGAGGGCCATTTTCAGTATGGCCCAGGGAGAAGACTAGACATCTGGCCGCTGGCGTAGGTTTAAAAAATCAAATCGAGATATATACGCCCTTCAAAGCCTTCTCAATGACAATTTAACTTTCGAATGAACCTGGATACTTCTGTAGTCGGTCGAGGTTGAAATGAGCAATGAGTTTACACTATCTATCCTCCGATAAAAGTTGCTGGCGTCAAAATGTCGAGCCAAGGGTTGATCCAACTGCTCAATGGTCAACATTCGATCATGCAGTTATCTGAGTGTAGAGCTTGACTTACCAATCCAGTGCTGCCTCCATGGCTTTGACAGCCATCCATGAAAGAGTACATAGTAGCATTTGAAGTACTTTCCAGGTGAAGAGGAAATTCAGAATGATTTCCATCCATGGCTCTAACTCAGTGCATCCGATGTCGATGAAAGCATTGATAAAAAAGATAACCATCACCCCAAAGTGTACAGTATACGTATTTCTATACATGGCGGTGAGATGAAGGAAGCCAGACAGAAAAAGAAGAAAGACAAGGATATGACCGAAGATGCAGTAAAGGAGATAATGACTACATTCGCCGAATGACTCGGGAGGACTTCGCCCCTCTTCGGCACACATCTTGATGTCGAATTCCTTAGTATAAGAAGTGGAGCAAGATTTAGGATCATAATGGTGAAGAAATGAGAAAAGTAGAGTAGTCAGCTACTTAAGTACTATGGCTTCAGGCAACAACCCAAGACTTTGAAGCAGTAATCTTCATATTTAGGGACGTAGGCAGAAGTCTGATACAAGGCTCCGGACAGCCTATACAGAGGTTCTTTCCTAAGCACGAGAGATGTTTCATCAATCTCTCGACGCAGCGTATGATACGAGAGTCCCATCTAAACCCCATTTGTTCATGCTCAAGAAGAGATGCTGATCAGATGATTCCATTGAGTATGCGAGTAATTCCGATTGTCTTCCATTACAACACTTAATATCTCCTCCATATGCAATGTTTATCGTTGGTTGAAGGCTTGTCCACATCCAACGAAACCTCAGAGTCGTTCAATCATCTATATAACCATGCTCAATATTATATGCTCTACGAGTCCTCCATAGACATGTACCAGTACATCCACGCACTCAAAGACATTTCTATACGATGATATTTGTCGGATGACCGAGCAGGAAATTCATGACATTTTCAGGTGACATTCGTGCATAGTTTTTCGCCGTCTTATCAGCGTTCCATGCCAAATGAGGGCTTGCCGTTAGGTTCAACTCATCCACGCCCTCTGCCAGCAAAGGTGACGTCTCTGCAGATGCAGGTTCGACGGCAAAAACATCTGTTGCCGCGCCATGAATAGTACGGTCTTTGAGCGCTTGCAAAAGAGCAACCTCGTCAACGATTCCTCCACGGGCGACATTAACGAGAACTGTTTTGCATGACATTTTCGCAAACTCGGCTGTTGAGATCATATTCATAGTCTCAGGGATTCGAGGAACGGCAATGACTAGAACCGTGCTCCTTTTGAGAACTTCGTCAAAAGCCGTTCGTTGAATATTGGTATCGCCATTGGTAGGAGGACTTTCCTCGCCTTTTCGACCTGCTACCAAAACCTTCATTCCGAGAGCTTGTGCCATCTGCGCCACTCTTTTACCCACATACCCATACCCCAGAATACCCATAACCTCTTCATCGCATGTCAAACACCAGTTTCCATCTCTATCCGCCATTCCATCTGACAACGACGAACGGAATTTAACCCAAGTGCCAATTTTAGTCGCTCGATCCATGCGGACTATATTTCTCCTTGCAGCAAAGTACAAGGCCATGACATGGTTCGATACTGCTTCCACATTTGATCCCGGACAATTGGTGACTCGAATGCCACGTTTGCGACAAGCTTCCAGATCCACCGAGTCTGTTCCCACGGCAGTGACAGCTATTAATTTGAGTTTGGGAGATACCGCCTCGGACAAGGCCTCTGCGTCAATGCGTGTGTAGCTGAGGATAATGATCGTGGCATCCCGAATACGGGCATGAAGCTGCTCCGGTGTTGTGGTTGGATGGTGTTCTTGGGTAAGTTTTATGCCTGGAGGGGCCGCGAATTGATGGGGGGGATCGAATAGTCCGGCTTGTAGATGAACTAGGTGGTGGTGTTCCGTCATGGTCAATTTTGACTTTTTTTGTACTTTGATATCGAAAGCAAACTCGACGAAAGAAAATCAAAACGGCCCCTCTACATTATATACCCGCTCAATGATATCCACCGAGTGATAAGCGGCGTCGATGTTGGCTGTATCTATTCGGGTACACCAATCGGCAGCCAGAGCTATACGCTGCCCCACGTTGATGGCACGCCCTGGGACAAATTAAGCTATAAACAGTAATTATGTAGCTGTTCTCTACTTACTTACAACGACCGTACATGTTCACATTCTCAATTAGGGTGCAGTTAAAAATTGTTTGTTAAGTTTCAATGGGTTCTGGAATCCTCGGTCTTCCCACGTTTGCATCGCCTGTAGATATAGAACGTATTGCTTTTCTTTGGTGGGCACCTTCTGATCTGCAACACCCCTGGCATGTCGTGACTCGTCGGTCTCGACCATTGTCGCGTCGTCTAAATTATCATCGAACTGATAGGTTCGAAAATCGCAATTTTCCCATGCGCTTGCTGTCGTTCAGTATTGATTATTAGTTTTTATCGAATTGTTCTCTGTGTACCCTTGAAAGGGCGCGAAGTAAAAATCCCATACTCACCGTGTTCTTCAGCTTTGATACCGCTCCAGTCTTGCGTAAGGTAATGCAAGAATCCGCCGTGGCAAATGGCGACTACTTCCTTCTCCGGTCTTTGCCTCAGCCATTGGCGTGCAGCGCGAGCTCGGCTTACGAGGGCGTCGGACGAAGGAGCCCATCTACCGATCTAGTTCTAAGATTTAGCTTAGTGGGTTCATGTACTCCATATAGAAACAAGAGTAGGCACCTTTTTGTTCCAATCCTCTGGGACTAGACTGAGATCCACGACAGGGGTAGCTGGTCCAAGCTGATAGTCATCGAATTCACGCTTCAAGTCTGCCACATCGCTGCCAGTATCACAGGCCACATCACTCGTCTCCTGAAGTTCGGCGAGAGCAACAACTCTAACGCCACGTTTGATCGCAGGCTGAAATGAGTACAATGCTGTTTGCATCGTTCTTCTGAGCGGAGAAGCTACAATCAAGTCGATAGAAGACTGAAAGGGGAAACAAGCTTCAAGAGCCTCACATTCTCTTATTCCTGCTTCTGTGAGTTGAGGATCGGGAATCAGATAGGCGTTACCGCCTTTGTTGTGTTCGCCCTGTTTGACGATACTGTTTCAGTCTTAATTTTGTTCCGGATCAAGAAGTGCATACTTGTGCATGTCGCACGCAGTGCACCCGGGGTGCCATTGTGAAAAGCCTCGACGTTTTGTACATTCGGTTTGACGTCAAAGTAAAGGAGGGGGAAACTTCAAAAAAAAAAAAGGGTTGCTTATCTTATCTGAAAGTGGGCGTATGGACATATGATTGGGCATTTCATGCTAACCCTAGTTCCCTAATAATATCATGATACGCGCATACCTAGTATATATMCCAGCCACACTAAGCTCGTGGTAAACCCTTCAAGAAATCCCCAAACAAACAAACATCATGATAGAACATTCCATTCGTCAAACCCTCGCCGCCCTAGTAGTCTTATCATAAAACTCCAACGTCATCGCCGCCAAAAAACAGGGGATATCCTTCCTCTCCTCAACCCAGAACTTAATCAAGTGTTTAATCTCAAGCGCAAAAAGGCTGTTCGGTCCGCCTGATATCTTCATCGTGCCATTCTCGCCGTCGAATATGATCGAGTTTTCCTCGCCGTTGCCCATACTTCCCGGCCCCGTTGAGGCGGTTGAGCTGGCGCCGTGACGGTAGGCGGGCGAGAGATGGAACATGGATGTCACGCGTACGCGGCCGTTGGGTAGGAAATCGAGTTTGTAACCCAGTACTGAAGCCACTGCTTCACGGAATTCGGACGATTTGGCGGTCCAGATTTCTTTGAGGCGGCGCATGCGTTTTTCTTTCTCGGCGACCGTGCGCTCCATTTCTTGCATCTCGAGTTTGAGGCTGTCAAGCGTGCTGACGGGGACTACACGGGCGACTTTAGCGTTGTCGCCGCGTAGTTGAGCTAACAAATCGCGATTCTCGGCTTGGAGTGTCCGCAAGGTTGACATTTTGAGGTTTTCGGCTTCGGCTGTGGGATTTGCGCGTAATTCAAGAATTCGGGTGCGAGACTGTTCTTGCAGAGAAGAAAGATGGGATTTGGTGGCGTCTAATTCGTGCCGGAGCACTTTGATGCTTTGTTCGGATTTTGATAGAGCTTCTTGTAACGAGCGATTTTTGCGGGTCAATATGGAAATTCGCTCTGACTCTGCGTCGCTGTCTGCTGGTGATAGTGGCCTCTTTATTCCTCGAGATGTTGTAGCGGCGGTTCCTTCTTCGTCCTTCGAAGAGGCCTTTTCAAGAGCCGACAAATCTTCGTGAACTTTGTGCAGCTCGTTCCGATACTCATCAACGAGCTTCTCTAGCTTTTCGATCTGTTGGTTCTTCTGCTCGTCGTAATGACTGCCCTCTTCATGCATCGTTAACTCCTCTGTGTCGAATGCTTTGAGCTGGGCGCGCAGATATTCCACTTCCTTGACAGCCAATGCTCGCTGACGCTCTAGTCTGAGTTTGGCGCGAGTGTCCATAGTACCGCCGGGAGCTGCCGCAGCGCTTCGCAGTTTCTCGATCTCCTGTTTGAACTGCCTCTTCTCGGTTTCGAGCCCCTGAATAATTTCGTCTTTTTCCAGAATTTGCGGCTCCACGCTGCCGAGCTTATCGATCAACGTCAGTTTTTCGATTCGTTCCTCCACAAGAGCTTTCACGACTGCTTCCGGGGAATCGAAATCGGCAAATTCGCCATTTGACTCGAGCATACTGGACCATGATCGCCGCTCATCTTCTAGGACTCGCTTTTGGATCTGCAAATTTCCGAGTTCTGCCTCCAATGTGGACATCAGTTGTAACTGGTTCTCGAGGGATTTCTTCTGCTCTTCGACCACTTCAACGTTTTTCTGCACTTTGCGTAAATGTCGTAGTTCTGTCGATTGTTCGCGATTTGTAGATTCCAAATTTTTGATATGTGCGACCTGTTCTGAAAGTTCTCTTTTGAGAACGGCCAATTCTTCGGCTCCATTGCCCTCTGCCCTCAGACGCAGGTTCTCAGCTTCTAAAGTCGCAACATCATTCTCTAGTCTAGTCACCTGTGCATTCGCGGAGTGTAGAGTAATTTGTACATTTTGCAGATCTTGTTGTACGTCTTGTAATGTCTGGGCCAATGTGATGCGTAACGTGTCGAGTTCGGTGATTTGACGTTTGAATTGTCTTTCCTGATCGGCCCTTTGTGCCTCAACTTCGGTGGCCTCTTCTTGAAGGGATTGATTTTGGTCTTGTAAAGTTCGAATGCGTCGTTCAGAGGAGGCCTTTTCGCTGAGTGCTGATTCTTGAGTCTCTTTTAATTCCTTCGCTAGGGCTTCGCTTTTTTGGTTGGCTCGATTGCTGGCTGCTTCGGCGCCCTGAGTATTGTCAGTTACTCTTTGAAATAAAAAGAATCAAACAGGAAGTGATGCGTACTTGAGCTTTCCTGAAATCTGAATCCGCACGAAGTTGTAGATCGCGCAACTCTTTCTCGTGGCGCAATTCGGTGAGATCTCGCTCCTGTTTGAGATTGTCCAGTTCGTAGCGCAGTGTATTTACTTGTACACGGAGTTCCTCATTCTCTAAGTCTACATCTCTGTCAATATTTCATAGTCAATCTGGTTGCGATTGGTATCTCACCATTCTTGACGGGTTGCGATGGCCGGACAGATTGTCGAAACGCCGGATTCGAGGCCATTGCATTGGACGGTCTGAGCGAACCGCTCAGGCCAAAGGGGAAAAATTCACAAGCAACCTGACGACTTAATCGCTTGACAAACAATCATTCGAGAAGAGAGTGTGTTCAGCGAATGTAGATCTAGAAAGTTGTTGTTTTGCGCAAGACGCGGAAGTTAAGCTTGGAGCCCAACAAGGACTAGCGCGACAAATCGAGCCAAGAAATCTTGGGTGCGGAGAACTAAATTTTTAGACAACATTTTTTTTCTCTGCCGCAAAGCATATCCCATATCGACCAGCCGAATCCACGTCTTTCCTCTTATCAACATATATACCTATTTCTAATTTTCCGGGACAGCCAAAATGGGAAAAGACAAGTCCGAAAAGAAAGACAAGAAGGAGAAGAAGGAGAAGCGCCGCTCCGAAACCGACGGAGTTCACAAGTCCTCCAAGAAGGAAAAGAAGGAAAAGAAGCTGTCCGAAGTCGCCGAGAAGGAACTCACAGCCCAGGTCCTTGAAGGATTGGAGAACAAGGATGCTGTTGAGGAAGCCGTTGCAGTCAATGGCGAAGCCGCAGAGACGCCAATTGGTGCCCTTGTGCCGTTCGCCAACCCATTGGCTGAGGAAAAGACTGCTAAGAAGGTGTTTAAGACTGTGAAGAAGGGTACGTTTTTTTTCTTCAAACAATTCTTAAGTCGTGTCTAATAGTCAACAGCCGCCGTCAACAAATCTCTCAAACGAGGTGTCAAAGAAGTCGTCAAAGCCCTCCGCAAAAGTCCCACCCCAGCAGCAAACGCACCCATCACAGAACCCATTGGCGTCGTCATTCTCGCAGCAGACATCTCGCCCTTGGATGTCATCAGCCACATCCCCGTCCTGTGCGAGGATCACGGTATTCCCTACGTCTTTGTCACATCGCGCGCCGAGCTCGGTGCTGCCGGCGCCACCAAGAGGCCTACAAGTGTTGTTATGGTGACGCCCAAGTCAGGAAAGAAGAGCAAGAAGTCCGAGGACGGTGATGAGGAGGATTTCAGCAAGGTGTATGCGGATCTGGTGAAATTGGCTCTTAAGGAGCAGGAGAAGGTCAAGGTTTGATTTTATCACCTACGCATCTTTTTGTATATTCTCATGTCTTTTTGGCCTCTGTTCCTTCCTCATTACTCATTTTGAGTTTCGCATGATGGAAAGGGTTTTTTGTCTGTCATCTTTTCCCATGGGTGATATCATGAGGCTTGATTTGATCTGATTTTGATCTGATTTTTTTGGGATCTTGGCGTTTTTCGTGGTGTATTTCAGAGGCAGGAAATCAAAATAATATTTTCAAAAACAAATCCAACAAGTTATGTGCAATTGTAAATTTACGATCCATTACGACTGTTAGACTTATTGTCCGAGTCTATGGTTTACTGAAGATTGAAGTCTACGACATACAAGGACAAGTTCGTCGGAAAATGGAAGACATCGCTTATCGTGGTATCATAGAAAAGGATAAAAAATTAATTATCCTGAAGAAATCAAGAACTTTTCGTCATTTAATTCCTTAAGATCTCCCGGATGACTGTTGTTGGGTATACAGAAACATAGTACCGACATGCGACGGAATCCAGGTAGAAACCGAATTGGCATGTTTCACATGAGACCGGCTTTCTCTCACTCATCTCATCGTCGACACCTCCGGAAGGGAGGTTGATGCGCAAAGTCAATTCATGGCATCATTTAAGCCTCCTGGGAGAGAATGTCGGAGTCACCCTGGTCAAGGACGGCCATGGTGGAGCAGCTACAACACAATCAGCGTTCTGTCACAGATTTATGGCAGTCAAAGGAGCAAAACTCACCGGAAAAGTTTACCACAGGCAGTTCCAAGCTCAATCTATTCATCGGAAATTACACAGTTAGAAACAAAGCTCTCCAGAATCCCTTTTGGTGGAAAGGTGATCCCTTCTCCGAGCAAAATCCGCTCTCCGAGGGCTACTCATCGTTTCCTCTTACGAGGAAGAGAGTAGCACTCTTCTCTGAGCAACGGAGATTGCCTCCGAAGTACGATATACTGTATATCTCGGGTTCTTCTAAGGATTGGGTTCGGGGAGGAGACTCACGTTGTTGCCGCTGAAGTGGTGGACGGGAGTCTTGGCGAGCATAGCATAGTCTATTCAAGAAGATTAGCCATGATTTCAATCGATTCAAGTCCTTTGGGGTGACTTACACTCAAGCTCAGACTTGCGGAGAGGAGGGCAGTTTCCAGCGATGAGGATCTGTAGTTTGGGTTAGATCCAATTCTTTTTCTTATCTCGAAAATGTCGACATACAAGCTTGGCCTTGCCGGAGCGGAGGGACTTGAGAGTAGACTTCTGGCCCATGGTGACCTTTCCACTCTTCATGACCAAAGCCAAACGGCTGGAGATGGTGTCACCGGTTTTCTTTGCCTGTACGGAAGTCTTGTTAGCACGAACCATTCCTTTCTTTTTTTTTTCTTTCCACATGATGCAGTTGATGGTATATATACATACCTTGGCCATTGTGATGATGCGCTGGACCTTGTCGTAAAAGGTTATGGGACGATGGTGAGAGTTGAGCGTGAGTGTGTCAAAGAATGAAGTATCTTTCGTTGCAGTCAACGATGTGGACAAAATTGTTGGTGTTGTGGGGCCAATAGCCGAGACTGCAGAGGGTTGCTGACTAACATCAACGCTAGTATATCTCAGAATTAGCGCGAGACTTAGCTTGAATAAGCTTAGGACAGTAGACTAAGACCAAACCGGAAATAATCTATAAAATGCCTCTCAGGGCTGAGTGTCGAGGTGGCTGCCTAGAAATAGACGAGATCTGAGACATTTTCGGTGCAGAGCCGTTTTCGATCACAAAATTTTGAGTTTTTAGAATTGCTGTGCGGTGGATATGCAATACGAATGATCGCCCGACTTACGGCCGTCAAATCGCTGAGATAGGATACTTTGAAACACGCCTGGACCTACCAGGGGAGATCACAAAGCTCGGAAGGCGGCTTGATTAAGATACATGAAATGAAAAATTTCCACATTGAGATAATGCACAGTTTAACCTCGGGAGCCTCCGCGCCTCGATCGATTATAGAAGAGACGCTAGTGTGTTTCCGAGTGCTCGACTGCTCGTGACAAGAAAAAAAAGTTGGTATCATAAGAGTATGTAAGTAGTAATAGTACAGAAGAATCAGGTAAGGAAATAATCGCTGGTCAATGATCGTATACACAATGTATCAACATGTTATGAGGGGTAATAAAATACAGAATGTAACTCAACTTGCGTGTTTCCGGCATGTCAGAGCAAGGGTTTCACGATGTCTTTTCACTTTCATATGCAATAGGAGACTCATACACTGTAACGGTGGGGATCCGGACAGCCCTTGTTCGTAACCGCCTTCTTCTCACTCTGCGGTGCCGATCTTCTTCTTCTTCTTCTTCGTCACGCGACCTTCGTCGGCGTCGATAACAGAAGATGTCGACCATCTCAACGAGCAAAATGGCGATAATCAAGAGTGCCACGAAAGTAAATGTGACTGTTCCCGGAGCGCGATGAAACATATCGCCCAGTCCATCCGAGTGCGCTGCTGCGCTTTGTAGAGCGTTCAGATACCGTGATTGCGAGTGTGTGGCGATATGATGTTTTGGAATATTTGAATGTGGATGTTCGTTTTGTCGGTTATAGGGCGAGCAGTTGACGAGATAACTATAGCGGTTTCCTCCCGAACTGGAGTGGCAGTTTCTATAGAGTTCTTTGAGTTGTTCATAATTGTCGAGTGAGATTTCTTCTTCTTCTTCCTCCACCTCAAATCCTGCATCTTCTTGGATTTCGTCTTGGTCGATTGAATTGGTTTCCATCTTATCGTCTTCTTCCGAAAGTGGTATTTGCTGCCCCTTCGCATTTGTAGCTGTTATAAGAGGATGTTGTTCTTTTGGGACACCGTCTGTTCGTACATGACATCCTGTACGAGAATCGCATTCCCAGCTAACACTCTCATGACTATTTTTTCTTTGTCGAGGGTAATATTCTCCTCGAAGCGCTGACTTGCGGTACGATTGGATGTGCCTCGGCTTCCCCTTTTGTGGTTTGTGATTGTGTTCTTCCATTAAATCTTTTAATATGCTCTGTACACAAGAAAGTTCGAGTTTAGTGAGATGTTCTCGTTGAAATGTCCGAGAGAATCGACATACCGCATCAGTAGAAAGTTTGGTAACGACCTCGGACTGTCTTTCCGATACCATTTCGACGTTGATTCGAGACGGAGCCATTGTAAGGCGTATGTTTGTTCAGAGATGTCGCAGAAACTGATATCAAAGTAGAGGGAATGAAATAATGTCCGTGATTGCAGGCATGTTTGGTATTTAAAGCTCCACAGGCATGGTGTGGGTTGGTGTTGGCTCTCTGGGGTTGGTTGTGGCTAAGCAGTGCAATCCTTCCTCTCGTATTCGGCCCTACGGTGTTTCCTTTCCACAATTTCTTTTTTACACGAGAGAAACTTCACAAAGTTTGGTTTCATCGGAATTTAAGAAGAGCAGAGAAACAAGAGAAAAAGAAAAATGTACGAGAAGAAAAAAAGAAAGGTCCCAAACGCCAACATTCCAATTAAATATGGTTAGGGCGTAACGATCAGAGGGAAATACAGGCCGAAGGGTGCGGTAAGAATAACCGTATGCGAGCGTAACGTTGGCACCGCAGAACAAAGAGGGTCTTGCTCTAGAGGCTGTGATTAGGCGTCGAGGCTGAACAACAGTTGGTTCATTGTCCAACCAATGATAAAAATAGTATGCACCTGACTATCGCGCTATCGAGCTGAAGACTTGATCAAATGTGATACTTGACATTTTCGTCAAGATGGAGTAGGCATTATTGCAGATTGAAGAAGTAACGACTCCGTCTCCTGTACGGAGTTACGGCTGCTGCGGCGTACAACTAAAGTTTAGGTAAAGAACAAAACGGCCCGATCAGGTAGTACGTGCTTTACACGGTGTACTATATACAGGGTCTAACCATCCCCATACTTCTAAACCTCTTTCGACTCTTCGAGGCTGAACCATGTACGGAGTTCCAAGAGGAGTTTAGACAAAGTCAAAATCAGAGACATTAGCTCCGCTTACACGACAAGCTTTCTCTTGGAATTTCCTACTCACACATTTTTGTCTTGGTATTTTTTGTGCCTAGTACATACTACGTACGTTGTAAAAAACCGCGCATGAAGCGCATATCACCTTGTCTCATGATTTAAAATAAGATTTCATGCTGGCTTGAGCCTTGTTCTCGGGAATCGGGGACAAACTTTATGTTTTATTACTTTGGACGGGCCAATGGGATGTTTTGTTTATGCAATGTTCCTGCATTCACTGTCTACATATGTCTGTTCAGCTATAATGATATTGAGACTAAAATCTCACGATTTGAGTCATTTGGCTGACCTTACATCGCTGTCGAGTCAAGGGATAAATAGTGTCGGCTCGTCGCACCCTGTTGGGAATTACTGCTTAGGGCTAGGGCAGCCAACAAGTGTCCAACATCAATGTCCTAGTTACATAGTTACATCTCGCTCCACGTGTCGAGCTGGGTCCCAGTCAGTTACCGAATCGATAGTTTGGTTACTCAGATTCTCGTTAGTCATTGCGCTGTGTGCGGTGTGGTACCGTGGTGTCTGCTGTACGACTTGTAATTGTCACATATAATCGCTGATTCGCTCCCCACGGAAGTCGTAAGATTACCTCAACCGCTCTCAGTTGTGTCTTCCCGTCTGCACGGATCAATGATATATACATCTACAGAGGACCAAGTGTAATTAGAAAAGCTTGGAAGGCTTGTATATGTAAATCGTTCCCTATAACAGCGTCTGAGAGCGTGGGCGATCTATCATAATACGGACGAATGCACGCCCCTTGCTGGTGCCATGAAAGCTTGAAAGTTGAAACCGAATTGTTGAACACATAATAGCCTACATGTATTTCGCGAGTCCCTTGCTTGAATTCATCTCCTAGAGTGAAGATAATCGCTCGTACGTAATGGGCAGGTTCTCTACACAGAACTTTAGATGAGGTCCGATCAATCGACGACCTGCAAATCGTATCGATCGTTCTACTTCGTATACATAGCAGAGGCGAGAATGTATCATCGGTTGTAATCACCCTGAATCGAGTCAGTCCGCAGAACATCCGACCATACAATGGCACCACTCGGCACGTTCCTGTCGCAATCCTTACCATGACCAATGAGATCGATCGCATTTCAAACTCAATAACGACGAAAAAAGAAAGGAAAAAAATTTTCAGCAACAAGTGTGAGGTGGCTGACTGGCGGCTTAAATACAGTCCTTGGCTAGCCGGGCTAGGGCGGTTAGGGCTAATCGCTAACCCCACGTGTAGACACGACAGGCGAGCTTCTTGTCTATGGAGTGGGGAGCACGGGCATTTGAGGCTCATTGCAATTTGCGAACTGTCATTCTAATTAATAAGTGGGTTTTGACGGGTACAATATGGAAGTTAATCACAGGGTCAAGTTATATTGACCACGTGGTGAATGGCGAGTTACTCAGAGTTTGAGCAGGGTTACCGCTAGTATGTATGAATGCTCCGAATCTTTAATATCATTGAAACTAATAATACATTTGCAGACTCAATCCAAGCCCGTCTCAGGAACACCAGACCTTTGATTTATCAAACATAGGTGTAAACACATTTAAATGCGCTGGTCAGACTCTAGATTGCCATAAGGCTGATTCGCATCCATGGTAGGGTTGGTATAAGCAGCATTCGCGCCACTTTCGGCCGTGACTTTCTGGAACTTTTGCTCAGCAAGACGACCGGGATCGTTCTTGGTACCAATATCCGAGTTGAAACTGGCGTTGTTCTTTGAATTGCTGTCGAAGCCGCCTTCTTTGATGTTGACGCCTTTTGGCTTGGTGTTGCCCACGTTCTGGACGACGGGGGTCACGTAGCTTGGTGCAGTGCCGCCGTTATGTTTACTACGGAAACCACCGCTACCACCGGCTGCGGCTCCGGCGGTAGCACGTTCAGTGGTGTGGTATTGATGCTGGTGACCGCCAATACCGAGCTCACGTTTAGCCTGCGTTGAGCCACCTGCGTATCCGGATTCCGGTAGGTGAGCACCAGGATATTTGCCCTGACCTCCTAGAGCATCTGGGTAACGCTCTTTGCGGTCTGTGTCGCGATCTCCGGCATGTGCAGCGGAGCGGAGGGTGTTGGCGCCGGAGGTGTCAGTGTTGTTGAAGGTGGAGTTGGGGCCTGAGACGCCCAGGGGCTCGCTGTTGGGATTTTGGGAGAATGCGCCGCCTTGTCGAACGGATTCCGCGGCTAGAGAGTCGTTAGTCACGGCGCCGGTGCCTTCCTGACGGGGGTTGTTGCTGGCTGGGTCGGTGGTGACCTGTGAAGTCAGTGTGTTTGTCTACCCAGGCCGAGTAAATGGGAGCCAACCTTGGTGCCACCAGTCGAGTTTCCAATGGGCTTTCCTTGCATATCCATTGTGGCGGTTATTTTCTTAAATATAGACGTTATGTGCGTGCTAGGACGGAAGCAGATTTGAGTATTAGTTTGCGATAATATTTGAGTATTTTGTTTTACAGCAGGATGAATGGGAAGTGTCGCCATTATAAAGAGCTGCTGGTTCGATCGATGGATGCATCCATCGAGTCTGTCGAAAGGCCAGGCATGATGTCACAGTTACGGCGCTGCTGGGTCGTATAACGTCAAGTGCCACCGTGATATCCATAGCAACTGCGCGATACTCTTCTCTGGGTGGAACAGTCTAACAGATCACTGCAAGTCGACAAGTGGAGAAGATATGTACGAATATTTGGCCGTGTGAGATGTTCCATATCTCGTGGGTCATGTTCATGTCCAGCTATGACATCATATGAGACTATCATCAAGGGTTCGATGCATATCAGATGCAGCCTGACGCTTAGCGCTTGATAAGAAAACGAGAATAATAATTATGTTGCCACGAAGTAATAATCTAGACTCGCTCGTCTTTTGATCCTGTTCATCGTCTGTCTTGTCGGGCCGCAGGGAGTCGTTAGAGGGTTGGCAATTCCCCGTTACGGCAATTAACCTGTGATGATCTAATATTTTCACTAATATTACTGCAAGGATAGTATATTATTATCTTTAATGCGCAATTTTGGTGATTTTCCAATTCATCATTCATTCAGCTTGAATTTCGCCAATTTTAAGCCATCTACAATCTGATAGCCGATATCCTTCCTGGAATATAGCAAACTCCTATGTACATGATTTATCATAACGTTTCGTAGCTCATCCTGACTGATTTATCGGGAAAGAGCGTCCTTGGGCAAATGATCTAATCCCTCCTGACCCTGTCGTCCAACACCAGATAATGGTTCAGTAGCCTTGTAAAACTCCTCTCCATCAACACGAGCACTGCTAGCTACAGTAGCCGGTCCGCGAAGAGCACTGTTGCCTTCACCCGAAACGGGACCCTCGACGCGACCGGACCCAACGTTGACGGCTCGCTGGTCGGCTGAGTTCCAGTCGCTGGGGACGGGGGGTTGTTCTGGAAGAGGGAGATTTTTTTGGGCTTCTTCGACCTTTTTCTGTTTGTTTGTGCCGGAGTCAAGAACGGACTGTTCATGTTAATCTGGGTTGTTTTATATGCATGTAACATTAAAGGAGAGCTTACCTTCATGAGCGAAACGTCCGAGTCAGCTGGGGTCTTGCCGCCATGAGCGCGGGAGACTTTGGACTCGAGCTTGCGCAATTCTTGGGTGGTGCCGTGGAACTTGGAAGAAGACATAGTGATTGATGTGTTGTTTGGAAGATGTGTAGGCGGATGTGTGGATGTTGTCTTGTTAGTATGATCGATCACGATTAAATCTGCGGATTGAAGTAGAAGCGACTTATATAGGAGCGCTGAGAGAATGTGACGTTGAATGACGTAAACCTAACCTACTAGGACAGAGATGTTCCTTCATTGCCTCATCTTCTCGTAGTCAATACACACTGCCTGATCCATTATGGAGCAGGGCCACTCGTTCTTGTCATCCCAGGTCGATTGTATCCCGATGTATTACATCAGTTCTTCCCGAAGGAGCTTGCCGGCTATAGCTCGACAGGATGCTTTATGCGCTCGTATATACACAGAGAATATGCGACATACTCCATCAAGATAATCGACGTCAGCCGTGGACTCCACTAGAATTGTATTCGTTTTCACTCATGTAGATCCAGCAGCACAGTTGCCAAAGACTCGAGTCGAGTAATGCTGTGTCGCGTGCTTCCGAACGACGTCAAACTGCACCCAATCTCTTGCTAGGGCCACCCAGTTATTTGCCTTGAAGTTACTATGTAAATGCGAATCAACAACTTTCTGTCGTGCTTAGTTGTCAAATATTCGGTCTATCTTGATCAACATAGTACACACAACAGTTGGGTAGTCCCATCTTGGTACAGGAATCAGGAACTTAGCAGCCGTCTCATTGAGGGCATATGCCATCTTCATCATCCAGGTTTCGGATCGATCTCACAATGAACATATTATGGCACATCTGGATTTGTAGAACATTCATGCGTGGCTTTGTGATTATGAAGATGGCGCTGAAGCTTGTTGAGTTTAAAGCTGGAAGCCAGTCAATAATACCATTGTCGACACCTGAGGCATGAACAGCCCACCGTCACCGCCTTCATTCCGAGCGGCAGAAATTGTAGGAATTGTCGCCAAATTCTATCAAGCCTTATCTTTTTTGGATTAAATAGCGACATCATAGCAAGGAGGCTGTCATACAGAGCATCAGGTGACTGAGGTCTTAAGATTTCTGCAGATACACCATCATGCCTCGCGATCCGCTCATAGGCCTTGTTGGCAAAGTATGCTGGACCATATCCACCCCGCAGCATCTCCGCGCTGACCAGACTGGTAACAAAGCCTTCTAGTGGAAAATCGACGACTTTGAATAGTCTAACTGATGCTTCGTCCAAAGTTGGTAAGTAAAATTCATTGCGCCATACCGAAATGTTGGTATTCTAATATGTGAATCAATAATTTCAGGAAACTTCCCGTACGGCGCATCCTCCTCGTCACGAAACTTTTCATAACTGACCCAATCAACGCATAGTTTTACCACCATCGACCCCCAACGAGCAATCGGATACCTCCAAATAGACTGCGCCTGCCAAAGATTCAATTTGACAGATAAATGCCGACCAAACTACGGCGGATGCACAGAAGGACGAAGATCGGTCCCAATCGAACTTCTCGATGTTGCTGGTTTAGTGCCCGGTGCACACGAAGGAAAGGGTCTTGGTAATAAATTTTTGGACGATTTGAGGCATGCCGACGCTTTGATTCATGTGGTCGACGTTAGTGGCACGACGGATGCTGAAGGTTAGAGCCTTGTATCTCTTCTTGGCCCGGCATGTAGCTTATTGAAGAAACAATAGGGAAGGAGACTCGCGGGTACGATCCATCGCAAGATATTGTGTGGTTGAGATCGGAGATTGTGCGATGGGTGCAAGGGAACCTGATGGAGAAATGGTATTTTCTTCCGGTCGTTTCGATTCAACCAGTTTTAACATGATATGCAGGGGGTCTATCAAACGGAGGCATCAAGCTACGAGTATGTATACATTGCATTTTACAAGCCCGCGGTTACTGACAACCTACAGAGGCAAACCCAGTCGAAACACTGCAAGCCCAATTTTCCGGTTACGGAAGTACCTCACAAACAGTGGCTCGCTGTCTCGACCGCCTGAATCTGAAAGAGCCTCTCGAAAATTGGTCAAATGAGACGGTGGAGCAGGTTGTGAATGCATTTGTGGATGAAAAATTCCCCACAGTTTATGCCTTGAACAAGATTGACCACCCAGATGCGGATAAGGTATTATCCCCCGAAACTGTTATGTTACAGGAGGAGCTATCTGACCGTCTACCAGAATATAAGCAAAATTGCCCGAATGCAAGATGCGAAGTCAATCGTGCTCTGCTCGGCAATATCGGAAGTCTTTTTGCGACGACTGGCGAAACAAAAGTACGTCAAATATGTAGAAGGAAGCGAATTCGTGGATACTCGAGAAGATCTCATAGAAATGGGTGATCCTGATGGAGGAGGCTTGAAAGAGATGGATGAAAAATTGAAGCAGTATGTTCCATTCTCAGATTATTCACGGTTCTCTCTGAATACTTACGCACGATAGACGCGTTGAGAATCTGAAAGATATGGTTCTATACCGATTCGGATCCACTGGCGTTGTGCAATGCTTGTCACGGGCTGCAGAGGTTCTGGGTCTTGTCCCGATATTCCCAGTGCGCAATATTCATACATTTGCCTCGGGATCAGGGTCGAATGCAGTCTTCCGTGATTGCGTCTTAGTCAAAAAGTATGTTTTTCTCTTGCGTCTTAGAATCAAGCCACTAACAACCAACAGAAACAGCACAGTTGGGGATGTAGCACGGAAAGTCATGGGTGACGTTCCTATAGCCTACGTTGAAGGAGCCGGTGGAGTACGTGTTTCTGAAGACGAAATGGTTGCTGTCGGGAAACATGATGTACGTACACCTTATGCGGCTTTGAGCATAGTTTGCTGATCTCTTTAATATAGGTACTTTCTTTCCGTGTTGGCCGCTAACATCTACCATGATATAACGAAATGAAATGAGATACTTGATAAAAATCATGCTCTTAATATTACAGTGCTAGGGCTGATGACATACAATCAATGTCCTTTCTGTTTCTCCCACAAGTCAGCAACAATCCTTTTGGAAAAAACTAGGTAAGAAAACTAACCTCCCCCCTCTCATCATTCATCCCAATAATCGGCTCCGGACTCTTGGGATGCTCCTCCTTCGCCCTCTTCGCATTCTGTCCCAAATCTCTCTCCGTCGTAGCACCACTCATCGCAGAATCCGCAATGCCTGAATTTCGCTGCTTCTCTGCTCTGCCAGTTGCTACGCCCTCAACCTCGGGGTCTGTAATGTCGTTTTTGGCGGCGCGATTGACGGCGTGGTCTTCCGTGGAGGAGCCCTTCCATTCCTGGAATTTGTGGCCTTTGACATCTGAGGAGCGGGATGAGCGGGGTTCGGAGGTTGACTGTTGTTGTTGGGTTCGGTCAGAGTTGCTGGAGAATTGGGCGCGGACACTGTGAGGAGTGTGGAAGGAGGCTGGTTGGAGAATTGCGCTGAGAGGGAAGAAGTATGGGCGTGGTGGGTTGGGAATTAGAGACCGGCGCATTGTGATTGTGTCTTTTTAGATGCAACGTTGAAAATATTGATGAAGAATCTGTATACTATGGCTTAAATTGAGTGTCATTTCGTAGTTCCTGATTTATATATTCTCGTTGATGAGGCTCATGACGTCGGGATGCTGCAATGATGCGAAATGCCTCTATCATCGGCTTATCGATAAGGGTTCGCGGGGTGGGTAATTACACAATACGGCATACTGACAACGACGATACACGCTTTGTAGACACAGCATCCTATGCCTGCTCTTTATTCTAAAAATCAACAGTTTCTATCATTACTTTCCTATATTATCCTACCTCTCACGTCTTGCTTGTGAAAATTTCCATTGGAGTCGTCGTGAGATGGACATGATATACAGCTGCTAGCAATACATCTGTAATACCAGAACACATGAGCATCTGATCCTACACAATTTTCTAGGGCTCCACATTCCATCATCACCATCCAAACATCCACAGTACACACACTGGCAGATCAACACAGCCATCCACCACCGATCCGACCACAGTAATCAGCACGCCAAGTACCAAATCTACGCATTGAATTGAACTGACATGCTAAACCGCCCCTTCCTACCCATCGAAGCCCTACCAGCGTGGGCCCGTCTCAATGGCATCAAATTCAACGACATCGAGTTCCAGAAACTCGAATTCGGTTCTGGCATAGTCGCCAAAGCAGATAAAGAATACTCTTCCGCTCAAGAAGCAGAAGATAAACCCGAGATATTAATGACTGTTCCTCCTGATATGGTCTTGTCGATTGATTTAGTGCATGAGTTTGCCAAGTCGGATCCGTATTTGAGGGCGGTGTTGGAGGCTAGTGGTGATTTTGGGTGGGTATGAAATTCTTGCCCACAAGACTAGATAAACATATGAAGGGATGCTAAAGTTTGTATAGACTGCTCGTGGGGCCATCCTCATCTTTCTACTCTGTCATATTACATACGCAAGCAATACACACGCCAAAATAGGCGTTACAAACCCCTGGTCAGAATACATCAAATTCCTCCCCAGTGAAACACTCCTCCCTACACTATGGACAGAAGACGAACTCGTCTTACTCTACGGCACGTCTCTGAAAGATGCAGTGGACCATAAACTATCCGCTCTTGAAGCAGAGTTTGATCGTCTTCGAGACGCCACGCAATCTATCGCTTGGTGCGAGAGAGAATGGTGGGATGAAGAGACCGGTCAATTGATACTGGACGATTGGAAGATTGTGGACGCCATGTATCGGTCTAGAGCGTTGGATTTGCCGGGCTCGGGACATGTGATGGTCCCCTGTGTGGATATGGCTAACCATGCCTCGGGCGAAGAGACGGTTGCGTTGTATGAGACGGATGAGGAGCGGAATGCGGTGTTGCAGCTTCGATGGGGGAAGAAGCTTCAACGGGGGGAGGAAGTCACAATAACGTACGTCAAGTGTATCACTGACTGACAACGCGATCTAACGATGACTAGTTATGGAGATGAAAAAGGAGCGTCTGAAATGATCTTTTCTTACGGCTTTCTCGAAAGCTCAGTCGAGGATGCACGGCAACTATTCTTACCAATCGATATACCGGACAATGATCCGCTGAAAAAGGCCAAGAAGAGAATCTCTGCGAAAAGGACTGCTCCAGGCCTGAGACTTGCTTTAGAAAACGGCAAAACAGTCTGGGAAAGCGACTTCATTTTCTGGGCTTGTGTGAACGAAGAAGACGGCCTCTCCATTGAGATGATGCAGCCCATCGAAGGGCCCGTGGAACTCAAGGCTCTCTGGAAAGGCGAAATCGAGATTGGGCATGTTGTCCCAGGAGCATCATCAAAGTCAAATGTGAAAGAGTTGCGCAATATTCTTTCGCAGGATCCGCTCTGGGATCTATTCCAGTTACGTGCGGCGGTGCTTGTACAGCAATGCTTGCAATCTCGTCTGGAAATGCTGGGTGGCGAAATGGAAATGGCGTTTGAGGGTGTAGAGCATGATGCGGACGGTAGTCAGACGGGTGTCCGGAGTGCTGTTTATGAGATGATTCGGAAACTCAGACAGGGGGAAACTGCGCTCTTACAAGGGGGCCTGAGGGATCTTGCTAATGAGGTGGGTCACCGTGTCGCTTTTCCGAACCAATTTCTAACAATCTACTGTGCACAGATCGAAGAACTGATGACGTCGGAAACAGTGCAGAAATTTCTCAAGCAGCAACAACAACAACAAGAAGAAGAAGAAGACTTT
The DNA here is from genome assembly GCF_001896365.1 of Talaromyces amestolkiae. Lineage (NCBI taxonomy): Eukaryota > Fungi > Ascomycota > Eurotiomycetes > Eurotiales > Trichocomaceae > Talaromyces > Talaromyces amestolkiae. The sequence continues at coordinate 298,681 of NW_024468039.1, read as the reverse complement.
TCTTGAATATGAGTCAAAGCCCGAAAGGTGGCCTGATGTTGCGCCAGAACGCCTACAAAGTAAGAAATATACATAACTAGTACGTAGGCACTCAAAAAGTGTAATGGGCGGGACACGATTGGCCGGGGACGTGGCATCACTCCAGAATGCGTACTCCCTGATTTGAGGCCCCAAATAAAGAGAACTGGGGGAAACCCCACGGCTAGACCTATCTGGGACTAGCACAACCAGGATCATCTGCCGGTGATCGGCGAGTTCGGGCCTTGGCGGAACAACTGAATTTCCGTGCTCTCTGTTGCCCGCCTGCTCTTTCCCTCTCCACTCTTCTCAACAATCCAATCCACTCAACGCTCACACTTCTGATGTTGTACATATCCTCGCCGTGCTACGACCACCGCTACTACGATTACTACGACGTACTACACAACTAATGATTCGCTCTCAGAGCGACTCTGGAAGTTGCTTCACGTGTATATACTCTGCTTGCGCCACCACGACACCCTGATATCGTCCGTGTCAGCCGCCTATTTAGTAGCCGCTTCATCACGACGCATCGCCGCCTGCTTTGGCGGATGACCGACTCGCCATAGTCGTTTTCTCGACAATCTCCAGTATAGAAAGGCATCAGCACCGCCAAAATGCCGGGAATTCTACCAATGAAAGTGATTAAAATGGGCTCCAACGCCCAGAGCCGTATCGCTCAAGCCTGCGATCGCTGTCGCTCCAAGAAAATCCGATGCGATGGCGTTCGACCGTGTTGCACACAATGCAAGAACGTTGGTTTCGAGTGCAAGACCAGCGACAAGTTGAGCCGAAGAGCTTTCCCGCGTGGTTATACTGAGTCATTGGAAGATCGTGTGCGAGCGCTAGAAAGCGAGGTGAGGGATTTGAAGAATTTATTAGACGAACGGGATGAGAAGATTGAAGTACTGTCGCGTATTCATTCGTTCGGTACACCACGTCAGAAGGTGCAGTCTACATCCTCTCCGGCATCTACGTCTGGTTCAGTCTCGGAAACTCCTCGATCTCCGTTGTCAGAAGATGCAACGGCTTCTCCTATTGATACAGAGCGCATCATTAACGTTCAACACCCGACCAAGTCGTCTGGTAGTTCACCTTTCGTGGGCCCATCAAGCGTTCGCGCTTTTTCGTCAACACTGACCAGCAAGCTGGAAGCACGAGGCATATCCTCGTCTTCCTTCTCGACGAAGGCTTTGACGGCTTTCCCAGCGAGAAATTATCAACGCAAGGCCTCATCATTGCAGTCGCCACCGAGACTTGTGTCAGATCAATTAGTCAACATATATTTTCAGGAATGGGCTCCCCTGTACCCAGTGGTGCATCGTTCTACGATTCTCAAGGCTTACGATCGCTATCTGGCCGATCCGTCTCTTTTGAAAGACCAGCCTCTCACCATCATACAGTTGAATCTTATTTTTGGCATAGCTGCCCTTTCTTCAATGGTACGTATTCTAGACATGCCCTATGTGCAAATTCCAAAGCTGACTGTCATTCAGTCAAGGACCAACCAAGACCCCAAGCTCTTCGAGAATAACTGGTACACACCGCTCGAATCCCTCAGTGGCGAGATGTCTGTGCCTGCCGTGCAGTGCATGGTTCTCGCTCAGATGTATTTCTTGACCAAAGGAGACTATCAGTCTTTGCTTCGCTATCGCGCTCTTTCCGTTGGCACCATTCAGTCGCTCGGACTAGATCAAAGCCAGCAGGACTTTGTTCGTGACCCGCTACTCCACGAGACTCGCAAGAAAGTCTTCTGGTGTCAATACATGTTGGACCGGTAAGGATTCACAGCACTTTCCTCATTCATTTGACCCAGCTGACAACTAGTTAGCTTTGCCGCTGCCGCGACTGGTCTACCTGTTATGCTCCGAAATGACCGTATCGGCACTGAGATGCCGGCAGACATCGACGACGAGAATATTACCGAAGAAGGAATACTCCCCGGTTTACCTGATGAGTGCACTCGCATGTCAAGTGCGCTTGCTCTAATAGAAGCTTCCCGAATTTTGGGCAAAGCGCTTGAGATACTTTATCCATCAGCAAATGCTCAAGTCTCAGTGACAAAGCTACATGGCCTGTCCGAAGAGCTGGATACCTGGAATAAGGGTCTCCCAACCCATCTCAAACTGATTTTCATTCAAGATCGGCCAAGTACGAATGTGACAGGCAGCCGGTCTCCACTATTAGTAAGTTCTCATTGTCTTTTCCGAGGCTCTCGCAAACTAACTCAGTCTAGTCTTTGGTGTATTACTATATCCGAATTTTGATTCATCGTCCAGCAGCATGCTTTGGCACCCCCGACATTATGAATCCAGCTTTGTTGACTGTTAGCGACTCAAGCAAACACATCATCCAAATCTTGCAGCTCCTCGACGAACGACGCTTGAGCCTGTCGCTAGCGGTCAATCGTTTAGAGGTAGCTTACCTTTCTGGCCTTGGCATTCTGTGGCAAGATATGACATTGGAACGAGGCAGCAAGCTCGTTCAGGAAAGCCGGAGTTTACTTCTTGATGTAAAAGTACAGCTTGAGCCAGAGTCCAACACAGCTGCGACCGAGTTTAGAATACTTTCTAATCTCATCACCGGCGCCGACAACCAACGGTCTTTGAAGATCAAGAAGGCCCTACAAACGTCGATATCCCGTGCTGAGAGGGGCTCCGAAGCGAAACCGGCAAAAGATGGTATGCTGTCGAGAAGGAACACCATTTCAAATCTCAACGCAGCACATAGATCCTCTCAACAGACGTGCCAACGGCCAGGGACAATGGAGCCTCCCCAGACAATGAGCCGACCCCGATCATTCGATCTATCGTCTGGCGTCAATGTAGATTACTATCCTCTGAATGCAGACTCGCTTCGATCCGTGTCCACTACTGATGTCTCAAAGATGTCATTATCAGCAGCGGAGTGGGAATGCATACTCAGCGACCTCGATCATGGCAATCTGAACATTTTCAATGGGATATATGGCGGACAGGAAGGTGCTGATCAGCCGAGCTCACAAGGCCCGATTGACAATAGCTACTCGCCCCATCAGACTGCGACAGCTTATGCCCCGATCATGCAGCAACACGTACGACTTAGCCCACAGGACACATCATCGGAGGCTTGGTCTGCTTGTAGCAGCGGCGATATATCGTACGTGCACGATGGTGTACCAGGCTACCCTGCCGAAAACGGAATAAACACAGATGATGTTCTTTCCTTCAAGGATTTCGATTTACCGCAATCTCTGCAAATGGCCGAGGCCGTCAGGGGGATAATGATCCCGTCTGCCGACGAGGACTATGTTGATTTGGGTATATTTGACGGCTGGGATCGTTCACTGATTGCTTAGTTCGATGCAATGCTTTCTATGCAGTTTTTTTTTCTATTGTGGGCTAGAGATGGAGTTTATGATATGGTCACGGGAAGGAACGGATAACAGGTTTGGTCTTGTCAATATGGCGCCTGGTGATGGATGTTGGCTTGTTCTTGATGTTCTGACAGTACAGTTTCATGCTGAGATTGATGTATATATGATTTTAGCTCATACTCATATGAACGCCTTACATTTTGTATTCTTAAATAAATCTACCGTATCATGTGTGCGACCCTAGACTTCAACCATCATATATCCATTCGCATTTATCAATCTTCGGTTCGCAGGCAACTATTGACACCAAAAAGCCGAACCAGCAGGGATTTCAAGGGCAGCAGCAAAGCGTGACTCTCACAACACCTCTCGCAGCCAAGCGTCTATCTCCTGGGTCAACCGAAGGGGGTTGCTTCCTTGACAATGAATATCGGCACCCGATTGCGCATCCAGAGTCACGAAGCTCTTCTTGCTGGAAGGAATTGTCTCATGCCATGCCCATGCTTGCTCCTTCCATACTTGCCCTTCTTGCTCTCCGAGTATCGATAGAAATGGTACCTGGACTTTCCCGGGTTCCGCGACCATACCCTCCCATCGCTGAGTAAGCTCTGACAATCCGGATACACCTGCTTTCCACATGATTACCTCCATATTCTTCTCCTCTGCTTGCGATATGGTAGCTTCAGCGGCTCTCTTTCCTACGCTTAAAAATAGCTCAAGCGGGCATGTAAGTGGTGTGGTGGCAATAACCGCTACGAGTCGGGGTTCATGGGCCGCTGCACGACAAGCAAAATAACCCCCGAGACTCATACCAAGAAGAGCCAGTTTGCGTGGTTCTACTCCAAAAGAATTGATCAACTCATCGATCACGGCGGCTATCGGCTTCTCGGCCGCAGGCTCCCAGTGAAGCCCTTGCTCTTGAACCCTTCCCTGTCCCGGTAGATCAACCAAGGCAACTGAATAGCCTCGTTCCAAGAGGTAGCGTCCCTGCGACAAGAACCGGTCTTCGTGACAGGTGTCTGCTCCTCCTATCACAAGCACTGTTGGCGTAGTGGGATCGGCGGCTTGGAAGAAATGACCAGGTAGATTCCCACCTCCATAATTGACGGCAAAACGAGTGACTGGCAAGCCCAGTTCCGTCATGGCTTGATCAAAAAGCTTCTCGTGAGCGCAATACAATGCTATAAAACGCTCGCCTGGGGCAACAAATTGCCAAGCCATTCGGTAGCAAACAAATGCCTTTAGGCGCATCTCACCCGCTGACCGAACTGCGCCGCGTCTCAGCCACTCGTCGGCTTGCCTGCTCTGTGCTATGCCCTGGTTCTCAAATGCTTGTGACCAGGAGTCGGCGTCACCATCGGTGATTTGTGAGGCTACATGGTACGCCTCTCCGATGGATAGCCCGCCTGCCGGGCCCCATCCAAGAGCACCGACTAAGAAGAGATCCATGTTGGAATCGTGGAAATAGTAGCGCTGCCTCAGACGCTGAGTGGAGTAATCCTCGCCTCGAGTGGCGTTGGCCATGTTGTTCAAACTATGTAACACGTCTTTTGTCGTTTCTTGCTTGGTTGAGCACCCAGGACCTCACACGATGAGATAACGGCGGTTCTGTTTTTATACAATAAAAACGGGTGGTTCTGATCAAATTGAACATCGAGATGAAGGTTTCTGTACGCAGCCCTGAAGGCTGCTTTATATACATGGCTGCTGGGTTTGACTGCGGACATTTTTCTGAATCCAAAATCCGTTTGCCCATGATATCGGAGTCTTAGTAAAACCCCGGGGCTAAGGCCTAAATGGGTATAGCAGCTGCGTAGCATCACGTAAGACGATTCTTACAACGACGTCAAGGATTGAACGAAACATCAGAGTTATCACTTTTCACTCTGAATATATTAGGAAGTGTCTGACATAGTCATAAAGAGGCCATGTCGGAAACTGCTGCGGTTCCCCCTTCAGCGCCTTACCCCTTAAAGCAAAAAAGGATACTGGCATGCGTACGCTGTCAACAGCGCAAGATCAAATGCGAACGAAAGTTCCCCTGTGCACAATGCATTGCTGCTCGTGAACAATGTTTGCCGGCGACTCGCAATCGAAATGTGCGGCGGAAACGAAGGTTCCCTGAGCGAGAGCTGTTGGAGCGTATTCGTATGTACGAGGACCTCCTTCGGCAAAATAACATTACTTTCGAGCCTCTTCACAAAGACGAATTGGTGATTGAAAAATCCTCAATAGATTCTACTGATCAACCGTCTCTCATAGCTTTTAGCTCAGAAAGGGGAACCGAAGTGAAGTACGCATTTTCCGAAGTAGTTTTGAGAGCGGAGCTGATCTTACTTAAAGGAGCCTATTGAACTATCTGGCCACAGAGGTTCGTTCATTTTGTCTGCTTCCCGAACGTTTCTAATGAAGAAATAGTATGCAAATATGGGAGACGACAGCGATTCTTCAGAGGATCATCATGTTCGTGATTTCCTCTACAAGAGGGTTTGGGAGAACTTCTGTATCAATAATGACCACTTTGTTTTCGGCTTCCCAGACACTGATGTCGACCTTTCCGCCTTGCATCCAGAATCTGCCGATATGCTCAAACTCTGGCAGATATATTTGGATAATGTCGACCCGCTGCTCAAGGTTACTCATGCTCGTAGTTTACAAAGGCAGGTCATCGATGCTGCAAGCAACAGAAGGAAACTTAAGCCCGCATTTGAAGCTCTCTTATACAGTATTTATTGTGCGGCTCTCAAAAGTCTCGCTCCAGAAGATGATATTGAACCCATTTTTGGGGCTTCGAAATCGGATCTTCTGGCAAGATTCCAATGGGGCTGCCAAAGAGCCCTTGTAAAGTGTGGGTTTTTGCAATCTAAAGATCGTGACTGTCTAACTGCGTTATTCTTATACTTAGTAAGTGTACCAAGTATTTGTTAATATTTCACTAAATGTGACTAACAAAGTCTAGGTCTCGATTGATGACAAAATAGGCCCCTGGTCTACCTCGTCCGTGCTTGGTATTGCAATTCGCATTGCCCAACGTATGGCAATTCATAATGAGTCAGCATTAGTGAAATGCACGGTCTATGAAGCCGAGCTTCGTCGCAGACTATGGTGGGCATTAGCTCTTTTTGATGCTCGTATCAGCGAGATCTCTGGCCACAAGTGTACAACTTTGGAACCAAGTTGGGACTGCAGAATACCTCTCTGCTTGAATGATTCTGACTTTGGGCCTGAGATGAAGGAGATGCCAATTATCCAGAAACCCGTCGCTGAAACGCTGTTCATTGTCATCCGAAGTGAGCTCGGGGATTTTGTTCGCCGCGCAAAGTTTCATCTTGAGTATACTAATCCGGCTCTCAAGCCTATCAGCGATGCACATCACGAGACTGCCCCTGAAAGCACTAAATTGGATGCCCTGGAGAAGGCAATCGGAGGCAAATACCTCGACTCTCTTGATCCGGAAGTTGCAGTTCATTCTTTCACAATCTGCTTCACGCGGTTAATGTTTGCTAGACTGCGTCTTCTGCAGCTTCATTCAACTTTGTCCTCTCGGACAGAGGCTCAAGAGGAGGTTCTCGTTTCTCACTCTCTACAAATGCTTGAAAACGACACAAAAATCGTAACCTCGCCTCTTATACGTGGCTTCGCTTGGCTGACTAATTTATACTTCCCATACATCGCATACGCGCAACTTCTTCTTTACCTGAGAAAACGACCTACTGGGAAGCAAGCCGAGCAAGCTTGGGAAATCATGAGTGCCAACATTGAGGCTCATATGCACACACAAATTGCCCCTTTCGTAGAGACGTTCACCAAGATGGTCCTGTTTGCTTGGAAGGCTCGTGAAGCAGCTCTGCAAGTGCCGCCAGTACCACCAAAAATCATATCCATCATAAGACAGAAAGACACAGAACAATACCACAATGACGCAGATTCTAAAAACTGCGGTCAGAAAACCGAGAATGCATCTTTTAACGTTGCAGTCAATGAATCTGATGGACACAGCCTAGCGAACGAACAAGAGAGACCAAATGATTATACGAACTCGGAATCATACTTTCTCAACATATGTGAACAGTCGCAATTGGACTTCAATAATTTGAGGGAGTTTGATTGGGCTAACTGGGATTGGGGGAATAATGCAGAGATGGGAACTGATGAGTTCGCAAGCTTTTAACGACCTCATTATGCTCTTTGCCCATGCAGTCGGTAACTACTGTTTCTATAGGATAGCAGAGACTAGATCAATGCTCTGTGAGTCTGTACAGTATTTCAGCTATTTTCTACTGAACATCAGATATCTATTTAATTATCTCGTCTTCTTCCACGTTCTGCTCTCAGCCTCTCGTGGTGCGATCATAGTCGAGAGTGAAATCTCCTTGATCCAACCAGTTCTGAATGAATTGCTGCAACAACTTTGAATTGAGAGCAACATATTTGACATCCGGGCTGTCTCTCAGGGCAATACTTGTGTTTCGCGGGTCGTATATAGGCGTGTTCCTGCTAGTTTCCAACCGAGTCATGCCCTCATAGACTGGTTCCTCAATTAATGGCATCATCGCTTCGAGCGGAGTCCCTGGTGACTCTCGGACCTTGTCCACCCAGTCCTGATAGTCGATTTTCTCAACGTGATAGCCTAGATCTTGAAGCATCTGATAAATATCGTTGTAAGTGACTGACTCGGCCCGGTCAGGGGGCACAATGTGATAAGCTCGGCCGAGGTTACCCATGTCAGATGCGATGCGCAAAATGGCCGAGGCGACATAGTCAACGGTCACATACTCCAGGTACTGAGTAGCAAGATCTGGAAAGTACCCTATTTGAATACAACCCATTATCAAGCGGGAAAAATAGTCGTTTGCGTTGGCAATCGCGATTTCACTGTGACCGATGATAAATCCCGGCCTATAGATTGCTGTGGGTAATCCACGGGCTCGTGTCCTCTGGACCAGTTCCTCGGCCACGAACTGGCTGGCGGAGTATCCCGTATCATAAGGGACGGCATTCATATGCGGCATGAGAGGCTCATCTTCATCCACACGATCCACATTGTTGATAAATCCACTGACGCTCCACACGTCGATCGATGAGATGTAGTGCAATGTCTTTCGGCGGCCCAGGGTTGTAGCGCGGATAATGTGGCTTGTTCCAATAACATTAGGTTCATAATGTGCCTCGTAGGGTTCACACCAATTAACGCGCGCACCCACGTGGAATACAATGCTGGCCCAGTTTGTGAGCCAAGTGAACTGTCTCTCCCCAAGGCCCAAATTGGGATCCGTCAGGTCGCCCTCGAGGACCATAATCTTCTCTGTCTTCTCCAGGCGACTGTCCCATATGTTGTATTTCTCAAGTGTTTGCTGGATTCGAGCACTAGCACTGATCCCAGATTGACTACGTGTTAGACAAGCGATCTGTTTCACCCCGGGTAGGTGAAGAAGTTGTTGCAATATATGCGCGCCCAGAAATCCAGTGGCTCCAGTGAGAAATACCCGGCCTTCATCAGCGCCTCGCCAATCTGGAAGCAAGATAGAATTATCCAAATACTGTATATCATGCTTCCAGCTTTTCATACCCGAAGAGTCTGGATTGACTTCAACAGGGGGATCAGCTAAGAATTCTGCGAGGCTTTTTATTGTTGGGTGACTGTAAAGCTGTTCGAGTGTGATCGCTTTGCCTTGGCCACGTCTAATTTGACCGATGAATCGGGCTGCCTGAAGGGAGCCTAGCCCGAGGGAGAAAAAGTTGTCTGACGGGTTTCCACGCCATGAAGGGAGCATTGGTTGGAGGGCCGAAATCAGCCGTGTAGACAAGTCCCCGGTATGCCCATCGTTCTCATCTGGCGTCTCCATATGAGGTGTATTGGTTGTCTCATGGTCACTTTTGGCCGATGCCAAAGCTTCACGATCAACTTTCCCGTTCACAGTTAACGGGATCGTTCGCTTCTTATAGATCTTGCTTGGAACCATGTAAGGAGGGAGCTTGTTCTTTGTCCAGTCAATCAGCTCCTCTGTGTTGATATTCAGCTCCCCGTCGGCGAGTATGACGTATGCTTCCAGGGTTTCGACTTCATTCTCCTGGTGGTAATCTACCACACACGAGTAGACATGCGGGTGTTCCTCGATCACACGCGACACCTCCCCAAGCTCAACACGGTAGCCCGAAATCTTGATTTGATCATCTTCTCGGCCGATGTAGTCCAAACAMCCCCCTMCCTTGTCCCGCCATTGTGCCAGGTCTCCAGTACGGTACATCCGTATGCATGTACCAGCTAGGTCCACCGAAACGAAACTTTTCTTATTTTCTTCTGGTCGGTTCAGGTATCCAGGCGATATTTGAGGCCCAGCAATCCAAAGTTGCCCGGTTACCCTGGGCTCGTGGATGGTTTGCAGATCATCACCAAAAAGAAAGATTCTTGTGTCCCCGAAAGTCTGCCCGATACTGATGCGCGAGCGTTGGACCTCTTGGTGATCCACCCGGGCCATCGTGACAAAGATAGTTGCTTCGGCGGGCCCATATCCATTCCACAGATTCTCTGGTGGCATTTCCCTCAGTACACTATGCATCGCACTGCTACTGACAGCCTCTCCACCGACGATGACATGCCGCATTCCATGAAACGCCGCCGGTGCAGTGAGCGCGATCACCTCGAAAAGGGCAGTGGGTACGATTGTAAAAGTGATCTTTTGCTGCTTTGCAAAGCTTTGTAACGCGAAAGGATCGTTCCGTATGATGTTCGGAACGTGAACGACTGTTGCTCCTTCCAATAACGGTTTCCACATCTCGAGCAGAGAGAGATCAAATCCGGGGTTAAGCATAGTAGTCATTCTATCAGATGAACTAAGTGGCCCCGTAGGTAGGTTTCTCAGCACGTGGAGAATACTACTGCTCAAGACTTGAATTGGTTTAGGTCGACCGGTAGAACCTGATGTGAAGATGATATGGCTTCGGTGAGTCTCTGGGCGATTGGCGCGTATAGAAATCTCCTGATCTTTGTCAATATCGACACGTGCATCCAGAGCTGCTTCAATAGGAACGACGTTCATATTCAGGGCCAACGGTTCAAAATCACCGCTGGTAATTATGAGCGTCGTAGCCAAATCTTCTAGCATCCCCTTTAATCGATCCGTAGGTGTGGCCGGATCAATTGGAACACAGGTCCCTCCAGCACGTAAGACAGCGATTTGTGCCAGGACCTGCGAAAAACCTGTCGGGACGAATGTACAGACAGGCTCTTCTGGTTCTAGAGAATGCTTCTGCAGAAGATCAACCAGGATATCCGCTCTCATTATGAGTTCCCGGTAACTAATGGTATGGGTCTCATCCACTACCGCAATTGCGCTGGGCATTAAGTTGACTTGCTGGATGAGGATTGTCTCCATAGTGCTCGTTATTCAGGTTATTTGTCCAATGTGATCAAGACGGTAGACTTACTGAGGATGGAGAGTCATGTCAGCGCGTGGAAACATCCTTTACTTAAGCACTTCATCCAAATTCCCGCTTCTACGATTGCGGAGCTTATGACATAGTGATTCAAACAAGGCCATCGCAGTCACCGATCTGGAACCGCTTGATGCATACCTAATTCAGGGCTTATGTATCGCGAGGTTAACAGATGAGCTGTCCCGCAACCGCTCCATATATTGATTGGTTTATTGCTTGCGCCAAATTACAGGAAACTTCACATCAGGGAGGTATCAGACGACCATCTCCATGCAGTTATTCTTGCATCAATTGTGACCCAAATCTTGCGAGAACGTAGTGATGGCTTGAATGCCACGTTAGATGAAGTAAGCTTCACCGACTTTCCAAGCAGGATGAGATCATTGAAGACGCATAGAGAGATTTCGTGTTAATCCAAGTCGAAATCGTTCGCACTGATGGTTGAATCAGTTCTGCGCCAATTATTCCTCCACGGTTGGCTCGATGGTTTGATAAAGTACTGAAACCTTGCCCCGTCTACTTGATCGTCCTCCGAAATTATTCTACCACTTCGCGAGAGTGTTTAGCAAGATTGGTGCCACGACATCATCTCACAGCTTCTCTTTGCAAATGCAACCCTGCCATCAAGTGATGTGCATCGCCAGCCATGCGGCCATCAAGGAACATCCGAAGCCTATCCTGGAGATATACCAAATCTGGGTCCTTGACGGAGCTTGGCCTGGTGCCTGGCCACCCTCTGTTGACTAGGAAAAGCCAAAGCTGGAGATCCGAATAGATTGATGACAAGTGAAAGAGACGTCCATCCAACTGGAAGATTGACATTGCCTCTGTGTAGACATTCAGGTTTGCGCTCTGCAAGGTATATTAGCGGGTAAGACTAGCTAAGCACTGTATACGTATGACTGGCCTATACCGTCTCGTAGGTTCTAATGTGATGCTCCCTCGCATTTTTTCTCTCCATTAGCTAGTTCGTATTGCGAGTTCGCTGCCAAGGCTATGATACATCTATAAGTCGACCTATGTTCAAAGCTAGGTGTCATTAGGTACCGTCAAGGCTTCGTCGTCCCATGATTCTAACAAGCTCGTCGTAAACGAGCGAGCAGCAAATAGTGCTCTTTGATAATGTCAATAAACCGGTTTCAGCTGCATCAATATACACAGGTAACGCACAGACGCCCACAAAATAGCGGCCGAATTCAGTAGTATAGGCATGAACGATTGATATCTGCGGCGATGTAGAGGCGCTAAGGTTACAAGAATTAGCAGGTTACATGCATGACTACCCGGTGTCCTCTCAGGCATCTACTGTTTGTGTACGCATGGTCCTCCTGCACGCAAACACTCAGAGGAAAACGATCAATTCCACCAGTTTCTCTTTCGTATTACATGTACACAGCTAATGCTGAGGTTTCTGCATCAGTCTCTACGCTGAGTTTCAAACTAAGTACCAGATATTGATATATGCTTTATCCTCTCCTGTGGCATGCACAGATTCCCTGTAATGATCCGCAAGAGGTCCTCAACGAACGCAGGCCTGGTATCCTAGATCACAATAGAAACTACACAGCAGAATAGGAGGTTTTCTGGACATAACCGTCCATCCAATTCCTAATTCAGCTCCAAACGAGGTAGAGCAACCAACAGACTTGAAAACCAGTAATTTCAAAGCACACATCCATTTGCAATATTGGGCGCCACCCGAGCTGGCATAGTGTGTCAACATTAGCTTAGGACTTGCGTGATCCCGATCAAGAAGTAGTCTATAACTGGTCTAACCACCAGAACTATTCAGGATGCCACATTACACGTCACTAGGTACATTAAGTTCCTGAATGATAAATAACCATATTCAGTCAGCTGGCCTTTCCAAACAAACCCTCGAGAATCATAAATCGACAATAAGCAAACTTTTGCATGGCTCAGAATACTGCAGGGGATTGTTTCCGTTACTTATTAGAACAGAAGGGGGCGTACAGTCCTGCAAAAAAGCAAATTCACAGAATAGGTCAAAGGCGTCATGAGTCATATCAGCCACAGTAGTGACAGTACCCATCTCTCCCTCAATTCTACCATTCCACTATTCAGAAGGGCAGCGTCGGAAACGCATGCGCAGACCTCGGATCAACATGTTTTTTCGGGGCGCCTATTTTCATTTGTTGTATGAAGAATAGGACTTATCACGTATGACTCATGAGATAGCTTCAACTTTAATAAATCTTTCTAATTACTATAAGAAAGGCCTCTCTCTTTCTACATAGATAATTTAGTAATACAGGATTACTGGAGAGTAAATTTGGATACGTATCTATATAAAATTAAACTAAATCATCTTGGGGTATTATTGTTATGTAATTTATATAAGTTCAGCTAGACTTCTAGACCTTCTAGTTCTTTAACTAATTATATACTATTTATTTTGCTGCAGTAGCTGTGGTATTGAAGGACATAAAATAAACCGATATTCTGGTCAAACTAGTAAGTAAATTATTATATATATTTTATATGTAGTTTTGAAACTGAGATGTGAAATCAATATAGAGAGTCTAATGTTAGAAAGGTGGGCGCTTCGCTTACCGATTACGCTAGTTACTACATTGATTAGTTAACTAGTTACATAATTTATATCCAAGAATTTGCCTTCTTTCCGTCCTCTTCAATCATGATCAACATCGGCATCTCATACTCCATATAGATATACGCAAGTCGATTGTCAAGTTTCATTGCAGAGTGCCTATCATAAACGTACAAAGTAGGCGATGGTCATTTAGACCCTGACAGAGCAGCCGATATGGTTCGACATTAATACAATCTATGATCGTCGCATCAGGCATCAACCGACAAACATCAATCAATGTACTCAAGAGTACCAAACCTCACTATCTCAAAAGCCTTGTCAAAATGACAGACTCAAACATCAGCACTACAACACCTACAGGATCAGCGACCGCAAAACATCCCTCATGCATCCTCTGTCGCAAGAGAAAAGTGAAATGTGACCGCAAATACCCATGCTCAAACTGCATTAAGGCCAACGCAGAATGCATCTTTCGCGAGTCTATACCGGCTCGCCATCACAAGCGGAGGGCTGAGCATGCCTTGTTGTCGAGGTTGAGGCATTATGAGAGTCTTTTGCGGCAGCACGGCATCGATCCTGGCGATGATGCTACTACTTCTGGTGGTGCTGGTGGTAGTGAAGTCCAGCATGGGATGAGTGCGCTCAAGTTAATGGAGTCCAAGCCCACATTGGGTACTGTGAGCCATTCGGTGTCCTCCAAGCAACCGCTTACGGGCCAGTTCGTGTCAAAACGAGGGAAATCTCTTTATTTGGAAAAGTAAGATCTGCTCTGGATGAAAATGAGAGAAAGTGTAATATTAACCAGATGTGTTAATAGCGACGTTTGGAATACCCTTGGAGGCGAGGCGCGTATTTATCTCTCTCACCCTTTTGCATGAAGCTTGTCAAACTAATTCAAATACAGCTCGAAGATTCTGATTGTATATCGGATGATAGCGATGCTGAGAATGCAGACTATCTATCTCCAAAGCATGAAAGTGAACCACTCGATCACGGATATAATATACTATTCTCATCACCGTCAAATGAGACTCTGACCAGTCTACATCCTGATCCTGTGCACATTTTCAAACTGTGGCAAGTATTCCTCGAAAACGTGAATCCACTTACGAAGATCATTCATGCACCTATGTTACAACAGCAAATGCTGAATGCGATAGGCGAACTGAACTCCATCGGGAAAGGGATGGAGGCTCTGCTGTTCTCAATCTATAGCTGCGCCCTGCTTTCAATGACAGATGAGGAAGCGTACAAGGAGTTTGGTCGAGAGAAGAGTTCACTACAAGCTAGATTTCGTATGGCGACGCAGAAAGCGCTTGCTAATGCGGGATTACTCAAAACAACGGACTTGGTTCTATTACAAGCCTTTTGTCTATATATCGTAGGTCACGATTATTTGGTGCTCGATTATGATACCATGCTAATCATCCTTAGGTTTCTTGCCGTTCGATATACGATCGACGGACAATATGGTGTCTGAGTGGTATAGCAATGAGAATCGCACAGCAGATGGGCCTACATCGAGATGGCTCCCACTTAGGGTTATCTGTCTTCGAGACTGAGATGAGACGTCGTGTATGGTGGCATATTATATACATGGATAAGACCATCACTCGGTCTTCGGGATTCATATCCGCTCCATTGCCCGCAAATGATACTCATTACCCGCTGAACGTGAACGACAGCGATCTTCACCCCAACATGAAAGAGCCACCGATAGAGAGAAACGATATCTGTACCGACATGATATTCATTCTACTAATACAAGAGCTTGGCAAATGGCAGGAACGTCAACCCAAATTCGTCGAGTCTATGTTCTCAGGACCTGAGGAGAAGGCGAAAATTAGAGAAGAGAAAGCTCAGCGCAGACAGAAAGCAGTCGATGATTTCAGAGCAGTTATCCACGACAAAATCATCAGATTCTGTGATCCGTCTATTCCGTTGCATATTGTTGTCAATGCCTCGGCACACACAATCGTCTCCACGATCCAATTGGTCGCTTTTCGTCCGTTTCCTCTATGGGTGCCGGATCTAAAACTGCCGGCTTTATCTCGTTCTCAAAACGATGAACTCTTTGCTGAATGTCTGGATCTTATCAGGCACAACGGCCGACTACGCAATAGCGATGTTGTTCAACGATTTAGATGGCATCTTGATTGGCATCTCCCCTGGCCTATCTTGTTATTATTGATTTCAGAACTATCCAACCGATCAGTTCTGTCAGAGAACACGCGACAGGCATGGCAAGCTATCGATGATTGTTTTGTACCATACCATCAACGGCTTGAGCCCGAGGCCCGAGGTCCCTTGCACATAGTTTGTCTAAGACTTGCTGCTAAAGCGTGGAATGCTAATTTGAGTGAGTGTCGACGTCTGGGGGTGGCCGTTCCTTCGCGTCCGAGGATTGTCGAGTTACTTGACAAGCACCCGTCTACTTCTTCCAAGGGGCGAAAAAGCACGCCCAGTCGATCAGACCAAGGATCGACTTTGTCGTCTCCTGCTCCTTCGACTGGGAATCGACAGGAAAAACAACCCGCTTCTTCAACGACATACCCTGCTTTCCTTCAAAACACCACTGTTTCCGGAAGCGATAACACAGAAAGCGGACAATTTTTCGCTGCTGATTATCTAAACCTGCCAAATGTATTTGGTGAGGGCCCGGAAATTTTTTCAAACGATGGAATGATGATCGACTGGGCAGACTGGGATCCCCTATTTCAGCATATATCACCATACGGAGTGTCTAATGTGACGCCTTGAATGCGAGAAGACCCGAGCTTTTCTATCGTTCAATTAATTCGCATGTGACAAGATCGGATATCTCTACTCATTGATTGACCACTTCGCTCCAACCGCAACATCGCTCCTCAGAAATAACTCCTGTGTAATATTACTATACATCTCAACTATGAGTCAATCAAAATCATAATATGTGATACGCAGACCTTTGCCTTTGTCAACGTAACAAGTAAGATCTACGATACGCAGACTACTGCTGGCAGCGTCCCCAGCATTAGACTGGAAGTATGAGCTGGCCCAATCAGAGCATGACATGGAAGACATACGTACATAGAAAGACAATATGACTTGGATAGGGTTTGATGTCACGCAGCATTTGATAACATGTGAATTATGCCCTAGATCAATGGCATGAAGGTGAGAAAATTATTACTCTAGTTTCGCTGGAAACTCATAAATGTTCTCCAATTCAAGATCTTTATTTACACTCGGGCTGATCAAAAGCTCGAGTACCCCCAAGAAGCTCCTGGCGAGCCTACAGCGCGACTAAGTCTGCCAAAAGATGTGACTTAGAAGCACTAAGATTTACTAACATGTCGGATATACTCATTTTTTAAGTATGCGTGAATGGACGTAAATATTCTGGGCACCCGGAGCAAGTGGCGGGKGKCCGTATTACTTCTTCCTGATTTAAATACCGCTATACTTTGATGAATTTGAAAGCAAAACCGCGATGTGAACAAAGTATTTGCAATTCTATGTGTAAGTCTCTGGCATCTCCATGGAAAAAAGTTCATTAGCCGGAGGAGTCGAGTCTCCGTCGACTCCGTACGGATGTACGGAGTAGGAGAACTACAAGTCAGCTACTTACCAAAACTCATTAGTAAGGGTTTAGCCCGTGCTTGTATAAGCATTGAATCCAGATTGCCGTATGGATAAATTGAGCTTGATTCTAGCCTCTGGCTTACGGTTGTTGCCAGAAATGAAGAGGTAAAAAGCACACCGGACGACGGTGCCCCGCAATCCCGAAGATGCTGATAACAGAGGGACACGTTGTTTGGGTGATGTACGTGATTAGCATACCTTTTTTTTTTTTCAAGTCGGGTAATTAGGATATTTTGCGCTGTTGTCCAAGGTTTATCCGATCTTTTTTCTTTGTTGCAGATTGCTTGTTGGACGGTGTACTGGGCAGGTATACGGAATACTTTATCCGTGATCCAGATCCGATGCTGCTCAACGTCGGATAAACTTCAACGAAGCGGAATCGCAGCAATGGTCGTAAGATCATGACATGACAATTGCTTTGTCAGTCTAAGGTGTCAGAGACAGAGTGAGTGTGAGAGAGAGTCTTGGTGGGGGGCCTTTATACATCATTGCCCCACCGACTTTTTCCTGCGGCAACTGCTTCGTCACGGGGGTGGTAGCTGGCCCAACGCCTTCCTTCTCGTCTTCCATTTCACCTCCTACTTCTTCTCTTCTCCTCCTCTCCCTTCATCAATCTCATCCATATTTGATCATTTCATACCATCAGAATCCAATACAAAAAGGATCACCTTCTTTTTGTATCGCCTTCTGCCAATTGAACTGTTCTTCTCCTGCTAAATTGTATGACCTAATTGAGTTGCTCCCTCTATTCCGGCCCCGCGATTGCTCTGCCCCTCCTCTCTCACTCATTTCTTGCTTTTAACCGTCCATCATCCCTTTTTCATCGCGACAGATATCCCATTTTTATCAATTACTAAATTATTTGCTTCTATAGATATCGCAATCATGGGCTACACCGAAGTTGATCAGTTGGCCATCAACACGATCCGTGTTCTCGCGGTATGTTTTTTTCCTCTCTTCTCTTTTTACCCGCTCCGTCGGCGTTGCGGCCGTGCTTCTATCAACGCTTTCTCGGAGAAACGCCGTCCGCCAATCGTACACCGGGACGAGATTGGAAGTCGCCATATCTTCTCCCGGTGTGTGCAGCGACGGGGCTGTCTGTGAGAAGGCGTTCGATAGCTGTATACAACACAACAGCTCTGGCGTGATGGCTCAAGAGTCTCGTTTTTGAGCATTGCTAATTACATCATCACACAGGTCGATGCCACATCCAAGGCCAACTCCGGTAAATATTTCATTCTTTTTTCCTGTTCCTGCTTTTCCGCGGGAGCGATGCTCATTTCAATGCTGATCATCAAAAGGTCACCCCGGAGCTCCTATGGGTTTGGCTCCTGCCTCCCACGTCCTCTTCAGCAAGTTCTTGAACTTCAACCCCAAGAACCCTAAGTGGGCCAATCGCGATCGATTCGTTCTCTCGTAAGCATTTTCTGCTGGCTGTAGCTACGCGATCGATGAGGAAATGCGCTAACGAAGGGTCTCAGGAACGGTCACGGATGTATGCTCCAATATGCTCTCCTCCACCTCTTCGGATACGATCTCACTATCGACGACCTGAAGGCTTTCCGTGTAAGTTTACCTGCGTTCAGTTGATCACTCAAGCTGATTTTCGTAGCAACTTGACAGCAAGACCCCTGGTCACCCTGAATCTCACGACACCCCCGGTATTGAGGTCACTACCGGTCCTCTTGGCCAGGGTTTTTCCAACGCCGTTGGTCTCGCCATCGCTCAAGCTCACACTGCCGCCGTCTTCAACAAGCCCGGCTATGACCTTTTCAACAACTACACATACACCATCTTCGGTGATGGCTGTGCTATGGAGGGTGTTGCTAGCGAGGCTGCCAGTACCGCTGGTCACTTGAAGCTCGGTAACCTCATTGCTATCTACGACGACAACCATATTTCCATTGGTAAGTGTTTCCCTCCACAGACTAGTAAGAAGAGAGCCTGACAAGGGTCTAGACGGCGATACCAAGTGCGCTTTCACCGAAGATGTCTTGAAGCGTTTCGAAGCCTATGGCTGGCATACTCTTGAGGTCAAGGACGGTGACCACGACCTCCAAAGTATCGAGGAGGCCATCCACAAGGCCAAGCAGGTCAAGGACAAGCCTACCGTCATCAAGGTCACCACCACTATTGGTTTCGGCTCCAAGCTTCAGGGTACCGGTGGCGTCCACGGTAACCCCCTCAAGGCCGACGACGCCGAGGGTGTCAAGAAGGCTTTCGGCTTCGACCCTTCCCAGAGCTTCGTCGTGCCCCAGGAAGTCTACGACTTGTACAACAAGACTGCCTCCGCAGGTGCTGCCAAGGAACAAGAATGGAACAATCTCCTCCAGAAATATGCTGGAGAATACAAGTCTGAGCACGCCGATTTGACCAGACGTCTTGCTGGCAAGCTTCCCGAGGGCTGGGAGAAGAGCCTCCCTACCTACAAGCCTACCGATGCTGCCGTTGCCTCTCGTAAGCTTTCCGAGACTGTCTTGGAGAAGATCTATAGCGTTCTTCCTGAGCTTCTCTCTGGTTCCGCTGATTTGACTGGATCCAACAACACTCGCTGGAAGGCTGCTGTTGACTTCCAGCCCCCTGAGTACGGCATTGGTGAGTGGAGCGGTCGTTACCTCCGCTACGGTGTCCGTGAGCACTCCATGGGTGCTATCATGAACGGTCTCGCAGCTTACGGTACCGTCATCCCCGCTGGTGGTACTTTCTTGAACTTCGTTTCCTATGCTGCCGGTGCCGTCCGTCTTTCGGCTTTGTCTCAGGTCCGTGTTATCTGGGTCGCCACTCACGACTCCATCGGTCTCGGTGAAGATGGACCTACTCACCAGCCTATTGAAACCCTTGCACACTTCCGTGCTTTGCCTAACCTCATGGTCTGGCGTCCCGCTGACGGCAACGAGACCAGCGCTGCCTACTACTCCGCCCTTACTTCCAAGCACACCCCCTCCATCCTCGCTCTTACCCGTCAGAACCTTCCTCAGCTCCAGAAGTCATCCATTGAGAATGGTCTCAAGGGCGGTTACGTTGCTGTTGACGCTCCTGATGCCGCCGTCGCCATTGTCTCCACTGGTTCTGAGGTCAGCATCGCCATTGACGCTGCTCAGTACTTGAAGGAGAAGCACGGTGTTTCTGCTCGTGTCGTCTCTATTCCTTGCTTTGAGGTCTTTGACGCTCAATCCAAGGAGTACCGTCTCTCTGTCCTCCCTGACGGTATCCCCATCTTGTCCGTTGAGGCTGCTTCCACTCTTGGCTGGGAACGCTACTCTCACGAGCAGTTCGGTATCAACCGCTTTGGTGCCTCTGGCCCCTACAAGAAGGTCTACGAGGTGAGTTCATCTATATCTATTCGTTTTTCATATATACTAATTGTTTGCAGAAATTCGAGATCACACCTGAGGGTATCAGCAAGCGCGCCCTTGCCACCATTGAGTTCTACAAGGGTGTCAAGCCTCGCTCTCCTATCAACCGTGCTTTCCAGCAACTTATCTAGATTATTTCACGGGCTTAAAAACAATGGTTGGATCAGTTATATCTAGACTTTGATGTTATGTATGCGAAATGAACATAATTATTTTGTTATACCCTGTTATTCTTGCGGTAGATTGTATACACTTAGCATATTTTGGCTTTTGACACCGTCCAGCAACATCTAAATTGACTTGGTAAAAAATTTATTATTGTCTTTTCTACCTATCTTGCACCGAAAACCTTTGGTGAAAAGAAGAGATCTACTCAAGAGCCTTGCGAGCAAAGTTGGGCAGAATGAAGCTTGCGCGGTGGATATCGGCATTATAGTATCGGCACAGCTTCTCCTCCTCCTCGCGAGACCAAGAGCGCAGGGGCTCCTTGACGTTGCGTGTAGCGTCCTTGCAGCAGACCATGAAACCGATCTGGCCGGAAGGGTAGGTTGGGATGGTGGTGTAGGCGTATTCGGCGACGGGGAAGACTTCCTTGCATGCCTTCTTGAGGTCGGTGATGAGGGAGAGGTGGAGCCATTGATTTTCAGCTATAAAGTGCAAAGTCAGCAAATCGTCAACCCCCAAATATGTGAATATATAAACAGGGAGTAAAATAGTGTATCGAAAGGAAATGAGTGAGAGAAAATAAGGTGAAAGCAGAGCAAGAAAGGCCACGAACAACCTTGGGTAGTAATAACACCGCCTTCACGCAAAGCACCATTCAATAACTCGAAATAAGGCTTCTGGAAGAGAGACTCTGCGGGTCCCTCGGGGTCAGAGCTGTCGGTGATGATGACATCGAATTCGTTCTTGTAGTCGGCCAAGAACTTAAAGCCGTCGCCAACGTGGACTTTGACGTTGGGATGTTGGAAGCCAATGCTCATGCCGGGGAGGTATTTCTTGGAGACGCGGATGACGGCCTATTTCTCTTAGTTTTTCGGATTATTGCAGATAGGGAAGGAGATATACCTCGTCGATGTCGCAGAGAATAGCCTCCTCGACGGTCTCGTGCTTGACGACCTCGCGGAGGACACCGCCGTCACCACCGCCGATGACGAGGACCTTCTTGGGGTTGGGGTGGGAGTTCATGGCGAGGTGGGTGATCATTTCCTGGTATCTGCAGGAATGATCGTCAGCAACTTCTATTGAAGCTTCCAAAAGGGCAAGTGAGGGTGACCGCACGAGAACTCATCGCGCTCAGTGCACTGAATGACATTGTCCAAGACGAGGACAGTGCCGTGGTCAGTGCTCTCAAAGACGAGGACGTCCTGGTATTGCGATTTCTCGTGGTGGAGGACTTCCTTGACCTTGAGGGTCATGGCTTGGCCGGGCCACATGTTAGAGGTCTCGGAGAACCAGCCATCTACAAAAAATTGGAGCAAGATGTTAGTTCGGTGAGCTCGACAAGACCAGGGAGTTGAGAAGATTGCGCACCCTTGATGGTAGGGTGTGTGATTTCGGACATTGTGGTTGTTGTTGTAAGGATTGATTTATTTCTGAGAGCGAAATGAAGAGGGGTCAATTGGCGGCACGAGAATCGAGTTACTGAATTACCACGAAAAGACAGTAAACAGCGAGGTATCATAAAACAATTTTTATGGACGGGAGGAGAAGAAGAAAGGGAGGAGAGAAAGAACGATGTTCTATTTTCCGCGATTATTTTTTTTTCTTTCTTTCCAATGACATCTGCCCAACTGGTTGTGGCGGGGKCGTCCGAGAGCCCACCAAGAATTGGTCGACCGCCCAGATTGCGCCGGAAGACAATCAGTGGGGGCTCTGTGCGATTATCTACTGCGGCGCATCTTTGACTTAATCGGGAAATTCTCTTCTGTTCGCTTTACGATTGAGTTCGGATGGTCGTTATATAAAAAAATGTTTCAGATCTACTACTTACTTGAATCACTTCCAAGAGTGAATGGCAATAAATATTTCTTGATTAGAATCATATGCTCTGCGGCGGACTTAGGGCAAGCCATCGGGTTAAATTATTCGAATACAAGATTTTGCGAAGCTCCCACCCATTTCCATACCATTTCCAGATTCTCTACCCATGCCAAACCAGTCCGAACACAAACGCCATGAAACTTGAAACCTCGTATTCCCAGATAGTCCCAATGAAACGGTGTGGTCATACCTACTCCTCCCCACCATGAGCAAGTCGACCGGGCTTTGAGTTCAGGTATTCATTCCTATCAGCGCAAACAAAGTTAGCATGTATGACCCCCAAATTCACATGAGACAAAGACACACTCTTCAACAGCCCAATTCATAGCCGCATAAGCAATGATAAACGGCGGCGCGAAGTACAGAACTTGATGGCGGAAGCGGCGGAAAGTGTTGAAAATCGCAGCGTGGAGTGTGCCAGCCAGAGGGTTTTGACGGTTTGGGGAGATGGTGTATGCGGCGATTCCTCGCTGAGGGGTGGGACAGCCTGAAGATCAATTAGTCAGATTAGTCAGATTGGTCCTATGGATTTATTGTCTGAGGAAGTTGGAACTGGAATTGATGTCTTGATTTGGTGCAAATCAAGTGACGGTTCTTGGACGCCGTCAGGACGGAGTGACGGGGTAGGTGAATGAGTTGGTCGAGCATGGGTTGAAGTGGACTAGAGTCCGGATGTTCATACCTAAAGCACCGAATCCGCCGGCAAAGCTACAGTATATTAGCCATCCGCTTATTTACTAATTTCGATGAGTGTAAATAAAGTCTGGGGATAAGTATATCAAGCTAGTCGAACTAGCGATATCGATAACAGCACTAGCCCATGAAGCATCGTGAAGTACTTACATGCCATTCTTTGGGTCTGCTTTTCCAACCATTTTCGAACGGACGCTCAATGAGTATCTTGCAAGGATAAATGACAATGTCTTCAGCAGTTGAAGTTGTACTGAACGATCGAAGGGATGAAGTTGAGCATTTCGTCATGAATCGGAACCGGCCCTTGTTTCTCAATCGGGACTAGCTAACATATAGCGAACTAGTCTGCTTATGGAATAGACAAGCTGCCATAGCGGTGACAACCGGCAGAAGGAGCTCAAACCAGCGATTGTTAATCTTCAACGGTCCAGCTCATCATCCATCAACACCATCACACATCACAAAACAACATAACAAAAATGGCATCACCAAACGCACTCCTGCGATGGTTTGCACTACCCATCGCAGGCGCCCTCGCCATCGACGCCTCCATGTACGATGTCAAGGGCGGCTCTCGCGCCGTTATATTCGACCGTTTGTCCGGAGTTCAGGAAAAAGTGATTGGTGAAGGAACACACTTCCTCATCCCCTGGCTGCAACGGAGTATCATTTTTGATGTGCGCACAAAACCGAGAAACATTTCAACGACGACGGGGTCCAAGGATTTGCAGATGGTTAGCTTGACGTTGCGAGTGCTGCATCGTCCGGAGGTGCCGAATTTGCCTAAAATCTATCAAGTATGTGTATCCTCTCACTCTATTTCAGGTGCTCTGTGTGCTGATAATTGTGTAGTCCTACGGCACAGACTACGACGAGCGAGTTCTCCCCTCTATCGGAAACGAAGTCCTAAAAGCCATCGTCGCCCAATTCGACGCCGCGGAACTCATCACCCAGCGAGAAGCAGTCTCCAACCGCATCCGAACAGACCTCATGCGTCGCGCCGAGCAATTCAACATCGCCCTTGAAGACGTCTCAATCACACACATGACCTTCGGCAAAGAATTCACTCGCGCCGTCGAACAAAAACAAATCGCACAACAAGACGCTGAGCGAGCACGATTCATCGTCGAGCGGGCCGAGCAGGAACGTCAGGCAAACGTTATCCGTGCCGAGGGTGAGGCCGAGAGTGCAGAGATCATTTCCAAGGCTGTCGCAAAGGCTGGTACGGGCTTGATTGAGATTCGACGAATTGATGCTAGTAAAGAGATTGCGGCTACGTTGGCAAGTAATCCCAACGTTACTTATTTGCCGGGTGGTGGTGAAGGGAAAGAGGGCAAAGGCACAAGTCTTTTGCTAGGATTGAGGTCTTAGATCATCCTCTTCTCCTGCTTTTCTACGTTCCAAAATCATGTGCATTAGTCATCACTTGTTCGTTTAAATTCTCCATGTAGCAATATCCTAGGACCTCTTCACTTTTTGTTTATTCCTTCTGATTCGAAGAAGACAGTCTTCGATAGATGTGAATCTGAAATCTCATATCCTCTAATCTGATATATCCCTGTCCACCTTCCAGCTCCACGTTGTAGTGTAATTTGTGGTTGGCGTCTTTCCGGAACCATCTCGAGTCTTGCGAGACGAGTTTTTCCCAGGACCCTTCTGCGACACTCAAAAGGGTATGATCAAGGAGGAATTTCATGGGATATTGTCGTTGCTGTTGCTGTGTCTCTGTGGAGTCATTCTTAGCGAACGACAGAGTTGAGTAACTCCCTGGGCTATCGACGACCATTAATATTGTGCCTGGGCTCGCTATGTCCGTCATTCGTAGGAGTAATTGTGTCGTTCTTGATATAGATGTTGAGAAGAGTTCATTGAGGGTGAACATCAGTGATATCACTCGCTGACGATGAAGGAGGGACTTGAGACCTTCCTCGGAAAGGGACAGGATGTCCATTTTCTGGAATGATATATCGATCCCTTCGTCTTCCTGCCCCGATATCAAAGGCGCCACAAATGTCTTTGTACCAAAAACATCAGGAGAATGTATCCCCGCTGTCAACCTACTGACAACATCGGACCATTCAGCGATATCAATAGCAGTTATACCCATCTTCCTCCTCCTCTTTTGTTTAGGTGACGTCGCTTCATCCAATGATAGATTTTCAACCCCTTCAAGAGGTAACGACTCATCTGTATCCTTTATAATATTTTGCTCGTCTTGCAGCGCCCTCCAAGCACCAGCCAACGCAACAATTTCTGCGCCGGCACCACCTCCGATACACAATACTCCAACATCCTCTTTCCCATCATCCAACCCATGACCAGACTCAAGCGCACAGTCAATAACACCCTTGAACAAACCACAATAAGCCAACGATCTCGACGCAGACCAGCGCAACGCATAAGCCCTCAAAAGCGAAGGCGACGCATCCGTAAACGCAGACTCAAAGTCTCGATTAAACAAATGCGTTTTGAGTTGCTGGATCTGCGTCGATATATCCTTCTCTTCTTCTTCTTCTCCTTCTCCTTCTTCTGTATTATCGACATCTCTATTTACCTGCTCGAGGGAAGAGAAGAGTGCATATTTGAATACATTCAGTAATAATTGTTGCAGGTCCGGCGATATCCTCTTTGCCGATGCCGAGAGATCAATGTGCTCATTCTCATCTTCCATTTTGTGATCATTATTGACTGCTGTGGTGGTATACTCTTTTCTCGATGATGGTGGTGTCTTTTTTGCTGCCTGTTTCTGCCGCTGTGGTGACCCTCGCTTTTTGGTGGGCCCTACTTTCCATTTTTCTTTTCCGTTGCCTCCGCCGCCCATTGTTGGAATGAAATGGAGTCTAGCCTTGTATTGGACTGTCTTTTTATTAGTTATATCGACCTTTGGGATGTATATTTGAGTTGACCGGTCTCTTTGCGCATGTCAGGGTTATATAAAAAAAGTAATTGATAGTGGGGAGCAAGTGCGATGCATGAGCCAATTGTTGCAGAGACAGCTCCACTTTCATTTCCAACCCTACGATTATCAGACTTAATGTACTTTAATTTTATATTGGTGATTCGCATAATTTACGATTCTATAAGAAGATGTGTATAGACAGTGCAGAGATGTCATTGATTCGTCTAAGATGTAATGATGATTGTAAAAGGTGAGAAAAGAAGAAGAGATAGTAATCTGGCTCAAAATGAGGGGGTCTTCTGATGAAGAAAATGAGAAAATGAGTGATGAGAAGTATGGCAGTAACAATGCCAACAAAAAGATACAAAATCATTCGCTCTTCAAGAATGAAAGGTAATGAATGGTGATAGAAGAGACAATGACTCACACAAGACCTCTTGAAACAAAAACAGAAAAGAATAATCGTCCACAATGGCTGTACATCCAGAAATTATGCGCCGACATAAATACATAGACTCAAATAATATGAGAGAAGAGAAATTGTAGTACGGTAAATCGATAGAGAAGACGCCGCCATTACCAATGCCCATCATAATAAGAGATGGGTCATTTCATCAAACAGAAAGCCGTAGAGTGCGCCGAGCCTGCCATGGAGAAAACGCAAACAAGAAAACGAAGTGACGACGAGGGAGATAATTAGGAGTCATTCTGTTTGTCTTTCGACTTCCAAAACATCAATCGGCTGACCCGATTACTCTTCCGTCGGGTCTTTTCGGCCTCGTCTGCAGGTGGTTTCTCTTCGTGGCTCAATTTACTCTTTTCGCCATACGAGGCACCTACCAGTCTGGATAGACTGACCAAACTAGATCGTTTGGCAGAGTTTGAATGGCTCGATCGAGGTGGTAAAGCGTTGAAAGACTCCCGTCGTTCACTCGATGAATGAGGATAGAAGCTAGACGAAATTCGCCCTCGAGGATTCGTACGCGTGGAAGCGCTGCTGCTCAAAGATGGAACATCTTCAAATGAGCTCTGTCTTTGGTCGTGTAGCGACTGGTTGAAAGTGGTGTGGTCGGTCATAGATGATGCTGTCGCCGATCTCGGCCCGTCGAAGGACATGTTGGACGGATCCGGTGATGGGAAAGCAGAACTTGAAGTGTGTCGAGAGGGAAGTGTCAGCTGGGAAAAGCCAGAGTTAAGATCAAGAGGTGACGAGCAAGGTCGCTTGTCAATAGCCAGCATGTGAGGAGATAATTCAGGGCTGTGGTTTGCGTGGTGCGGCACGCGAGGATGTGCCCACTGATCAGCCTCCACTATTTCCACGGAATTCTTGTTCTGCGTCTGATGATGCGAGAGCGTGGTTTCATTCTCTTTCGCTTCTTCTTCTTCTTCCTCTTCGACAGCATCGCCTGGTCCGTCTTCCACAACGGTGTCGTCGGCAACTTGAATGCCAAGGCCATCGTCACGAGAAAGTACAAGAGCGGACTTTGGTCGTTGAACAGCCTGCAAGGTCTCACTGCTTGATGGAAGCATATCACCCTCACTTTCTTCATCAATGACGCTCGAAAGCTCGGCATTGGCTTGCTCAACATCGGCTTGGGCCTGGTCCTTCATCGTAGGAGATTGATGCTCTGCCAAAAATGCATCTTCTTCCTCTTCATAGAAAACGTCCACACTAGCCATAGCGTTATCACTACCCAGCCGAGGAAATCCAATCAGT
Source organism: Talaromyces amestolkiae (assembly GCF_001896365.1). NCBI lineage: Eukaryota > Fungi > Ascomycota > Eurotiomycetes > Eurotiales > Trichocomaceae > Talaromyces > Talaromyces amestolkiae. The sequence continues at coordinate 270,961 of NW_024468039.1, read as the reverse complement.
GCACTGCGATCGAACGGAGGCATCTCCGGTGCGCTTTCAGCTCGTCGATGGTAGCGCATCTCTGGACCAACGAATTCACCACGTCGACCACCACTGTACATGCGCTTGGTTGCCTGCGAAAATGCACTTCCAGCAATTCTACCGGCACCCATTTCAGGAGTATTGAAGGGGCCTAGTGCCGCGTCAAGATCAATGACGGGACTGAAGGTGTCATTTTCAACGCCTTGCTCATAGAAACTGCGTGGTTTCCATGCTTTCTCAAACGCCTTGTCGCTTTCGCCCTCTGTATCCTGAGTAGTCTGCTTTGGTATGTTTGGATTCGTGGGCGTCCGTATAATAACCGTGTTGTCTTCGTCAAAGTTGACTTCGATCGAACCCAAATCGGAATTGGTACGAGTGAGGATGGGAGGTGGTGTCGGGCTTCTTCTGGATAATGGTCGCTTAACATGGGTTCGCTTGTTCTTGAGCGGGAAGATATGGCCGGCCCAATTGCGCACTTTTTTCTGCTTTTTACCGTGACAGTCATCCCCTCTACGAGGATGACTATCTTCAGCCCCCGAGCGCGAATTAAAACTAGATGCTGATTCCCACTTTTCGGCAGAAGGATCCTGTGTAATATCAAGTGTTCGTTCAGTAGACAGTGAATTCCAGCGGCGTTTTTGCTCTTCAAAAGTCGCATTTCCCTCCTCCTTTCTCCTCTTCTTCTTCTTTTTGTTCTTTTTCGAAGAGTGCTTGTCCTTTATAGATTCGGTATCCGACATGTCCACGGTCTCGGATGATTGGCGCCCTAAGCCTAATGGTCCCATGCCCACAGACGACCTCCTTAAGAAAGACATTTCGCTAAAGTGTTCGGATGGTCTCGATAATTTAGACATGAGCACGCCTGCATCCGCTGTCTTCGGTCGGGCTTTGATTGTTTCTGTCGAGGAGGATCCCTCAATTTTGTTGCTTGGTGCTGCGCTACTTACTCGGGAATGGTTTGGCCGGACGGTAGACAGGCTGCTGGACGTTTCCGTGGATATCATCGATACTGGTCGAGGTCTGTCGTGGAAAGTGAAATCCGGACGAAGAGTCATTGGTTGTTTCGCCGGCGAGACTGGTGGACTAGGTTGTGGGAGTAGGTCGACAGCAGAACGAGACATTGGGCGGGACATGTGACCTTGAAAATCGTGCTTGCTATCGGCGGGAGTTGTTGGAGCACTTCCAACTGTTAGGATTTGAGGTGCAATTGGAGGCGCAGCGAGCGTCAGGGCAGTAAGGTCCATGCTTGACATAGCCTGGGAACGGCGATGAGCATGACCCCGCCGGCCGGGACCACGAGACGGTGCGCTCATTCCTGGCGCAGGTACAGTAGCGTTTTCTCCATCAGCAGTTCCAGGACTGGTGCCCATCATTCGAGGACTTGGAGGACCATCTTGCCCAATCAATTCGCTAGGACGTCGTCTGTGGCCGATAGGTCGGGGAGCCGTGACGGTAGATGTGGATGGTGTAGACGCATGTATATTGCCGGGGTTGAAAGAAAAGGCCGGCAGCTGAGCAGGTGTATAGTCGCGCATTGCGTCGGTGGAAGATCGTGGTGGGAATTCAAACGGTGGGTTAGAATGTCGATTATGTATAGTCACGCCGTCGAGATCGTCTGGATTATAATCCATCGTCCCGACAGGGACTCTCAAAGATGATGACATCGACGCCATGAATCATACAATCACTCAACGGGTCGAAAGACAGGACGAAAATTGGCTGATCGTTCAACAACTAAACTCGAACAATGCCTTTGTGAAGCCACAGTCGAATGCAATCATTAAGATAGCCGTCACGATCGCAAAGTCGTAATCCCAATACAGGCCTCCAGACTCCCACAAGACTTCCCTGTGTCGGTTGTCGAAAAGTCGAGAGTCGTTATTGAGCGAGCCGGAGGCCAGTCACCAAAGATAAGGCACCATTAAGATGGTCGGACGCAGACGGGGCGGGTAGGAGGGCGTCGGAATGATGATTTGCGAATGGGGTCGTCCGGTGCTGAAACTAGGCTACAAGGCGAGCTGACGCAGAATATTGAATGGGTTGTGAGATTGCGAAACCCCTGCGGGTGTTGAATAATAAGCGATTCGACTCGTAATGAACGGACGGCCACAAAACTGGGCCAAAGGATTTCACCGTCACGGAACGGGTTTGTTCAGTTGTGGTTTCGGGTCGAGAAAGAAATGCTGCAGCAGAAAATAGAAGGACGAAATCAAAATGAGGGAAACGAATAAATTGAATGAAGGGAAAGCAAAAACAAGAAGGAGAACAGGCCCTACGAAAGGCTATGAGCGGCCGGGGGGGTTAGGGAAGGGGAGGGAGGAGAGAGAGGAAGGAGAAGAGGATGTATTGAATTGGTAGGCGGGAAGAGAAAGCGAGGATTTGTTTGGGGGAGCAGCCAAGACGAATGTGCCAAGGCTGGCCTGAGGGTGACTTTGCCGCCTGAGGCCCGCGTGCGCAAGCCTGAAGACTAAGGCACGTCGCCCAGGCACAGGAGAACCTTGATTGGCCCTCTTCCAGGCTGGTCCACCACGACAACGCCATGTTCATGTTGTGCATTTACTACGTATTAGCATATACTACATACGTGGTAGTAGGTAGTCAATTAACTTTCCCGTAGTAGATTACACAGTCTAGTACGTAATACAGGTTGTCTGAAGGATAGTCAGTAATCTGTTAATGAGTATATTAATTGAGACATCTGGAAGACTCAATGGTAAGGAGATACCAAGTAGGTAGCGAGTAATGGGAGCAAGGATGGTGGCCGACTAGTCGTCCGGAGTGATATTAGCCGTTGCTAGGGGATCCTGATCAGCCGAGATATTGACCGGGACTCCCTGCTGTCGTGCTGTTGATTATTAAATGTTTGACAACACCCAGACAACTCATCGTCGCAAAAGAGTCGTTGTAATGCAATTACATACTATTATGTATGTAACATAGTTGAGTTGTACAGAAAGCAGAGTAATGGCATGCTCCGAATCTGCGTCCTACCCTAGATAGTACAAGTACTTTGACTGCAGGCAACGTCGCACCCAATCAGTATTCAGTTATCTGCACTAATTAGCTACTGCGTAGTAGATTGGTAAGGGCTTGTTTTCAGCTTGGATGTTCTCGACTTCGTAACCGATGAAAACATTTGAATCACGACTCGAACCGTTGATTAATGCATATAACAATCGTCCAATATGCCTATCCTCGACAGGCCTACGTGGTACATACTTCCGCACCCTGGTCAATGATAATATCATAATATAATACTACCCTGCTGGTTCGGAGGAACACTATGAATGTACCGCAGTAAACAAAGTAGACGATAAGTTGAGTTGGGAACTCAGCGGACGATTGGCTCAGTCCTTTGGGATCTTTTGAATCTGAGTCCGGGGGTGGTACGTCTTGGCGGCTGCCCCCACCCAGTCTGCCAATCATCAGTGAAGACGCAATCTCCAATTGCCTCGAAGCGGTAAAGTGCACATTGAAGGGGGGTCTTAAACTTTGGTAATGGCGAGTGATTGGCTGAATATCCGAAGTCTAACTATACTTGTGGGTCTGTTCAATCCATTGTGGAGCTGTTCGTCTGCAAAAGTACGGAGTACTACGGAGTCTGCCTGTCATCCACTGTGTCTTTACAGTGTATCTTCTCAACATCGCAACATCGATTGGGTGAAATCAATTCGCTTACAATGCACCAACTCTGAATGTATGCGACATTGACTGACCGACTTTCTTTTGCCACCATCTAGACCTTTTAGCCAAAGATCATGGAGGGTATCCGACGTGATGACTTGCAGCGGCCACTTGGGCCTCGACTCCAGTTCAAGGTGTGTCGGCTCGACGGGAACAAATGACAATTATAATCCATCCTGTCTTGCGTCAGGTTGCCCATATTCTCGAAGGTTGACCGAAACTCGACTACATCCCATGTTCATTGGGTGAAATACCTCTTCCTTTTCTATCCGCGTATGTGGTACAGGGCATCAATAATTCGCTGAGTCCTATGACCTCATTTTCAGGACCTGGGACTCACAAAATGCGACTCTCTAAGTTCAAGGGAGGGCGAAAAAGGCATTCTGTCGACAGTCGCAGTGCAAACCTGTTGAAACAGCTCAGCCACAGACCACGACAAAATCGTCCTACGTATGCCACAACGGAACAAGGGACTCCACAAACAAGCCCCCGAAACATCCTACCCTTGCAATTTCCACACTCAAATTTCAAACTGCACGAACGGATGGACCAGGCTGTATGTTAATTAATTTGTCCGTCGATCAAACTGATCCTTCCGCATCATTACTACGGATGCCGGATGGAGCCTCCGTCAACATCAGTTTGTGTCTCTAAGATCGGAACACGACTATCCATACTCGACTAAATAGCTCAACTACTAATCCGTCTAAATACATATACGTACTCTTATTAGTGTTTAATCTCCGCCGGAGGCCGATTTGAGACAGTTTAGAGCATACGTAGCAGTGTGGTCCACTTTAGATGGACTTCAGCGGTTGTGTAGCACGTACTAGATCGTAGTTGGCTGGTTGACTATGGAATCAAGTGGATACGGTACGTGGCTGTCCTGAGGTAATTATTGGGGAAGTTTGGGAAGATCGTCGTGGTGATCTGGAATTATTTGCGATCAACTACATCCATGGAGGTATATGGGAAGTCACAATACGTGCTTAGAAAGTTTGCGCCTATTGATAGTGGTACCAACACAATAGGGATAGAACAGTAGACACGGATGCACCTGGAAAAGGTTCACCAATTACATATAACAGAACTAAGCATCAGGCAAAGATTAATCTTCTTTGATTTTACAGAGAAACAAGGCTGTCGCCTCAACTAATTGACCTGTTCAATATCTCAACCGCCGCCGTATAAGCCTCGTCCCTCTTCTTCGCTCGGTGAGTATCCTCCTCACCAATATTCTTATCCCACGCGTGCCCACATCCTTCTACTCGCAGCGAAACAACATGTTTATCTCGAGCCTCCTTCTTTATTCTCTCAGCCAGACCCGTTGCCTCATCAGCTAGATAATCCTGCCCTGCCGTTACAATCAACACATTATCCGGGAAATTCTCAGCTGGCGCATAGAAGGGCGAAATCCGAGGATCGCGAGCGTCTCGATCCAGAAAGTACGACCCATCAAAGACCTTGGCCATCCAGGGCGGTATTTGTTTGTCAGTCGGCTCGGGTGGTGATTTGGCGTCTGGCGGGGTGGCTAGATCGGCAGGKGGATAGAAGGCGATTACGCTTCGGAATGTGTTTGGTGGTAGTATCATTGAGGATGCAGCAAGAGACAGATTTCCGCCGGCGCTAAAACCACCAATGCAGATACGGCTGGGGKCGTATGTGATGCCATTATTGGTGTCGGTAGGTGAGGATTTGATGTACTTGACGACATCTTCAATGTCATGTAGAGGAGCTGGGAAACTATTCTGTGGCGAGAGTCTATATTGGATGTCGAGGACAGTGAATGGGGTTTCTTTGCTGACCCGGCGGCAGTAGAAATCATCACTGCCGTGAAGAGGCATTATGAAGCCAGAGCCATGGAAGTTGAGGAGCACTGGGCTCGGAGTCTGAAGAATGGTAGGACGATATACATGTGCCTTGATGGACCGGCCAGCATCGCGGGAAGGAATTCGAAGGACAAAGTCTGGGTTTGCTTGAGGGCGCTTTTGCGTACGGCGATGTATCAGTCGAAGGAAGAAGACGATAATCGTCAGGCGCAGTTTCCAGAAGAACCCCATGCTTTTGGCTTGCTGTAAGCTGTTGTTGAAAATGAAGGATAATCGTGGTCAATCACCCAGTGATATTAATGTTTCTCTTCGTAAAGATGAGAACTTAGCCTCGGCACCCTTTACTTGAATTGATATGAACGAAGATATCCGCGACTCGGAAATAATTGAATCAATGTGAGGCGGTAAAAGTCATATCCGGCGAGTGTTCCACATTCACATCCAATTCTACTGTTGGTCGAAGATGTCTCCTTGATCAAGAGATGGTATATAGTATGTCTATCGTGTATAGCCGCGTTTATTTACCGTGGAGGGATGCGGGGTTAGGAGCGGTGCTCTTTCGACAACTGGATGAAGTACCAGTTGAATCTACATCAAAAGGATCATTAACTTTGAAATAGCCCTAACTTACAAATCAGAAATCCCGAGTGTTCATGGTGACAGTATCTGAACCTCGGAGCTACTGCAGTGTTTATTGCAGCTAGATGCGAAGGTCCAGCAAGCCGATATCGCAAACGATCGTCAATAAACACTGAGTCAAAATGACGAATATTGATGAGTATAGCGGAGGGGCTTCGTCCTCAAAACGTACCCCGCTTATGGATTAGTCACTTTCTTGAATGAGTCAACTCATTCCTTTTCTCACTTCGTCTTCTTATTACTTGGAATCACTTAATCAACTAATTCCAATCGTCTCATCGTCGAATCAGCCAAAATGCCTCTCATCGCATCAACAGGAAAACCCCGCGTCATCCTTGGGTTGATGACCTACGGCCCGGACCTCAAAACCGGCGCGCGCATCACTAGCCTCGACGAATTCAACCAACATCTGGACTACCTCCAATCGCAGGGATACCATGAAATCGACACCGCTCGTGTCTATGTCGGCGGTCAACAGGAAGCATTCACGCGCGAAGCTCGCTGGAAAGAGCGCGGACTCAAGATCGCCACCAAGGTCTATCCTACAGAGGCAGGACTACACAAGCCCGAGAATCTGCGTCGGTTGTTCGAATTATCACTGAAGGAATTGGGAACGGAACAGGTTGATATCTTCTATCTGCATGCGCCTGATCGATCAGTGCCGTTTGCGGAGACTTTGGAGGAGGTCAATAAGTTGCACAAGGAGGGAAAGTTTGTGGAATTGGGTTTGAGTAACTACACGGCTTTTGAGGTTGCCGAGATTGTGACCATCTGCAATGAGCGAGGATGGGTGCGTCCTACCATCTACCAGGCTATGTACAATGCCATCAGTGAGTGCCCTTGTTCTCGACTATCTGCGAATCGAGTACTAATCGTTGATAGCACGATCAATCGAGACTGAGCTCGTGCACGCCCTCCGCAGATACGGTATCAGCATCGTGATCTACAACCCTCTAGCGGGTGGCCTCTTCTCCGGCAAAATTAAAAGCAAAGATATCAAGCCCGACGAAGGCCGTTTCAGCGACGTCGCCATTTCCGGCCAACGGTATCGCGACCGCTACTTCAAGGACGAGACATTCAGAGCTTTAGAACTCGTCGAGAATGTGGCTGCCAAACACAATCTTACGCTCTTGGAGATTGCGTTCCGCTGGCTCCGACACCACTCCGTGTTGAAATGGGACAACGGTGGTGATGATGGTGTGATTCTCGGTGTTAGCAGTTTTGATCAGTTGAAGAACAATTTGGCAGATCTAGAAAAGGGGCCTTTGCCTCAGGATGTTGTTGATGCTTTGGATGAGGCGTGGTTGATTTGCAAGGCTACAACCGCTCCTTACTGGCACAATGAGCTCAAGTACACATATGATACCCAAGCGGCTTTGTTCAAGAAGTAACCACCTTCATAGCTAGACATATTGTACGTCAACTCAATTGATAGATTGATTTCATATATATCATTGCTGCACCAACTGAAACAAGACATTATTCTTATTATCATTCGCTCCTCCAATACACGTACTCGAAAAAGGGCTATCGCCACAAACAGCTCTCGCCGCGCGCATACACCCTTCCCAACGTCCTTTTGTAATGATAATGTTTGTACCCGTGGTCTCGACTTGAAGGTTTAATTGTGCATCGCCCGAGGCACCCGTGGTCGTTGTGGGTTGTCCCTGGCATTGTTCAATTGTGCCTGCAATACCGCCGCAGATTGAGAGGATGGCGACGTTGATGTCGTGGCTGTTCAGGGTTCTGTAATTGAAAGCTGTCAGCTTGGTTTCTTGCATGTGATGAATAGGTCAAATTGATTGCTTACACTCCCGGAGCAGTACATGTTGTATTGGTGATGGCGGCAGGGTTGACGCTTGTATTAGCTGGCGTGGGTAAAGCCATAGTTTGCGCGGCAAAAAGGATGGTGCTGATGATATAAAGAAGCATTTTGTCGTTTGTTAGAATTATGACGATATGATTCCGAATAAAATAGGTAAGAGATTGTATGTGGTTTGGAGGAATGGCATACGCCAGGTCTTGCAAGTGAGCGAATAGTTCGATTGTGAATGATGAAAAATGGAAACAGCATCCTTGGTCATGTATTCATCGATTATTTATATACTGGTAGCAAAATTGACGCCTTAATGTGTTTATTATCCCAGCGGCAAAAGGACATTTGAAGGATCACAGAAATGCATCAGGTTCCCCTGTTTTGTCTACATCAGGATGACTATATTGCTCCAATTTGCAAATGTGTGGAGCTACAATGTTTGAGATTGTAATATTGATCAGATTATCTCTCCTAGGCATGTACACTGATATTGAAGCCCTAAGCGAGGTGAGACAGTTGCGGTTGCAGCTTATTTCCGGATCGGGTAAATCCGAGACAAGGCACAAAAAGCCCTGTATCAGAGAGAGTACGATATTGGCAGCATTATCAAGTCTCTCTCAGATCTCTCGAATTTTCCTTGCCATCATTTAAATACGAAAAATGTAAAAGCATATACAGACCACAGAGACAAGATAGGAGATTGATAGTAGAACACCGATCTATCTGCGTGATTCGCTCGGAATTATCCGATGCAGCCTTTTCCTTGTTTTGGCAACTTCCAACTTCTTGACCTCGTACCATGACAATCTGAATCACAATATCTACTATAGTAGTATATAACGGGAGCCTCAAATTGCTCAATCGAAGACTCTCCTTGGAGGAAAATATTCCCTGACTCAATATACCTATTTGATAAGCCCAACATGAAGGAACAAGACCCCGCCAGTTCTAGCTCCTTCCGAGTCCTAATCATCAACCCCAACACCTCAACCCAGATGACCTCAGCACTCAAACCCATCATCCAAGGACTCAACTACACCGACATCCACTTTGACTATTTCACCGCACCAAACCAATCCGTCACGCTACCCGACGGCAGAGTCATCGAGCCCGTTCCCAGCATCAATTCGGGCGATGACTCGGTACAATCAGCGCAGCATTGTCGCCCCTTTGTGGAACCACTGATACCCCAATATGACGCTTTTCTGGTAGCATGCTACTCTGCGCATCCACTTGTGGGAATGCTACGATCAACTATAAGGGCTCTTGAGAATAAAGCTCTTCAATCAGACTCGGGCACGTTGCAAGTCTTCGCCGACGGGCAAGAGATCAATCCAAGTAAAGGGAAAAAATATGTTACAGGGATCTTTGAGGCTAGTGTGACTACTTCCCTGATGCTGATAAGTAGTTTCCATTTATTGGCGGATTGGTCTCACCACAAGACGCAGTCGCAAGACACTTTTGGGATTGTAACGACTGGAGCGGTATGGAAGAAGGAGCTTACCAAGGCTGTATCAGCTATGATAAATGGTCCGGATGAGAGTGAAGAGAAGAAGAGGGATTTAATCTCGAATGTTGTCGATACGAGCCCAACGCCATCACCACCGGCACCTGTTTCGGTGCCACGGTTTGCAGGCGTGGAGACGACAGGTCTGACAGCTGTCGAGTTGCATGAGACGCCGCCCGAAGAAGTGCGAAGACGAATGATCGAGGCTACTGAGAAGCTGCTCAAGGGCACTGCGCATCCGGTGCGAGCTGTGTGTATGGGTTGCGCTGGGATGGTAGGCATGGAGGAAGCGGTGCGCGCGGGGTGCGTCAAAGCGTATGGAGAGACTGAAGGTGAGAATGTGCATATAGTTGATGGAGTTGTTGCTGGCGTTGGGCTGCTTGTGAATGCCTGCAAAGCTCGGGTTTAATTCAGTGGTGGTGTACAGGTATAGCCTTCTCGGTTCTGGGATGTGATGATTTATGACCAGTGTTGATATTCCGGTTTTCTCCATTGTATATAATTTGCATAATTTATTTTTATTGTCAATACAATCAATCTATTCTTGAATATCTATCTCTCCTGTATACTTCAATTTCTGCCTAAGGCAGAAGCCATATCGATAAGGCGATAAGGCACCAACCAACCACATCTTTTGACCTCCGCGGCCTAACGCGTTCAATCATCAGACGCGCCATACACAATATTTTCTGGACTTTGAATCGACGACCTGCTCATGATAACGACATATAATGCCCAGGTATTTCGCCTTGACACGATATAAACGTGATTGACTAATTGACTGTTCTGTTGCAGAGAAATTATCACCATTCAAGCCGGCCAGTGCGGCAATAACGGTGCGTTCAAGCCAACCCCGCTACTTCGATTGTCAATTACATCACAAAAGAAAGAGACCTGACTTTTAGTAGTCGGCAGTCAATTCTGGCAGCAGCTCTGTCTCGAACATGGAATAAACCAAGATGGTAATCTGGAGGAATTTGCGACTGAGGGCGGAGATCGGAAAGATGTGTTTTTCTACCAGGTCAGTCAGCCATTCGATCGTTAACGCTCACTGATTGCCGGTTATACTAATTTAGGATGCATGTTATAGAGTGACGATACAAGATATATTCCCCGAGCTATTCTGCTCGACCTCGAGCCTAGAGTTAGTCTTATTCTACCCACGACTGGAGTCTCGTCTGACTTGATAGGTGATCAACGCCATTCAAACCGGACCATACCGACACATCTACAACCCTGAGAACTTTTTCATAGATCCTCAAGGCAGCGGAGCGGGCAACAATTGGGCTGCGGGTTACGCACAGGGGGAACATGTTCACGAGGAGATTTTTGATATGATTGATCGGGAGGCTGATGGGAGTGATTCTCTGGAGGTATGCTCTAGGCACTGTATTACGTACGGACGAGGAATATTAACACGGTCTAGGGCTTCATGCTACTTCATTCCATAGCGGGTGGTACAGGCTCGGGCCTGGGAAGCTACATGCTCGAACGAATGAATGATCGATTTCCCAAGAAACTTATTCACACATACTCGGTGTTTCCAGACGGCCAAGCAGCTGATGTTGTGGTCAACCCTTATAACAGTCTCTTGACCATGCGACGATTGACACAAGATGCCGACTCGGTTGTGGTTTTGGATAATGGCGCGTTGTCGAGAATCGTCGCCGATAGAATGCACGTGCAGGAGCCGTCATTTCAGCAGACGAATCAATTAGTTTCAACTGTCATGTCGGCATCTACCACCACACTCCGCTATCCAGGCTACATGCACAACGATCTCGTCGGCATCATCGCATCGCTCATTCCCACACCTCGAGCCCATTTCCTCACCACATCTTACACCCCCTTCACAAGCGACAACATCGAACAAGCAAAGACCGTCCGCAAAACCACCGTTCTCGACGTCATGCGGCGATTACTCCAACCCAAAAACCGTATGGTCTCCGTCACACCCAGCAAATCGAGCTGCTACATCAGCATCTTGAACATAATCCAGGGCGAAGCCGACCCCACAGATGTACACAAATCACTCCTCCGAATTCGTGAACGACGACTTGCCTCGTTCATCCCCTGGGGTCCCGCAAGTATTCAAGTTGCCTTGACCAAGAAATCACCATACATCCAACACACACACCGCGTCAGCGGCCTCATGCTCGCAAACCACACCTCTGTCGCGACATTATTCAAACGCATCGTACAACAATACGACAGACTACGAAAACGAAATGCGTTCCTGGATCAGTACAAAAAGGAAGCGCCCTTTGCGGAAGGATTGGGCGAGTTTGATGAGGCGAAAGCGGTGGTTGTAGATTTGATCAAGGAGTATGAAGCGGCGGAGAAGGAGAATTATTTGAATCCGGATGCTGGGCAGAAGGAGGCTGTTGCTGCTTGATTTTCTTTCGGCTCATTGCGTTCCAGGCGATGATTTGTTTTAGCGATACCTCCTCAGCTGCGAGGGTACTGTACGGGCGTTCAGTGTGCGGGCGTAAAAGGATCGGCGATAGCATAAACATTTCAAATATGTACTACCCTTATGAGACAAGTAAAATATATACATCCACAAATACTATTAAAAAGTCAAATAGATTACAACTCCGTCGAATTAGGCGCAACAACCAATATCACCACAAAACTCGAAATCACCAATCCAGCCGCGACAAACGACACCAACGCAACACTCCCTCTGCTCGCGGGGAACTTTCCACGCACAATCCAGTATTGAGATTCAAAGTAACGATGAAACCCAATGACCAGAATGAGGATTGCGATGCCGATGAATGTTGCGCCGAGGGGTTTGCCGATATTTCGGTATTGGCCTCTGTTGCCTGTCGTTGTTGTTGCCGAGAGACCTATCGTGTCGAGCGATGATTGATACGAAGGAGGAGTGAGGAGGACTTCGAGGAGAGATGGCGACGATCTTAACGGGTTTTGTAATGGGTTCTGTATTTGATTATTGTTGTTGTAATAATTATCGACATAAGAGGCGGTAGAAGTTGGTTGCGATGGACTGCAGGATACGGAGCTGTTGAGACGGAATAATTGTGTGACTGCGATACCGATGGATGCGAATGAAAGAGATGTTCGAAGCCAGGCGAGGAATGTGCGTTCTGTGTCTGTTAGTTGTATGATCCCAAAAGATTGTGTAAGGGGGAAAGTACCCAAAGCGAGGTGATCTCGTGCAACACTGCCTTTATTCTCCAGTTCCAAAGTACCGTATTTCTCCGCTACACGACGAAACCACGGCTGATGGGCAGCCGCATCTTCTTCCTCAGTTTGATTTTGGGCTTGATTATTATTGTTGTTGTAGCGATCCCCGTTGGAATTGGTATTGTCATTTGTCACTGCAACATTCCGATTGGTGCTGTCGTTGCTTTTTCTATTATTCACCGGTCGTGGTGCTGGATGCTGAGGCTCCTGCTGTGGTCCGTTCTGTCGTGCTTCGTCCCGGTTATATTCATCGTTCCACGAATTTCGAGCGGTGGTTCCGTCCTCCCTGGATAATTGGCCGGTCGATTGATATTGAGTATTTCGAAAGGAGCCATCCATAATGGGTGGCACTCCGTGGGTAGCCATTTCGAGGATTCTTTATTTTTCTATGCTCGGAGGATCGCGTGGGGGCTACTAACATCCGTGACAGACAGCAGATATATTCGTTGCTTTTTGCTAGTCGGCTATGATGTAATTGACTGTTGAAAGAATTGAATTTATTGCGAAATACCAAGCCGATCACGCAAAGATAAGCACGCAGCTATCCATGTATCTGCTGATTCGTTAATCACAAAATGTGACTGATTGGAATTGAGATGGCTGAAATATAGCCGATAAGACAAGGACAGTTCCTACCTCTTCTCTAGACTCGGGGCAGACAGCAGGCGTTATTATTATGAGCACCAAAAACCGAGTCAATTGCCACACAAGCACAGCGATTTCAAATAGGCGGTCTCGTGAAGCGGCGTTTTTTATTGCGGTCATGAGGTTTCTCTCTTAGCGGTATCCGGGGTTGAGCGACGTGAGCCAATGACAGCCAGGATCTGCAGCTGGGCTCCGTTCCCGGGCGGTGACACTGGGCAATATTTATGCTAGCTTGTCTACTGAGGTAATCGATGTTTGCCTTTTGCACATCTCTTTCGCAATATGATAACATCGTTCCGAGTCTTTACATAAAATCTTCGATATGCCCGCCGTCGATATAAAAACCACGGGTGCAAAGCCTGATTTGTCCGCAAAATTAGCTGAACTACGCGCCAGCAAGACAAGACGTTCCCCTCCTACTGTCCGCCAACAACAAGATCCGCCACCAGTAACGCCAGCTCTGCCTTCTCCCATCGATCTCTCTTCGCACACATTCAGCCGACCAGCCCGTCGTATTCTATCTCCTAAAGACCTTGACGCATTCGCATCTTCTCCCGCGTACACCCTTATCCTCGCGTTCATATTCGGTCTATCAGACAAGGTCCGCGGGCGGGCCGTCACAGACGTTCAGAATGATAATGTACCTGATAACATCGAAAATATTCTACGCATAATCGATTTATTGGGCTCTTTAGTAGAGAAGAATCCTGCAGAAGACCAAGGAGGATCCCGATTCGGCAACCCTGCGTTCCGTGCCCTTTTCGACGATACTGCGTCCCAGAGCCCGGAATGGCATCGCGAGATACTAGGAATCCAAAATACAGAGGCCGTGGATGAGATATCAACATATCTGATACATTCCCTTGGGTCACGAGACCGACTCGATTATGGCTCTGGACATGAACTCCATTTCATGATGTGGCTGTTGTGTCTGTACGAGTTGCGAATCGTGTCTATTACAGATTTCCCTATGCTTGTTTTCAAGGTTTATTACAGCTATATGCAACTAATGCGTCGGATACAAACGACGTATTATCTTGAACCGGCTGGGTCGCATGGTGTTTGGGGGCTAGACGATTACCATTTCCTCCCTTTCCTGTTTGGAGCTTCTCAGCTCGTGGAACATCCCTACATCACACCTCGCGCTATTCACAGCAGCGCCGTGCTCGACGAAGAAGGCGACAAGTATCTCTATCTCGACCAGGTGCGATGGGTAGACAGCGTCAAAACCGTCAAGGGTCTTCGATGGCACAGTCCCATGCTAGACGATATCTCGGGCGCAAAGAACTGGAGCAAAGTCGAGAGCGGAATGAAGAAGATGTTTGTCAAGGAAGTCCTTGGCAAATTGCCGATTATGCAGCATTTCTTATTTGGAAGTTTGATTGCGGCGTCGCCGGAGATGGGTCAGTTGTCGGATGAAGCGACATCATCTGGACAGCAGGACCAGCAAGGTCATCCTCACGATCATAATCACACGCATGGTGACGACTTTTGGGGGGATTGCTGCGGTATCAAAGTTCCTAGTACGATAGCAGCAGGTGAGGAGATGAGGAAGCGTATGGGTGGTGGGGGGTTACGACCGATTCCGTTCGATTGATAAGATGCCTTTATGAGTTCACGATAAGACTGGCAGGTTGGCATGATATGTATGTGCTATCACGGCTGTTACTTGCATATCAATTTTTAGGTCTTTAGCTAGGTAGTTCACGCTGAACTAGAGCTGCAATGCCACGTAGTTGAAATATGTACCCAAGCGCAAATGCAAGACTTGGCCGTTGTGTTTTATCAGGTCGATATATTTGCCTAGTACTCTGTACACGGCATGTATATGTACTTGCTACCGAAGTAGTCGACTAATTTTTGTGTATCCCTAGGTGTTAGTTAGTAACCGTTGGCCCAGATAAAGATGAGCGTCACCTGATACTTGCTTGCCACGTAATAGTCTGATGGCTTAAGACGTACCGCTTTTTGTCTGTATTTTGAGTTCCAACTGGCGACTAGTGGCGGTTATGACTATGTTTTAGTAACATTCAAGCAAAGATGGAATGATACCATCTTCGCAAAGTCTGTCGTGTTTTAGGCATGACTCATTGGTACTCTCCACAGGACGCAATTGCAGCCAATTTGCCGAATAGACTCAATTGATTTAAAGTTTTGAACATATGAAAAGTTGAAAACGGATAGCCTACGGTCGATCTCGAAATATCGCCGGCTGAAACGTGTACGGTCAGAGAGTCATAGCCAAGAGAGCCGACTGGCTCGATCTCACTCAGGGCAGGTACCTTTGGTGCCTTGATGCCTGAGGGTACTGATAGGCTGTTCTCCCGGCATCTGCGCTATTTCCGAACCCGGCTGGTCTTGTAGTCATTCGTTCTTTTTGGTATACTTATCATCTCTTTTTTGCTTCAAGGATGACACATTAGTAGCGGGTCCAGCTCCTTAAAAAGTTACATTGAACTTGATTAAGTAGGACATATGGCTCTATTGAGCCATATAAAAAGAAAATAGAAAAAGTAAAATTCAAAAGAAAACCTTGTACCACGCCCTTTCGGACCAGGCTGAGAAGATATATGTCCAGAGGAACTGACCAACAAACAACCTCAAGCTGGACTTAGACTCGCCAGAGGGTGTGAAATGATCGGACAAAACTGCAAATCTAAATTTACATTGGACGAATTGAGCGATCGGACGATGTAAAGGATTGATTGGACAAATTGAAAGGACGGCATGGGATGATTACTCGTGCTCAAACAAGGAATGCCGAAGAGGAGGACTATGGAAACACTGGTTTGTAGAAAATTATCGATTGATGAATCACTAGTTGGTCGCTTTTGTACTCCGCATGTATTTCATAGTCGCTGTTCGTTGACTAGCGTGACTCCTTACCAATCTGCAATGAATTGAATGAATGTTGCCTCGCCTCACCTCGCCTCCACCCGGCACCACCACCTTCTGATGGGTCTGTGGCTGCATTTCTAATGGATCTTATCGCAGTAACTGGCCTGGGTCTACCCCATTTCGGGCTCTCTGCCTGTAGTATGTACGTAGTCTCTTACCGACCTGACTACCCGTATGTAGTATCCGTCGGATCGTCGTTCGCCTCATCAGCTGCGCAGGTCCTGGCGCTCGTGTCCGCCCAGGACAGGTCAACCGCCATAACTCTGGCGGTCCGACCCAAGGTTGTCTTACTAACTGGTTAAGTCTGGAAACTTAACTTAGTACTAACGGAATACGTGGAACAGGTCACGCTCCTCTCTTCTAGTCACTTCTCCTTATTATTAAGGCCACTAACCGCTTACGGAGGGCTAGGTATATAATGCTGCTCTGCCCCATCCCTGTCTACTGCTTCATCCCTAATCACTTCACCCATCTTTGTTGCGTTCTTTCACCGCGCTCGTCCCCCCCAATCCTCGTCCCCTTCCTTCTCCTGTTGCTCGAGAAGATATTTAATCGGATCAATCTCTACTTCAGATTGTGAATCCACCGGGCTGGACTGACTGTCGTTATCTCGGCCGTTATCGGACACATCCCCGAAAGCTCCATACAGCGACGCTATCTTCCTTCTCCGTCTCTGGCACTCCAACATTGCCACCCGTCCTTTATACACCTTCCACTTCTCCAAGTCTTAAAGAGATTTCTTCTTACTCTTTTCTACGACCGCTTCCAACACACCCAACACACCTGCCATCCTCCACCCTCTTCGCCAAACACCTCCCGAAGAATACCTCACCATGCCCGCCCGCAAACCCCGTTGCAACTTCAAGGAGTGCAAGAATGCCGCTCAGCGCATCATCGGTGACTGCACATTCTGCAATGGACATTTCTGCGACAAGCACCGCATGCTGGAATCGCACGCCTGCAGCGGCCTGGAAGATTGCAAGAAGGAGTCGCATGCCCGGAACGCAGATAAACTCAACAGCGAGCGAACGACCGTCATCAAGGGTGTTTAACCCTTTTCTCACCTTCATCTGATATTCATTCGGAATTAGCGATGCGATTCGGTTATCGTATACGAATACCCGGATTTCAGTTTTATCATTTCTCTCTGCGATTTGCGAGCTTTTTTTGCATGGCGTTCCACGGCGTTTACCTCTTCGTCTGAGCTCTACGGTTAGGTCTGGTTTTGGATCTTTCGGTTTATTCGACAGTTGTCGCTCTATCTACACATCGCCTTACTTCGAATGATTATCGATATCTCCCCTTTTTTGGATATTACTGGCGAAGTCACAGGTGTCTGGTTTCGGTTCTGGGATCACAGTGACGGAATTCTTATGATCGGCACCATCTAGTGGTCATTGTACAGGGTGGTTGAGGATCTATTAGGGACTTGAAACAGTACCAGATAATACATATTGGAATCTACATATTCATCTATCATCTATCTCTTCGACATCGTACACATATCGTAGATTCGGCGTGACTCACCCGCATCTACAGACAATTTAGACGGGCCGGAGAGCCGAACTCACCATTGTTCGATGTCACAACCGCTCATCAATTCATGAAGATAGTTTATCATTTCATCCCAAGACTTTGACTCATTGACTGTCGCAAATGAATGCTGAATAAACGGCGCGAAGATCAACGGAGATGGGACGAACCCGCTTCTCTCTTCCGTCCAATCACTACCCGGCTAAACTGAGATCCTTGTCGTCAGCGGCTGTTTCAACGACGTACATTCAATGATGTTCCTATAATTACAGCTCTCGATCTAGATAATTTGAATCAAACTTATACGTAAGTTCCATACAGTACGAAGCTTATGTCATTTTAAAGATGTCATCGGTATAGTGCGATGTAGTTATTGCGTATGTGGATGGGGGATGCTCGGATGTGGATCAATTTCTTTGTGACAAGAATCTAGAGTTACAGCCAGACAAGAAAAGCAAAAGCGGTAATGAAGCAAGAAGTGTTATCCTGGCCCGATTTTTGGCCTGATTTGAACATGTCAGTGAGACCCGTGCCAGAAGGAGATGGAGAACGACATACATGTCATGATGCTCACTGAGTGTACTCAGGTATCGATTTAATTCCTCCACTCGTTCCTTGTGTGTCTTTACGCCTTCCCGGCGCAGTCTGTCGTTTAACTGTTGTCCTGTTAAATTGATTCTCTCTATAGTTTCAAGAATAGGCGAAGAATACACACCCTCTTCTTTCGTTGCTCTTCATGTTTCCTTTCCGCCTCGGTCTTGAAGACCACTCTCTTCTCGCCCGACTCCGATAGCTCATCATCCAGCTTGTCGTCGACAGTATCAAAATGCCGTTCAGAAGCTTCCTGTTTCTCAGGCTCAGCTTCCGTCGATTTTGCCCTTGTCTCTGCGGTAGCACCATCTTGATCGGTCTTCTTCTTCTTCTTTTTCGTCTTGTCTACCCGGCCATCTTTGACTTTGGAGCCTTTTAATTTCAGTTTTCCGCCTCCGCTGATGGCGGAGTATTCATCGCCGGGCATTATCGGAGCTTGGTTTTCAATTCTGAAATTGAAAGGCGATTATACAAGCGAACTCATTTTCCTTGCTTTCGAAAAGACCAACCAGGGCTTTCTCAGATGATGCAGGCGTAGTGCATATACGTATGATAGTAGAACTCGGCAGTAACTTAAAGATGGCGTGGCAGATGGGTATTGGCGGCCTCAGGCATTAGTATCACGTGATGGTGATAATAACGCAAGGGCAAGAATCACCCCGGCTTGAACGATTGGATCGGACGCTTCGGTAACTGAATCATTTCATTCTATACGGAGTACATACCTAGGTACATGCACCCTGTCGCTCTCGCTTCCATGCAATTTTTTCTCAGGAACATTTTTTCAGTCATTTGTCCTATCTCTTGCTGTCATCATCGATCTGAAATCGTCTAGTTGCCCATCTTGTGACAAGCGAACACATTGCACGCGGCCAGATCAGCTCCGCCCAGTCCCATCTCTAGCGTCCCTGACCCAACATACCGGCCAGGCTGGCATATCATTAAACCACTGCTGCAGATGACTCAGACACACCATTGAACTTAACATCGTTAGTTACGCCTTCGACATTATTACATAAGTCACGTAGCTGGTCACGCCCACTGTCACTACCACCCCCCCGCTTCTACCGCTGAAGCAGCCACTCATTGAACATCGTGGCTTACCACGGCTCGCTGATTTACTTATTCATCTGATATCTACTTGGTGATCCGTCATTGTGGCTTCGTTTCCAGCAGACACAGGCCTGGCGAGGCATCCCGACGGACTTGGAGTACATGAAGAATCTTTGCAACAACAACAAAATCAGCATCCAGACCCCGACGACTTCGATGTCTGGGAAGACGACGACGACGTCACTACCGGCACCATGCCTTTCCGCTCACCTTTCCATCGAATGAATGATGCCCATTCGCAACAACCGCTCCTGAAAGAGGATGGACCCCAACGGGAGTCCAATACATTTGCCGAATCCCATGAACGAATCCTCGAAAGACCGCATATGTCTCGTAGATCGACCTTTCGCAGCCGAACACCGGATATCGAAGACAAGAATCTTACCCGTCGGAAATACATACTAGCCTCGGGCTTTTTGCTGCTGAGTTTGATCAGTTTCGTGATTCAGACAGAGACGGCAGTGTATATTCAACACGAGCTTCATTGGGATAAGCCATATTGTATGCTGTACGTCATTTCCATTCCCTACGATGCTCTTCTATCGTCTAATCTATTTCCTGTCCATAGATATCTTACCCACGGCTCCTGGTCGTTACTATGGCCAACACAGCTCTTGATTCTGCGAATTCAAAAACGAAAACTGTCATGGGACGCTTTCTGGCGACGACATGTATTTCTCCTGCGCACAACAGCCCAGATGGTTGAACGGCAGGACCTGCATCTTACCACCCGAGACGATCATCGATCACCGGTCCCTTATATGTTGAAAACCACGGCTTTTATAACCAGCGCCTTGACCATTGCCGGCGGTAGCTGGTATGTCGCAGTGAACATGACGACAGCTAGTGATTTGACCGCTATCTACAATTGCTCGGCGTTTTTTGCTTATGCATTCTCCGTTCCGCTGCTGAAAGATAAACTCCGTTTCGATAAGATCTTTTCTGTGTTGGTGGCAATTATTGGCGTATTGGTCGTAGCATACGGGGACTCTGGTCCAGAGGCTGGCGAGAGCAGTGGTTCGGCTGACAACCGCACACTAGGCAATATCGTTATTGGTGTTGGAAGTGTGTTGTACGGACTATACGAGGTGCTCTATAAGAAACTGGCATGTCCTCCGGAAGGCACTAGTCCGGGAAGAAGCATGATCTTTGCGAATACCGTGGGAAGTTTGATTGGAACATTCACTTTGCTGGTATTGTGGTTTCCATTGCCAATTTTGCATTGGACGGGATTGGAAACGTTTCGTTGGCCCACCGGTGAAGCCGCCTGGATGCTTTTGATTTCTGTTATTGCAAATGCCAGTATGTTTCCTTGTGCGTTTTTTGAAGTTATTGCGGTTGCTAACAACTCGTTTCTAGCGTTCTCCGGTTCCTTCCTGGTTCTGATTTCGTTAACTTCACCAGTCCTCTCGTCTGTGGCAGCGCTATTGACCATCTTTCTAGTCGCCATCGTGGACTGGTTACGGACCGGGAAACCGTTGTCTGTTGCAGCCCTTTCAGGCGGTGTCTTGATTATTGTTGCCTTTCTATTGCTGAGTTATAGTACATACCGAGAGGTTGATGAGGAGCGGAGGCGCCGGTTTGCAGAGGATGGACCTGATTCAGATAGCGATGATTAAATGCTTTCCTTCCTTTATTCAACACTTGGACGCTAGAGGTTTTCGTATGTAACGCATAGGTTGGAGTCATTCTTAGAGGGCGAGTCATTTTTTTTCACTATTTCTTGTATATGCATCCATAGATGATTGACATATCTTTATTACTATCTCTCAACCATGTTTTCTCCTCTTGTTTCATATGTTGTAAGAACACTGTATCATGATAGTGAAAGGTCCTTGTATCGGGCTGTTATCTTTGAATACTGGAAGCAGCATATCAAGCATAATGTCAAGAGAATTCCCTGTAGCAAGCATTAGTATCTCCAATAGTCTAATTCTAAATACATCATTCACGATATCAATCTCTATCACTGAACTTTGTATCATATCTATAAATATTGGAAATACGAATCCTCGCTTAAGCAATATACCTGGAGGACGTGACAGTTGGATGAGGCTCGAGAAGCAAATCTTCAGAGCTAGGGTCCACAGCCCTAGCGATGCCGTATCTGAGAATAACTTCAGCGGTGCCTAATCCGGCCAAAAGCTTTAGACTAACATCTGTCAACAGACTTATTACGTATTCTCCATCACTATCGTGTATCAGTATCAGGTATCAGGTATCTTCGCGTTGTCTATCCCATTAATCTAGCTATTATTATCATCTATGAATCAGAATCTGAATATAAGGTATGTCATCACGAGGCCAGCTCCTTGCCTCTGTCTCCAGCGCTGCGTCACATGGTTAGCACATTTTGGACGAAGGACATTTCCTCGCTTGCCAGGAAAAAAAATCTTTTCTTCT
Source organism: Talaromyces amestolkiae (assembly GCF_001896365.1). Classification (NCBI taxonomy): domain Eukaryota; kingdom Fungi; phylum Ascomycota; class Eurotiomycetes; order Eurotiales; family Trichocomaceae; genus Talaromyces; species Talaromyces amestolkiae. Next base: position 249,072 of record NW_024468039.1, on the reverse strand, counting down.
TCCAAGAACACACACACACACACACACACACACACACACACACACACACACACACACAACAATAATAGCGAGAACCACAGAGTATTCTTTGCTGCCACCTCGTGAAAAAGACTATTTTCGTTGCAAGCAAGTAGGGCGTTGGAGCTACTGATGTTCTACCGCCAACTGCTGCATGTGCGGTGAGATGAGACGCGTGCCAATTACCTGTCAGAAGGAGTGTGATATCTGTTTTTGAAGAGAAACCACAAGTCCGAGAGCTGTCGAAAAGAAACGCCATGACCACCACAGAAGGTATTACTACATCACGCTCAAGCATATCTTCTCTTCTCTCTTTTCATGATCGCTAACTCTAGAGAGGAATCGAACTTCTTGGAACGACCAACTAGACCAAAAAGCAGCGCGCAGCGTATAGGTAGCGGGGGCGGAGGACGAGGTTCAAAACAAAACTTCTACAGCAGCCACTGACTAGAACCAAGGAACACCAGAATGGGTTTCATTCAGCACCACGATGAACCGGCCACAGATCTCCGGCATATACTCGCTTCTAGAATTGGTATCAAGAGGTCATTGCCCAAAAACATTGAAAAGTCAATCGGGCATGAATGAGTTGATCAAATTCATGACAGCATGTCTCGCCGACCCGAGAACGTGGGCCAATATCTCTGGGTTTGGAATATGACCTAAATATGAAAGGTATGACTCCATGACTTCATATCACATATCATCGCACGTAATTGTTCAGACATCATTATCCGTTCTACTTACCTCGATTCGTGAGATTATCACAGCTTTTGTTGACAGATTATCGATAGAGTATTGAACGGATCAGGTAATTTCAATATGCCCGCGATTCATTGCAACTTATAGCCAATTCGCTGTGGGGAGCATTGATCCGGAGAAGAGATAAACCGTCTGCCGACGACTGGAGGTGACCAAGCAGTATAAGTAGCCTATTATTGTCACGAGTAGGATTGATGAATTCCGAGAAAGCATGTCCCGTTTGAAGGTTGGAAACATTGACATTATCCTGTGGACAATAATAGAGAGACATTCTGCCGTTCACATAACGGTCAGAGCAAGGAACCAGGCAAAAGGCTTCATCAACATCGCACAGGAGTAAAGGGGAAGAGACAGGACAGACTGCACGGTTGGAGGCAATAACTCCCGCTACTATTCAATCATCTAGGCTTTCAGTCTACCCTGGCATTACCTGCATATCGAGATGTATGTATTGCACCCAACATAGTAATACTAACAATGCTTCAGTAATCTCCAATTTCCACATTCTTTCTCTTCCCCTGGACGAGCGCTGGCCCTCGACATGAGTTCAGATGGCCAGAAATGGGTTAAGGCAAGATGGCCGAGCGGTTAAGGCGATGTGTTCAGGCTATAGACGTTGTATGTTATACAACGTACGTTGGCGAATCGCATTCCGAAAGGGCGTGGGTTCGAATCCCACTCTTGTCAGAATTGTACAATGATTTTTTTTTTCTTTCTGGAATTTCTCGCCTTTAGTCCTGGCCATTGCAGGAAGCGGAAATACCATCATTGTTCATCGCAGAGTGAAAAATTCGGGACAAAACGTATGGAATTGAAAGAATAAGACGGCAAGAAAGAGCATGAAGGGGTAAAAGGCGTCAATGCATTTCAACGAGAGAGCATAGCAGTTCTATTGAGGCTAATGTTCCTAAATACTTAACCTACAATACCGCCCAGCCTTCTTGGCAAAAAAGACCATTCTTATTTCTAAGTGTCTGGAGGGTCGCAGCATGTGGAGTAAACAGCAGCTAGTGTCATTCGGTGGAGGCATCGTCACTCGTATATAACGTATGGTTTACAACTGTCATTAGAGGGGGGATTACCTAGCTGGCCACTCCTTATATACATCCATGGACGATTGTTATTATATTCCATTAACCACGTCTATTGTGTATCATTAATCCTCTTACCCATTCAACCAATCCTGCTATGCTATCCAAGTCAGTATTCAAATTTAAGATGTGTTGTTGTCACAAGATCAACACATGCTACATCCCAGACTGCCCCAAACTCGCTGAGGGAAGTTCCTTGCCAGCAAGAGGCTCCGCCAATTTGACAGCAGATAGGACAGAAAGGCAGGAAAAATTGTAGGAAACTTGCGATACTTACGGCTCACTAGGTGACAAGTGATACAAAAAAGGATTGAAATGAAAAAAGGTGACTATTCAACTCGAACAAGAAAAAAAAATCATGACAAGAGTGGGATTCGAACCCACGCCCTTTCGGACTAGCGTACAATTGTCACTTTATAGTGAATATTTGCCTTAAGCTAGCCTGTATGAATGTTAGAATGAAGAATCACGACGAACAGATGAACAGAAATACATACGCCTTAGACCGCTCGGCCATCTTGCCGTTACTAAAATCTTTCCTAAAATCAATCATTGACCTAAGATCCATTTTTTACCAATCATTTCTCACATCCAAAGCCTACACCATCCGCATTCAATCTATGGTCCGCAGTCGAGCACTGTAGGTAATAAGATTGTGACCAATTCTGACGTTTGAAATCACCTGTATTCTCTCATACTGATGTTTGTCATCGATCATCCTGAAAGACTTGAAAGTCTTTTCAAGGACGGTTACAAAGCGATCAAGCTGTCTGCCAAGGTCCTCCGCGAAAGGCTGATTGTGTATGGAATTTGTTCCAACAGCATCCCAGCAAGCAGCAGATCGAGCGCTACTACATGCGCTGAATATCGTGTAATCAGAAGCGAAGAATGTGTGCTGCAAGACTCGGGACAAGCAGAAGAGTGGGAAACCTACGAAGATATTCCCCATTGACTCTATGAGCATACGAGTGAGTAGGGGCACGTATGACTCTCGAACACTCCTTTTTCTAGTGCATCTACAATAGATGGCCTTTTCATGCCAATGGATACTCATCACTGCCTAGAATGAATACAGATATCCGACATCACAGACTTAGTCACTCTCTGTATTTGCTGCAATAGATGGCCATAATACTGCGTCAAAGGGCCAACTGGATGTGCCTCATTTTGATCGCGTTTTACAAGAGTATATACGTTGACAAGTGTTCCATAAATGAAATCCCCAGTGTTGATTCTGCGCTATCGGTTCTGAACTTCTTTCCATTGAGTGAGTATGATATATTATCCGAAGCTGGAAGGAATTGCGGGAATGCAACGTTGAGGCTCCCTCCATATTTACTGAGAAGCTCTTCATACGTATCATTGTCCAAAATAGGATTAAAGTTCACATTGAAAGAGACGGTCCGGTTGGGCTAGGGTCCCGAAGCACTCAATGGGATAGTCTTGGGAGCTTCGAAAACGGTAGACAGCAAGAGGATAGTTGTAAACTGAATTAGAAGGCTTGTGTACCTGAAATCTGGCACGAAGAAATTATTCAAGGTATAAAAGCCTTAAAAGTGACATCCAGGAGCAAACCTAACGCATGTAAATATTTGCTGATGTAAGACCCTCAAAGCAGAGCTTGTCTTTAATGGCATATGCAGTCTTATTGTTGGAGAGCACAGAAGGAATCAAAACAGGATCATGAAGATTACCACTTATATAAATAGAAAAAGATGCAGGTAGGTACCAATCAGAGTTAATACCAAAATTATAAGGCACCGTCGACGGTCCTACCCGCTACAAAGGATCTAAGCGAGACCCTTGATCTCTCTTCTAATTTCCATACTTATTTTCTTCTCGATACTGCCTGGGATATCTAGCTTGGATGGCGTCACAGGAGGAACTAGTCTGCTTCATCCAAACCATACTTCTCTGCCCTTTCCATTACTGGTTGATTTTGAATCACTGTCGTCGAAGTCATTGGAAATATATTGGAAACGAAAAACATGGGTTTAGATGAGCGGTGACGACTGGACTTCAATGAGAAGCAGTGCTTCCACTCTTACGACGGGAATTTTCAGGAACCTACGTTTACCCAAACAGGCATCGCCATGGGTTAATTTATATGGAGGATTTGGCTCAGAGCAACTTTTTTTTCTTCTTCCGCTCCCGATGCTTATTATTCACGTGAATAGTGCCTCATTCACGTTATATCAGTCTAGGTGAATGTATCAAGTTTGACCGTTGTCACATGAGCCAATTGCGCTAGTAAAGCCGATGACACAGGAACAGCAAGATGTACTGGACCGAATTGGGAGTAGAGATATCAGAAAGAAGTATTACAGGTCCCATAGATTCATACACGCGCTCGAAGAATATACTGAAAAACAATGAGATTTACAAGGTATGGCCATCTATATATATTACACAGTCTCGAATAGCAAACCAAGTGACATTATATCCAATAGCTGTATCTTTGGGAGCACCCGGTTCCTTTTATGGGATATGAGAAGAGAATGAAAGGAGTGATAAAGATCTTTATGGACGCCTATGAGTCTATTGACCGCAATATGCAGTAGCCACATTCTGGACACCCTGTCCAGCCAAGCCTAAATCCTCCGAGAGTGAATCCGTCTCCAGGGAAAGTATTCAGTCTTCTTCTTGACTTACCAACGTACTAGGGTGCTCAAGAACTACACTGTCCTCAAATGAACGCGCAAGCCATAAATCGCTGGTTATACCCGATGACGCCGGGGCATACCTCCAGATCACAAACCAGCATCATCTCCTGGCAAGGCATTTGTTTTCTTTCTTCTTAGCTTCTAACTTAAAACTTGAAGTGCCTCATTCTCATTTTCTATTTTTTTTCCCCCCATAGCTCGAGTTGGCGATACCTGTGGAAATCAGAACTCAATGATTTCCATCCACTCCCAATCACTGGGCTATTGTCTTACATTTTTAAGAGGGCAGGAAATTCATTCTTCCTCTATCACCCCGTCTGATGGGACTTCATTCGAGAGTGTTATCACCGATGAACTATAATTGCAAGGGTGGACGTGCGATCACGACCAGGTACGGTCCCGTGCGAATAACCAAGCGACATACCAAAAACAATGTGTTTATAAATAAGCAACGAGTGGAGGAGACCTGTCTCGAGGAAGAATACGTTTTCCTCAGTCCGGATACGTTATATCAGCTAAGAGAGCTGAAACTTTTTATGTTTGTTTGCTTATGAACCTGGACATTAATACTGGTCCTATCAAAGAGGAAAGGCCGTAGAGTAATGACTACGGTCAGTCTAAAGCAATACGATATTATTACAGATAACATGAGAATGGCACAACAAGCAGATGTTCATCGCGAGATACTTTCATGAAGTCGCAGGTGTGACAACAGCCAAAACTTTGCATTGGGAAATAACTAGGTGCGCTCATCTACAGAGAATATCAAGCATGAGGAGGAAAAAGAAAGAGAAAGAAAGAAAGAAAGAAAGAAAGAAAGAAAGAAAGAAAGAAAGAAAGAAAGAAAGAAAGAAAGAAAGAAAGAAAGAAAGAAAGAAACGAACACACACAGCTCTTCATACAAGGCTCTTTGTGTGACTGGAACTTCCCAATACCAATACGGCCATGCTCAGGACCGAAGCCCTATCTCGCAATAGCTTCAAGTTCCGCCTCCTTGTACGGGAAGCTCCACCATGTGGCCAAGAGCCGCACGCTGTCGAGCTGTGAGGCTGATCGTGTTGATGACCATCACAGGAGGCATAGCTGCGTTGCTATCTGGGCGCTCTCGTCACGAACCGTCACAATAAAAATCGGTGGCTAGGGAGATGCAGCAAGAAATTCTATATAGAAAGCGAACCCACCTATAAGAGCTATCATTTCATCAGACTCAATGAGCTGCACAAAGGTTAAATTACTCAGGGACAGATGATAGAGATATAGGGGGACACACAATTAAGACTTTTTTCATTCATAAAAATGAATGAAAAAAAAAGTAATGACAAGAGTGGGATTCGAACCCACGCCCTTTCGGACTAGCGTACAATTGTCACTTTGAGGTGAATATTTGCCTTAAGCTAGCCTATATGAATGTTAGAATGAAGAGTCACGGATGCAAAGATGAACAGAAACACATACGCCTTAGACCGCTCGGCCATCTTGCCGTGTTTAGTTTGGGCTCATTTGGGCTATATGATATTTCAAAGTGAAATACCGTACTGTTCTCAATCATATTTGCCTCGGAGAAAACTTTCTTCAGGCATCGAGGCACTGTTTCCCACGCAGGAATCTAGGCAGTCCCCATTTTCTCAATGGGTGTATCAGCCTAGCATCTGATTATGTCTATAGTCAGGATATTTAAACGCTACGGGTAAAGAGATTGTGAACAATACTGATGGCGTGGATAATCTGTAATCCAAGTCTCTACTCTCATACTGATGTTTGCCGTCGAAATTGATCCAAAGTCTGAAAGAATTGAAAGTTCGGGTCTTTTCGAGGACAGCTCAAACCGTTATCAATAGTAAACGAAGATGGAAATCATGAGAGTTTGCGCCTTTAGCAGATCTTCGCAGAATACTTTCAGCCTCTAAAAGGATGATATCTGCAATATCATCTGGTCGTTGTCGCAATCAAAACAGCTCCGAGGAAGCACTAATCGTGAATGGACGAGTCGATGTCTAATCCAAAAAAAGTGCGCCTCAAGTTATGTGCGACTTCAATCAGTGCAAAGGTCAATTCCTGGGTATTATTTCAATGTTGCGAATACGTAGGATGAGCATCTTAGATGGGTTTGCGAAAAGAAAGCTCCTTGCACAGTCATTCGGTCCGCACTTCAGAATCCACCTTTAATGTATAGTGGGCGTCTCTCCTGTGTTCAGTACGGCCTTCGACTCAGCGCCCTCGGATTTATCTATCTGTCTCTATGCAAATCTATAACCAGCTCGAGGCTGATACGTAGCTGGAGGCTCATAGAACTCACAACAGTTGAATTGTGATTCCATGTAGGAGTTGGCACATCATCAAGGTCGACACTGTACAACAGTGAAGATCATTAATCTGACATGGGCTTTAACGAGGTGCCATTTCTTATTCGAGAACGTAGGCACACAGCCCTAACTTGAACGCTCGTTGACAACCGTCACGGCCATGACGTACGATAGACCACGAATAGTTTGTGTTCCTGCTGGGGTTTTTGCATTCTTGACCTTGGAGGTGGATTTACCCCCATGCCCCAGTATGACTCTTCAGCGAAACGTTCGCCGGGCAATGTCTCGAAGACGATACAGCCTTTATTTCTTGGTCGGTACTTTTTCACTTCTAGAGCATAAGGTTCAGATGGGCATTTTTGTTTACCATAAGCTGACTAATATCCTTTGCTTCACGTCCAAAGCATATCATCCATGCCTCAGCCAAGTTTCCTTTAGACTTTACTTGCGACGGTAAACTTTGCCCGATACTTCCCGAACACATTTCCTAGGCTATATCGCAGGCAGGTGGAAAGCTCGAGACATGATGTTGGGTGGCGTGGTGTGTAGAAGATGAATCAAAGATGATGTCAATTGCMCCCGCCGTTCGACGCACAAGAAGTTTGTCAAAAACAATGACAAGGGTGCCGCGCTCTTCTGAATTGCGAATTTCAGTTAGACTGGCTTGAACTAGCCTGCTCACCAGTTCGCTGATAGGAATATTATAGCTTATTGAAAATATACCTGAGACGCCCAGCCATCTTGCCCGTTTGAGAACCATCGTTTAGAAAAATGGTATATAGTTTACCATGGTCCACATAAGTCTGTGTACAGAGTGTTAAAATTAAAAAATGAGGGTATCGTACTTTACACAGGAGTCAGCATTGTCTTTTTGAAGCTTGGTTGGCAAAAGTTTTTGACTGTAGATTTTCCTTTCCAGTGGATGAAGAAGAATTGTTGTGAAAACCGTGACTGTGCCGGAAACTTCCTGCGCCGTACTAGACGCATTGGGAAATTTATTAGGAAGCTCTGGTCAGATATCTCCACATGAGATATTTGTGCGGGATACTCCGCCGATCTGCTTTATATATGATCAACCGCTGCTGTAGTCGCTTTCTATGTATTGTGATTTTCCGGAGAGGAGGACTAGCTTTACCATATGCTATTTTATAATCAGACTAGAAACACGCAACCATGTAGCCTAAGGAGGAAGTATTGAGCATGGGGCTGTGGTTTTAGCTTACTACATACACACTCCAATGTCTTTTGGTAGATGTAGTATGGCCAAACGCTAAGAAAAAGTACTAAGCAATAAATATCATATAATTGTAAAGATAAAGATATATTCGGAACTTTGTTCCAAAGCTACTTCAATGGGGGTTAAGGAGACGTATAAGGCTGGACAGGCTGGCTCCACGTACTAAAACGATATAGACAGTATCCTCCAACAAAGCCCCTAATATCCCCTTTTTGGTACAAAAATGAGGCTATGCCCAGTATGGAGAACCACTGCTTTGCTACGGTTGATGCCTGGGGCGTAACAAAGAAAGAAGCAATAGCCCAACACGGGTTTAAGCCTTCAGTAGAGGCCATTTGCCCTAGAGGGCTCCGACGTGAAGCTATGTCCAAATCTGGCACCGATGATCATGAGGCAAGGTGTCTCCTGACTTATCCTGGCAACGGCACAGATCTAGAGTGCCTACTCTGAAGACTGTCACATCTAGTCCGTGGTTTTCCTGTACATTTCCAAACTTCTGATCGTAGCCTTTTCGAATTCTAGAGAATGCCCCTTTATTCTCGAAAAGATCTTTTCTGTTGCCGAAAATGGAGGCTCAATTGGAGACAACAACTGTTCCACCAGAGGGGCTTTCGAAAAAGCTCCTATTGCATGAGGAAGCTTTGGACGGTAAGGAGGCTCTGCGAGAACAGAATGTGAATTTCGCTACGGTAAGTCTTTTTGCGTATCACATCTTTCTGATATAAATGTTGGTGTCCTTCTACAAAAGGTAAAAAGAAAAGTCCGTCGAAAACAAAAGAACCAGCAACAGGTGTAACAAGAAACAAAAGTTGGCGATACTCGAATACACCGGAAAGTTAATGAAATTGAACCCCCAGCAATCTAGACTCGAGGCTGTGAAACTTGCTTCCAAAGAGTCATCTATCAGTATCAATACAATTCAAAGGTGGATCAAAAAGGAAACAGAGATACTCGCAATACGTGATGGTCGGTTCAACAAAACGAAGCAAAACATCCAGGAGGACGAAGCTTCTCTAGAATAAGTAATAGAGCACCGTGGATACTTGAGATTGCCACCAAGAAAACTTGCAGACAAGCAAATAATACCCAAAGAAATCTTCAATAAGGTTGGTTCTAAATCCGTTTATCACACTTCGAATTTCAATAACTTCGGTTCAGATGCACAATATTCATTGCCCAGTGCTATTTCTCCGTATGGAAAAGATGAAAATTTCCTCCTTCAAAGATGCCTATGTCTTTTTGGGCTATTTGGAAGACTTTAGTCATCCAGGACATCCTCCGGATACCACGTCACGTTCACAACCTTTAATCGAGACTGATATTGATATTCATTCCTAAAGTCTTTACAAAAAAGATTCGGTCAAGGCAGGATATGATGTGCTTCCAGAGGCTAATAAACGACGGAGATGCTTTGATCGTGCCGAGACATGGGCACGAGAAATGTCTTAATTTCCAGACAATTGACTTGCTTCGAATTTCTCGTGAGGTGTTTCCTCATGCCATCTCTTATACGCTTCAGGCTTTACATTGCGGTCTCACGGGTAAAATTTTTGATGAATCCTTTTACCATGACGCTACCAATGACACAAGCACTTGCAGCCGTCGGTCAAAAACTCCTTGAATTGGCTTAGAAAATTATTTATTGCTTATTGCTACTAGAATTAATAGACAAAGCTCATTACTTCCCCACTCCCCCCCAAGTGCTCAACGTTTAGTAAGAAGATAAAGAAGCAAAGAGAGAAACTACATGGCAGAGACAATCCCAGCGCGGCTTCACAAACCTGCTCAAAAGGTAGTGTTCCCCCCAACGCAAAGAACTCTCACTTGCAATTGCGCCAAGGCATCCGCTGTAGGGGTTCTGTATGTTGAAGAGACTCTGAAAAGCCAGCAGCATGGAAAGCCTATCAAAGCACTTGTAGTCTGTACACACCTGATCCATCAATTCCGAGCTTCTAACCATAAATCATCGAAAAAAGGGATAAAAAAAGTGGTGACAAGAGTGGGATTCGAACCCACGCCCTTTCGGACTAGCGTACAACAACTATCGAGATAGATCGAATGCCTTAAGCTAGCCTGGATGAGTGTTAATATAAGGTCTGTAGACGTCATAAAAGTAAAGGGAAAACATACGCCTTAGACCGCTCGGCCATCTTGCCATAGCACTCGGCCAACTTCTGAGGATTATTGAAGTCGATAAGCATACGTAGTACGTTGTGGCTAAGCGCATCGTCACTGAACTTGACCGTTCCCCGCCTAGACCACAACATCCCCGACAGCAGAGCATCACAAGGCGATTGCATTGTTTGAGCCAGTGCATTGCCGATGTCAATTCTATCACAGCATCTCATACCTCCTGGAAATCCGCAAGCTATAGCGTAACACAATCACAATGACGGACGCGCCTATTGGTAAGTTGCTGCCTTGTTTATCCAGCGGTCCTTTGGTTGCTTTCCGTCGATAATGCCTATGCACGAGGTAGCTCAGTTTGACGACCACAGACACAGAATGCGCTAATATTTGATGTCTCAATATAGTTCTCGATGGAGGAACTGGGTTCCTCAAAGTCGGATATGCCGCGCAGGTATGCTACACCCACAAACGCACCCGATCATTGCGCAGGACCTTACTTACAGTCTGCGAAGAACTTCCCAGAGTTTCAATTCCCGAGTATAGTCGGACGACCCATCCTCCGGTCCGAAGAACAGGGCGAAAGCGACATTGTTCTAAAAGATATTATGTGTGGAGATGAGGCGGCGGCGGCTCGATCGATGCTTCAGATTAGCTACCCGGTACGTGGCAGACCAGACTTAAAGAGAGGCGACAATTGCTAATTAATGGTAGATGGAGAATGGTATTGTGAAGAAATGGGAGGATATGCAACACCTTTGGAATTACACATTCTACGACAAGATGAAGATTGACCCGACAGACCGGAAGATCCTCTTGACAGAACCACCAATGAGTGTGTAACCCACTTTAAGCTTGTGTCAGACTTGGAATATTATGCTGACTTACTCAGATCCCCTCAAAAACAGACAGACCATGGCCGAGGTGATGCTTGAAGGTTACGGCTTTGGTGGTGTATATGTTGCGATCCAGGCTGTGCTTGCTTTATATGCTCAAGGTAGATACCCACCATTCAGTCAGATTAAAACGGACTGACACTGGACAGGTCTTAGTAGTGGTGTGGTGGTCGACTCTGGCGACGGTGTCACTCACATTGTCCCCGTCTTCGAATCTACCGTTCTGAACCATCACATCCGCCGCCTAGATGTCGCCGGCCGAGACGTTACCCGAAACCTGATTGCACTCCTCCTCCGCCGAGGATACGCACTAAACCGAACCGCCGATTTCGAGACCGTGCGCCAAATCAAAGAAAAACTCTGCTACGTTTCGTATGATCTGGAGCTCGACCAGAGACTCTCGGAAGATACCACGGTTCTTGTCGAGTCTTATACCCTACCCGATGGCCGCGTTATCAGAGTCGGTAGTGAACGATTCGAAGCTCCAGAGTGTCTGTTCCAGCCTCATTTAGTTGATGTTGATCAGCCAGGTATGGCGGAGTTGCTCTTCAATACGATACAGGGCACGGATATGGATGTGCGCAGCAGTCTTTACAAGGCTATTGTGCTCAGTGGTGGAAGCTCGATGTATCCGGGATTGCCATCTCGGTTGGAGAAGGAGTTGAAGCAGTTGTGGTTGACGAAGGTGTTGCAGGGCAATCCTGAGCGGTTGAACGTGAGTCCATCTATCTTAGAATGCGGTATAACGAAGCTAATATTTGATAGAAATTCAAGGTGCGCATTGAAGATCCACCTCGACGAAGGCATATGGTATTCCTTGGTGGTGCCGTGTTGGCCAACCTGGTATGTCTTACCGTTCCTTGCTCTAAAAGTTATGACCAACTAATGTGAAATAGATCGCCGACAAAGAAGACATGTGGGTAACCAAAGCCGAGTGGCAAGAGGAAGGAGTGCGAGCCCTGGAAAAACTGGGACCAAGGCAGTAAAAGCGTCCTCTCAATTCGGGTCTGTTGATGTTATATAGCGTAGGTTGAAGGGAGATGTGCGGCTATTCGTCCTGGTTTAGTACATAGAATCAATCAAATCAAAATCACGATTTCATCTGATTATAATCATTCATAACGAGGATATCTATATCTATCTACCTACAACGGATATGCAAACCGCCAAAAATTACGAAGACTGAAAATAAGGACAGTTATTTCCCGCCCTGTCTACTCTTTTCATTCCAAAACGCCAATCCAGCCTTCTGCCTCAGTATGCCATACATGGACGAACTATCCAAACATTCACCAGCATACTCTCGAGCGGAGGACATATTGTCTCGTGCTAATTCGACAGAGGGCAGCTCAACACCGTTATCCTTTGCGATGCTCAATGCGTGATTTGCGTCTTTGATGGCGAGGGAGACGCCGAATCCGGGACGGCTCGTTAAGGGGGGCGCATAGACGCCTGTCGTTAGTCTATATGCCATGTCAGCCAAGTACTTTCCTTACACCTGAAGGCAGCGAAAGAAGCATACCGTTTCGAATAACCCCCCGCAATCGGCCCAAAAGCCTCATCAATCAACTCCTCCATCGCCCCTGTACCCAACCCCGTCTTCTCAGCAAACACCTGCGCTTCACCAACCGTCTCCATCAACGAGACAGTAACGATATTCCCCGCGATTTTGAGCAGAGACGACTTGGCGGGATCTTCGCCGCAGTCGATTACTTTCCGGCCCATTACGTCTTGGATCAAGGGTTTGATGATGTTCTGACGAACTTCGGGCGTTGCGCCGGCAAGCGCAAAGACGAGTTTTCCGGCTGTTGCGACGGGGTTTCCGCCAAAGACAGGGGCGCAGAGGAACGATGCACTCTTAGAAGATAGCTGAGACGAAATAGACGTGATCGTAGCAGGGTGAACGGTTGAGCAATCAATGAAGATTTTGGAGTCGAGAGACTCCCCGCTTTTGAGTACGTCGTTGATTAGAGACTCAAGCACGGCGTCGTTAGAGACCATGGTGAAGATAATGTTTGATTTGGAGACGAGATCCCCGAAGTTCGGCTGGGGGACTGCGCCGAGTTGTTGAAGGGGCTCGCCGCGGGAGAGCGTGCGGTTGGAATATAGCAGGCCCAGGCCTTGTTTGGCGGAAAGATGGCGTTGGAGATTGCTTGCCATTGCGAGGCCCATGGAGCCGAGGCCGTACTGGTTCCTCGTTAGCTTATTGTTCAATTGAAGTTCATAGATTGGAAGGAGAGGAGGGTTGGTACCCAGCCGATTTGTGTTGTGGCCATGGTTAGACTGGTTTTTTCCAACTTTTGTGTGTGCCGCAGCTTGGGCTTAATGTCCGACAAGATGACTACTCTCTACACACCTCTCCAGACACGGAATGACTCTTTTATATCCAGGATGTATGCAGATAAAGATACCGGGATAGGCAAGCGATTCCCGAGAGAAGATACCACGGCAAGTGGAGCTCCATACCTTATCGAGTCATACTATGTATATCGGCCGATATCTTTCAGTTTTATTTCTCGATCAGATAGGCCGATGAACAGAATCAGAGGATTGTATGCACTTGGAAGGTTGAGAACATTTATACAGATATTACAAATAGCTACAAATGCACAACTGCAGTCAGATCCAGACACAACCGTACTGTACAAAAGTCCACCCAACCAAGCTATAAACAGTAAGCCTCCTACCAGGAGCGAACCAGAGAAGAACGCAAAACACCAAGAAAGTAGATAAAAAGTATCAAGACGGCCGTGACCTCCTCCCATCAGGTTTAATCCTGACTGCGTCCACCAGCGCCGGAAACGCCTCAGCAAATTCCGTCCCCACAGACCAATTATTCAAATCGCGAATATGCCGCTCAAACACCGGGTTGATCAGCAATTCATCCGAGTCTGTATTATGTAGTAGGCAGTCTGTGGGCTCGTACGGCCAATTACACGATATAGTCCGCGTATAAGGCACAAACCAATTCTCAAAGGGATAGTCGCGGTATGCGTAGGACAGTCGATCACGGACCTTGGGCCATAGGATGTAATCCATCCAGGCTGGATGGGGGTTGAACAATTGTGCGGGTCGTGGTGTGAGCCAGTGCGGAATCCGGTCGTAATTCGCTTGCGTGGGATAGATCTGCCATCGCATGATTTGGAACATTGTGTAGAGCGTGCCCACTTGTTCTGGTAGAGAAGATATGTCGGGAAATGTGCGTAGGATATCGCTGAATACTTTGCTGATAGAGTAGGAATAGGTACTGTTTTCGGTAGGATTGAGTAGTGATGAGACGCTCGGGTAGGCCATTCGTTGTTGAATACCGCTCGACAACTCGCCGCGTCGGTTCTTGAGAAAATCCAAGAAGATAGAATCAAGTGGACATGTAGGTTTGAGATTTTGCACAGCTATCAGATGTGCTTGGCGATGATCGTTTGCCGCTGCTCCTGCGCCAGCAACCGCCCCAGTAGACGACGAAGACTCGAGTTTGGGTGGCTCAGGACTGCTACTGTGCTCCGCCGACAATTTGGGAATGTCTCTGATCTTGGGTATCTGTCGAGGATTATCGAGAAGAAAATTCAAGATGAGTTTCTCGCCAAACTCTTGCGTCGTTAGCTGCGGATTAGCAATTATGCTCATCACGCTTACAGCATCCGGCCGAGGCGCGCATTTGAGTTCGACATTGGTAGGAGACAAGTTTCCAGGAATCGACTCGTTCCATGAGTGGTCTAGCTGGTGGGACTCTAAGCTGACAGGTGTGTCGTGACTTCGATCGGTGAATGGGGATGGATGTGTCGTTTCCGCGGGGATCGGTCCGGCGTTCGTAGGTGGTATCGCGGAGTTGTTTGCAAGTGGTGCTGTTGTCATAGCCAACTGAGAATTCGTTGGCGATATTGTTGGCATGTCTAGTTTTGTTAGCAGTGCATTTCCACAATCGACCAGGAAGCGTACCATCTCTATCCATCAATGGCTGCAGTATGTTCATCATAGCGCTCAACCGGCGCTTGATATCTTGATTCTCTCTCATGATCCTCTCCTTTTCCGAAACCAAATTCTGTATATCCTGGTACGGCTGCTGAGATGTCAATTCATGCACTCGCCGCTCCAATGCCTCAATCTGGGCCTTTGTACGCTCCCGTATCGCTCGTTGCGCTTGCCGATCATTTGCGCGTTTTCTGGCTAGTTGCTCCGGAGTCAAGTTGGCCACCCCGCGAGGGCTTGCGCTGTTGATTTTACGTTTTGTTCCAGCGACCACGTTTCCGTTATGGTGAGGGTTGGACATGTCCATCGGATCCATCGTGTGGTTGAGTCCCCCTATGGACTCTGCCGAGGCTTGCTCGGGCTTGACGTTTGGCGACTGCATGGTTCTGTTGCGTGGTGGCAATCAATGCGATAACCGTAATCCTGTACTTTCTTGGACGTTCGTTGTGAGCTTCGTCGAGTTTTATGGAGTAATCTGATAAGGCACTATCAGACCAGGTAGATGTCGCTTCAGATTCGCATCATACGAGGCCCATACCCCATCGGGTGCATTCTCTAAACTGTCTCCATGAAACTGGAATTGGATGAGGTGTGTTGGATTGGACGAGCGTCGAAATTATTGCGATGGCTGGGAATTGACCGATAAAAAAAAGTCTCTTCGTCAAGAGCTCCAGCGATACAAGCGCTCCCTTTGCGGCGGGGAGTACCAAGCTCGAGGTCGATGATCGCATCGACTACTGCACTGCAGTTGGTTGCCGAAGAAGGATCGGGACGGCGTAGATTGACGAAGCACCGGTTCGCAAAGGATGACAAGCAACCAGACGGGGTAATTAACAATCAATCGGGACTTTGGAGAGGTATATTGCAGGAAGTCGCTCGTATACGAGAAACAGTGAAGATCAATGAACGGCGGCCAAAGCGCCGGCTTTCTTTCTACCTTTGCCAGCTGCGGATACTGATTGGCTGGAGTGCTTCTTACATCCCATTCTCGATGTCTTCGATACTCTACACCTACTCTACTGTCTCGATCACGAATTTGAAAGATAAAATATAGAGTATACGAGTATGTATAGCGTAATAGATTTGTTTAAACAACGAAAAAACACAATGTATTATATCTACACTGCACCAAACGCCATATCGCATCGTCTAAATTATACAAGCATCTATGCGCTATTGAATCATGTGGCCCATTTTGCCAATCTGTTTGCATATTAATAAATATCATGCATCAAAGAAAATTGCAATGACTGACCTTGGTTTGCAAGTATCCCTCTATTTCTCTACTCCTGATACCCTTCTGCCCGCCTGTCCTCCAGGCGATGGGTATCATAGCAACGCGTTCCTTCACACGAACTTCTCTATTCGGGCCTTCTACAGCCAAAACCTTATCTGGATTATTAGTGAGCAGTCGGATACCCTCTGGGTACGCGTCGGCACCCAGTCCCAGATCCACAAGCATGGCAGTAGCAAGACCGTAACTGCGGGCATCCGCAGGATGGCGTAAAATTAGATTGGCTTCGACCGTATCCGAGCCCAGATCTTGTAAGTTATATGCTTTGAGCTTCTCGCCCAAGCCAATTCCACGGCCTTCTTGTCGGAGGTAGATAATCACACCTCCCGGACCGTCGTTCCCGGAAGTTGGTTCAGTGATAGAAGACGATAAAGTAGTGTTATCAATAACTGGACCATCTTTATCCATAGTAAGATCGGAGGACGACTCTGATGCCATCGACATCAACCGCGCAGCTTCATCCAATTGCTCTCCACAATCGCATCGAGCGGACCAAGCCGTTTCACCCGTATAGCACTCAGAATGAATTCGCACAAGAGGAGCTTGTTGAGCCTTTCTCAATTTATCTGCCGCTTCTCCGCCCAATCCACCTTCGGCATCAAATCGACTGCTCACCCGACCAGGATGTAGTCTACCGACATAAGCGCCTCGAATCATCCTATCCATCTCTGTTTCCCCTTCCTGTACACGATCTAAACTCCGTGACCGTATATTATTGCCAAATACAATCGCCAAATGCTCTTTATTGTCGGCGTCGTTTTGATATAAATGGAGAAACATCTCGGCGCCCGTTGTGGTCGGAATTCGTGCGCGAACGATACATTCGACATTCGGCAAGCGGTCCATCAACTTGGGCGGCTTGTGTACATGTTTATGTGTTCGAGCGTCATGTGGCTCGACTTGAAAGGCTTGTTGGGTGCGGATTATGGTGCCTCCTGGAGTGGAGGGGGGTGTGATGGCAGGCGAAATAATGGATTCGGGAAGAGCGGGGGTGGCATTGGAGCTGGTATTTTCGCTTGCGAGGGCTCTACCTAATAGGCTTCTGTGACTCGTGATATCGTGCGATTCTGTTGGTATCGAGGAAGGCAGACCGTCGAAGGAGGCATTCGGATGTCGCGGTTGCGGAGCGATGTACGGAGATTTCTCCGCCATGGTGGCGATGCCGATTCAGTTGAGTCAGGGTATGAAAATGAAGAGGACGGCAGGGTACTATCTTCTGATCACAAGAAATGAAATGTACTAGATAGAATTTACATGCAGGTAGGTAATTGTAGCATGACAGAAACAAAGTATGACTGATTGCTAATGTCAGCGTCCCTCAGTCTTTCCTCGTTTTATGCGGGGAACGCCATCGCGACCGATTGGACGTCCGTTGCTCAGAACCCGCCAGATATTACTAATGCCGCCATTATCCAATGCTGAATCAGCTCGTTTTTCTGTTCTTTGTGACATATGCTGTTTGTGTCGGTATTTCGGGCTCAATTGACATAAATCTGATTTCTGAGCATATACAAGACTCATTAATGTACTCCTCTTTTATTCTTTTTTCATAACCGGACCTGCAGCCGATAACGGTGCCGGTTAACTACTGGTCATGCATAGCCGAGGTCGAAACGCCTCATATTTTTATAGAGAGAAAAGACGGATTTTTCATCTCATTAGTATGCACACTCTATTGTTCGTTATGATACTACTTGGTATCGGTCTCACAAAACCTCACCAACATGTACATTGAAGCCTGAAAGTAAAATCTCATGTAATCGTAAAGTGTTCCATCACCTGCCAAATGAACTCCGAGCCGGATCCCACCAAGCTGCCTGAAAATTGCGCCGTATCAATGTCATAACGCCGTAATTGATGATTTGGGTAGTCGGACTACTTGGAAGGAATGTCAAGGACGAAGCGTCGGTCCACCTCCATCTCCTTGTCGTCCTCCTCGCCTTCAAATTTGAGACGATACACATCCTTCTTGGTACCCATGACTTCGGCACGATAGAAAGTAGTAGTATCGGGGTAGCGAGCAAGGACCTGTTTTCCGACCGGGAATGAAGGCAAAGTAGAGCCAATCTGAGGAATGGGGATCAACCATGCGGCTGTAGTCTTGTAAATGGCTCCTTCTTCACCATTCTCGTTGGGCTCTGGGTCTTGGACATCGTATCTAATGCAAATCGTGTTAGCTAACTATTTCACACGTGTAATTTGGGGTTTTGCATATAAATACTTCTTCTTGTAGCCATCCCCGTAGATGCTCTTGATGATGCACTGGATCCCCTCGCCTTCGGCACCCTGTTTCTTGTTGTGTTTGTAAACCACCTCGGCTCCGATGACGAGTTGACCACTACGTTCTGCAATGGTTCCCTTAGCAGCTCCCTCAGCGACATCCTCCAGCTTGACAGAAACAGAGTCGCGACCTTCCTTGGCATGACCAGAGCTCGACACGCTGGAGCTACGCTGAGTGCTTCCCTTGACTCGATTGAGTTTGTCTGGCAACAGAGCTGAATTAGATGCTGTGGCTGCATGGCCGGCAGTACCATCACGCGCAAAGCTTTGCTTACTAGACTTGGGAAGAGAGGTTGCTCGACTGATGGAAGTCTCTGCTTCCGATGCGGAGCGGAGAGCAGTCAGCAAGCCCAAATTTTTGATCACATCGCTAGGCTCTTCGAGAAGAATAGCCTTTTCCTCTTCGCTGAGCTTCAAAACTTGGCGGTACCAGCCGTCGAGCTGATTGATATCGGCAAGTGTTGGTTCTGTAATATTAGAATTATCATCATAGTATAGGGAAGATAGAAAGAGACGACTTACTGTTGCCCTCGCGAGCAATCTTCTCATTGAGTGCAGAGATCTGTTCAGCGATGACCTTCTGTTTGTCATTCTTCTCCTTGGCCTTGCGAATGTCTTGGATGATCTTGTTCCACATATCGATCTCCTCGTTAGCAGCAATACCATTGTCCCTGTTAGTAGGGGGGCCACGAGGACGGTTGCGAGACATGATGAATGACTGAGCTGGTTCTGTCTGGGAACTGGAGGCTGATTCTTCGCGTGCGTTTGTATTTTCACGTCGAAGAGCCTTCCACTTGGAGACTTGGTCAAGGTCGACTATGCTGGCGCTCAGTCGAAGGTTGTAACTGTGATGTTGTTGATTGGTGGGGACAGCAGCAGCTGGCTGAGGCTCGTCGACTTCGGGAACTGCCTTTGACCGTTTATTTTTCTTTGATTTTTGGCCCTTCTTTTTCTTCTTCTTTTTGCTGGCTCCTACCACCCCAGCCTTCACGTCACTTGTCACAGGAAAAGAGTCTTCTTCTGGTGAGACGGTACACTGTGAGCCAGAGTGTTTGTCTCCTTCCGCGTTGATGGGGGGTGTGGCGGTGGTGGTTGTGGCTGGTGACTGCGGCTCACCTTCTACTTCACCGCCTAGGCCGGATCCTGAACGTAGCTGCATTCTGCCAAAGGACTTTCTGCTTTGATAGACAGCAGGGCTTAGGGCACAAAGAGTCACGGGATGATGATGGTAATGACGTAGTAAAGAAACTATCTGTACGCTAAACCTTTTGCAGCTGTCCGGCAGCAAGACTAACCGTTCCTGGCACGGAGTTAACAGAGGGGTGAGTGAGGGGATCAATGGGACGCGGCATAATTACCGGAGCAACACCTTTTGTCCAGACAGATAACCAGTTCCAAAGCCAAAGGTTGTGATACAAAAAGGTTGCAAGGGAACAGTGGGAAGAAAAACAGAGAAGAAAAATTTCTGTGGGAGCTGTCTGCCTCAAATAACAAACAGCTGGACAGGACGAGACTAGCTTCTCTCAGCGTCCTCCTTTTGAGCTTCAATTTGATAAATACAAGCAAACCAGGATCAGGATGCAGGTTCCTCTACTTCGCCTACAGTGTGGTGAGTGCTATCTAAGCTGTACATGTCTTTGTGGGCTAACAATACCAGGTGTGAACAGCTACGATTGGGGTAAGTCTACGAGGCCATCAGCAATTTGGATATATTGAAGCTCAACTCTTGACCAGGTAAGGTTGGCCAACAGTCTGCTGCTGCAAAATATGCAGCTGCGACTGCCGACTCAAACTTCAGCATTGAAGAGGCGAAACCATATGCAGAGGTATGGGGACATCTTCTTATCATTTGAGCTTCGGACGTGTTACTGACGCGCAAATACAGCTATGGATGGGAACGCATCCATCTTTACCTTCAAAAGATGTCGAAACTCAACGAACATTACTAGACTTAGTACAAGATAACCAAGCGCTCATGGGCCAGGAGATCACACAGCGATATGGCGGAAAATTACCGTTCTTATTCAAGGTCTTGTCCATCAACAAGGCGCTGAGCATACAAGCACACCCAAACAAGAAACTTGCCGAGCAATTGCACGCTCGGGACCCAAGAAATTATCCTGGTAGGGACTTCGACCCTATTTGACTTTTTGTATGCATTGCTCATGGTTCCATCGCAGATGACAACCACAAACCTGAAATGACCATCGCCATCACACCCTTCGAAGGACTCTGCGGCTTCAGACCACTCTCTGAAATTGTGCACTTCCTAAACCGTGTCAAACCACTTCGCTCCCTTGTCGGACAACAAGCCGCAGCACAGTTCGAACAGATTGTCAAAGGATCGGAAAACGCGGAGGATGAGGCAACAGTCAGCCGTAATAAAGACGCCCTCAAAGCTGTATTTACATCCCTGATTGAATCGCCTCAGGACAAGATCGAAGAAGCGGCCAAAGAACTTGTTGCAGAGGCACAAAACTCTCCTCACAGTTTCGCAATCGACCCCAGCTCCGAGACGAACCCAAACGGCGCATCTGAGCTCTCGGAACTGGTAGTGCGTCTAAATGGACAGTTTCCCAATGACATTGGACTGTTTATTCTGTTTTTCCTCAACTTCATCAAACTCTCACCTGGAGAAGCAATGTTTCTCAAAGCGGACGACATCCACGCATACGTTTCCGGAGACATCATCGAATGCATGGCATCATCTGATAACGTGGTCCGCGCAGGATTCACGCCCAAATTTAAGGATGTATCTACACTCACTAGTATGCTGACATACTCCTATGCGCCTATTGAGGAGCAAAAAATGCAACCGACAGAATACCCCTATGCAACCTTGAATACTGTGGCGTACTCCAGCGGATCATCCACAATCCTCTACGACCCCACCGAAATTGAAGAATTTGCCGTTATCAAGACTGACCTCAATAAGAAGGGAGCCAAGGCAACATTTGATCCTATTCCTGGACCAAGCATCGTCATTTGCACTGGTGGACAGGGCAAAATTAGCGTGGGACCTGCCAAAACTGAGGAAGTCAAGGAGGGATACGTGTTTTTCGTGGGAGCTGATGCCGAATGTGTCATTGAGAGTACCACCGAAGACGACAGCCAACAATTCACGACGTTCAAGGCGTTCTGTGAGTTGACTGGGAGGGAGGATTTGCCGAATGGGCATTGACTAGACGGTTCCAAGTTGTAGGAGACTTTAGTATACGTGAAGAGTCTCTTGGGTAGAAAAAGCAATGGGTACGGAGGCAATGAATGGCGAAAATATATACCAAGTGCCAAATATCGGAGAAAAATAGCATTTTGCGATTGAATGGGTACAAGTCCAGTAAGATGAAGTTATAATTGTAGTTTGTATAGAACTCGGCAAAACTTTCCCTAAGTAGAACGCTCCGGCTAAGGTTGACGATCATGTTGCGGGAGGTTGTTAACGCATAAGGTGTCCGCATCATCCATAAATGAACAACACAAATAAACACAACCCCAACAGCCACAATGGATCCATTCTCAGCAGAAGGAGGTACGAAGCAATTCACAACACACTTGACAAACACCTGACTGATTTGACCAGAGCTCGTCAACATCCACAATGCCTTCCACCAAGGCCAATACCAGACCGTAATCGACTTCGACACCTCCTCCTTCTCCCCCGAAAACGCCCTTCCCTCCCGCATACTCCAACTCCGTGCCAAAATTGCTTTGGGGCAGACAGAAGATGTTCTAGCTGATATCGAAGGCGAAGCCGACGATATCCCGGACTTGGCAGCTGTCAAGGCGCTGGCACAGCAAGTAGCTGGAAACACCGAAGACGCATTGGCGCTCGCACAGAAATTGGCAGAGACACAAAGCGAGAATGCGACTGTGCAGGTACTAGCTGCTACTGTGTTGCAGGCGCAGGGACAGACGGAGGAGGCGTTGGCGTTGCTCGGAAAGCATCAGGGCAATCTCGAGGCGTGAGTTTGTACACGGTCAGGCGATGTTAGAAGGAAGATCGCTGACGATGGGTATACAGTGTCGCTCTTTCAGTTCAGATCTACCTCCAAACGAATCGGGTCGACCTTGCTCTCAAGGAAGTTGCCGCCGCAAAGCGCTGGGCGCAAGATTCGCTGCTTGTCAACGTCGCAGAGTCATGGGTCGGACTACGAGTGGTATGTCTCCATGATCCTCCAGGGCTCTTGAATACTCACTCACTCGCGTCAACAGGGCGGCGAAAAATACCAATCCGCATTCTACGTCTACGAAGAACTAGCCTCAAACCCCAACTCCACCGCCCCCTTGTCCATCGTTGGTCAAGCCATTGCCGAATTACATCTGGGACGCTTCCCCGAAGCAGAGGCTGCATTGACAGCAGCTCTCGAAAGGTATCCCGACGATGTGGAGCTGATTGCCAACACGATTGTGTTGAATGTGCTTACGGGCAAAGATGCTACTGAATTGACGTCGTATGTGCATCCCTTAAACCGTTCATGAATATATGGCTTCTTTGCTAACACTTGGATTAAAGACGCCTGGAATCTCTTCAACCATCGCATACACTCATTACTGATTTGGCAGAAAAGAGCTCTTTCTTCGATACAGCAGCCGCCAAATATGTTCCCAAAGTCTCTTCGTGATGACACGTGTAGATAGATTATACTAATAATAATCACTGCTTATAATGAAAATTGAATATACCAAAATTAAAATAAAACGTTATTTATGAAGAGGTCGGGAGACTACGTCGGCGCCATTCTAAAATCCAACATATCATCAACCGAAACCCATCCAGATACTCTCTTACTAAAAATCGCCCATCGAAGCACATCCCTCCACTCCTCCCACCACATCTCCTCAGTCTGCACCACGGGTACACGGTTGGGATTCGCGGCCGGACCGGGCGGTAAAGAAGCATACGGCCACACGGCACGAACAACCTCATAACGCTTCTTGTCCAGCAACGGCGACACCAACGTCGTAAAAAAGCTATTAAAACTATTTGAGCGGGGCGGGTAGACGACTATTTTAGAGTATTTGACGGGGAATGTGATGGTGATGGGTTTGTTGTAGCCCGTTGAAGCGATTAAACTTCGGATCTGGCCTTCGATATAGCTTGTGTTCCAGTTGGAGAGTTGGCGGGTTAATGTAAACCTATCAGAGTCAGTCTGTATTTCATGAGCTAGTAGAGGGAGGAAATGGGACGTACGACTTCACTGCTGAGCCCTCCTTGCAAAACCTCTTTGCCCATTCATCTAACCCGCCTTTGACTGTTGGTGAGATTCCGGCATCACTTCTGCCACGATACGCTGATTCTCCGTCCGCCACTAATTTGACATAATTCCACCTGTCCTGATTACTTGTTGCAGTCTGGTTCAGAAACAATGGCAACATATTGATCTTGATGTCAAAATCCCGCTGCAAGCCTCCGTTATCATCGCTCAGGATGTGGATATACGGTAATGGCGGTAATGCTGCTTGTTCCTGTATAAAGCGCACTAGACTCGCAGGATTCGTGGAGAATGCAGGATGGTAGGTTGAGATTGTGGACCCGTCCTTGGAAAGCGATGAGTTCGGGATGGTATATTTGGAGAAGTCGATGAGCGGGAATGTGGCTGATGTAGATGTAGATGTTGCTGGTGACGATGTTGTCCTGATTGGGCGTCGAGGAATCGCAGTATTGGACACGGGGCTTGAATATGGCGGAGGTTCTGAAGTAAATGTTTGGTCGAAGATGTTATTGTTGTTGTTGTCATTGTCACCCTCATGGTTCTCCGCATTTTGATTCAATTGACCTTGAGCTTCCTCCTGGGATTGGTCCTGCTGCTCCGGTAAACCTTTCTTCGTCATATTGATTGTCTTCTACGTATTTTCACTGTCTGAAACACTTGGAGAATGTATAGAAGAATAAATGTCAAGATAGAAGTGAGCAATGGAGGCAACAAGATACTGTTCGCAGGTTGCTTCCTATCACGGCTTAGCGCGGGCAGTGAACCTCTTTTTCAGCTCGGACTTAAACGTCAGCCTCCACCCGCTGTGGCTGAGCCCGTAGCCCTAGCCCTCCTTTCTCTATTCTGTCAGGGATACATAGCGTTCCCAGGCAGAGATGCAAGGCGTGCTTTGAGAGATGTAAAAGTCGTCTTGGCTGACTGACAGTGGTACAGAGCTATTTTTTGTAGGTGATCGAAAAGAATGATGTACTGCAAACTAATCAATATATCACCAATATCAATCAGTTCACATGCGAATTGAGCCGCCAGCTCGATCATTCTTTATACATCTTAGGATCTACGTCGAAGTGAGCAATTAGTTGTATTTCCCGAGTATATGTACTTCCTATTTTCGATTCAATGCGAAGGATTTCTTTTAGAGTACGGGCAAACCAATGTAAAGTACCACGCTGGCTGTCCTAGATACCTACCATTCACCAAGACTTAATTAGAATACTTGGAAGACTCATAACTACGCGGCTATCCAAATTATACAAGCTGAGGAATATAGTAAATAAGTCCATTCGGCCTAATAAAGATACAAAGAATAAACCAAATTGAGTACACTCGTAGCAAAGGCCAGCAAGAAAGGCTCGGTTCGAGGGGGGTATCGCGAAATGATAATGCTATATGTAGATACACAGAAAGCAGACGGATCCAGTTACGCTTGTCGCTTAAAGAACAGAACAAATGAAAACAAAAAGGATTATAAAACGATTATGGGGTGAAGCAAAGTCTGGATGACACGACACAGTCCCGATGCAGAGCAAGCAAACGATATGTGGATGCGATATGATACCGATGATGATGACAAGACAAGACACCTTTCCATGATGATATGATGATGGATCTCAAACAAATGAAAATATACATGATCGAAAAGAAAACGCCACCTCGAAACAGAAACCATCGCCAGCGACTCGAGAATGATATTGATGCACATGAAAGAAACAATGACAATGCTTGAACAATTGATTATGCAATGATGTCCAATGACATAGCCCTCCTGTAAGATATAACGCCATCCTTGTTGCCAACTTTCACGGATATGACGCTAACAATCGATTCATAACAATTTGTAATGCTGAACAAAGCAATAAGGAGATAAAAGAGGTAAAAAGTTTATCTGTCGTTTTAAGAAAGTGCGTTCAGCGGTGGAATCGTTGGTGATGTCGATGCCACAGGTCTGAGAAATGGAGAGTAGTCCTTGCTTCGAATAGATTCACTATCGAATTTGTCGCCCCCAGTCTTCAAGGCTCGATCGCGTTCCTTGGATCGAGTTCTTTTAACCGTCTGACTGATTTGACGCAAGAGTCCTTTTCGCTCAGCCTTGAGTTCGTCTAAATCTAGTCGCTGAACAGGCACCAATTCCTCCTTGGTAATCTGGCAGAAGAGCGTAGAGAACAAATATTGATCCCCGCTATCATCATATAATGGGAGATAGCGGTAGCCTTGGGATAGACTGCTAAATTTTGCGGTGAAACTGGCAAGTTGTATAGCACCGCTGCCTCCACCAGTACGTCCGTCAGGCGAGCTCCATACCGTCCAACGAACGAAGACAAGATCGGGGTATTTGGTTTCGACGGCCAACCACAGTTTTTCGTTGAATACTGGGCTGAACCCGTTGCTTGGCTCGATCTTAGTTCGGCGACGATGGGGTAGCCCTAAGCCTGACATGCCGTTRCGAGCCGATACGTCCTGCCCACCACCTCCAAGAGCGACACATTGACCGCGGTCATCAGCCGAAAACATCTCGACTTCAATGTACGGGTTGATGTTGTCGCCCGGTCCCATGCTTCTTGGTCGAGGGAGCTGCTGGGCTGAAATAATATCAACAGACAGTCGAACAATTTCACGTTCTGTGGTAGCGAGTTTTCCTTCGCTTAGCGCGTCCAGTGCGGATGACGGCCGACGGAATGCTTCTGGCTTGAGCACATAGCCCGTACGATCAGTGCCAGCAGCAAACATTGCCTGGTTGATCTGCATACCAATATCGTATGTCTGCCAATTGAGCGCTGCCATTTGGACGCCGCTTCGCCAGAATGAGATAGGATCAAAGTTGGACGACTTCAAGCGAAAGGCAGACGGGTAGACTCGTGTGAGAAAACGTTTGTTGTGAATCTCAAACAAGGCTTTGCTCTCCGCGTCACGACATACGCTTTCATAAGCCCGTTCTGCAAATGAGTAAACGTGATTGTATTGCTTGCTCTCGGGAGCAGCAAAGCTGTGCCATTTGTAACCGCGGGTATAGACACCAAGATCAGACAATGCCTTGGTAATCTTGCTTCGTTGCCGTCGCTTTTTCTCTCTGTTAGCATTGATCAGTGCACTGTCGCTGTCTTCCGTGGCGCTGCTCATGCTAGTGGTCGTTCCTGAGCGGCGTCCCGGGGCGATTATAGGCATAGGCATGCTAGCATCCAATGGAGGACCGATTGTCGGAGAACTTGAAAGTGGAATGTCGATAGCACCGTGGAGGCTTTCGTAGCCTGCGCTGCGCAAGAACGGAGTGCTGGAGCTTCGCTTCCGCCCATGATGGAAAGTAGGTGTCGGAGTTGAGATGCCATCTATAGGAGGGAGGAAAGCGCTCTGCGGCTCATCGCAGGTTTTCACTTTGACCAAGATCCTGTTTTTCAGCTCTTCCGGTGATGGAAGTATGCCACAATTGGTAAGTAACGGCTCAAGAATCAACTGCTCGCCAAACGTCTCCTTCATTAATTTTACCATTGCAGATTGCTGTTCCGGGTTGCAATGTACTTCTAGTGACAGGATCAGAGGAAAATTGGAAGAAATAAAGGCGTATCGGTTGATCACAGTGATACAATCAGCGAACAAGACACTGGTCGTTAAAGTACGTCCATGTGAAACAATAGGACGGCCATCAGAACCATCCCAACAGTCGATTTCGACGCAGCGACATCCTTGTTGAAGAGCAGTAATGTAGGCTTCTGTGCTCGAAGCCCCAGCCACCTGGCGGCCGAGAAGGTAGGTGTTGTGTGAACTAGAAATGAAGTATTCATTGATAGGGCGATCAAAGCGAGACTCGGGAGCATGAGAAGAATAGATGCCGTTTGCTTCAGACTGGAGGAATGATGTCAAAGCATTCAAATTCATTCGTGGTAGATCAGCATCCGGAGAATCTGGCAGGCTTTGTGCTCTGGAACGAGTTCGTCGTACAACCCGTGCGAAAATCGATGACCAATAATCGCGGTCACGAACGATATCTTCTCTTTGAACATCGCGCAGAAATTCAAGAAACTCATCAAGACTGAGGCCTTCTTCGGGACTGCTCACAGCAAGTTGCTTGTATAAATGTTTCAGATCTTTTCGCTCTTTTAGCCCAGCAATGAATTCCTTGAACTCCGAGTAGTTTAGATTGCCCTTTCCCGTAATATCTGCTTTGGCAAATTGCGTGCGAAGCATATCCTTGGAGCAATTGATGTGTAGACTCTGGCAAACAGACTCGATGGCCGGCAGATCCAAGGATTCAGTTTCTCCCGGCTGCAGTCCATGTGGATAAAGTCTCGACATCTCGCGCTGCCAGTGAGCCCGCAGAGAAGTCTCGTTCTGACTAGGTCCTACGAGACTTGTCATCAAACCGACCCTGTAGCGGACAACATGCTCAAGAGTTGCCTTCCAAAGTTCTAACGTATAATCGTCGGGGGTGATGAGGTGGATAGCCTTGAAAGGTCGCTGCTTAGACCGATCCGGGTCGTCGAGGATGATTGTAATCCATCGACTTTCGACTTCTGCAGAAACTTGATACTCTTCGCGATAGTTGCGAGCATCCGCGCCGACATGTATGTGTAAGATGTCGTCAATGTAAAACTTTTTGGATGGATTAGATAAATCCCATCGTACTTTTGCAGCATCAAGGTCCAAGAAGAAGCGAACTTGTTTCCTCTTTCTCTTGGTGACCTTGGTAAGTAATGTGCCACGCTGTAGTACGGAATCGACCTTGGGAGCGATAGCACCAATTTCACGAGGCAAGAGAGTTCCGGGAAGTTCACTGCTAATGCTGTTCGCCTCAGAACCAGCCCAGCCGTTGGTGAAAGACTCGTAGACATCGTTGTCTTCGTCATCGAAACTCCAATCCAAAGTACTCTCTCGACCGGTGCGAGGCTGAGTCTTACTGTCACTCCGTCTTCGCATGATGACAGGGCCGGAGCTTCTCTCTCGTTTGTCACGTTGTGTGGACGATTGACGACGTCTCGTTAGCTTGTTTGCAGCGCCTCGGGAGATCCTGCGCATAAGGCCGGTGGTCCCCTTTGTGGTAGATGATACTTGATCAATGGGTTGTGGAGCAACAGAAGGGATACCGTTGACGGCCATCGTGTTGTCGAGCGTTTCGTCGAGTTCGAGGGGAATCGGTGGCGCCAAAGTGTTTGAGAGGTATCGACCACGACCGCTGTCGGCAGCAAGCATGTAAGGTGTCCCAATGGGACTTGACGCATTTGAGAAACTACTTCGAGGAGCGAAATTAGGGCTGGAGTTGGAGGTAGTTGAAGTAGTGGTGGGAGCGGTCGAAGTCGTTGTGGAAGAAGTGATAGCGCTCGAAGGAACTGAGGAGGCGGAAAAAGCGGCATTGATATTGGTAGCAATGCCAGAGGATGCTGACGTGAGAACATTGTGCAATTTAGGGCCTCGGGCCAGCGAAGACGGTGACACTTTAGACGAGACACTATTATCGCCATTCAAGGCGGAGGATGAGGAAGTTGTGGAATTCATAGTGGAAAGGAGGAGCTGAAGATATGAGCGACACCAGTGTCAAACTCTTTAGTCACCTGGACCAGCCACGGGACAAGTAAGCAGACAAAGCTGCCTGTAAGTATTCGGTCTGTGCGGTAATAAAAACAGCAGACAGGTCGATTCGAATAGTGCAAAGAGAATCGGATCCCAGATAGTACGCGGTCAGCGATTAGCTATCTGCATCTTGGAATGCTGCAGTAACGTGGAGTCAGCCCTTCCCGAGGGCGCCGACACGGGGCGGAAAGTCCTCGAGGTATTTCTTTTAATGAATAAATTCACAAGGAAAATTTAGGCGAGATTTGAAGGTGAATTTGTCACTTTCAATGACGTACGACCGTGCGATGGGTTGCGATTTTATACCACCCAAGACTGTAACAGCGAACTCCAGAATCTCAAGCTCTTCTTCTCCAGGCTTGTGTTGCCTAATCCGGCTATTGAGCAATCCCTCTGTCTGGGATATCGAAACGAGAATACGTGTGGCTTGATGCACAAGTGTTAGTTCGGGAGACAATTCCTTGTCTGTCGATCAATCGAAGCGGACCAGCGCGATACTATCTGCAAGTAACGTCGACAGGTGAATATGGCCCAATTGCATGCCAATGCCACTGCCAGACTGTTTTATAGGCAGGAGGGGACAATGACGCTCCAAATGCGGCTTGTATGCACGTAAGCAAGTCAATGTGCAGCGTCTGTAATTTAGTGAAAGAAAGGTATGGCTCGGCTCGGCGTGTCACTGCAGAAAAGCAGGAAAGCGGGGCGAAGGATGCCAGCAGATCGTCAAGTTTGTCGTCAGCCTGTCACAGTTTAGTCGTCAACGACTAAAGGAGGGGAGCCAGGAAAGCTAGGATTGTGCCCGTGGAGGCAACAAGGCGTTCGAGCGTGGGATGGCACAGCTGTCGGGTCCGTCGGCCGCGAATAGATCATGTAACTAGCAGTGGGATATGGAGAATAACTCTTTTTCTTTATGCCAACACAGCAAATGCTATGCAAGTAATCCAAAGCGGTAAGCCTGAACTAATCTGCAGCTGTCTTTTCGGGCGAAGGCGTGGTAGCAGTAGCTGTGGTGATGCGCGTGGGTAGACTCGGCGGGGATTGAATGCGCCAAGAAGATGGTATTTTTCGTTATCCCTTGATTTTTGGTGGAAATTGGCTTTTGTGTCTTCCGTTTGTTTTAGCTCGACGATGGCGCTGCCTTGTCCTGCAAGTTCGGCTCGATCCAGTCGTAACGCGAGGGGCGCAGATGAGAAAAAAATTGAGGGACGGACGGTATTTGAAGCGATGCGCGGCGCGCAGTCAACGGCGGGAACCTGCAGATGAATAAATTTATTGTTGGACGAATGGACGGTTGCGGCGAACAAAGAAATACGATAGATAGTGTATCGATGCGATGCGATGCGATGCGGTACGTACAGATGATTTCGGCAGAGTTGTCGTCAAAAGAGAAATTGGGTATATCGCCTGTGTCGAACAAATATGCGCGGTGGACAGAGGCTCTGAGTCACTTTGGCGGGCGGGAATCGGGGCTTGAAAAAAAGTTGCTTCTGGTGACGTTATTTTCGGGGAGTATGCAATTGGCGATTGGCGAGGAGCCGTTGAGTAGTTCTGTGTACGGAGCTGAGTAAATCGTCGAGATGTTATATGGCGAGAAGGGGTAGTGGAAGTAGGAGTCAGAGGGATATCGAGAAAGAAGCAGGAGTAGAAGTACCGAGACGTGACGATCTTCTTCTTTGGCTGGAGCAGGAAGGAACGAAGGGGGGAAAGAGCGGAGGGGCGGGCAAAAGGTGAAATCACCGAAAAGGGCAGCAGCTGGTGGGGCGTCCAAATTTTTGTTTCTTGCAATACTTAATAATTTTGTACAAAATACAAGAAATTTGAAATTTCAGTGGGATGATAGCCTGAGGCTCGTCAAACCAGATCCATAAAAAAGGGAGTGTGTCATTCTGCATGGACCAGGGAGAGGTGACATAAAATAGTGGACAGTATGGAGTGCGTATGAAGAGGTAAAATAAAACTTACTCCGTAATTCATATGATCGTTATTTATCGACGCTGTTAAGCCCAGTCCACCTGGCTCTGCTCCCACTTCTCGGACCCCCCGGCAGTGGGCACATTAATCAATAGCGCGTGGGCAGCCAGCAACAAAAGGAATAAAAATAAGATAAAACAGCCAACGGGCTGTAAATTGGGAGGGGGCGCGTAATAATACTGAGAAACGATTTTTACTTCTTCAATGATCCCTGCACATCCCTAGTTTAGTCTCGTACCCGAGTCCCGACGGTGCGGTCGGTAATACCGTTTGGTAACTTACGATAATCGAAACGGCGCTATTTTTTGGTATGCTTGTGTAAGATATACGGGCTTTGTAATCGAAGCATCAACGGTAAGCAATCAGTAATCGAGTTGATATCTTCGTGTGTATTGCCTGATTTTGACGGAAGACTGACGACAATTCTGACTTTGCGAGTACGGAGGGGTGGCAGGGTATATCTTTTATAGAAGCCTAAAGGGCGAATTCGAAATGACTACCCAAGATGGAAAAGCATCACGATAATTCACGGCCGTCGCTGCCCATTATGATTGGAAGCAAACACTAATGCTAAATTGCGAAAACAGCTGTTCCAGTGTCGAAATGCCAGCGTTTCACGGGCGGAAATAACTAGTGATTTGTAACTGGCTGGGTTGCTAGGGCTTTTATCGTAAAAAGTGGGCTGTTGTATGATTTCCCCTTCCTTGGCCAAAGAGCAAGTTGATTTCAAAAGGATCAGAAAAAACGCGGCGAGTAGCGGACCGTGGTCGGGAGTGTGGAACAACGACTATGCAGCAGGATAGTCACACATGACAACTGACAGTCAGTAGGCGATGCCCAAAGCAAAATCGTGATCGTGACCGTTTCTGTCGAGCATGCATGCATACGTACTACGCTGAATGACGACGGTCGGGTACGCGCAATCATTGGTTTCGTGATGAAATTAACTAGCGGATTACGTCGAGCGATGCGAGATCTGTGATTGTCACCCAACACGGCGGATACGGCTTGGCCATTGGCCAATTTAGATTATATACGTAGATCTGGAGAATACGTTGATACAATACAATTTACCATACCGAATGCATGCTGATGATACATAGTATGCCTAATTTACCTTGGCCCTACATACTATGTCCTTACTAGTGCCTACTCCGTACGGAAGTGATGAGTTATCATTAACTTTCACCAGCAATGAATCGACCGTTTCATCTCAGATTATCCCTATCTCCCTGATCCTAGGTATGATGATCATACATAATCTGCCATCCCTGTGCCCTGACATAAATGTTTGCCATTTACTATGTAATGATTTTCAGGAGGATAGTGTGGGGAACATACTCATATTACGGTAAATTACCACAAAATGAGTGTGCCTTTGTTCAACGTCTGGTCCTGCTTAACAAACACACGGAAATTAGGGCAAGAACCTTGGGAGATAGCCGCAATCAATGATATTCCTTTCGTATTCCGCAAGCCTGCACAAGGAAGAGAAAACAAAGAAACGTTTTCAGCTCGGTGACGAAAAGGCCGAATATATTTTGATTCCAACCGACTTTTTGAACCCGCACCCTGCCATAGCCACAAAGAACCCGCATCGCATCAATTAGGATTCAGCGGCCTGTATGAGCAAAACGACTTGCCTGCCATGTGCAAGTGAGATTACTGACATTGGAAGATGCCCGGGCGTGACCAAGCTTGATTGAAACTCGGCATTTAATTCCGCCGTCGCAATGATGAATCATGACTCTAAACAGTAGCTAACTACGTAGGTGAGATTAAGTTGGCACGAAGATTATTCTATTGGCAGGATGAAACGAGTGGTAAGATAATTGGAGATTTCCCGTGTTGGCATAATGAATGTTTTAAAAGTTCCAACCGTGAAAGGAATAATTGGTGGTAAGTGGAGAAATGCAGGGTTCTCTGACTCTATTCAGCTGGAATCCGCATAATACGTATGCCGTGTACCCCATACTCTGACTCTCGACCGGGTAAGATTCGAGAAAGAAAGAAGAAAAATTAGAAACATCCATTCATCCTCACATCCTGACACTAGTTTCCTGTCGAACACGACGTGGTCCTTGCTGACGGTACAAGGGCGCCACCAGAAACTCACCCTGCCCTGTCATGCGGGGGCATGCTTAATAAGTTGAGTCGTTGACTGGCAAAAAACAGTACATGCGCAGAAGGCTGCATGTTTAGATCAGAGGCAATTAGGCATCTGGCAAACGTAGAAGGCTGTGGTAAACGTGAACGAATACGGTAATTGTTTCATGTTGGCATGCATGCTGTTAGGCCCTCAATCCATCCGGAATACGAAATACGAAATACAAGAATAGAACCAAAAATAAAGAAACTACTAAATAAAGTCCAAGACAACAGAGAAGGAGTTGAAAGTCGGTCAAGCATCTATGCTGGAAAGAGTTCAGTGAATAATTACCGTATAGAGTAATTTTGTAGCTAGGGTAGTAGTTTTCTTTTTTACTTTTGTTTTGTCTCGGACAATCGGATCGTGAAAGATCGTACTGAAACTCCAATGTCTTAGCCAAGTCTTAGGGCTCGTTGTAGCGGAACTGACACCGCTCATTTCACTACGTACGGATTGTTTCCCAACAGAGGATTGTCGATTATCAATACCTTTTCCATTTTGATGAGGAAGCGGTGAGTGAGCCAAAGGTTTTTCTTTTTTGTGTGTGATTCCTCGAATATTCATTCCATCATCAGGCATCGCTTAATGCCTCCTCGGAGTCTTTTCCGAGGCCTCAGCAACTAACTGCATCCTCCTCGTATTTATGGAACCATGTACAAGCTCCGTACTAAAACAGACACAAACAAGAGAAAAAAAAGCAACGTTATGMCTCCGGAGCCTGCCGATAGGGATGCAGCTGTATTGGGCTAGTCTGCACGTCAAATCATTAACCATGCTCATTTCAATCTGCTAACCGCCGCATGCTGCATAATTGAACAGGGAAGTTGAAATTACACACTAAACGTACGCACTAGATGCTCGATTAGCAGAAAAAGGAATGCAGCTTGCAGGGCGCAGCAGGGCAATGCCGTTAGAATAGTAGGTAACATTTCGAAGGACCTTTGTTTAGCTACGTAGCTGTCACTAATGATGATTATTGAATAAGGTGGGATGGAATTGCTGTCAACCCCGCATATGCTTCATCTTTGAATACGAGCCGTAACATACGCATTGGGGATGCGTCATACAGTCTGTGCCACTGACTTACATAGTAATTAAGTGATCGGGATTCATTCGATTGATTAATCTTTGCGATGAATCAATTAACTCTATCATGGAATGAGATTACGCGGTGACAGGCATGTTCGTTGTCAATGATTGACGATAGAGTCGTCAGCGGCCATGCCATCGCGATCGATCATGAGCCAATCGCCTTATCTTGTTCAAATGCCGAGGTGCATCATGATACACAGAGTCGATATCAGCGATCAATAATCAAACAGAAGTCGTGATATTGCGCGTGGTTGGCACGACAGACAGATAGAAAAGTAGTGAGGGGTGAAGCCCGCGTGACTTCGCAAGACCTGGCTAAGCACCTTACTATGTAATGTAGCAACTAGTTTAACTACTACGTACTAACTTAGCAGCAGCTACGCCCAGCATCCTGCACGTCTGATTTGTCGATTGCAACTTGGTATCAACGGCGGGKTGCGATTGTTGTTTCTCGTCATTTGTCTGTTCCCGGTTATGACTATCTGCCTATGCAAGCTGCACTCTGTCGTACAGCAGGCTCCGTCATGCCAGAGTCATGGGAACATGTACACCGAATGTTTAATTAATTGTTATCTTGGCTGTGTAGCTAGGACTTTTGCGTACGTATCTCTTGTCTGGGTGTCCTATCAGCTTATCGATTAGGGCACAACAACATCCCCGCCAGATACGAGCTTATCCTTTGCCCTCATTAAAGTACAAAGTACATACAGCTTGACTATTCCGCAACTCGCAGAAGTACGTACGCTGAATACAGTTACACAATACAGCTAGTTAGCAGCAGCTAAACAAGTCGATCTGCGGCCCGTACGGTAGTCGTACGGTGGCGGTGCTAGTCAACCTACTACGTAGTAAGTACCTTATCGGAGTAAGCCGACACATCCCAGCAACAAGCCCATGTCTCGTCAAGAGCATGTTGACTGGTAAGAGAATACGTAGCTGCCAGGTTCTGTCCGTGTGCTCCATAGCCACCGGCCCCATTGTGATAGTCTGATAGACAGCCCCTTGAAATAGCTGATTACCGTCTGAACGAATAATAAGGCAAAGGGTCAATTTGCCTCTTCGGCGGTGTCGAAACAGAATAAAAGCCATGTTCCTGGACGGAAACCGTTTGCGGCACGGAAGGCTTAGAGCGAAACTCTGAATAGCCGAATTTGCAAGCTGATTGGCCCACATGTGTTAGGGTAATCGTTACAAGTGTAATGATTATGGATTGCAACTTGTATTGAATGTATTAAATGTATCAAATTCCGTATTGAAAGCTTCCAGTAAGATTCCATCGTGCGTCTAATTTATTGTATATGAAGCATGATTGGCGGACGTGTGTCCAATTACGTATATTCCATGCTCTTCCGGCCGTCACCTGATTGTACATAGTATATGTACGAGCAATCTATTTGGACATCGGACATTGCTCTATCATTGCACGTTGTATCAGATCTGTTAAGATTGACTCAACGAGATAAACAAGGCTGAGCAACGAGAAGTGATCAAATCAGAATAATCGCCGGTAATACTCCGGTCGTATCGTACTATACTCGATACAATCCACCTACGTAGTTTGTATGGAGTTTCATGACATCATCGACTCATTCCCATCACTCGACAATTTACCGTTAATTACACCAATCAAGGCATGACCCGAAGTTGTCAATTGTTGCAATCATGCCAACATACATAGCACTACGTAAAAAGCGAATTTGATACAGCATGTAGGCCAAGAAAGTTGGCTAATTGCCGCCCAGCATTGGCATACTATGATACTGCCGAGTAAGTAATGACAATACAAGAACAATCTTGAAATAGATCTCTGAAATAAATTACGACTCATAAAACGGCCCTTAGGGCCAAAAGGCTAATTACGTCTGCTTCGTGTCTTGGAGATTGGTGGTGTCTATTTCTAGAAGATGCGAAAGAGCTATCATGCGGATTACTGATGGATTTCGACAGTAGTCAGCATTGGTAGCTACATAGCAAGTGGTTACGGCCTGCCCATGCTGTTGACGAAGTGACTCATTCTTTATCATCAATCTATATGAACTTATGCATGCACTAATACATCGCTAAATACCCAGGCGATTGGAAAGTTGCGCCTCGTGTCTCGTTTGGTCCCGACTATTAGTGTTCTGCGTGCTGGCAGCTTGGCCAGCTACGAAGCCTTATTAGTAGCCTTGCAGATGGACTGCCTACTGAATTATCGCTAGCTTCTTGGTAAGTATCAAATCCAATGCACTTGGCGGTGATACAGCTACAAGAAGCTGACAGACTGCCTGACAGGATCAAGAGGCCTGAACTCTATCTCTCCTTCTTGAAGCAACACGTGTTTGTCCGTGGTACAGCCCTTTCTGCGTGCCTGCATCTGCAGGGCATGGGAATCAAACCACGTTATCGACAGTAAGCATCGAGGCCAGCTTGGATATACGTACGTGCGTACAATCATATTTGCACCGAGCACTTGAGCGCATGAGCCTCGCTCTGTGGAGTTGATGTAAACCATACTACTGCTTAGGGCTTCATGCATGCGACAAGGCCGGCCGCGAAAAGAAGATCCAAGCTCCGAACTAATTCGCCTCACTCTTTTTGCTCGTCGTCATGGACTCACGGACTCACGGAGCGCGACATGAGTAAAGATTTATCCGTGTCGAGATTCCAGTTTTTGATATGATGCTGACACCGTGCAGATGCTCTGGCCTACAATTCCAGTCCTATGTTAATGATCATGATGCCCACCTGGGATAAGGCTATGATGCAGGTTTCCGATAAGATCCGTATTCGGCAAACGCAGCATGAAATATGTTTATTCTGAGTCATGTACGGCCTTGAGGCTGAATGTCAGGAGGGAGCAAAGAGAGTCAGTCAGTCAGAGAGCGCTCAGATATCAATCGAGACCGGTAGTCGGTCACCACGGCAATACTATGAGCGGTACGAGCCGCATTGCTCGTGTTAGTACCCGTGGCCTGCAGTCAAAGCCAACGGGTCAAAATCATACAGCAGCGAACACTTCTACCGTTTCTTGATATATTAAATAGAGCACCTGACCTTAATTCATGCAGGTTATATGAAACGTGAGTAAAGGATATATCTTCCTTCCAATCGTGGACAGCCGGGCACTCTCCGAGCCTGGATTTCCACGAGCTTCTAGATGGGTAGTAATAATGGAAAAATTACTAAATTCATGGATGATGTGCACTGTTTCCTATCGATTGATAATCAAATTTTCTGTGAAAGTGGATCGTTGCAGTGCAGTACTAGAGAAGGGCTATTGTAGGCATTGTATTACTTCCGTCGGGCGTTGTTGTTGCAAATGTACAAATATAACCCCCATTCTACGTGGTATGCACTGAAAGCAGCAATTGCTCAATGACAGATATCGTGAGCTAATTACATGTAACTCTTATCTGCTCAAGCTGAATGATCAACTACAAATCCTGTTCATGTAACCATCTCAATCAATAACAAGTCAGTAATTAACTGGATAATATGGATCTTTAGTAGATCTATTACCCGAGGTTACTTTCAAGATCATCACTCCGGATATAAACATGTAGTAGTACTACTAAAAGTTAGACCAAGGACAAAAATAATCATCGGCGGTTGTATTTCCCGGCGCATTGCGCGGCCAAAAGGAACAAATCATCCCACCGTTATCTGCATGTATCCAAGTATCTTTCTTGCCGGTAGTGCGTACGTAGTACGCAGGTGAAAATCGCGGACCTACGGCGCTACGACAAAAACTCAACAGCCGAGCCAACATGCCGTGTTGTGTTACGACTTCATTATGTACTATGTATGTACGGCCTATTTAGGGTGCTGCGTATACGAAATGCAAGGCCTTATCTTATGTATGCTACTAGCTAGGGTACGCAAATTGCGGGGGAATGTGACAAGGGGGGACCCAAAAGCATGAGTAATAAGGGGGCTCGAGCTCAAGCTTGCAACTGTTTTAACTTATGTCCTTTTATTTGAGGTTATTCACTTTTTTCTTCCTACTTGAGATATATACTAGATGTACACGTAAGTGGTCCATAATCCTTCAACGTGAGCTCGGATGCTTTGAATGTTGGCACAGAGTCAGTCGATTCGAGTTTCATCATAGTCGCGATCTATATGTACTCCGTAGACATGGTTATGGGTTTGGCCTGATTAGCAATCTTGCTGAATTGCGAATCGAAATGCATTGGACTCTACGGATTACTAGATCAGGGGACTACATACCGAGTTGAATGTAAGAATTACTTCGCTGGACATTCGTGTTGCCTGTTTGGTAGTAGGTACGTCTAGTATGGCTAGTGTGGCTAGTGTGATCGCATGGATAAATGATGAGATGTCCATGCGTATAAGCTAGTTTAGCATGCGTTTACTGCTATATTAGCACCCAAGTCGGATTGAATTAGGGCTGATTGTGAGCGCCTGGCAGACTTTCCATCGCCCGTGTCCACGAAGGCATATTCTGGATGGTAGGGCCTGGCACGGCACGCCCTTCTCTAAGTGCTTTCCACTTGCAGCGGCAGCATACGCAATATATCTCCTGAGCAAATAATTCTTCGGCATGTGAAATCTACGTAGACGTCTACAAGGAATGATCGAACGGACTTAGAGATTTTACTCGGAGTTTCCTTTCAATGGTTTAATGTGTGTATTCTTGTCAAATTATAGGTAACAATAGAAATAGCCTCTTTATTTTGGCGAGTCTTCCTGACCAGTTAGACAGAATTTCCGAGATAGAATGAGCCTAAGACCTGGAACTGTACTCCAAATGTTACCCCTACCTGACCTATTCACTTCAGAACGTCGCGTGCGTGCCATGCAAGACAATGAAATCTTGAGCAAGACAAATACCCTCGGCCGTCTGTTCGCTACCACAGTGAAGAAAATGTCTCTAACCTTGAAAGCTTTCTGTACAAAGCGCCCAAGTGGTCGATGCAGATTAAGACGAGCAGCATCTTCACGATAACTGGATGATGGCCATATGGAGATGTTGATGATATGAAGAGAGCATTGACTAGCTCGGTTTGCTATGGCAATGGTTGGGCCATCATCAGTGATGGTCATCGACCACGGGGTAGCACAACCGTAGCACCGATCGGGGGTTTTGTGATGCTACAAATACTCTTTTTCCAGATTAGACACGGTCTAGAGTTTGTTCATGCTATCGTGAAGTATGCGCTGTGTGCCTCGTTCAAGGGGGCGATGATCACTCGTTTCATACTATCACCGTCTTCAAGTGAGGACGAGGAATATCACCTATTGGATACTTCATATGCAGACTACTAACAGTCCGTTCTTTCATTTTATCTCAAAGTCCCCGAAGCTCCCCTCTTTTAACCGCGGCTATCCTTGAAGACAGAAAATTTCCTATTTGGGCAGTTTATTCCTACTTAGGTAGCATA
This sequence comes from Talaromyces amestolkiae, assembly GCF_001896365.1. Classification (NCBI taxonomy): domain Eukaryota; kingdom Fungi; phylum Ascomycota; class Eurotiomycetes; order Eurotiales; family Trichocomaceae; genus Talaromyces; species Talaromyces amestolkiae. The sequence goes on along the minus strand of NW_024468039.1, from coordinate 209,064 downwards.
GGTACAGGTGAAAGATGTATTCGCCCACGCCCAGCGCCGCGTGCATGAACTGTATAGACATAGTTCTTTAGGTCGCTATGGAATAAATGATCAGAAAACTCCTTTTTCAAGGGCCCACAAATAAAACTCAGCACAACCCCCTGCAGCTTCCACGGTGGCTTTGACAGCATCCCAGCTATCAAACAAAGTTTCCACACCAACAATCCGAAACACAATAATCTCCCAATCGTGTACGGGCAACGTGCACAACCCGCTCTGTACATAACATCCCGGATGCGTATTAAACGCATAATCGCTCAGAGCCGAACAATTGGCAAACGCCTGCGGTCCTCCGAGGGCGTACGGTACCAAGTCCCTCTGCAGACAGAGCATGACTGTCTGCATCCATGTCTGACCCTTGGGCGATAGCAGAGAAGCATCGGCCACGAATTTTTGACAGTATTTCTGCCCGTATGCGAGTGGGTAGTCACTCGGTGCGCAGTTGTAGCGGGTTTGGAGACATTGGGCGTAGAAGGAGCAGTCGTTGGGGCGGGGGTTGCTGCATTCGGTGTTGTTGTTGCTGGAGGCAACTGTTGGCCAGGTTGAGAGTATGTCCTCTGGTTGTACGAAGGCCAGGGCGAGTGACAGGAGGAGTGTAGCGAATATCAACCTCATGTTGCTTTGGTTTCTGGATTGTTGATTGCAGCGTTACAAAGTCGGGAGGAACTACAAACACATGAATTGACGTAATTCCCACGTGACGCATCCCACTACAGAAGACGAATAATTTTGCTTTTTCCTCATGTCAATCAGTCGTCAGGAACAAGCTCCATTTAGCGAGTTAAATGTATAACACTAGATACGGTTTACTGTTTAATGTAGTTCTATACCATATAGGAGACATGGTACGCCTTTACCGTTGGGAACCGATCACTCGCTAGTATGGTTTCCAATCAGGGTGGTATATTGATTACTCTATTATCCACAATGTGAAATAGACCCGAGGAACATGTAACTATTCCAAGCCTTAATTCGTAGATGCTTACTGGAATAGGGCGCACAAGTCTATACTAATCGGTTTTGTGTATTCTAAATCATAGAGTAGACATGATATACACTTATGTCTCACTTGCAAGACTTCGGTCTTTCTGCATGGGTTTTCCGACATTATCATCCGTAATTCCTGTCTGAGTTGGTAAAAATGCGACAGTAGCATTACATGTTGTGTATGACAGCCGGGTTGTTCCTGACTACGGTACTTCAGTAAACACTAGCCTAGGCAGTGACAAGGGTTTTTTGTGTGCGATGAAAATTTTCTCCTCCGTTTTCTTTCTTTCAGATTAATATAGACGTTTCGATTCAGGCAGGCTGACGTGGTTGGCGGAAATACTTGGGAAATTTTCCTGCATCCAATTAAGTACTCACATACCTAAGTTAGCACTCCTGAAGTTTTTGCGATTGAGTTTGACATCATCGACTAAACTAGTTGCTCGGTTATATATAAGGCACATATGATTTTTGCCACCCTCAATCGGCTAGAAAAGGTACAGAGACTAGCCTAGTAGAATCTAGAGTTGACTGTATGCATTGCTACCTTAGGACTCGGTCCAGAGAGCGGCAATGATGGAAATGACGATTGTGATAAAGAAAATATATATCCAATATTTGTATTCGGTGAGCGTCATGGTTATAGCTCGTTTGTAAGTATGTAATGACAAGACAATGTACAGGATGATCTGAGACATGGTTTTCTAGCTGCGTTGATAGTTGTAGCGCTAGGCCCATCACATGAACAAGTACAATACAACAGCCGACACAATAACTACAGGGTTCATTGCCAATTCTGCAACAGCAGCCCCGGCAGTAGAAATAACGGCCGAGGAACTGGCTGAAGCAGAAGAGGATGAAGTGTTTGAACTAGTAGTGTTGCTAACGAGCGTAGTAGTGCTTGTTCCATTCTTCGTCGTTGTCGTTGTCACGCTGGAGTTGCTAGTGCTGGTTGAGTTGGACAAGACAATGCTCGTGTAAGCACCGGTAGTGTCGCCATAGGTGTAGTACTCGGCAGGATAGTAGTTGGTAATGTTGACCGACTCAACATACATAGTAAATGGAGCATCACTGAAATCCGTCTCGCCACCGGCCCATTCGATAGTGCCTTCGCCTTCGCTGGAGGAACCACCTGCCCAGATACCGAGTTTGAGCACCATGGGCGTTTGTGGGAAGTTTTCTCCATTAAGTGCATCATCATATGCCAGAGTACGTTTGAGGTCACCGTCAACAAACCATTGAATCTGCTCAGGGGTCCAATCGACACTGTATGTGTGAAACTCATCACTTGGAGTGGTGACGTTTGGGTAGGTCGCGCGGTCGTAGCTTGTGGTGTTGTCCTTGCCAAAGTAGTTGGTCTCGATTTCATAATTGTATGTACCAATGCCCTCCTAAACGCAAATGATTAGCTATGTGGAAACTTAGTGTCTTTTCATAGGAATCGGTAACATACCCAATCAATCTCGTCCAGATCATCCGATAGGAATACTATGCTGCTGATAATACCCGTGCCATTGGCAATTTTCATCTTAACATCGACGTGGCCGAAGAAGAAGTAGAATGCTGTCTGTATAGTCGGAGAGTCTCCTTCTTCACTGATGATGAATGCGGCGCCTTGCGATGTGCTATTGACAGTGCCGGCAGTCGTATTCCAAAACTCAAAGGCTGAGTCACCGGCAGTGAAGTCCGTATAGAACGTGTAGTTTGCCAGACCAGGATCAGCAGGGCATGTTCCTATTGCATTGTTAGTACATGTCATATTGCCCATTATTACCATGCCGACAAGAAAAGACTTACCGTTTAAAGGATCGCAGGTGGTATAGGTTTGTGCAGCAGCAAGAGGTATGGCAACAGCCAAAGCTGCCGTGACCAGTCTCATGAGGGCCGGCATTTTGTCGTGTAGAATGAAGCCAGCAAGGTCTTGGCAGTTCGAATGAAGAGAATAAAGAGTAATTCGAGAACGAAAGACTGGGTGAACAAAATGGATTAACGAAAGACGAAAGAAGCTGCTTGTACTAGAATTCAAAGCCGAAGATTTGTTTGGAACAAAATCTATTGAATATCTGAGGTATCTAGTCCCTATATCATGAGTCTATCTTTGGATCTGTTCAGTGTTCACACCAGTCGTCGATCCCAGCGCTTCGCCATAATATTCTTAGCATCTGCATCCACACCAAAGTTCCACAATGTTCCTTAGCAGTGAGGATACTGGAAGCCTAGTGGCCTCGTCATGGCTGAGCTGGCGTCTAGAATATGGCTGATAGCTTATGCCCTCCGTAAGTTTTTGGATTTGTGATGACACTGACGGTGGAGAAGGATCCATCGACTTATTCTGAATGTGATGCGTCAATCGGACTGAAGGAGACAAGTGGGCGCCACAGTTGAGAGATCGAATCACAGAACAATATGGCGCAGAACAAGCATTCGACGGTGGAGTGAGGTGGATGAGAAAATTTCAGGGGTTTCTTTCGGCTTGCGCAGATGTCTTGCGTGGCTGCCCTTTTTTAGTCCCGATGCCGCGTCATTCTCCACGGAACCGACCCTTTTCTCTTTCCTCCTCGAAAACATCAATGACAGCCACAAAAATCATGTTAATTTGCAATCATTGCTGATGTCGAAATCTTGAAAGAGCTAAATAAGAGCAAAGTATCATCACGGCTTGAGATGCACAGTCGGTCGGCCATTGCGGATGATCATCAATTTCGACATGAATGTCCGATTATCTTGCATGTCTCGCCACGAATGGGTCTTTTCAAAGAATCTGGGCCTATCTGCAGAGGCTGGATCCCTGAGAAAGCCTTTCGAATTGGATACTCAGCTTCTCTGTGTCTGAAGTGACGACGCCTCGTGACGACGCCTATGCTCAAGTTAATATGCCACCGCTGATTGCGTTGCATTTGACCACCAAGCTTGCGTCTATGTCTTAGCGACTAGTGGAAACAAATGCTACGCCTCTAGACGCCAACAGTCAACTTGACTTGTCTCAGACTACTTGAAACGTGTCGCTGCGACCGAAAGGCCCACGAGTGTGGTTGCGTAATTCAATGAATTCTATGCTATTCTATTCCTACAGAACGCCTCCCTTTACATCATTATCGTAACACTCATCTTGAAACAGCATCATCAAGCTCAACAGGCAAGACAAGAAATTCGCGGTCGCCATGCTTGCAACTCTTCTGTACAGGACACGGTTCGGCGATGGGCATATCTGACTGCCGGCAGTCCGCATATGGATCGCAAACCTCTCTCTACCTTCTTCCTCTCGCTTTCGAATGTCTTTTCCCGGATCAATCGTCGGGAATCTCTTGTGGATGCCACTGACCTAATCTCTTTCTCTTCAGCACAGCTTCTGATATCCAATGCTTGTCGTAAAACATCTGCCTCTGATTGAGCAGACACACCAGCAATTCGATACGACCAGCTCATTTTGACGGTCTCGGCTGACTCAAAGAGAAATGCTGTTCCAATCTCAGGCTTTCCTCCGTCGTACTTCAGAGGGTTCACTTCCTTGATCATTTTAGCTGACTGAACTAGGTTGGTAAGTGTTGCCGTGGCCGAAACTGGAGTGTGCCGCGAACGCGAACGATTGGAATTTATGTCAGTCTCTCTGCTGCACTTTTCGAGAAGTTGATACACGAGACCGTTGGGGTCCGCATAGATTGGGAACGAGCATTGAGTTGATTGAATCAACCTTCTCAGCCGGATGTGACTTCCACACCAGATGATGACTAATCTGGTATCCCTTGGAAGAGCTGAGTTGCTTTTTAGTGATGACAAAAAATCTTTGATAAAAGCTCGACGCAATTGTTGCTATTATCAAACCCGGTTAGTTTCATCGATTTTGGATCAAGTGAACATCAAGCTTCGAACTTACCCTGCAACAAAAGGAAGGACGAATGAAGACGGTCATAACTTTTTCGAGTTTCTCTTTTTCTCTGAACGGGAATTCAGATGAGGATGAGTACAGATTCCGAAAGGGGAATTTGTTGCCATCTATATCAACAATATCGAGCCGACCGGCCTCCTCAATCACACTTTTCGTTGATGTTCTGGGAACACGAGAAGATCTAGAGATAGGCTTGATTCTCTTCTCTTCAGTACTGATATGATTTAAGCGTTTTCGCAGGCCGTCCACGGCATTGACCGGTGTCTCAATAGGTGTAAGTGGTAGAGGTTTGTCGACAGCATACGGCTTCTTGATGGTAACGACTCGAACCGCAGCTGTGGCAGTGTTGCCTGTTTCTGTCACGTATGTAACACTTTTATCTTCTCTCTTTCGAGGATAGTTGTCTTTACCATTGTTGATAGCAGTGACTGTAATTGCGTACGCAGTCGTGATTCGACCTGCGTCTTCGCGCTTGTATATCGTGGAAGACGAGAACGAGGAAGACGTCACTGGCAAAGCAGAGAACCTGCTTGACAGATCAACAAATGTCTGTGTCCGAGACCGTAGTGCGGGTCTGTGACTTTTGTCGGATCCCGACTGACGCGAGCTATAGATGTACTCAATCGGCATCTTGAGAGAGGTGTCCGGAATATTGATATTGCAAAACATGCCTTTCTTGTTCGTTCAAGATGTCAAGTTAATGTCAGTATTCAAAATTTGTCAAGAGATGCTCCTCAAGAAGGTTAAATATCAGGGTAGAAAAGCAGCTCGAAGAGACTGGAAAGCGCGTCGCGTAAGTCGAGACCCAAAGACCTTTGCATATACTTGCTTACGAAATGAAAAATCGCTTGACCTTACTTGCAGCAGGCTTGATACATGTACATATGCATCCATATGTATTGTACCCAATATTCATATAAGTACCTGCAGCGGGTACTCGATACCGAACCCTATCATCGAGACAGTTCATCGTCAGATCTGATACAATTGCGAAAGACTATCTCCGGTAGTTCTACACCGGATAAATAATTGCTTGAAAAATGGAGACACTTCTACAAATTTTATCTTAGTACCTTTATCATTTTGTAGTATATTGGCTGCCGCGGTCGGTGATCGCGCGACACAGACCGGTATGAGGACCAAGCCCTTGCTTGCCTAGGGCCTCATTTTGATACACTTTGAGCCCTTGCAGGCTTGCAATTACGAGGCTCGAGTTTCGTATATGTGTTGGCTTGTTGTGGAGATATAAAAATCAGGGTGTCTAATATTTATCGATGAAGAATGTATGTTAGTCGAATGGCTATCTAACTGATGCAAGTATCAAATTAAGGGGCTAATTAATATGATACATCTATGGTTCGTACTAAATCGAAAACAAGGAACTATTCGATCCAACGTAAGAGAACATGCTCTTTCTTCTGCAAAGCTCCGAAATTATTCTTGCAGCAGTATGGTTATTGTGCTTGAGAAGATCTTATATTCTTCGTGATCCATCAAATGAAGATTAATTGATCGAAGTGCACCAATCCACCTCTTAAATGAGAAGTTGAGTGACTTAAATGACTTGATACATACGTATTCACGGTTCGATGACTTTTTTGAACCAGAAAGCAAAGTTTTCACCGATTTGGATATCCATTCATGTCTCGGAAGAACATGAATGGAGTACATAGTTAGAAATTATGCCGGGCTAGTTCTAGCACTCAGTATTTTCTCGAAGTTCGGCGTCGGTACAAAGCCGACTCTTACTACATGTACATTAGGTACAATATGCTACAAGCGAGTAGTTGTACTAGTTCACTAAATTATCGACAAGGTACAGACATCTACAGCAAGTATCAGGACATTTGTGAGAAGACGCACGTATAGAAACATCATTGATACTATTCTATGGAGACACTAGCATCCAGTTCTGGCACCCGACAGGTACTATTAAGATAGCAAACTGAGCGATCTTCTCATCCCCATAGTCAGCTCTATACGTTGTTATCAAACGAATGACTGTAACGCTTCTCCGAAAGGGTTAATACCCTTCCACCACCTATCTTCATCTCAATTCACCGATCCACGGTCAAAATCGCCTCTCTGTTCTCTCTACTGACGCACGCACCGACAGACGATCACAGCCAGTACAGCGCCGTACTAGCCATAGTCAAGCCATACGCCGAGAAGAATGACTACTGTACAATGACGCCACAGTATGTAGATTTGTCTTCTCAACGAGTGTTTCCATAAATGCCATGTCGATACTATGGGAACACAAATTCCACATGAGAGTTGCACCAAATATCTTAAACGCAAGCCGAAACCTTTATCAAAAGGTCACACAGCAACAAGATGTAAATTTGATATTGCCTCGGCCTGTGAAACATCGATAATACGTTCTGTGATCCGTCGATGAAGGACATAATCAATTCATAGTCCAAAGTACCTGCGATGCGTCGAACTCGTAATATTTGATGCATATGCACAAATCGAAAAGTGATGGATGCACTCCTTTACTCAAACTAACGCATTCAGTCATAGTTGCCACCTATTTGACTGGCAAAAGCTGTTGAGACACTGCGAGCGTCATCATCGTCCTGAGCAAGTCCGGGCCCACGAGGCACGCGAATGCTAGCCGAACTGCCACCGAAAATGCTGCCACTATCGTTGACTCCGGACTTGTAGCCATCACGACCTCCTGACTCGACGTAACGCTTGAGCCTATCGGATTGACTGAGACTAGGCTGCTTTGTCATGTCATTGATACTCAGACCAGCTAGACTGACTCCACCTTGGCCACCCTTGCCGTCAATCACGCTGCTCGTCATATCGGATTCCGTAGCAGCAACTGATTCGCCAGCGACACTTGGGGCACCCTTGTTGCGAGCACCGTTGGCTCGATGACCTCCTTGGAGAGACGGCCACGCTTCTGCAAAATTCTGGAACATTGGCGGATATCCGGACGGTACACCGACACCACCAATGGCTGAGGAGTGTACGGAGGACACATCATCCGGAATGTAACCAACTACAGATCCAGTATCATGGTATTCCGGACGGTTTCCATTTCTGACATTAGACATTCCGCTTGCCATACTAGAAGCATGATTGTAGGCCATGTGAAATCTCTGAGGCCCACGGTACGCCTGCTTGGGGCGGCTGAATTGGACAAGTGATTCCTGGAGATTTGACAATGGTCCCTCAACCAAGCATTTCCGTTCCTTAAAGTGAAGGAGAAGATAGTTCCATAAGGGATGCTTGGACAAGACCTTTGGGTTGCCCAAGATAACCACTCCATACTTGGCACGCGTAAGGGCAACATTGAGACGACGAGGATCACTCAAGAAACCGATACCTTGATGGTCATTAGATCGCACGCAAGAAAGCACGATAAAGTCCTTCTCTCGGCCTTGGAATGCATCGACCGACGCAACCTCGATTTCTTTGTAGTGCTCTTTCTTGAATGTGCCCGTGGCTTGCATGGAAGAAACGACATAGCTGCGTTGGCCTTCATAAGGTGTGATGATACCAATGCCAGAGGGTTGAACCCCTGCCTTGAAGAAACGAGTCACGATCTTCTCCACATTGGCAGCCTCTGTACGGTTGAGGTAAGAGGTTCCGGATGCAGAGATTTCTTCATTGCCAAGATTGGACCAGAACATCATGGGATTCTCTGCTACGGGCCAAGGAAAGTCGACATCGCGGCGAAGACGCTGCGCCATAGAAACACCATTTTGTAGCGACCCTTCGTAAAACATGTTGGATGGAAACTCCGACAAGCAAGGATGCATACGATACTGTACATTCAACCGGATCGGAGAGCATCCAAGGATAACAAGACGCTCAAAGAGTGACTGATTCAGACCAGCCTTGGCAGCTTTCTTGTTCATGATGACCGGGCCCAATTGTTGATGATCACCAACAAGTACGACCTGCTTGCAGCCCAGCACAAGGGGAATCATACATTCAGGCTCTGCAGATTGAGTAGATTCGTCAATGAGAACCGTTCGAAACTTGAACTTTGCAAGTCGTGGATCTCCAGCACCAACACAAGTGCAACATATAACATCGGCATTTGTGAGGATCTCTCGCTCAGCAGCGCGGGTGAGTTGCTTGAACTTCTTCTCATCTTGGCTGGAAAGTTCGCCCAACTCTGACTTCAATTGATTGAGCTTGTTGAGTTCGATGTTGCTATCGTTCATACGAACTTGTTCATGCAAGGACAGGAAGCGGACAGGGGACTCTACATCCTCGCGAGACTTGGCAGTAACACGAACAGTCTTCAATCCAGTGCGATGGATTCTTTCACAGAGCTGATCGACAGCAACATTAGACGGAGCGCAGACAAGAACTTGTCCTCCATTGATCTTGGCGAGATGATAAATGATCGTAGCTGATGTGACTGTCTTTCCCGTTCCGGGTGGACCTTGGATCAAACTGAGTGGTTTCTGCAAAACACTCTTGACTGCATTGATCTGACTGCCGTTCAGTTCAGGAAGACCAGGAACGCTGAATTTCTTTGGCATCTGAGTCTTCATTGGCGCTGCGGCGACTTCATGGCCTAGGAGTCGATGGAATAGATAACCGGAAACACTCATTTCATCAATGGCAAAATTCTTCATAGCGTATTGCATACGATCAAATGATGTCGCTTTCCAGACATAGTCTGCAGTGAAATTGTGTGTGCATTCCGTAGGAACCGACTTGTGATCACCTTTAGCCCGCAGTTCGATTGTGACCTCATCTGACTGATTGTTAGGGATCTTGATAACATAACCAACACCTTCCCATTTGGGACGCAGTTCTCCAGTATATTTCAGGCGCATTTCATCACCGACTGCCAATTTGACATCGCCGAGTTCTAACTTGGGAAGAACAAAGCTAGCGAGGTGTTTGTTATTTAGACCGAGATCCCATCGAACAATCAACCCATCTTGAGACTGTGATTCCTTTAACTTGCGATCGTAATCAGCTTCTATCTTGACTAAAGGACCAAAGACATTCTGGTATTGGTAGGCATCGTCGTATCGCAGCAAAACCGGAGCTGGCTCGTCGTCGACGCTATTGGCTTTTTCGAGATCAGCAATAGTAGCGGCTGAGTTGTCCTTCCACATTTCCTCTAACTTTGCGATCATCTGTGGGCTCAAATGGCGTGCTCGAAGTTGTTCTTGGTCTGAGGGTGTCGATACCAGCCATGGCAAAAAAGATCGATCCTCGATAAGGGGCTGCCAGCGGGAGGTATCCCAATTCATGTCTTTCGATGATGGCATAGCGGCGCATGGTTGGCGGCAGAGGAGAACAACAACTGTATCGGACTTGGCAGGGATAAAACCAAGAAGGAAGGCATTTTTTGTTCCACAGTTATAGCACTCAAGAATCGTATCTCCGAGAGAAGAGCTTGGGTGAAGCTGGACTTCCTTGTGTCGTGCTCGGACAAGATGGTTAACAATGTGTGAGGAGGAAGTGTTGCCACGCGCACTACAGAACCATTTACTGCAAGAAAGACATTTTACAACGCTGCTTGGGTTATGTATGCCGCAATACCTGTAGGTTATCTTAGCATCGTATATAGTGATATCTCAGATAGTATACTCACGCGCATGCATGGGGTGGAAGTTCTTTTTCTTCTTCATATTTTTGCTTCTGAAGACGACCACCAACAGGGACACTTGCCAGACTCTCAAGTTCGTCATCATCAAAAGCATCTGAACCATCATCATCATCATCGTGTCTCCTGCGTCGGGCACCACCTGCCAGGCTCAAGAGACTCTCATCGGGATCGACTGTCGAATATCCATCGTCTGCATTGATTGTTGAGGCGGAGTCGGAGACCATGTGGTTTCCTATGTTTGTAAACGCGTCCATCGTTTCGAGATCATGCGGAGACACATTCACTTCCAGGGTACGAAATCAAAGAAGGGTTGTATCGGGTGAACACTGGACAGCAGAATGACAGCATTCAGGCTAGGTCGTCTTGGACTTGGACGAACTCTCGATTCGGGAAGTTTGCTGTCTAACGAGATAAACTGTTTCGTTGTCAGGCTTTGAAAATAAGGGCGTCTGGTTTCCCTGTATGTATCAAATGCGGCGAGCACGCGGGGTTGTTCAACGTCTTGTTGCGAGGTAAGGGAAGTTTCCTTGGACAGTGACGGTTTCAAGATCGGCAGTGCAGAGTTAATTCCAGAAGTCAAGCCAACATGACTGGAACGTCCGAAGAAAGCCAGGGAGAGAAGAAGGAATTGGCGATGGAGAGAAAGCAAGAGCAAGAGGTACCCAAATTGTGTGGCGGCCAAAGAAAAGCTCCTCCGCAAAGGCGGTGATCGCATGAGTAATGAGGCAGGCGCCAATCAGCGGTCGCACTTTCTTCCGCTTCAATGGAGATCCCCCTCTAGGGAAGTCGAGACCGACCAGAGCCGCATTTCATTATCGGCAGAATAAAAAAATTATGGCTCTGATTCCTCTGCTTTACTCAATAAGCAACCCATTCTTACGCATCCCACAGCCATGATTGTAAGTCACAACATGTTCCGCTGTCATTTGAGAGCACTTTCTTTATTTTCAAACAGCAACTAATGTTCTTAAATAGCGCCGACAAGCACGGGAGCGAAGGGACTACCTTTACCGCAAAGGTTCGTATGGCATCAACCAAACCTGGTTACCACAAAACTAACCAGAATTTTAGCACTCACACTCCGAGATGCCTCAATCGCCGAAAAGCGCGCAAAGCTCAAAGCCGCATTAGCGTCTGGAAAGCCTCTTGATCCCTCCATCGCCAATGACGCCGAGCTCCGCGAAGACTTCAAATACGACGAGTCCCTACCCTCCAAGGGCCAAGGCAAAGATGACGAGTTCATGGACGTTGACGACGAATATGCCCTCACAAGTGGTCTGGTAGACCCTCGCCCACTGGTCACGACCTCCCGCTCTCCGTCGGCAAGACTCAGCACATTCGCAAAAGAGATTCGTTTACTGCTCCCGACCTCAATTCGATTGAACAGAGGTAACCTCATTCTACCCGACTTGGTGTCCAGTGCAAACGCTGCTGCGCTTACCGATATGGTTCTCTTGCACGAACACCGTGGTACACCCACCGCAATCACGGTATCACATCTCCCGCATGGGCCAACTGCCAGCTTCTCATTGCACAATGTTATGCTCCGCGCCGATATTCCCGATTCATCTCGAGGAACAGTTTCAGAAAGTTATCCACACCTGATCTTCGAAGGTTTCACCACAAACCTCGGAAAGCGCGTGGTTCAGATTCTCAAGCATCTCTTCCCTCCTCGAGAAGGCGGCGGAAAGCTTGGAAACCGAGTTGTCACATTTCAAAATAGAGAAGATGCCATCGAGGTTCGGCATCACGTCTTTGTTCGAACGGGCTACCAAGACGTGGAGTTGGCTGAAGTTGGGCCACGTATGACTATGCGACTTTTCGAGATCCGCGGAGGTACACTGGAGAAGAATGCCGGTGGTGATGTTGAATGGGCTCTTACCCAGTATACGAGAACGAGTCGGAAGAAGGATTACCTTTAGGCAGCGGGGAAACTTCTGGGACAGTTACGTTCCACTTTTGCATATATCACAATGCGTGATCACGGTGTCTTATGGAGTATATGCTTGACTGGGTTGATATTGGTTCTTGATATGATATTTTTGGTAACACATCTATAGCTAGAATTACGATTGAACATTGAGAAGACATGAGATTAGCATTGTATGCCAAATTAGGATGGCAGCAAGACTTGATAAACCCGAAATTTCATTTTCACAACTTTCAATACAGCGCTTTTCAAAAGATCTAGAGCCTCAATACACAGACTGCGTAGTATCGTCTTCCTTGTTCTCCTCAACATCCTCCGCTTTAGCCCGAGAAACTTCGTCGTCTTGGACATCCTGATCATTCACTGATACTGCATCATTGTTCAACGCACCCATCAGCCCTCCAGGACGCTCGTATCGAAACCAGGCTCCTTCCGAAGGCTGGAGTAGTGATTCCCCATTCGTACTAGCTTTTGGGCTCACAAGCAATTTCGAATCATCATAACGGTCCTTCCATTCCACCCCGGTTTTCACACGGAAGAACTTCTTGAACGCGAATAAAGCCTGCTCCAGAGAACTCCCTTTTGGTGCAAGCATATCTTTGCTTGCCACTCCGACGCGAGTATATTTGACGAATGTGGTATAAGTGTGCGGCTCTTTGTTTGTTTCATAGACCTGAATCCGTTGAGCGAACGGGTTGTATATATGTACACGCACCAAATGAGAATCCAGAGGACGCTGAGTAATGAAAGCATCTGGTACACTTACTCTAGCAACAAAAGTTTCTTTCCGAGAACGATTTTTGATAAGTGTATGGCGCACCAAGGTCGCAGAGTAGCTGGACCCAGTGCTTCTATCGACGTAGAGATGGTATCCCACTACCCATTGGCGATTAGTTTCGAGCGAAAAACTTGAGTGAAGTATCGTGAGCATGAGGAGACTAACACTTTTCCATGTCGGAGATGACAGCCTGCGCTTCTTTCTGAAATTCCCCAAGAATCTTCTCTAAGACACTATGTTAGATAGTCCGCTTCTGCCTTCGTCAAGGTTTCATACCGATGTCAACGCCTCTGCGCCCCTTTTTACCATCCTTTGTGACTCTGTAGCTGTCGTCCCGCTCTCTTAGTATCCGATCCCATAAGTAGGGTCCTTCGCGTTTAGGTCTGTAAGGCTTGGACATCAACGAATCCTCAAGCCAGTCGTAATTGACAATCTTGATTTTGAGTTGTCTGGCTCTCTCGACTGCAGGCTGTAAGAAGCTCGCTCTGTTGCTTGGGGGGTGGGGGGTTTATACCTGCTCCATTGTTCTCCATGGCTGACTCTGTAGCTATGAGATGTGTGACAGATTCATCAATCTCTCTCGAGTACTCGCCACCGTGTGCTCTGAGCCATTGCGGTATCTTATCGCTGTTTTTGTGCGAGCCCACGAAGGACGCCTTCACTTTTTTGAATCCGTTGCCCATTGTAATTTTGTGCAGTGAAATCACGTAGGCGATTGCAATTGCTATTGGAAAGAAGGCGGGAGAGTCGATGAGCGAGTCGCAATGACAGAGAGTACCTGGTTGATAAGATAGCGGTGATGGATGGGAAAGAAGATGGGAGTGTAGATGAGGAAGCAGATGAGGGAGCAGCTGGTAGTCTTGACGAGGGAACAGACGAGGACGAGAATGAGGGAATGGAGTAGGAAGTAGATGGGGAAGAGGATAAGGAAGTAGAAGATGAAGCAGTGAGGAAGTAGAGATGTCTCGGGGGTGTATGGTAATGTGGAAAAATGAGTCAAAAAGATGAATCAGATAACAGAAAGCAAGCTGAACAGGATTATAATGAAAAGATAAAATGGAAGATCCTACGGCTCAAGTTCAACCAACAAATCCTCAATTATGGGAGGAGAATAGCTACCTAGGAGCTCTACCTGAAGAGGCACTGAGTAGAGCTCACTTGCTGATTAACGATTGCCGTTGTATTGAGACGCCTCTCACTGGCCAAGGCATAGGTGAGATATTCGAAGCACCTCAGAGATGGAGTGAGTAGATTTAAGCAAAAAGTGAAATGAATCTAAACTTGGGAACGACAACATACCTAGGTAGGATGTGAGATGAAGCGAGATGGAAGAGAGTAGGTCTAGATTGGTAGGAGATTAGAGGATGGAGGTGATTTAATTCTATAAGTAACTTCTACATAAGTTTCCCAAGAATGAAGGCTACTTGAAAATAATAAAACGTCTTTTAGAGACCCTTTGCAGCTGCGACAAAAGACCGAATCTTATCGAGGTCTTGAGCGCCATTTGTCTCAACACCGCTACTAACATCAACACCAACTACCTTCGAGGCCGACTTGCCTAGATCTTTAATCACGTCTGCTACATTCTCGGGGTTGAGGCCACCAGCGAGAATAATACGAAGCCCATCGTTACTTTCAAGGTCTTTCTTCACAGATGACAAATCCAGCAATTCTCCTGAGCCGCCAGCACCAGAATCCAATAAAGGAAGTGCATGGTAAGCTTGAAGCGCAAGACTAGGCCCACCTGGACTAAATTTTCGAATCACAGGGACAGGTATCAAGCTAGCCCACTCGACAGGCTCATCTCCGTGTAGCTGAACGACATCCAGTTCTAATTTGCGCTGTTGCTCCAGAATGTACGACAAAGGTTGACCGGCAAAAACGCCGACGAGAAGCGCACGAGTAGGGTGACGGAGCAATTTCGCCGATTGTTCAAAATATATCGAAGCATCAGTATCAACCGTCTGATTGCTGACTGGGCGAAGTGTCGTCTTGACAACCTTCGATATTTGCAGAGCAACCCCATCGGGTACTGTCCTCTTGCGACCTTCAACCTGAATGATACCTATCAAATCAGCACCGGCCTCGATAGCGGCACGTGCTGCTTCGGGAGTCCTTGTACCACAAATTTTGACCAGAGGTGGTAAGTTTTTTGATGATTTTGAGGCTGTGTTTCCGCCGAGCAATTCCGAAACAAAATTCTCTGTGTTTTTCGCCCTCATCAGTGCCTCTCCCACCAAAATCGCCTTCACACCATCCTTCTTATATGCCTCTACATCGGCAGGKCCTGAAATACCACTCAAATCACAAACAATGGTGGTATCTGGAACCAAATCCATTAACCGGCTAGTAGTGCCCAAGTCGACTTCGAAGCTGGTGAGATCACGATTGTTCACTCCAATAACTTGAGAGCCAAGTTCAACGGCGATCTTCATCTCTTCTGGGGTGTTGACTTCGACTAATGGCTCCATTCCCAGACTTTGCGAATATTTGTACAGCCTAGTCAATAACTCGACGCTGAGCATCTTGACAATGAGCAGTACTGTATCAGCACCGGCAAGTCGCGCTTCAAGAATTTGATACTCGTCAAAGACAAACTCCTTTCTGAGAACTGCCGGACGGTTGGGAAGTCCTTCGAGACTTTGCCGTACGGCACGCAAATCATCGAGACTACCTTTGAACCATTCCGGCTCTGTCAAAACTGAAATGACGCTTGCACCAGCCACAGCGTACTTTCTAGCCTGTGCCGGTGCACAGACCGAAGCAGCGATGATACCTTTCGAAGGCGAAGCTCTCTTTATTTCAGCCATAAGCGCTAAGTTATACGGCGATTTTCTCAGCCTAGAAGGGAACGATATTTGTGGAGGTGCGATGTCGAGGTCGTAAGAAGCTTGGAAGTCTTCGGGGGTTTGCGACGGAATCAATTTCTGAGCAGCAACGGCCGCTTTTCGGTGCGCATAAATTTTCTCCAGGATGGATGTCTTCTTGTCCGGCTTGGTACCAGAGGAAACTGCAGGAAGAAAAGCTTCATTCTCTTTCCAGGTACCAGCACGCAACTTCAAGAAGTTTCGAAACATCGATCTTCCATGCTCTGTCAAGATACTTTCCGGGTGAAATTGTACACCTTCAGTCGCATATTCTAAGCTGATTGTTAGTCCATAATGTTTGCGCATGGTCATCATGGAAACCTACCCTTATGTCTGCATCCCATGATAATGGGGTTTCGACCAACGTCAATGTTCGCCCAAGAAGACACCTCCAGTGATTCTGGAAGAGTAGGGTGGGTCCCGGCAAGCGAGTGATACCTGGTGATATTAAGTGAAGTAGGAAGCCCAGTATACACTCCCTTCGAGTCGTGAGTCAACACCGAAGTTTTACCGTGCAAGATCTCGCCAGTAACATCGACCTTGCCGCCGAAAACGGAAATGATGCATTGATGCCCCATACAAACACCAAAGACTGGTATCTTCCCACTGAAGTATTTGATGGCATCTCTGCTAACACCTGAGTCGGTTTCAGGGTGGCCCGGACCAGGACTTACAACGAGCTGGGTGGGTTTCTTTGCAATCAATTCCTCCAAGGTGATCTGATCATTGCGAACGACTGTGACTGTAGCGCCCTCCAGAGCCAAGTATTGGTATACATTCCAAGTGAAAGAGTCGTAGTTATCAATGAGCACAACGTTGGAAGCAGAGTCAAGTTTCTTGACCTCCGCAGGATGGTGGGGGGAATAATCAACGAGTCCGTTCTCCATTTCTGCCGGTTGAGGGTTGAAATACTAGGTTTCTCAGATGTTAGCTATGAGGATTAGAAGCGCAGTTGAATTTGGGTTACCTTTCCGGCTCTGCTTGCTTGCGATTAGGGCAAGACCGGAGTGAGTCACGAATTCGCCTCTGCGGTGAATTGGGGTGAATATGGAGCAGTATTGCTAGGGCCAATGTGTAGATGCCCGTACGTTGCAAACTACCAATTGCAACTGAAATTGGTGCAACAACAAATCAGCAGTCGTACAAATTTGTCGCCAAAGAAGGATTACAGCTAAAGTCACAAAAGATGTCCTCCCAAAAGATTGAGAAGGAAGGTGGGATATTTCCGAAGTGGCGCTAAACCCAATAGGGGTTGTCGCGGTTTCCTGGTGGAATTGTTGCGGCGGCAGGAAGCTTCGTTTTTAGCTCATTCAAGATCTGATGCACCACTTTATTTACGCCTGACAGAAGCTCTCGCCACCACACACCTCAATCATTTCGCCTAAAAACAGTCACCACTAGCTTCTTCTTCTCTATTGGGCTCACTTCGAATTATATGGTTTCTGGATAATGATATAGCTGATTCAGTAATGGCTCCGGCTCCGGAAGCCTATTTCGCGTCCCTGGACAAGTGTTTCTCTGGGGACGCACAGCTTTTGTAGGGATGCCTAGGATATAACAGATTGTGTGATACTCGTGCTAATTTGAATAGGTCTTGGAGACGAGTTTTTCTTGCTCTGACATCTCCACCAGATAGCAGCAATGACGCCGACTACATAACGTCTTTCCTATCACAACCCGAAAGCGTCCGTTTGCTTTCAAATTGCTTCACACCGTTCGAATCACCTTCCGCAAAATCCAAATCCGAATTTGAATCCAAAACAGCCGCGATTCATGTTGATACATCGCCCCAAGCAGCTTATCAGATAGACGAGATCAAAGCTGATACTCTATGGTTAAGCCAAAAGGCAGGCATCGACGAGGTAGCGGCACTCCGAATCATAGTACAAGAATGGCAGACCAGACCAAACGCCCAGCTGCTGGGAAGATTTTCCGAAGAAGAAGCGACAAGCCTGCAAGACGCAGCAAGTGTGGATAGCTTCCGTGTGTCTCTAGCTGGCCCTCAACTAAAAGAGGTCTTGAAAAAGGCTCATGGGGGCTCAGAGAAAGCATTTTTCTCGGAGAAATCGAGACGAATACGGATACAGAATATCTATTTGTCGGAAAAAAGTCATATTGTGAAAACTTCGAGGAAATTGCTAGGCGCCTTTTTGCATGGGAAGGTTCCGGCCGATGTTCGTCTTGTACCGCTTACACATGATGCTGAGCAGTTTGTACGGAAGGACGGCCTCGCGCGTTTAGGAGAGCAGCTTTTCAAACCTAGATCAGGAGAAACTGAGAGCATCCGCTTTCTGCTTGATGCGATCAAAGCCATCGAGAAACGTCTGAGCGATTTCCAGACGGAAGGCGGATGGCTGTCTGCTGCCGAGAGTAATTTTGATACAGAGAATTTTTGGCGAACATCGCTTGTTGACGAGGTTGTGCACGTTATGCAGATCATTTATCTGCATGTTCAGTCTTGTGATGTGGTGACCAGTGGAGAGGTTGTTTTGGCTTGGTTGCGGCTCATGGCCGAATACAGCTTCATGGAACCTGTCAGCCCAGTAAGTTTCAGCAAATTACAGTCCACGAAATATCTTCTAACGTTCTTTTTCTTCAGCCATGTGAGGACCCAATAGTACTCAGGCTCTCGCTACAGGTCCTCGCTTCGGCCACGACACTTGGTCTATTGAAACTTCCTGAATCTTTGGCACTCGTCCTGAAGAATGGCAGTCTGTCGCAAGAAGAGGCTTTGTCGGGGTCCAAGCCATACTTCTTATCCCGAACGCATATTACCGAGATCAATGAGGTCTTGCTCAATGCTATTGACATGGGAATATTGAGTGCCAGTCCTGCAGCCTTTGCCTGGGGAGCAATACTCTATGCAATGCGAGAAATCGCAMAAGCCGCAAAAGACACTCGAGAAATGGAACAATTCCATAGCGCAGTCGACTCATTCCAATCCAATCAACCTACAGCAGCTGTGGCACGTTCACTAGAGCAGACCTTTTATGAGGACCTACTGGATATGGCGCGAGTCCCGGCCTTTGGAGATGATTACGTGGGTGTGTTAACTGTTGGGGCCATGGAAAAAGGCCAGGTATTCGAAGTGATCAACAATATTGCCTCCAACGTCGGCTCAGTTTCCGCCATCGATGATCTAGTTATAGATTTATGGATTCGCAATTCTTTGATGGGAATTATCCGGGTGAGCTCACATGTGACTGACTATTCTCCGGAGCTGGTTGCGGCAACACTTTCGATTTTAAATGCGTCAAAAAACACACTACAAGCGCAGAAAGCAGACCACATCACCCAGCCAAGTGATCCCCGTTTTGTTTTCCTTCACGACGAGGATCTCATGAGCCGAATTTTCCACATTGCCCGATCTCGCTTTCCGTACGAATCCATCCCATTTCTACAGTTATGTCGGGCCCTGGCTAGCAAGGATCAAATAAACGGAAGCGGTCCTGTTCGAATATTGAATGAGCTTGATGCTATGGAAACTTTTACTCAGATGGTGTCACCTGACTTTCAAGGTTACGAGACGATACGTGAAGACGAAAACGCAAATTTTGTTTCCCTTGTCCAGCCGATTCCCATGATCGCCTCAACTTTCGCGAAACTCACTGATAATACCGATGCACAGACGGCTCTTGTTGTTGCGAGCTCTTTGCAGCTTCAGCCAACAACAACCGGCCAGGTAGTTTCGGAGTCGAAACCAGCTGTTATTATGTGGTATCATAATTACTCTAGCATAACTTTTCTCGGTAGCTGGCTGGAGGAGTGGGCGAACAAAGGGGGTCGTATGCCTGACTCGGACGATGAAGCCATTGCCGAAATCATTGGACTGCTCACTGACCTGATGGCTGCTTGTCAGCTAACCGACGACGAAACCGGGCCAAAGAGGATACTTGAGATGGCCAGTGAAAGCCTGAATGAACGCAGTGACATTGTGTCTGTGATCATTAATATCTTGGAACGAAGTTTGGAGAGTCCTGGAGCACAGTCTGGCACCTCCGACTCGCTTGACATTACGGTTGCCTGCATGCGATTTCTTCGAGTTCTTGTTACTTTCATGCCCAGTCGCACATGGCCATTTTTATCTCGGAGTAGCTTGTTAGGTCCAGGTGGTAAAGGCAGTCGTTTTTCGGCGATTGTATCGGCGAGCGAGGTGACTTCGGGCAATTATCCTTTTCTTCTCAGTTGTGTTGATCTCTTCGAAGCCATTGTGGAAGACGCTATATCGAATGCTGCAATACGGAAGATAACAACACGTACAGTTTTCAAAGCAGCAGACGCATTCGATCGAAGCGCTGGCGTGCCTTCTCATGTCATTAGCAAGGTATTGTGCAACTTTGTGCGTTCAATGATTGAAGTATACAACAGTTCTGGTAACTGGCGCTTCAATCAGCCAGAGCAAAGACTTCAAGTGGACGCTAGTCTAGCCCGAACCTTCGAGAGGATCATCTATTTCACATATGGTATTGATGAAACGGACAGCCACCAGACTAAGATCACAGCAATCTTCCAAGAATCAGCCGATTACATACTTGACGTGCTGCGACCGCAGTCGAAAGAAGAATTGCCACTAAATCCTGTTCTGCGCATTATCCTAGGTGGCTTACAGACCCCGACTAGCACTGTCTATCTTCGCCAATTACAGCATACCGAACGCCAGTTGATTACTACACTTGACTTGGCTACTAGGTTGATACAAGCAGCGCAGTTAAGTGGTTCTACTATGTCTCTTCTCGAAGATCAGCTCTTCAAAGCAGCTCCCGTTCTTGTAAAACTTTACAGCTGTCATGACCAATTCCGTCTACCTGTCGTGACTCTTCTGGAACTCCTACTTACAAAGGCAGCTTTGGATGGAGAAAAGGAGCCTGCATCCTTCCTTGGCCATCTAGGCTCGGAATCAACCTGCCTTTTCTTGGATGTGCTCGCGCAATTTGATAGACCCCTCCCTAACTTGACCCTGCTAGTGTCAATATGGCGACTGCTATCTACATTCGTCGGTAAGCGTCAGCAATGGGTTGCTATCTATTTGCTTACAGGAAGTTCGCCGCGCGATTCAATGAAGCTCCGCAATGGCAACGAGAAAGCATCCAGAATGCGAAACACCCCATTCCTCAAAACGGCACTCGATTCTTTGGCAAATATCGACCATCTCGAACCCATAATTTCATTATCTCTCCTCGAATTCATCTCCTGTGCGCAGGAACACTGGCCCTGGGCAACACCTCAGTTGGGTAATCACTCAAACTTCTTCAGCTCGATTGTCAACTACGTTTCTCATTTAAAGATTGCGAGCGAGTCAGTCACGACTCAAATCAGCTTGATTCAGATCGCTGCTATCACAGCCAATTTGTGTGCAATCTACCTGCATTCAGCAAAGGAAGCTCGCGATAAGACTTTTGTGAAGATGCTGGTTCCGTTGGTCTTTTGGTACGCCGAAAATGCTGTCGATGTCTCTGGGTACAACGCGTCGCTTCACGCCAACTTGAAAAAGAACTTTGAGATGAAATACGCCGGGTGTCATCTTCAGCAGTTTAAACGAACAGTTCTAGAGATAAGACCATTGGGCAAAGGCTATTACTATGATTTATACTTGGCTGATAAGTTACTCTCATACGACTTTTCCTGGAGAGGGAAAAAGGACCAGGGCTTTGCAAGCGAGTTTGAACGGGCTAATCTCAACCTTTCGGTGGTTGAAGCACAAGTAGTAAGTTGTCCTATCCAAAGACTTTTATAAAGATCGCATTGCTGAACACATTCCTGCAGACTCTGTTTAACAGCTGGAAGTTCTTCGCCATTGAACATGCGTCAGACTTTAGTCCAGACCAAGAGATTCAAAAGTCAATGGCGTTGATCGTGCGAAACTGCCTACTTGCGAATACGCGCCCGACTCCTGAAGAACCTATATTTTCCAAGCTACAAAAGTCAAGAGTGGATTTTGCTCTTTCAATGCTCCAGCGTTTGGTCGAATTCGGCGCCGAGGGCCCTGAGATGACTGGGTTATTAGCGGTTGTATGGGAAGCGATGCGTGCATGTGGCACTACCTACGAGAACGCTCTAATCCATGATAATACTGACTACTACCGAGGTCTGCTGAACGTTCTGTTCCTTGCGCTTCAATTTCATGTCTCAAAATCACGGTCGGCTGCTGCTGAACCCGCGAACAAGAAGAAGAAGTTCGATCTCTCATCTGATCTAGCCATTGTGCTGGAGGTGATCAAAGTCGTGATAGCCCAAGGCTTCCGCTCCCTTACAACATACTTGCATGATGAACCGCAGCGCTGCTCGCCAAAAGACTTTGCCATCATTACGGCGATTTTACAGACGGCTCTACGGGTCAAGGATGCTGAACGGCTGTACGAGCACATCGTATTCCACATTGAGGACAATGATACGGCCAGATACGCAACGACTCTCTTCTCATGGGCAGACCAATTGACTGTTGAGGGCGATCCAGTTTACGGAGAATTGAGCATCATATTTCTTGTCGAACTCTCAGCTATTCCTATGCTGGCAGAGTACTTGGCTGTAGAAGCAGTACTCATGAAGCTCTCTACCAGCCGTTTGACTCGAATTCTCTCACAAGCCAAAACATTCGGCCCATTCGACCCAGTACCTCGCCTATACGCTATTTGGAGGGAAGGGTTTTTGCCTCTTTGCCTTAACCTTCTCTTCAACGTCAGTCGCGCCGCACCCGAAGTAGCGGCATTCCTCAATCAATTTGAAGGACGACTGACCCGTGCGGCTGAATCATTTGCAAGTATACACGCAGGCACAGCGTCGTCGGCTTCATCTCAACCCGAGAAACGGATCAGTCTTTCAATGGCATCCGAGGCGTATTCATTATCCCTCATGTCCTTCATCCTCGAGCGATACCGAGCCGCCGGACCCAGCGCGGGAGTCGACAGTCAGGCGATTCAGGATTTGAAATGGGACAAATCACAAATCAAAGAGGATATTGAGGAATTACTTAGTCGTCGATCTAGTTTACGTGCTCGCATGGTAGCCACTAATGAAACAGAAGCAGAGCTGGCACGTCAGCAACCTCTTCATGCATCGTCCTCGGGCGCCGAGGATCGTCTTGAGGAGAAGATTGTGTATGAGTTACGAGCTGCATTGACGTGCCTATCGGGGTCGGATGAGGCATAGATTTGCTATGTATTAAGTGTTTGAAAAGTGGAGAGTAGGAAGAATTTCATGGCGTTGATCTTTGTTTATTGTTGTTGTGCCGGTGATGGTGTCATAGCGAGGATATTTGATTCGAATCTTGAGTTACTTAGTTACATGTGCTAGATAAGGTTATGAACTTGAAAAGCGAGATTTTTTTTTTTGATTGTTAAGTCGAGAGACATATTCGACTAGGGTTGATCGTACTACGTATCATCGTAGACTGAGAGCTTACTTTGGCAATACTGGGCGAGAGGATACATTCTCCTTTTCAAGGCAAAACTACAAGGAACCAACCTCGCACAGGGTGCCATCAGACGGCCTCGCATTGTTACACATTGCACCCGACAAACAAAGGAGAAAAGTAACATGACTCTCTGTGTGCCATGTGGAATGCCTTCAAACCTTCTAGTGTCTTCCTCGGCCATACCGCATCAGTAAACATTACTGTAGTGTACCTCCGGCGGTCCTCCGCTAGATCGAATCCGGAGAATACCAAGGGTCGCCTCTCCACACTGGCTGATTTGACCCAAGTCAAGCCAATCATGAGTCGTCTCGGTAGTCAAACGATGCGATCCCCTCTGTTTCATCCGTCCAATTGGTACAATTCGGTGCTAATTGGGAGTGATGCTACCCATAAGGGCCACCAACCCCTGACACCATTTCGGGGCACTAGACTAGACTAGACCTAGTCCAATGGAGACGTATCGAACTATCGAATTCTTGAAATTAGTTTTGCATGATTCAGCTGCCAGACATACGATAGTCCACGTCTGTATCGGAAGAAGGTCCACTGTCCGTTGAATTGCTCGATAAGCAACTAATTTGATTGTGGTTGTTATCGTGCTTTGGCATTTGCTGAGGCTCATCCGGCGTGCCCGACAAGTTCTCCGTAGCGCTGGCGACAGCTCGTGACTTGCAGCATGCTGGGTCATTCCGGGCATGTCTCGTCTATGACTAACAACTCAACATAGCTATATTATGGTCGCTATACTACGATACTATGATATACTATAATATACTATGATACTATCATCATACGATATTCGTACTTGACACACTGGTGTCGCTGCACCGAACATTCTTCGATTCTGATACGATGTTATGGGGGCCACTGATACTGGGCCATGCCGTTCTGGGCCAAATGTGGCCAATCGCCTCTGATAGAGCTCCGTCGTCGATCTGCTCGCTGCATCGCCATACTCCCCCCCCCTCCCCTCCTCTCCTTATTCCTCTTCCTGAAGGGATTGGGCCTTTTTCTCGAACAGACGACGTACCAGGCATTCGGAGGGTCGTTTAGATGGTTTGGCGGAAATAGTGTTACTAACATGAGTATATGCCTGAATGAAGCATGATTTAGTCGACGAAAAGGTAAGCTAGCACGGAGAAGAAATGCGAAACATTTACATAGTAGTCGCGGTATTTGATCTGTATTCGCCGGTAATCCAAGAACCCTTTGATACCGCGTGCATAACCTAATTCCTGCTTACCAACCAATCAGAAGTGCTAGCCGTCTTTTTTGTCCAACTCTGCCGACTAGTCAGCCAATAAAGCTACGCGCTACACTTCCCGAAAAGGACTACTGCTGTCCTAGACCGCAAAACGGGGCCTGTAAGTTACGCAAGTATGGTACTAGTACGTACCACCCTTTTTTCGTTGTCCCTTTCTCCTCTCGCCCTCCCTCTCCTTTCCCGCTGCTACTACGACTGCAACTCTACTAGGGCAGCCCTTTTCTTCTCTCCTCCCTCCGAACATCACATCACTCAATCCCAATCAACCTGGATCGATCGTTTTCTACCCCGGAGTCGATTTGATCGTTGCTGTGATTTCTGTCCAATACATCATACCTCGATCGTGTCCTTTCTTCTTTTCTTTTCTCTTTCCTTGCCAGTCATTCGACTATTTGCTTTAGCTCGATCCCTTGATTTGTCGAGCCACCGTTTCTTCTCACCCTGTCAGGAGAAAGCCAGACACGTCGTCAATCACTTATTATTATTAATCTCCCTCTCTCTACGTCGATTTTCGATCCTATCAATCATTGGGCTTTAGCAGAAACCAGGGTGGTGAGTTCATCCTCCGTCTTGTTTGTTGTCGACTCCTTATTGCACCCGTCTATTGTCCGGTCGCTCGTTTGACATCCCAAACGAATCCATCGCTGCCTCTTTGGGAGACCTGAAACAAGTGCTACGTACCCAGGAGCCGTTGATTCGGACCACAATAAACTTTCGAGTCTCGTGTTCCTGCCGTCTCAGTCACGTTCATCTATACTTTCTTCACCCTTCACTCGCACTTGACGATCGCTCGTTCTTTATCGTATCATCTAACACAACCCAGTTCTGCTAGGAAGCCATCATCAACCACTGTCTATCTACACCTCTTTTGACGAATCAACGAACAAATAATCACAATGGGTTGCGGAATGAGTACCGAGGATAAGGAGGGGAAGGCGCGCAATGAGGAGATTGAGAACCAGCTCAAGCGTGATAAGATGATGCAGCGCAATGAGATTAAGATGTTGCTTTTGGGTGAGTCCGACGTCCACACGGCTCTTGAGCCAGTCATACTGATAAACCATGCCAGGTGCCGGTGAATCTGGAAAGTCTACCATCTTGAAGCAAATGAAGCTCATCAACGAGGGTGGCTACTCTCGCGATGAACGGGAATCGTTCAAGGAAATCATCTACAGCAACACTGTTCAGTCGATGCGTGTCATTTTGGAGGCCATGGAGTCCCTTGAACTTCCTCTCGAAGACCCCCGCGCCGAATACCATGTGCAGACTATATTCATGCAGCCTTCCCAGATCGAGGGTGACAGCCTTCCCCCTGAA
Source organism: Talaromyces amestolkiae (assembly GCF_001896365.1). Lineage (NCBI taxonomy): Eukaryota > Fungi > Ascomycota > Eurotiomycetes > Eurotiales > Trichocomaceae > Talaromyces > Talaromyces amestolkiae. The sequence continues at coordinate 182,989 of NW_024468039.1, read as the reverse complement.
GTTGGTGGTGCCATCCAGGCTCTTTGGCGCGATGCCGGTGTGCAGGAGTGTTTCCGTCGCTCCCGCGAATACCAACTCAATGATTCTGCCAAATAGTATGTCGACTACTTCTCTTGCATTTACCGAGTCTAACTTTACTAGCTACTTTGATTCCATTGAGCGCATTGCTCAGCCCGACTACCTCCCCAGCGATCAGGACGTTCTCCGTTCTCGTGTMAAGACCACCGGTATCACTGAGACCACCTTCATCATTGGCGACCTCACCTACCGCATGTTCGACGTCGGTGGTCAACGTTCCGAACGTAAGAAGTGGATTCACTGCTTCGAGAATGTCACCACCATTCTCTTCCTTGTCGCCATCTCCGAATACGACCAGCTCCTCTTCGAAGATGAGACCGTCAACCGTATGCAAGAAGCTTTGACCTTGTTCGACTCGATTTGCAACTCGCGTTGGTTCATCAAGACATCCATCATTCTCTTCTTGAACAAGATCGACCGCTTCAAGGAGAAGCTTCCCGTCAGCCCCATGAAGAATTACTTCCCCGATTACGAAGGTGGTGCTGACTACGCTGCTGCTTGCGATTATATCCTTAACCGCTTCGTTTCGCTCAACCAGGCCGAACAGAAGCAGATCTACACACATTTCACATGCGCTACGGACACCAACCAAATCCGTTTCGTCATGGCAGCCGTCAATGGTTCGTTCACTTTCTTTTCTTGCTTGAATACATTTTACTAACTCATTATAGATATTATCATCCAAGAGAATCTCCGTTTGTGTGGTTTGATATAATGAACCAGCCATTGTAAGATATTATGGCTATCGACGTCGATGTTTAGAACTGTTACATGAGATTTTTCATTTCTTCCCTTCTTTCTGCATATTTTTATTCCCTTTTTTGTTTTCCATCATTCTATTTCTTTTCTTAATTGCGTGATACAAAACTTGGCGTTGAGACGTACTTCTTCGAGGCTTTATCCATCTTCTTGTGTCTGTTTATTATTTCCTGCAATGAGCTTCGATGTATCATCTAACCAAACCCCAACCAACTCTCATCATTCAGCGTACTCTTCAAACCGGACGACAGGTGGAAAAATTCAAGCTGGTTTGATCATGTCATTTTCGATTAATGGATGTGCATATCATTTCTCTTTCTCTTTTCTCTCTCTCGACAATACAATCACTTCCTTTTTCTTTTATTTGATGTTTACCTGACTATACCTCTGTGTTTCTGATCGTTTCTAGTCTACTTTTAGGAAGGTGAAAATGAAGATTGGTTCCGGATTGACTCTTTTCAAACATCCAGCTTTAACAATAGTCTAGCCATGGCTCTACAATGTCTGTGTGCTGGGTATTTTCAGGATTTTCGTTTATTACATGTAGGCAACATCCGGCGAACTGACATTACGTTTGATCTGAACGGTCACCTTCCTTCTGATTAGGTACTGAACATCGAATCTAGTTACGTCCAGTCAATCATAACAAATGAGAAATCTCCAAAGCCCCTTCGCCCACCTCGCTCGTGGCCTTCCACACACAACCAATCGACCAGCTTTCGGCACATGGCAAAGCTAACACGACAGCGCGAAATAGTCCTCTACCCCTACTAGACCCGCGACCAAGTCCTCGTCTTCACCGACTTTCCTGAAAGCCAGGCTTCGAAGCTCAGCGACGAGGATAATGAAGAGCACCAAGCTTGCGCACTTGTGTTACGATGAGACCTCATGGATCTTGATCATCAAGATCATGGCTAAGGTGTAACATTGTTTGGCCTCGGGATGTGTTTTACTTTGGATAGCTCTCGAGCTTTGCACGATGAATCTCTATGAGACGCTTTGCCCAGTTGGTGCTGCAGATGTGTATATGGGCCTGTAGAGAAAGGGCCCTGAGGGAACCTGGGAACCTGTTGGGAGGGATCAGCCATGGGCTGCTCTTGAGATTGGACTGTATGAGTCGGTGCGGCAATTGTCGCTTTGTGCTCGTGGATGGTTGGAGACAACGGGCTCGCCAGTCAACGTGACTATTATCCTGATTGTTGATCGAAATGCGCCCAACATCACTTTTTTTTAATGCTAGGGGCGCTCGGGTAGACAGCGTGAGACTAGGAATTGGCATCGAGAAGCTATACCGGTCGAAACAGTCACGATGATTTGGTCAAATCATACGATCAATGTCTCTGGAGACTTGGATCTGCCACTCCGTGGATTCGTTGGCTGTGAATAAGATCCGGGAGAGTGCAATGGTGAGAGTTTTGTTTACTACTCGGCAGAACCTTTCCGAACCGGCAGAAGGTACAGGAATATCATTAATTCCGCTTCAATTGTATAATTCTAAAACCTCAACTTAGGCCCCAGATACACAATGGCTAACGCCACAATCCACAGCCCAAATATCCAAGCATACATCATCATCCTCCCCCACCATCCTCTTCCCTCTGTCATCCGTCTCAACACCCCCATCCTCTTCCCCGCTGCTTCCATTCCAGTCATATTCTTATCCAGCCCCTCAACGGCTCTGTTGAGGATCCCCTTTTCGTTCTCCAGGGACGTCTGGAATGCTTCGGAAGAGGATTTGAGTTGGCTAGCTAATGTTAGAAGGCTGGTAGTTAGGGATTCTTGTTCGCTGCGGTGGGTGGCGAGGGCTGTTTCTTTGGTGTCGATTGGTGGTGCTGTTGTTGCTGGTGTGGGTTTCGGAGCTAGGAATGTCGAGCTTGATGTTCCGCTGGCCATGGCCGCGGCTATTGATGTAGTTGCAGGAGCAATAGAGGTCTTATCGGAACGTCGTTGTCGTATTGTTGTTGTTTCTTCCGATAATATGAGATTATTCGACTCGAGCTCCGCTGCTGCTGCTGCGCCGTTTTCAACCGGCGCTAATCCCTCCCATATATCATCTTCCTCGTCAGCTTCTTGTACATCTTCCTCCTCTCTGTCTGCACTCCTTTCAACATCTTCTTTGATCCAGTCAAATCTCTCCTTGACTTTTTCGTATCTTCCTCTCTTCTTCGTGAGATCGGTTGTTCGTTCATGCCGTATCGCGGGCGCTTTAACTGCTGGTAATGAACGCTCAATTTTCTTGATAAGGGTTTGCGCATAGTCAATGTTCTAAAACAAATAGGTCAGTCAATGTCCTGGACCTTTCGATCGTGGGTAGTGATATGAGGCGAGGGGAATGACGTACAGCGCCTATTCGCACGCATTCAAGATGTGATTGCTGTGAAAGCTGACGTCCTGCTGAAGAAGATAGAAATATGTTTTGCTCCAGGCGGGCGAGTAGATTATTCAAGTTGATTATGTCGATTGTGTAGGTGTCGGTGTCGGAAGATGAGGGTTGTTGGTCTGAATGTATCGGTTGCGGTGGAGAGATGGCGCGGGCCATATTGTTGATTTTTCTCCTAATCAGGAGATTATTTTCGTTGAATCTCGTTCCAAGTAACCCCTCTGGTATCGTTATTCTTCACAGCTTGAATGGTATGTTGTCGCAATTGAAGATGCGGAGGCAAGTATACAAACGTAATGGTGGTCACTTAGCTTCGGCTTTAACCTCTGGTGGGTCTACGCTATACTTCCTTGGGAAAGTTGCTCACAGGTCACATGACTTTTTATGTTTCAAGCCCTAGCCCTATGGCTATGTCGGCCTTCGTCCGTCGAGCAACATAAAATTGTGACAAGCATGGGTTTTTTTCGCAGGCTAGTATTCTGCAGTTCAGGGATATTTGATTCATTTGTTATCTGGCTACATTGTTGCTCACACAAAAGAGGAACGGAACCTGAACTGCATACATGGACATGAAGCCCTAGCAAATACCCCCCCCCCCCTTCGTTCCATGTCAATTACACAGCCTTTCAGTAGACTAGTGCGAAAAGGATATTTACTTGACAAAGACTACAGTTCCTGTATCTCTGTGCTAATCTCGACACCCACATTTCGTAGTCGGTTGACGTACCTCTCTCCAAGACATGCAGGCGTATAGATCCCTCCAGTCAATCTGACAGACTCATCCTCTTCCAACATTGTAGCTGCTGCTTCTGCGAGGAAAGTAGCCGTCACTATAAAAACGGTGAGCTTCAAAATTTAGAATTCAGGGTTAGCTTGATCAAGGGTATAACTTACAATAGTACATACTCCCATGATATCTAAGCTTCCCCAGAACCTGCTTGTTTTCTTCGGTTGTAGGAACAGGTTTCCCAACAGCTTGTAACTCAATAACTTCGTCCTTGGCTTTTTTGGTATCCGGTCCATCACCCGGTTTGAAAACGAATCGTCTCACCAACGTCCGAACGGGTGCCAACAGCAGGAGATACCCACCTATCACAATAAAATAATGCATCAACATACCCCGCACAAAGCCAGGCGCATACATGAATTCCCTGTATGTGAACTTAGGCCCATAAAACTCCTTTTGTAGGTTGGGATCTTGCTTAAGTAAGCCCCAGGTACGGAAGACTATGGCTTCGTTGGCTTTGCCGGATATGCTGGTTGATAGGAGAGGGAGGCCTGGTACTTTGTATACTCCAGTGAGTGAGGACCAAAAAGATCTTTTGGGGAGTGGATGATTGTTCGGTTCGGGTGATAGGGCATATGGTTCAATCGACTGGAGGAGGGTCTTGAGGGGGTATTGGCTGAAGAGGTTCAAGATGGTAGCTAGTGTTCCGCCGGATGGAACAGAACTTTATAGTCAAGGTTAGCTGTTTCTCATGAAGTAAACATGGAGCAGGATTACGTCAACTGATGAAGATCCATCACGACATCTCCCACCTGGGACGAAAATTTGGACTTGACCTCCTCAGCAACTGCCCAGGTGAGTATGTCCGACGGCGCAGATTCCATGGCGCACTGGGGTATCATCCAAGCACCAGATGCCTTGGCTGTAGCTTCATACTTCTTGATCATTTCTAACGTCCATGGAACTTCGGGTGTACAATCGATGTAGTGTGTGCCGGCTTCAGCGCAGGCTTTGAATGCACATTCTCCGTGGAGCGCGTAGGGGCCGACTGTGGTAATTAGACAGAATGTCTTGTTCGCTAGTACAGAGATCTCTTCGTTATTGAGGTTGCATATTTCAATTGCTTACGTTAGGGTCAGTATTCTGATCTAGGATTCCACCTAGGAGTGACATATTGTACCTGGTTGGATCCGATGTGGATTAAGATCCTTGCATCGAGAGACGAGCTGTTTGAGCTTGTCTGCTGAACGACCAGCAACAGCCCATTTCAGACTTGATGGAAGATTGATCGTAATGTGTTCCGCTGTCATGTGGCCGGAATACCCTAGATAGACAGCGGGTCAGTACTAATCAAAGAGTTTCGGACTATGGTGGAGGGAAGAGATTACCTGTTGCTCCAAGCACGATAATATCATACTGACGGCCATGCTTTTTAGAGTACATTCTGCTTTTTGCTCAGTTATATCAAAAGCGTATTTTGATGGAAATAACTCTGTAATGTTTCTTGATCTATGGTACAATCTACACAAGAAGGTTATACGTACATACGGCCAGTGAATCAGCCTGTTTTTATATTGAGTCTTTCCAGGATCAAACATTAGCATTGACCTCGAATAATTCAAGCTCTACTTGTTAAGTATTTATCTTTCACATGTTGCGAGCTTGTTGCGAGCTGCACCTAAGATTTCTAACAAAAGTTTCCTGGCATGCACCTTGAAATCCAAAGCTTTATCGGGATAACATTAGGGTTAATCACACTTACACCTAGTAAACGCGGCACAATTCTTAGCCCCTAGTTCGGAGACTTTTTCCTCGCTGCTGTGAGAGATCGGGAGAATATAGAGACCGAACGTAAGACTGATTTTCCCGACGGTACAACTAAAATATCTTCTATGAAATTAATCAAATATAATGTAGTATTTGAGGATATCTCTGGCATAGTGGATAATCGAAACTTGGAAAATACGTAGGTAGATTAGTTGTAGAAAGAAAGTATGGGCTGTGACATGGTCAAATAAAAGGGCGTCAATTGCTGTCCGTAAGTCGAACCGTCGACTACATGAGTGTGTCTTCCAAAGCAATTTTGGAACAAAATGGCTACTGGGACTATGAAGCAATGGGTTCTGCATGGCAAAAGGGGCATCGACTCACTGATCCTTGAGGAAACACCCATTCCACAACCAGGGGAGAATGAAGTCCTCGTCAAACTGCATGCAGTGTCCCTGAATTATAGGGATTTGATGATTGCCAATGTGAGTACCACGTACCTTGCACCGACATTCGAAAGACTTGATGTACTCACTTATAATGCCAAGGGGGTATACTACTGGAAGCAATCCGACTCGGTCGTCCCTGTTTCGGACGGAGCAGGACAAGTCATCAGCATCGGCGCAAAAGTCAAACGATTCACACCAGGGCAACGTGTAATGCCCACTTTCTTTCAAGGGTATATCAGTGGCAACCTGACCGAAGAGCACATGAACTCAGCTCTAGGCGCATTACCCGACGGTGTTCTCCGCGAATATGCTGTCTTCAATGAAGACAGTCTCGTGCGTATTCCCCCCAGCCTTTCGTACGAAGAAGCTTCAACTCTACCCTGTGCCGGCCTTACAGCCTGGAACTGTCTATATGGATCCCGCTCCCTTCGGCCCGGCGACACCGTGTTAACCCAGGGCACTGGCGGCGTAAGCACATTTGCGCTCCAATTTGCAATCGCCGCTGGTGCCGAGACAATCGCGACAACAGGCTCGGCGGAAAAGGAGCTGCGGTTGAAACAACTCGGTGTACAGCATGTGATCAACTATCGCGAAGATCCCGAATGGGGCACAACTGCTAAACTGTTATCGCTCGATCAAAAGGGCGCCAACTATGTGGTTGAGATCGGTGGGCCAGGAACCCTGCACCAAAGCTCGCGGGCTGCTGCTGTAGGCGGCGAAGTGGCTATTGTAGGAATGCTTAGTGTAACGAATGGCAATGGCAAGGAAATTGCGCCTTGGAATCCGCATGCTGCTGCTCATAGTACCCGACGCATCGCGGTTGGTAGTCGATTGCAGTTTGACGAGATGAACAGAGCGATTGAGGTGAATAAGATCCGCCCGGTTATTGATCAGGTTTTTGATTTCAAGGAGGCCGCGGAGGCGTTCAGATATGTCTGGGACGGAAAGCATTCGGGCAAGGTTGTCATCAAGATTGCAGAGGATGGTTCGTCTTGTGTTTGATGAGGTCAGGAGAGCTTTTACGGCTTGAGCGCGAAGCCTCCTTCCTACTCAGGAAATTTTTGATTTTTAATAAAAATCGGTGATCTTTGCACCTCGTAAATGTCTCGTTGCGTCTAGATTGAGCCTAAAATGAAAAGTTGCGCGTCTCCTGTTGGAATCTTGATTATTTTCTCTTGTAGAGAAATTTATCAGTGAGATTTTATGCATCACTCATCAAAATCTCAAGGATCATGCCAGAGTGGTGGCGGTTCCGCCCTCATTCAAAATCATCTCCAATGCTTGTTAGTGATACGCATGTGGTGAATTCTTGTGTTGGATGAAGTGACAATTGTGGATATATCCTTCTGCATGATGAGGCCGGGGACGGGAGGGTTTTAGATACCATCTGACTTCCCCGTTGGTTGTTTACCACATGCAACATTGAGTGAACCGAGGGATGGGGTCGCACCTGACGGACTTCTTGTCGGTGGATTTCCAAGGTGTACGGAGAACATGTAAATAATCAGAACGAATTTTCGCAGGAAGTCCATAGAAGAAACGATCGCGTTCGCACCAATGATATTTGATTCGTTCCTTGGTCAATATTAGTGGTGATAACCTTGGAAAGAAAAGAAAGAGTGAAACGGAGGACATCAGGGAGCCATATATAAAATTCACTCAGATGTCCGAAGCTTTTGGTACCTAGCTAGTCACTTGTCAGTTTGTCGTAGTAGGCTGTCATCCTTGTATATCCTCCAAATTCAGTGTCAAACCTGGCGGACTTGTACGGAATGCACCACCGAGCAACGAAAAGCAAAAGCTTCAAGTCAAGGACCAACATGGCAAACCAGAACGTTGAGAGCATTTAAAGGGCATTGGTCGCGGCACAGACGCTCCGAAAAATGCATACTAATTTTAGGACTTGAGGATTTCTAGCCCAATACGAGTAAGTCTGTGCGTACCTTATAGGACACGCCAATATAGCTCGGATATCGGGACACATACGCAATTACTCAACAGGAGAGATCGATAAGACTAATACCTATATAATGCTTCGTCCACGAGCTCTGACGCTCGTCACGGTCCGCGAAGAACTCGTCGATTTAGTGACTCGCTGCGCACTCTCACTCGACGTCGACGACCGCGAACCATTTCTTTCCGTCTGGACGATATCCGACCCCAATAGTGTCGACGCTACCGTTGCAGGCGTTACTACAAAGGGTGTAGACAAATTGTGTCGGACATACTTCAACCTTGTCGGACCAATGGATACGCATCAGTCAATCGCGAGTATCCGTGTGGATATCCATGACGGTGGGAAAACGGCGCAGATCACCTGCACGACATTGGCTAGCATTTCCGTGCTGGTGATGCTTTAAAGAATATCCTGGGAGCAAATAATATCTTGATCGAACCTATGCATTATTTCAGGGCGTTGAAAGAAAAGGGACCGGGTGTGGAAGTTGCATGCATGGACTCTTGAACTGAGATTTACACAGGGCAAATCTGCTAATATGCCCAATCTGCCCGAGGCTACCTAGAAAGTTGAGCGTTCGCTGGAAGACATTTAAGCAGTGTTACGGAGAGGAAGCCAGGAGGCAATGGTATCACCGAGAAAAGTCCGTTAACCCTGGCCGTGTCGCACCGAACCTGAGTTAAAGGTTAATATTCGCAACAATCATGTCTTACAGGCTCTATCGACGGAGGCCGAATAGCGAATGTTGCCTATAGAAAAGAAGATTGGTTTGAATTAGGCTTCTGCAAGTCGGCGCAATGGTTCGTTCGGGGTGTGAAATTCATCAAGATCGATGGCTCACGTGTTTTTATCTTGCTGATAGATGCGCTTACTTGGATAAACCGTTGAAGTGATTCCTCAACCCCATCTAATTGAGCTTACTTGATTTCGCATGATACCGAGTGCGAACAAGGCATGCTGGATGTGGTCTTCTCACGCAGCGGCAAGTCGAAGGAAACCCCTATAGAAGGCCTATTAAGACCAAGAGACGTCGCAATTTCCACTGAGGTAACGGGGTAACCTGTCATGCTGGGTCACCAGCCGTGCGTAGCAAATGATACTTCAGACGCTGATGATTCAAATATGAGGCACAGCATGTCAGCATGTAGACGGTAATTCCCTTCGCCTGTAGACTTGAGTGAATGCCATCGTTTGCATCTCTGCCGCCAACAGGAAATTCAACGAAGGAATGCTGCTGCCTGGTTGAGTTTCACAGTGACTGGATTGAGGCGATATGATATTTCCAATGCGTGCGTAAGAGTGGGTAGGGAGTGAGGCGAGATTTACATAGTAAGTAGTTGAACTCTCTGAATCTCTAGACGTCGACAAGGTGGGTGGGTGGGTACCTGCGCCACAATCTGCCGTGAGACAAGTGGCGCTTGCACTGTACTTGCGCCACGGGAGATTCGGCCGCTTTTCATGTCTAGAAATCCCATTCTCATATGAAAGTATGCTCGGAAATTAGGAAGATACGTAGTAAGGACCTCTTTTGATCACTTGACATTTGCATTTGATGAAGCCAAAAGAGCAGCTGTGGACAAAGCATCAGGACTGGCGCAGCTGAAAGCCCCAGCCCTAGCGTCCAGCGTGTGCTGCGATTGGCCGCTCTCTCTTCCCCGGCTTTGGTAATATCGACAGCCCAATAAGCTGCTGCCGATTTTCATGCATCTTCATCTTGGATAATTTCCCATTGCTCATTTCTTTTTCGTCTTGAGAAGACTGGGATGGATCTCCACTGCAACCTGGTTGTACACTAAGAACTCTAATCGCGCAGAGTTTGATGAGCTACCAGGTTACCTGCTCCATTCCATCCATGGCTGAGCTGAACAATTGTCATTTGCGTCTCGGCACTGGCTTTGTCTCTTACTTCTTGCACTCTGTCTCAGACCCTCGCCTGTCTCATCTCTTGTCACGTCACGGCATGAGCATGGATGTATCATGTAAGTCCCTTCACTCGGGACCGGACTGCAGCGTCCAGATCACTTCGGTTCTTGGCCTTTACAAGCTTACCCCTCCGCCGTATCTACAAAATTGGGTTCTACTGTGATTGACCTCTAGGATTCGACTATCGATTTATCCACTCCTTAGCTTAACCATATATATTTGGAAATCATCCTTCTAGCTGACAGACTGACGTTCTAGAGTCTGAACTATTCATTTCCAGGCCGATTTTCGCCTTTACGTACTTTTCATCTCGGATATGCTTTCCTACGCCACTAGTCTAACCCTACTTACATACGTCTCCTCACCATCGCCTATCATGAACTCCGTACACTGTTAGGTGTTACTCAATAGTTCCGATCATTCGTTTAAGCTTTCCTACATGTACCAAGAATCTCAGATTGACTCCGAAAACCCAAGGGTAAGGTCAGCAACATGTGGGAAGGCTTATGGCAAAGCAATTTTCTTAGTAGTACGTAGCAAAAATCCTGTATCATTGCGGCTGTGGCGTTGGATGTCATAGCTGAAATCCACTCGATTCGTAAAGCGCCCCCCCTTCCCTTTCTTTCGGCCCTGTAGGTAGTTGGCTATTTTGTTTGGAAATAAAGAAGAGAATAAATATTGGCATATCCGGAGTTTCGCATTGGTGGTTGATTGTAGGAGTAGTATGGTTTGTCCCGCCAACCCGGTTCGTTGTAGGTCTCGGGACATATAAGTCAAGCCTTCCACCAAGCATTGAAATACAAGGCTTATATTACAAGTTTTGGGAACTGCTCCTGGATTCGAAACGACTGTACCATAGAGCTAGGATTACTGCAATTCAAACTTGCATACTTTTTCGCCTCCAACTCGCTAGTCACAGCTTCCACTCCACAAACCAACTGGCTGCATTGATTGAAAGAGGACGAACCATGTCTCTGGTCTACCTGACGCGGAATCGTTAAGCAAAGAGCGAGGGAGGCAATCCGGGATCTCAAGAGTGTTCCCCGGTGAACCTTTCGCCTGCATTTCATCTTGTAGAGACAAGAGATCTCCGAGACCACACTCAGGCGGCGAGTTTTCGCCAACATAAATTAGGGCTAAGGGCATCCACACGGAATTTAATTCTACTTTTGTCAGGCGGATTGTGCTGCTCGGGAATGCATATAGTATCTGCATAAGCAGAGAAATCAACAGACCAGAAAGAAAGACGGGCTGGGAAAAAATCAGACGGCAAGAGGCAGAAAACATGAGTCAATCACAACAGTCACGCGGGGAGGATGAGGATGAGGATATGCATGAAACGACACAATATGACCTCCAAAGTGAAGAGGATATCACGAGGCATGAGTCATCACCAACGACAACACCATTATCGTTCTCAATAACGAAATCCCCTTCAGCTGCCGACATACTACAGCCATTATCGACGCTTGCAGCGCAGCGCTCATTCCCTTTACCGACTAGTGGGTCACTTGCATCGCTAGCGAGAGGGCACCAACGCGATCCTGCAGATGGGAGGCGAATCGATCACGATTTTGCATCTGCTACAAGCGGTGCTACTAGTATCAGTACTGGCACTGGCAGCAGCTGGATGCATGAGCGGCTGCTCCAATCGGATTCCACTGTCGACGCCACAACCACGACTGATCTTGACGATGTTGGTGCTAGTTCTATTACTACCAGTGCAGCGGTGCGAGATTTTACGACTATGGTATGGGCATCTTCGACGGCTGCGGCAGTAGCAGAAGAGACAAAAGAGGCAGCAGAATCTACGACGGAAAGCAAGCCGATACATCGCAGCGTTTCGGCATATTCTTCTTCTCCGTTCTCGTCACCTGGCTCTTCGCTCGTAGAAGGATCTTCAGGCCCTTTCGAAGAAGAGCAAGACGACCAAACCATCTTCCTGTCTCCATTTGCATCGATATTCCCCGACGGAGCGAATACTATAACTCCATTGTTTCTACAAAGATTTGACGACGACAGCAACAACGACGACGCAGCAGATGCAGATCAGCGGACAATTCTCAAGTATAGTGAGTCGATACAATTGTTCCGTAGAAGGCCCGAGGATGGGGGAAAGACGTGGAAGAGGCGTGTGTTTGAGTATCGTTGATTGATCGAGTGAGTGATTGATTGAATCCGATGCAATGCATCTTTCCGAGGTACCTACCGCACCGTCCCTACTTAGTGTGGGACTTTCCAAGGGTCGGCGTAACCATCTGGTATACCAAATGGCTGAAAGTAATGAATAATGATCATGCGCATGTTCCAAGGTTATTGGGTTGGTTTTTGTTATATAAGTGTTTCTTTTCTCTTGAGTTCATCTTGTTTTTCCATTAGTCATATCATTAGAAGGTTAACTAGTCGGCCCTAAAGCTGGAAATGTCAACATTGCGAATTGGCTCGGAGTTCTAACGATCCATGGTCGGCCATTCTATCAGCCCCGCCATTTCAGAACTGAGAAATTAATTCTTAGCTCAACACAGAGAGGACTCAGAAGAGAGAGAAAGGATCGACGTCGCTGATCGCCCAAAATAGCGCGATCTCAGTCTGTATCTCGGCCCTTTGATTTTCCGGCGCATGTGGTCGCTGCGATTGGCTCATCATGGTGATTGGTCGAAATGATCGGCTGCAGTCCGATCCCTTGGGCTTTTCTTTCCAATACATCCTCCTCATTCTCAACCTGGATTGCTCTTGTACAGTGTGAATATATACAAGGCAGACGTATCATCAAGAATGTCTTATGAAATGCACCACATTGGCGGTCGTGGTAGGTCAATTGTCTTCTGTCTCTATCTCTGCCTTTGAGACGGGCAACTAACTATGCATATGCGCAGCCTTCAATCACGACCAATCCAGTCAATCCGAAGAAGAATACGACCGCCTGCGAGGCCTCGCGCGTGAAGAAGCCAACAAGCGCAACAACTGTTTTGAACGGGTATTCCCCCTACCATACCCTCCCTCAAAATTGATACTAATCATCGTATGTGGTCTAGAGTAAACAAGCCTACGAAAACGGCGATGGAGCCCGCGCCAAACAACTCTCGGAAGAAGGCAAAGAGCACGGTCGCCGCATGCAAGACTACAACAAACAAGCCTCCGAATTCATATTCCGCGAAAACAATGCTTCGGGTAGAGTAGCGGAGGACACGATTGATTTGCATGGCCAGTTTGTCGAGGAGGCAGAGGATATTCTCGAGGAGCGGATTAAATATGCGCGTCAACATGGGCAGACGCATTTACACGTGTACGTCCTCTACACCCTTTCCTCAATTTTGAATCTGCAAATTATTGATGATGATGATGGTATAGGATCGTCGGAAAAGGGAACCACTCCGCCAACCACGTGCAAAAAATCAAACCCCGAGTTGAACAAGTCTGTCGCGAACTGGGGTTGCAATATGCTACTGAAGAGAACGCCGGGAGAATGTATATCAATTTGACGGGTGGTCCGGCTGAAATGCCGCCTTACCAACAACAACAACATCAACAACATCAACAACAGCACCAGCAACAGCCCCATTACGGCGGTGGTGGGTATCCCGGTCAACAGCAACAGCAACAGCAGTATGGCCAGCAATATGGCCAGCAGCAAGGACAGCAACAGGGCAAACAGGACGATATCGAGGCACTTGTTGAAAAGGTTCTGCCTAGGGTGTTGCGGAAGCTTGGTGATTGTTGTATTGTTATGTAATTTACGATGTTGTGATACCCTATTGTGTATCTTTTTGCTGTTTCCGGTCTGTGTTTGGCTGGATGATTGTGAAATACACTAATGATATATGTAGATTTTTCTAGTGCTTACGATCTTCTGTAGGGAGAGTTGTCATAGCAGAGGGGTATAATGGATTGCTAGTCATAAAGCGTTAAATCTGCATCTGGATACAATAAAAGGTAAGAATGTCCAAAAAAAGAAAAGCCCATCCAACTCAAGAAGACGAACGACCGTGAGTATAAATACAGAGGAATCATACTGCCCGCTCTTTATCCTTGAGCGTCACTTCAGTGATCTTCTCCAAAATCTCTCTTACATATCGCCCATCTCGCGGACTGTCCGTTGCTTCGATCCCATCATGGATACCGTCCATTTCATCAATCAATTTCGATGCCTTGTCGCGTAGTTGCGAGACAACTTTCTTGGTGTGCGCAAAACTGCCGGTGCTTTCCATGTAGTTGACCGCGTAAAGTTTGACTTCTTCGTCCTTGGTTTTTTGCTTTAGGATGTTGATCAATTGGACATTCGATGGGTCGGCGCGGATGCTGTGGATGATGGGGAATGAGAATTTTCCTTCCGTCAGATCCTCGCAGAGACCTTTGTTCTTGTTGTATGTTTTATCTGACAGGTTGAGGTAGTCGTCGCAAATTTGGAAGATAAGACCGAGTACGTTGACGAGTGGGACACAATCTCTGTTTATTATTAGTAAGATACTTAAGATCTTCAAAACCTTCAAATTTGACGTACTTTCCAGTCTCACTCTCTGCCTGCATCAGCTTGACAGCCAGTCGAAAGAGGCCCCCAGTCTTGTTATCAACCATCTCGAGATACTCCTCTTCAGTGGGACAGGTCAAGGTGTCTCTCCAAAACAAGTCCATGCCCTGCCCTTTGTGTAGATTCAATAACTCCTCGGTGTAGATTTCCATGGCCGCAGGACTGTTGAGTTTTCGGACTTCTTGTAATGCGAGAAAGTACACATAGTTGGCGGAATTGATAGTCTGAGCCGTACCAAAGATATTGTGCGCGACTGGGATACCCCGTCGCAAAACAGAGTTATCCTGAACATCGTCGATACTATTCGGTCGGGTAGTTAGTACTGCACTCAGCTGGAACAAACACATAGACCTTACAGCAAGGAAGCATTATGCAGCATGGCAATGACTCTGGTGATAATTGCCAAGCTCTGTTCAGGTACCTTCAACCACACATTGAATGCGGCAATCATCTGTTTGCGGATATCCTTGCCTGGCTGCTTCGAGATGTAGTCGTACGGCCCCATAATAATACTTTCTTTTTCCTGAGTCCACATGACTTCTTTGGCCTTTGTCCAATCCATGCTCGATCGATTGCGGCCATGTTTGCTCGTTGTACTGAGTGACTTTCGTTTCGAAGACGACATCCATTCGCTCTCGGAGATAGAGGCTAAGCCCGGGGCAACTGGCTGGGCGCTCGCAGCAATGCCATTTACAGCGCCATTGGAGCTTGTTCGCGGAGGAATAGCTGTAGGAGACTGAAGCGATTGTGGTATTTGCGGCGGATTGACTTCAGAAGTCATGGTTGAGATAAGCAATGTCTTGAGCTTGATAGTAGCTGGTGATATAGAGCGGGGTTGCGGGCAAGACGTTCTCTGGTCCGTAATGGAAGAACGGGTGACCGACACAATATATGCAAGGAACGTATGCGATGAGTGTTGTCCAATGATAAAAAGAAAAAGGGAATGTCGAGAGAATAAGTAAGTACAGAAGTTGGATGGTGGTGGGTAGAAGAGAGAAAAGAGAGCTGCGTAAAGTAAGCTGGAGGACCGCATGTGATAGCCAGTCAGGCATCCAGGCAGGCGCCATGGCTGGCAGGAACCTTGGAACCCTAATCTGCTGGAGTTACTTCCCCCGTATTGTTCTCTGCTTATTCTTCTGCCTGAAACAATACCATTCTCTCTATTGTTCTTTAAAGTTTTGCTCCTACAATGATCCACTTTTCAGAAGCTTTCCATCATCGAGAACAAAGTCATGCTTTGGCGATCTAAGATCGATTCTCAAGCATCTTGACGTTTCAGTCCGGGACCTTCATTTCAGTACTGTACTTGATTGGGGTGACATGAACGACTGGATGACCAAGCAGAACGCCATTTACTGAGATACCTTTCAGCTTCCCAAACTGCGAACTAAGTATATGCAATTACTCCGCGAGACTCCGGGTGTTAGCTGTTGTCGATGACGCATTTTCGATCGCCATGATAAGAGCTGTTAGCTAGTGATTATTAGTATGACTGACTAGGGAAGAGAACGTATCAAAAGCGGCGGCAAGCTCACGCGGGGCCTAAGGCGGTGGCAGAAAGCGTTCACCGGCCAACCGCGCTTTGTTTACTTTGTTTCTTCTGATGTAATCCATCACATCTCGTCCTTGGCCAGCCACGATGCGATCGCACTAACTGATTTACTCCATATGGAGCTGAAAATCGACAGCTACTAGTCTGTATGTCTGCTTGTTTCAGGTTGCCGCCCGCCCAGCCTTATCACTTTCTGCTCCAGCCTCCCGGCCAACTGGTGACCTCAGTGTGGTCCTTTGACTTCCTTGCTGAGGTGCTACGCATTGCATGCTGACGATTTTCTTTCTTTTTCTCCATATTTATCTATCTTCTATCCTCTTTACTTCATATTTTCCACTTCTCACTACTCAAGTCAATAACTGTCACGGCAATGGAGGCCCTTTTGACGCATTCCTTCGACTATCTTTCCTCATACGAGCCCAACAAAATTCGCAAGGGTCTTCGTCAGGTCGAAGGACTACTCGCACAAATATGTCTTTCGAGGAGCAAGCAAACGGCAGCCGAGAAGAGGAGATCAATGATTCCTCTAGGTCAAGCACCTCCTGCACCGAAAGCATTGAACGAATTGGCAGATGATCCAGCTTTCCGTGAATTTTTCAAATTGCAGGAGGGTTTTCAATGGAATGGTAAGTCCTCACATCTAGCCTGGATCTTTGAGCGAAGGTCTAATAATCGCATCCAGTCGCCATACGCCTAGTCACCTGCCTCGAACATTTGCTCGGTCGCGGAAGTAACGGCGCGAACGATCTTCTGATCATCTCAACCCTGGACTTGATCCAAGGGATTCTCCTTCTCCACCCTCCGTCCCGAGCACTCTTTGCGCGCGAAATATATATGAACATTCTTCTCGACTTGTTAGATCCGATCAATTGTCCTGCCATTCAGTCTTCAACCCTGTTGACATTGGTGACCGCACTGTTGGACCAACCTGCAAACACCCGCACATTCGAGGCTCTAGACGGACTCTTGACCGTTACATCTTTATTCAAAATGCGCGCTACATCCAGAGAAGTCAAGCTCAAACTGGTCGAGTTCCTCTACTTTTATCTTATGCCGGAAATGCCTACCATTCCGGCGATTGCTGCGAGCGCACCGAATACGGCGGTGCTTGGATTGCATCGAAGCCCTAGCAAGTTGTCGGGAGCTTTTGCGAAAAGCTACTCGTCAGCCGGCGACACCAATCAATCGAAGCGCGAGACGCGCACGACCGAAGAGAAGCAGAAACTACTCGGTCGCTATCTCAGTAATGTCGAAGACTTGGTTGAAGATTTGAAAGAGACAGCTCCATTTGGAAGCACGGTCTATTAATCTGCACGATTGCGCTTTATTCTTCCCGAAACTTCTTTTCTCTTTTCACTTTCGTCACTTTGTGTCTTTTCATATCATGTTCTATTTTTGATGTTCTTGAGCCTCCAACTTCGCCTGTCCGTTTTCTTTCTTTCTTTACTTTGCGATGTCCTGCCTTTTGAGGTTTAGCTCTTTGTCCTGTTACGATTCCCCTTTGTTGCGATTGTTTATGATTCGATGATTCGGTGAGACTGTACGATATAATTATGCTGAAGAATGAAGAACTTACGATTCTGAAATACGTAAGTCGTATCTACTTTTAAAGATATTAATGTAAATGCGGAGATAGGTTAATCCGCCAAGACATGGACGCCAGCTCCGGCCCAGGCGTCAGTGCATTAGGTAGTCACCTATCAAGCAGCAACACACCTTACCCAGGCAACTCAATCACCCGAGCCACGCGCTCACTTCTCACCCTCTCCAATCCCTCCCCTCTAAAATAGAAGCGACAATGGCAAAACGCATCGAGCAATGGGAAGTCGAGCGATACTGGGAGATCTTCTCATCGCTCGCCAACGGCCAACCCCGTCTCAACAACTCCCAAGCCGCCAGCGTGCTCCGCAACAGCCGATTACGAGACGACCAACTGGAAAAAGTATGGGATTTGGCGGATGTGGATGGCGACGGAGAGTTGGACTTTGAGGAGTTTTGTGTTGCAATGAGGTTGATTTTTGATCTTGTTAATGGGGTGAGTCTTCCTCCCCCTCCTACCCCTGATCGCGATAAGAGCTGCGGACCGGGTTTGAAGTGCGGCATGGAGTGACTAACGGTCAATTGGATAGGAATACCAAGAAGTCCCGCGAACATTACCGGACTGGCTTATACCAGAGTCAAAGGCGCATTTAGTCCAGGCAAGTGCCGCATTGACCGGGCGCCAGGAACAGTTTGAGCGGATAGAAGATGAAGATGATACACCGGGCCTAAAGGATGGATTCGATTGGTATATGAGTCCGGCGGACAAGGCGAAATACGAAGAAATATATAGTGCGAACAAGAACCATCGCGGCGAGATTACATGTTAGTGTTTCCGCTGTCCGTTCGATTCATTTCGATGTGATCATACTAACGCGCTGGTTATAGTTGACTCATTACAACCTCTATACGACTCCCTGGACGTCCCCGACACTGATATCAGATCAGCCTGGAACCTCGTCAACCCCACAGCCTCCTCGTCTATCAACAAGGATGCCTCTCTCGCCTTCCTTCACATCCTGAACTTCCGCCACGAGGGGTTTCGCATTCCTCGCACTGTCCCACCATCTCTCCGCGCATCCTTCGAATCCAATAAAATCGACTACCAAGTCGATAACGTGCGGCCCGCACAAAAATGGGGCGCGGACGGCGACACAGAGACCACCACAGGCCGCAAGGCCAAGTTTGGAGATACGTATCTCAGTCGTTTGGGGGTGAAATCGACTTATCAACCCAAGGCCACGGATTTTAGTAATACGATTCAAGATGAGGAGTGGGAGAAAGTCCGTCTTCGCCGCGAATTGGCAGAACTCGAACAGAAGTTGGAAGCTGCCAATCGCGCCTCGGAGGAGAGACGTAGTGGTGGCGGCGCATCTTCGTCTGCGCATCATGATGGAAGGCCGAATTGGACTGTTATCAAAAAGGAGGCTTTGCAGTTACTAGAGTACAAAGAGCGAGAATTGCGGGAGATGAGGGAAGGCACGGGTCGGACGAAAGATGGCCAGGATCTGGAGCGACTAAGGGAAGATATCAAGACCGTGGCTGATCAGGTTGATGGGTTGAAGGATCATCTTGATAGGCGGAATGAGGCGTTGGCGGAGTTGAGGAGGCAGATCGAGGATGAGAAGGCTAGTCGGTGATTTGCCTCTGTCAACGGGGCAGGTCTATGCTGTATATGTAGATAATTACGAATGAATTTTTGATATTGCCAAATTCCAGATAGGTAGAACATAACACTATTCGACGCCTGGGCCGCGCTTCTTGAAGTACACTGATACCATACAAGGCAATATAAACCAAAACTCCATCAGGAACATAGTTAAAAACACCATTCCTTGCCAAACCCCCAACCATGGTCAAAAATACAAAAAGCTCAAACCAAACGAATCGAGAGGCGAAACTATCGAACAGTCAACTCAGCCATGATCCCCTTATCCTCCTTCGTCTCCACAGCCTGGAAAGCCCGTCCATTACTCTCCTCCAGACCCTTCTCAGCACGCAAATAAGCCTCTTCACTCCGATCCGTCAAGATATCAAGATCATGCTGCGAAAGAATAGACTCTGGATCATCAGATTGAATATGAAATTGCTCAAATTCATCTTCACCCAACGCCTTGCGGATATCCTCCATGTCATTTGAAGTGGTGTTATTGTCAAGCAAGCTTTTGAATTTGCCCTTTTGAATAACGAGACGTTCAAGACGGCGTTTGGAATCTGCTTTTTCGAGTAGAGTTTGTTCAACTGTGCCCTTGGTTGCGAGACGGTAGACGATGACCGGGCGTGTTTGACCGATTCGATGTGCGCGATCCTGTGCTTGGAGATCTTGTTGTGGATTCCAGTCAGAGTCGAAGAGAATGACGGTATCGGCCGCAGTCAGGTTAATACCTTGTCCACCGGCACGGGTCGATAACAAGAAGACTTTGAAGTTTTTATCGGAGTTGAAAGCTTTGATTTGAGCCCGACGATCAACCTGGCTTACGCCACCGTCGATTCGACAGCAGTTCCAGCCGCGGAGTTGAGTAGCCCAGTCCTGTATAAGATCGAGCTGGGTTTTGAATTGGGAAAATATGAGAATTTTGTGGCCCTTCTTCATGAGACAAGGTACCAGACGATCAAGAAGCAACATCTTTCCAGAAGCTGTGACGAGCGTTTCGTCAACCGTAGAGGAGTCGTCGCCCCATGGCCAGTAAAAGTTGTGCGGAGAATTACACGCCAGACGGGCCTGCATGACTGGATTCTGAAGCTTCTTGCTACCAATTTCCTTCTTGGCCAATTTGATGGTTTTGGCACGCTCAATCTCTTCTTGTTCAGTCTCGCCAGGAGATTCGTCCTTTTCTTCCTCGTCCTCAATACCATTCTCGAGGTTTCGGAGTTGAGCATTGAATTCCCGATCGCCAATCTCTCTGTAACTTTGACGGCCCTTTCGCGTTCGGCCGCTAACACTGCCTGGTGTTGAAGACCGAGTTGATTTTACGCTCTTGCCGGAAGGAGTCATTGATCCGCTATCATCGGCCTTTCTTTTGAGACTCGTCGAGCGGGATACTCGTCCGCTTCGAGCCTCGATACGTTCGATGGCCCTGTTCTCCAAGTACTGGCGGCCCGTACCACTCAGGATCTCTCTATATAGTTCCTTCTGCTCTGATGTCAGTGGAGCATATAGAATGTACTCTCTTTTCTTAGGCAGACTAGTCTCGACGTCGGTCTTGACTCGGCGCAGTAGAAACGGTTTGAGAATAGAATGCATGGTAGTGACGAGGTTGCGTTTGCGCCTCTCAATCACGTCTCTCTGACCATTATTGTCCAAAACAGAAGAAAAGTCGAACCAGCTCTCAAAGCTGTCTAGGTCGTTGAATATCTCAGGGAGCAAGAAGTGTAATAGTGACCATAGCTCGGAAATGTTGTTTTGTAATGGTGTTCCAGTAATAAGCAATCGGTTTGCAGAGTGGTAAGTGAGAAGCTCTTTAATTAATTTGCAGTTCATGTTCTTCAGACGGTGACCCTCATCCTAAATCAACCTGTCAGCGAGCGATCGGAAATCCAAAGACAATATCACCTACCACAACGATATACTTCCATGAAAACTGTCCAAGAAAGGCACGATCATTCATACAAATCTCGTACGACGTGCATACGACAGGGAAATCAGCCTCTTTCTGATCCTTTAGCTTCATCTGTTTCCGCAGTTCGGCACGCTCAGGCTTAGATCCATGATACAAGACTGTTTTAATACTAGGAGTCCACCTCTGAAATTCATCAACCCAATTGCTGACTGTGCTCAACGGTGCCGCGATCAGAAACGGACCAGAGATGTTGTTCTCTTTGAAAAACGCAATAAGCGAGATCGTCTGAATAGTCTTGCCGAGACCCATTTCATCAGCAAGGATACCACACAATCCATTGATCCAGAGTGACTTCATCCACTCCAAGCCCTCCAATTGATACTCGCGCATTTTCCCGCCCGTGACTAATGAAGGTTGCTCCGTAGCAACGAGACCTTCCTGTTCACCGAGCGCTGATGGCTTCGCTTCCAAGTCATCCGCTGCCTGCCTCAATGCTTCCTGTACGCTGGGATTGTCCCCGCTGACTTCAACATCGGCTTTCTTGAAATAGCTTGAGATATTTTTGCCGTTAGCGGCATTCTTTTTTGCACCCTTTTTCGCGGTAGCCTTCTTCGATTGCTTCTGATCAGTGGCTTCCTCCTTTTCACCGGTTTTCAGCCGAGAACTGCGTCGCCCGGTTGTCGATTCAGGAGCTTCCTTGGCTGCTGCTGCGGTCTGTTTTTTAGCGGCGGCTTTCTTTGCCGCCTCTTGCTGTTGTTTTTGCTGTGCTTTCATCTTGTCGGACATGATGGCCACGAAGACCTACAAACATTCTATCAGCACCAAAACCTCTCAGTAGAGAGTATCAGTGAAACTCACGGAACTGGTCTGAAGTAACTTCGTCAACGCTCTAGCCTTCATATCCATACCCTCCGTATCCTCATCTTCATCACCCTCTCCCTCTCCCTCCGTAACAGCAGTTTTCTCCAGCTCACTCTCCTTCTCAGTTCCTTTCATTATCACATCTTCGGACTCGGATTTCGTCGCAGGTGAAGTGGGTGGGCTAGACTGTTGTCGCGAAGGTGCACTAGAAGCGCCCGTCGTTGCTTCGTCGAGCGACTCGGGTAATGTTGTCGGTGTCGTTACTCCTGACATTTTGGATTCGAGTGACTGAATTTTGTTCGGGCTGGACCATTTATTTGCGAAGAAATTCACTATTCGAGAGCCCATGGGAGATATACGATCGAGTTGGGATTCTTGCTCCAATCTTACTCAGTCGGATCGGCCAAAGACTGGACGAAAGGTATGAGATGAGAACGGTGAGAAGATCGCATACAATTTCCAGTAATCTGACATAGAGTATGACCAAGCTCAATTCGCTCCTCTTTTCCAAGTTTCTTCTCAGTTTCTCCTGGAAACGATGTAGTTGCGACGCGGACTGATGAAAAACGCGATTTGCCGTCACGCGCTGTCACGTGAGACATTTAACCCATTTTGTACAGTTCCCTCGTCGATCGATGCTTCGATCGATCTGTGCCTCTTTTTCTTTGGTGTCAACTCTTTGTGATGAATGAAGATGATTACTATTTTTGATCATTGCGTATTTGGTATTTTGATGTCCTTACATCGTCATTGTTGTTTATGGATTGACATCTCGCCTGGTATTCTCCATCTATTTTTGGGCAGACGCAAGTTGAACAAGGACACATCGTGTACTTTTCAGGGCTTAATGACATCACGTGCACATAGGCATGTCTCTGTTCATGCGTGACAGGTTCGGAGGTGTATGTTTACACGAGGGCACAATTTACTGACATGAGCAGTTGATATAGATTCAAAAGTTGTTGTACAGAACTTTGTGTTTTCGACTAACCAGGAATAAGAGAAAGATAAAAAAGAGAAAGGTTTATAAAAAGAGACAATGGAATAAGGGATGTGACAGTAAGTTTAGACATTCACTAAAGAAAGAATGTTTTTGTCCCGATCATGAACTTCGCCGAGATCCAGTCATCATGCATGCATCAACTATGATTTATTCATACACAGCGTACAGTCATTTGTTGTACATCGGCAAGAAAAGATTGGAGACAGGCTGGAAATTATATACAAGAAAGCATGTGGTATCGTACATTCGTCTGCTCGTATTGGTACAGTCATGTTCATTTTCATTGTTGTATTGGATACTTGCGAGGTCGTCCTCGTCCTCGAGGGACAGGAGGGTTGGTGGTGTGACTAGAGGTTGCATTGGTAGCGGATCTGGTAGTTGGAGTGGAAGCTGGATCCGGAAACTTGCCTCGCTTTGGATGTGCTGCTTTCATTTCAGTGCTGGCACCTCGCTTGGTGCCTGCAGTTTGCTTCCGCACCGACTGACGCCTCTCCCGGGGCAGCGGCATTACATCCACAGTAACGTTGGTAGAAATAGCCGAAAGATGATTATTGGGAATGTCTTCGACTGCTCGTTGGTTACCATTGGCATTTTCAGTATTTATGGACGGCGGCTCCTCGATCCCAGCTACTGTCTGTCCTTGACCTGTTGATGCGCGGGAATGGGATGACTCGCTGGTTTTGACATTTTGAGATGCTTCCTCATGGTCTGCATGAATATCGAAACTATCGAGGCCAAAAAGAGGATTGATGTATTTGGCGGACTTGGCTGCCTGCGGCGTCGTAATTCGATTTGCATGCCCTGGAGGTGCTTCTTCGGCTAGGCTATTATGGTTGGTACCCGGCCCTTCCTGATGACCTACGAAAACGCCAAAATCCATAGATAAAGAAGGCAAAAGGTTTAGACCCTGCATAGCCTTGGATGGAGAAAAGACACCAGCATCTGCTTGTGCCACACCGTCTTTCTTTAGCTCTACGTGATTGACCATAGTATCTGATCTTGAGAAGGACGCAGTTGCGGATCCCAAATTTCCGTTACTTGGCATCGATGACCGATTGTATGCTGAAATGTACGACTTAAGCTGCCTTTCACCGACGTCAGTGCGATAGGACTCCGGAGTTGCAAGGCACGTTTCGACGCTCGTCTTCGGGAAATGATTGTGGTTGTGGTGAGCTGTGAGTTTCGTTGTCGTACTGTAGTTGGGTGAGGATGCCGCTGGTGTTGGCATAGCATTTCTCGCGGTCAAATTCTGTGAATTTCCGTGCACTACACCTTCCAATGCAGACAAGTCTGATGGTTGTGGAGGGCTGGAATCAAATGAATGCGCATCATCAAGGGTGGAGCTTTGATCTGTGCTGATTCTTGTGGCTTGATCGAATTGACGAGCTTTGGGCTTCGCTATTGGTGGGCCAGCAGGAAAGATGTTATTGAAGCTTCCCGGCCGTGGCCTTGTTGAAAACGAAAGTTCTGGTGGTTGGAGGCGAGACGTGCCTGTCGACCAGGAGCCAAACATGCGACGCACTGGCATTAAAGCTTGATGATGCATACCTTCAATCCTATCCGACTCGGAAGGCAATTCTTCGATTGTGTCATCACTGTTTGGCTCCCTGGTTTGTGCTCTAGTCCGTGTTCGAGGAGTAGGAAGAAACCTTTCCAAAGCATCCATGTGTCGCCGAGATGGCGTTGCCGGATATTCTATGTGTATACGAGCTGCATTTTCCCGGCCGATCCTGAGACGCACAAGGGCCTGGTTGTGCAAAACCAGCTGTACATCGCGGTTAGTGGATGCTTGAGGAGTGCTGACTCGAGGCATCGGTTCATAGCGTTGGGCTGCTGGTAATTGCACAATCAACGTTTCAGAAACAGTGATGGGAGATGGATCCTGTGCACCAATTCGTGTTTTAGGCAACAGACGGGAGTCTCCGGCGGCGGTGGTGGATGCACCTGATTGTGATTCTGTACTCGATTTCCACTTCAAAATTCCAACAAACCCCCCAGTGCTGGATATTGATGGAGTCGCAACAAATTGATTGTCCCATTCGCCAGCATATCTCATTGGTAACCCTCGTTTAGACAGATATTTTCGTGCTAGTAAAAGATCCCCTGCCTGACAGAGCAGATACCTCATCTGTGACCGTTTTTGAATCACACGATGACAATGGTTCCAAACTTTTTTCGACATGACGAGCCGCCCTGGCACTGAATGCTGCTTTAGATCGGAATTGTCAAGGCACATCAAAACCTGCATCTGCTTGTTGCGCATTTCGGCGAGAACGCGATTCTCGTATTCGAGATCCGCGTTATGCATTCGGAGATTGCGCGTTAGTTGCTCAGTATCAGACTGGCTCAGCCCAAGCAGGAGCTGGATTGTGGACAATCTATGAGTCTCCAACATGTTTTCTGCAATCTCGATCTGTAGGCTCAGTGAAATATCGGCCCACTGCGGATCGTTGGGTATTGGTTCCTAGCGTGGGTAGAATGTTAGCAGGAGATTATCGCACTGGTGTTTGAAAGGTTGACATACTTCACGGTGAATCCATTGTGCACCAGCATTTTCACTACCAGGCAGTCCTCGGCCATCATCGTCATCGCTGATCTCAAGATTGAAGTCGTCGTCTTCTCGTGCCAGCAGCGCCATGTTCCTCTTGTATTGTGGATTTTGCGGCCCGTTACTTGCGATGAAGTTGTCGAGCTTTTCTGGTGGGATACCACGATAAAGCGAATTGAAAGCGTCTAGATGATGATTTCTGTCAGCATCAAGATCAGCATCATCAGTATCAGGGCTGGCGTTGGCAGCAGCAGCAGGAGGTGGCGTGGCGGTAGGAAGAGAGTGATAAGTCTGCCCAGCGGGAAGCGGGTGTTCGAGGGTGGGAAAAGCGGCAGGAGGTTGATTTGGGTCGTAGTCAACGTAAGGTATTGCCCTTTCCTCTTCCTCTTCCTCTTCTGCTCCTGCTCCTGCTTCTACTGCTGCCTTTCTGCGCCGTGGCAGTCGCCGTGGGGAAACACCAGTCGAGAGCTCACATTCATCATCGTACCGGGAGGGGACTCGTATGGTTTTTCGCAACCTCATGACAAATCTTGCTCTCCTTTCAGAACGCGTCTAAATTGCAAGCAGGAAAAGGATCGATCGGTAATAATTCCAGGTCGGCACAAGATTTGAATGAGTGGACGATAGTCGGTTGCTGGAGAGACTTATGAGGGCGTGTGAAGCTATCTCTTGGAGGAAGACGAAATGATTTTCGCTAAAGAAAAGCTTTAGTTGTTGCGACGAAAGGAAGAATATCGAGTAGGCGGGAAGTAGATGTTGATACTTGTTTTCAGCGACAGGTATCACACACAATCTTCAATTGAACGAGTGATAGACTGAGATATTTGAGCAATAGGGCGGCTCCCCTCTTAAATCATAATACTGGCGTCGGGGCAACCCTATCATTGTAGGAAATTTCTTTTACCAAAACAATAATTAACCTGATTTAGACGCCGCCAGGGCAAAAGAGTCTGTTTGAAGGTGTCCCAAAGGCACACGAGATGAGATGAGAAAGTTGTGAATTGCTTGTTTGTCGGTACTTTCCATCTTCATACCAATCACTAAACTTGTTCTGGGCCTACATGAGAGAGATATGGCCCAATCTGGGGAGGTTTTCATTATCTCAGTATCCGTAATCTAATCATACAAGGTGCTTTCTATGCTGTCCCAACCAGCATAACTGGCTGCTGTTTAATATTAATGCAATGCATCAGCAGCATGAGTGATATTCGCAAAGACGCTGCAGAAACCCACCGAAAAGGAACCAAACAAGTCTAAAAGCAAGTAATGAACTCTTTGATATGAGAGCGATCAAGCAGCGCGCTCTATGAAAGGAGCAGGCTTCTGTTTCAGATGCTCGGCGTCATCATTGGCTTGAATCACAGTTTTTTGACTCGAAAAGCCGTTGTGCCCACTGTGAATAGGTGTATTGTTATCGCAGTCATATTCTATAAAACTTCGTTTCTTCGCGAGCTGACCACCTGGACGAGACGACGGCTGTATACCCAGTGAAGAAGATGTAGTAACTTCCTGTCGACGAGCCTTGGCGACCTCCCTCTTCGCATCGAGAATAGCCTGGTATGACTGGAGGAGTGTCTGCATAGACTCGTCCACATCGATACAGAAACGTCGATGGTGTACGGCCCACATTGCCGAGACCATATCCAGATTCATCATGCTCATTATGTAGGCAATCACGACGCTTGCAGATCGTCCATTACCAGATTCGCAAAAGACGAGCACTCTCGGTGGTAGATCTGGCCTAGCAGAGACTCCAGACGATATATGTTGGTTGATTCCCCGGATGATACTGGGATACAGGCTAATGAGTTCTTGCTCACTATCGACATCGATCGCATCTGCTTGGATGCCTAGCTCTTCAGCTACCTTGGCACCAGACAATAAACGGGCAATGGCGGATCGTTTATCGCGAATGGATAACAACAATGTGATGCCTTCACTGCGAACAAAGTCTCTATCCCGCGCCATCGATGCGGGTCCCAGGTACAAGAAAGGCAGAATTTGCTGGGCCTCACGACGCTGAGCGTACGTCCAGTCAGCAGTAGACGCATGGTGCGAGAACCAGGTATGATGGGCGCGGTCGAAGAATCCAGGAGGAACGAATTCCCCAATCTCAAATGAGTGCTCCTTAGGTGGTTCCAGGATCAAATTATCATCTGAATACGCACCAAGCGTCAAGGGTGGTACCAGAGTCTTTTGACGTGAGATAGGCACAGATGTGTGATAATCATGGGCTGGAGTATAGAGTTCCCCTGGACCTTGAGGGATTGAGTTCTGCTGTATATTTGCAGGAAGCTGCACAGCTGTGGGTCCTTGCATGTTTGACATTGGGGTATCGTCGGCCATATTGATTGTCTTGCTGCTGAGTGCTTGGCTGTCCTGCCTAGGCAATATGGCGAGTGGACAACGTCATGCGCCTATAAGGGGAGCTAAGGTGAAGTGTATTTGAGATGGTCGAGCTGAAAGTATCTCGGAATAGATGCACGTAGACGCTCTGGAACTGCGAGGATTGCATAGTAATTAGGAGATCTAGCAGATAAAAGGGCTCAGGTGGATCTGTGGCTGGCCTGATCGAGTGGAGCTAGGCCAAATCGGGGGCTTGACTGACCAGGTTGGCGAATAGGATATCGAAATGACCGGCTGAGCTAGCCCGATTAGTCGTTGGCACGGTCATGCATTAGATAAGCATAATGATAGTTAGTACGAGTGTCATTGTAAGCTGTAGCAATTGTACTCTGTTGTTCTCACATTGATGACCTACTCAATATGCCAAGGTAGGCCTGGAACCATGCATGTCATGCATAGACCTGGCTCTCACTACTTGGAGAATATCATTTGATTTGCCTGGCAATGGAAAGATCACTGCTACGAGAAGGACTTATTCATGTATGAGTAGTATTGGTGCCATTATCGTTAACAGAGAGATTGGGTATATCTGTTCAAACTAAGAATATCAGAGAAAGGAGAGAACAACAGCCCACATTACAAAGAATGGGGAGATACATAGAACCAGTAGAGAGACACAAATGAGAAGAAAGAGACACTATCAATAAACGCCTCCACCACCGGATGGACTCATCTAACCGCTGCAATAGGAGGAAAAACAAATTCCAGTCTCATGTTTCGAGCTTCTCCACGGTCTCGGTTGCCATGGGAAGAGGGGATGATATATTAGGAAAAATACGCCTCTCAACTCTTCGGTTGGGAAGAGAAGATTTAACAAGAGCAGATCAAAGATAAAAACAGACGAGAAAGCAGACCACCGCCCAAGCAAATCAAACTCGTTCACAAGCCGTCCAGGATGCATATGAGCCCAGTCAAAAAATTGTGACCATGGAAACTGCATAACGCCTAGTGATGCACCCATACACAGAAAGATAGAAAAGAAAAGAAAAAGCGGGTTTGACAGCCGTGAGGAGAGATAAATGGGAAATCCGGAGCAAAGGGAATGACGGCATGGCATCATCTATAGCTCGGCGCCAGGAACGTGAACCACGGGTAGTGCATGATGGGGGATTGACTGCTGCAGCCCTGCAACAATCTTCTCAAGCTCTTCAAGGCGACGATCTTTCTCTTCGACTTCCCGGCGCAGCCGCTTCACCTCGTTGTGAAGATCCACGCCGTTCGACTCGTCGATGGTGTCGACACCGTTCAGCTCTGGATCAGTCATATCGTCGTGCTTGCGCTTCAGGCCAGCTGGGGGGTCCAAAAAGGTCGACTTCAGGCCTTCCACATCTGCCGCAGTCAGGACGGGCAACTCGGGGGAGTTTCCGCCTTCAGTATGCATGTGTCGACGGCGAAGATGCTCCTTCAAGTTCTCTTGGCGCGTGAATCCGTTGCCGGTACTGCGATTGCAGTCGGTGTAGGGACACATGAGGGCTTTCTTTGTTGTGGCATTCTTCTTGTGAACTTCTCGTTGATGCCGGAGAAGACCGCCAGAGTAGGTGAAACCTTGAATCTTGTCGCAGCCCGGTTCCATGCATTTGTACGGTCGGTCATGCTTGTCCATATGTTTACTAAGCGAATGTATAGTTAGCAGTGTTCTTTTAGTAAGCGTGATGAGGGGGGTGTACTTACTTCCATTCACAAGGCCGTCTGAATGTAGGCGGATTAGCCTGACAGTCGGGATGATCGCAGAAAATTTGATTGCTTTGATTCTTCGGAGGGTCGCGGGACCGTCGCACCGACAGACGAGGGCGTGTTCCATCTGGGGAGACGTTTGCGAGGGATGATAAAGGATCGGCCATTTTCATAGGAGGTGAGAGCGATTCTGGAGCAGCGATGAGAAGAGCACTGGGCCCGGTAGGTCCTTCACTTCTTGGACTGGGATAATCTGTGCCGTCTCCCATGACAGCTGACATGAAGAACTGCAACTTCTCGGTGGAAGTCTGGAGACTTGTTTCGCGTTCTCAATTTGGGTTCTATGCTCGCTTGCAAGACGGATTAATAATCTGCTATTCTATGCGACCGAGGAGAAGGGCGTAGAGTCGAGACGCGACGACGAGAAATCGAGATAATGACGTGACTTGCGAGAAGGACGCGGCCTATTCGTTTTATAGAGGTGAGGCTATACTTTCGTGGTAAGGCATCCACGAAGGAGAAAATTTTTGCCACCTGAGATTTCAGGTTTCAATTTTTCCAGAGTTTGCCGGGCCGCCCCAACGAGTAAGCTTGGCACGTACGGTAGGCGCGGGCGGGATATGACGCGGCGCTTCGACTTCGCAACAACAATACAACGGCGGACGCCTACTGCAACGGCGAGGTCGATTATCGACGACGGACACTGGCCGCCTAGTCTGGGGTTTCCTAATGATTGATCGAATGCTATGGTCACAGAAGCGAGGTTCAACTCCCACGACAGTACGTAGTGTCGTCGTGTGACGAGATGACTCCACTCGAGCTCGGAAGTCGTGGTTATGGTTGGCTGAAGTCTTGAAGCCGTCGCTTTTCTGCCTGGATGTATCGAGGTATCGTGTAGGCAATGAATATAGGATGAGTCACCGCAAGCTACGGGGAAGGACGAAGAATAAAAAGAGGCGCGAATAGCAGATTCAGTCAGGAACTCAGCATACTAATCCCAGCCTCTGGCTATTGTTAGTATGGTATGAGCCCGCCACGTTAGTTAGGCACGATCGGCCGAGGGCTGAGCCTGAGGCAAACGCCACACTCTCACCGCCACGATCACGTTACCGGATCACGTGCGCTCACTGCCTGATCCGTCACCCGGTCCGGCAGTTTTTTCAGCCGAGGAAATGCTGGTCTCCTGTTCGAGAGACTCTTGTTTCACAACCTGGTACAACAAGAACCAAAATGAGAAGTCCTCTTTCTTCGCCTTATGTACCTCTTGTCGCTCACTATGCCTTTGGCCAATTTGACACTAATATACATGGCCGAACACATTTTACATTGCCACGTCGTGTTAGGGGCCACAAGCGGGCCGGTTTCTCTCATCAGACACCAATCGCATGCCTGATCTGCTTGACTAGATGCATCGTTCATACCTCCATGGTGACCTTGCGCTCGTGCCTAATAGTATTCGCGAACTATTTCATCCTGCGCCTTTCTACTAATACAAGCATTTCTTCGCTGCCAAGACTGGTCGACACGGATTAGATTAGATTTAGGCATAAATGGAGATTGGATAGTCATGGTGGTCAGTCTAGCCTGGCTGCCTACGTAGCTGATGACTGGGTGAGTCAGATTTAGATTCATGTCACTAGTCATGCATGTATTTGAATGTTGACTGATACATCATCAGCATCATTGTCGTATCCTTGCTGGCGACATCACAGCACTAGACTAGGGCGAACATGGGAATAAAGGTCAGATGGTGGGTGATGATAGTCGGGGCTCGCCCGGGTATAGTGATCTAGATACCTCGGGTTGTGTTCAATAATACTAGGCAGCTGTGAGACTCGATCCGTAATGAGGTTTGATGCTGTGTGACTCAGAGTATAAACACTCTACAACCTTGATTTCAACGAGGCATTCCAGTTCACCCATCCAAGTCGACTTGCTCGTGACAACATGTCAAAGCCACCATCACAAGCCTTTTGAGGCAAGCTATTGCAAAGGGTTGGAATCGGTGAGGCGCGTTCAGTGTGGAAAGTCGAAAATCTAGACTTTATGGCTTCCTGTAATTTGTGCCAAAACTAGCCTGCAATGAGTACTCACATGGTCATGTATGATATTTTGTTTCTAGATAATGTAATACAAGCCTCATGACAGGCTGAAATCCCGGTTGGCATACAGAGCGTGCTCTTTTGAGATCTGGAAGCCTAGTTGGCCCTTGCTCTTCTAGAACCAGGCAATCTTCCAAACACCTCAGCAATGTCAGCATTTCAGCAACTCTTGTGCTTGATAAATTCCTGTAAGCAGCTAATCACTAACACAATACTAATAGATTTATGCTAATACGCCGTCGTAGAGTCGCGTTCTAGGGCTGAACAGTTGGGAAGTAGCCTTACCTAAATATATGATAGATGAAAATCAGACGCAAATCAAGAGCCCCCGAAATTATGTTTTAATTCAGATTGCGCTATGTACCACAATATTGAAACCTGATCAAATTTTGATCATTAGACATATCAACTTCTACATGACTATGTACATGTCCCATCTCCGAATCCGGCAATGTTAGGGCTCGCCGAAACATTACCTAAATAGGAAAGTTCGAGAAATTTGAAATACTTACAATGCCAAAGAAAAGAAATCAAAGCATGATATAGCCATAAATGTTCAAACACGTCCATGTAAGTCTAGGGGGGTGTAAGGAAGGGGATATCGTGGATTTCGGTTGCGGGATAAGACTGATTGTAAAAACCCGTCTTCCTACGAGATACGGTAAGTCGCTAAAAGAGACTTCCGCGTAAAGAGATAGGGATAAACACATTTACGGCAGCATATTATTTATAATCTGGGTCCGACTCGGATACTCTTGAATGCTTTGTGCCAGCGTGATGCAATAGAAGCAATAATGGCAACTCGCAAGTGATACAACCTGATTGGAAGTCATCGTATTCCTACTCCATGTCATTTTTCAAACCATTTAGATTATATGAAACAGATAATTCTTGCTTAATTTCCACTGAGTTGATCCTCAGCATTAGTGCCAGTAGTTCTTCACAATGCCCTTTTGCGATTGCCCGAGCTTTGTCAAAAGCTTCCACAACATCCTCCGGCAGAGGTTCCTTCTCCAAATCACCAAAATTATGCTCGAGCTGCTGCAAGCTCCTTTAACCAGAATCTTTTCGACTAGGGTCCAACTGTGAATGGTGTACAATTTACTTCAATGCACATTTCACCTCGGTCAATTGATGTTTCCCAGCTGCTTTTCCAGAGCATCGAAAATAGTTCCGTTCCAAAAGCGTCTCCGGTATTTCGTCCGTCCTTGAAAAGTGTCCAGATCGAACACAATATGGATCCGATACTGGTGTCTGACTTACCACGCTTGTATCTATTGGTAGCTTGGCTGCCAGCAAGAGCCTCTCTGGCTTTCTTGCTGAGTCGTACAATAACTTCAGTGATTCCATGAGCGTCTCGGGCATTAGTTCAAAAGGAAAGATATTCGAAGAGAGGAATTTCTGACGAGAATGGCCTTGCCAATGCGTGTTCCGGCTCGTCATGTTCAACGGGTTGGCTTTTCGCCATCCTACATGTATATCACAAACAGAATTGGGATACCACATTCTCATGTGAAAGCCAGTGATTGCAGCGGATTGAGTGGGTTTGCGAAAATTGAATTCTGCATGTTTGCTACAGCAAGCCTTTTGGTCGATAGATAGTAGGTGGGAGCGAACAAAAAAGCGGTCTCTCGCTATAGTAATATGTCAAAGAGAAATTCCAACGTCACAGGTAGTTCAAGTTTTTGACATATAATTAAACTCAAAGAACTGATGTCAATTGATCGAGTTGCAAGGCTGATTAGAAATTTTATTCGTAATAAAAGTTATTTGTGATTTGGTCAGTGGATGTGTCAAGGCAAGTTGGGAAATCAGTTCGAGCAACACTTCATAGGTAGTGACAAGTCTGATACTTCAATTGTCGATGTCCAAATGGTCATGAGAACGGGACTGATGATCATAAATTGCAAATTATGATAATAACGTGCTGCTTGAATCTCGAATTCTGACTCTATAGTGTCACAACGAGGGACAAAGACAACGTATCTAAGTAGGTAGCAACAAACTTTCGGCACCCAAACCGGGGGCCCACACGACCCCGATCGACGAATGAACTGCTTTCGAAGGGAAGAATTATATTAGGAATCCTCCATCCAGTATCGGCGGTCGCGTGACCTCACACGCTAGTCCGAAGATGGTAGCTGCCCTGTTAGTCATGGACTGTGATGGTCTTGCTCCCCGCCAAACCGTGTCTTCCATTGCATTTTCGTAGCGTTTCTTCTGATCATTGACCTCAACTAAGCAAAAAAAATATGGGCGGAGACGAAGAACATTCTCTTCCAGAGCTCAGAACAAGTGCTCCGGATGCCGAGCAAACTCGTGCTAGGGAATTGGAATCGAAGAGAACGAAAATTAGTGTCCTTGTAGGATCCGGTATAATTCAGCTGCCGATATGGGGTACGTCGTGGTCACGTCTATATACTATAATGACCAGGAGCTTACGCCCGTGCAGGGTTTGCCATGAGCTATGGTATATTCCAGGAGTACTATTTCAACAACTGGACGTTAGAAGGAGACCGTACCATAACCGGTGTTATTGGTACCACGGCTAATGGTGTCATGTACCTATCCATGCCTTTTCTTTTCGCGCTTTTTACTAGACGGTGGGCTCGTTGGCGCCAAATCGCAGCTCTTTGTGGCACATTGATTGCATGCGTCAGCCTCTTCCTCTCCGCTTACAGCACCACTGTGTGGCACTTGGTTGCGACTCAGGGTATCGCATCTGCGTTGGGATGTGCTCTTGTGTATAGTCCAATGACGCTCTCTCTCGGCGAGTGGTATACATCCAGCAACCGTGCAGTGGCATATGGTATTGTTTTGTCTTGCAAGAACATTGTTGGGACTAGCTGTCCATTTATGATTCGAGCTTTGATTGATGCTTACGGCTATAAGACCACTTTAAAAGCCTGGGCGGCAATTGTGGGTGGGACAAGTCTTTTCGCTATTCTAATGATACCTACCCACCCATCAAAGATTTCGATACACAAGACTCGAGCTCGAAAGATTCCATGGCATTTCCTCGGACACCGGTCTATCTACTTCTATAGCATTGCCATTATATTTCAAAGCTCTGGGTATGGTATTCCACAAAGCTATTTGAGCACTTACGCTCGAGATGTCACTCTGCTGTCTCAGACCTCGGGCACACTGATGCTAGCTCTCTTCAATGCACCCGGCATTATTGCTTCTTCTTTCTTCGGATGGCTGAGTGACAATCAAAAAGTCCGTCTTTCAGCCCAGACTGTGTCCGCAATCCCACCCGTCGCCTGCGCTATTTTCACGTTCTTTTTTTGGGGTTTGACTACTCCAGGCAATCTTGGCCTGCTCTTGGTTTTCTCCATGACCTTTGGTTTCTTCTCCAGCGGCTATAGTGCTACCTGGGGAGGAATGCTCAAGCAAATGGAGCGCGAATCTGCAGAAAGAAACGAAGCTGTCGATCCTGGAATGCTCTATGGTTTACTAAATGGCGTCAGAGGAATCGGATATGCAAGTGGTGGGCTTGCTGGCGTGGGACTGTTGAATGCTGGAACCATTTCAGCTAGCCCCCGCTTCGGTTATGGAACTTCATACGGACCCCTCATTGTCTTTACGGGAGTTTCTTCCCTCCTGGGAGGTTGGGTTGTTTTATGGAGATGGAATCCGAAAAGACTTTTGCCGTTGATCTCAAGGAGCTGATTCTTGCCACATCTCCAAGATCTTTGGTATTTGAGTGATTTAAAACCAGCAGGATTTTAGTGTTATAGATTTTGGGAAATGTTTTATGCATGACAGAACACGCCATTGCAAGAGTTAATTTCACTGGGACGATTTCGGTAGCGCTGGGCACAAGACTGACTCTTCGAGTATGCCATTTACTCCCCCGGGACATACAATGATATCTACATATGTATATGCCAAGAAAATTGTCCAAGACGTTGTAGGCGAATACTTACCCAATACTTAATATTTATATCTTAGTTCTTAGAAGATAGGATACCTGCCTTCACATTAAGTGGATGGGTACATAATATCTCAGGTGGAAGCCCCTACCACTTGTAACTAGACGCTTGCATGTGCCTTCGAGTCAGATTGATTCAAATCGACGATCATATCTAGACTTATACCAATGAAATATCTGATTCGGCAGTATTGATTGCACTCCGTATACTATTACTAAATATCGGCACGAAGTCCGTAGTAGCCAAGCCCTTTCTGTTCGGGAACTTAGCATTTAATTCGTGACAACAAGTACCGCCTGACTTATGCATTCCATGTAAGATTTCAAATATGGGCCCAGTCGGACTTTGAAGTTCAGCCTGGCGACCTGGTTGTCTTATTTTGAGCCGTTATCGCGGCCTATCTTCGACCTGCGGGAGGTAGAAGTCTTAGATGCTGAAGCTTCAGCAATTGAACGGTTTATAACTATTGTTTCATGAACGAATCGAAGGCCAGAAGTCGTAATTAAATTGACCTGACAGGTAGATGGCGTTTACCCCTCCAGTTGCGGGGTAATCAGAACAATTAAATTGTATCATCTGCTGACAGGATTGACCGTACGCCTACTTAGGGCAATCGGTATGACTCAAGGAACCTCGCCATCCGAAAATTTAGTTGACATATTTTGTCAACTGTTACCAGTGCTCGACTCTGTTTTATCACACTCCATACTCGTGACAACTACAATCTCATAAGCACCTCATTCTTACCACGACATAGACTACAATTGCCATTTTAATCACCGTCAAGATGACCGATCTAGATAATGCGGAATACACGCTCTATTCATCTCCCTTTTCCCTCTATTCTATGATGGTGCGCCATACCATTCAATTAGGTCGTGCGTCAAACAATGCGAGACCGCCTAAGTCAATTACCCTTCACTTCATCAACCACCGCAAGGACAAAAACCTGGAGGAAGAATACCTCAAAGTGAATCCCAAAGGCCAGGTGCCTGCCATGACTGGGAACGTCCTCGAGCATTCACTCACTGACAGTATCTCCATCTCACTCTATCTGGCTGAAAATCACTACCCTGCCTTGCTACCTGCTGAGCATGCTGCGGTCATTAAAGACCTACTACAACGCTTCCATTCCATCTATGGTCTGTCGTTTAGCAACCCAAAGCCAACAGCGGAGATGAAAGAGTACAACCCTTCACCGGTCGAAGGTCTTCTCAAAAGGACTGATATCAGCCCAGAATACCGCAAGCTTCTTGAAGGCAAACTCAAGTTGTATGTCGCCCGCTTTATCTTGTGACTTTTCTTCTGTGAATCCAATTTTTCCAATGGTTGCTTTAACGTACTTACTGACGGATTCTCTGACGGCCAGCCATAATGAGCATAATGCCACAGCCTTTCATCCAAACGTCGTGGCTAAAGCCCGCTCAGATCTTCAAACGATTTTCGCAGAAATCGTAGAACACCGCAAGCAAAGCGGTACTTTCGGCAAGCACAACGAATGGACTTTTGGTCCTGCTGTTGGCCCTACATTGCTCGACAGTCACTTTCTTCCAGTGGTACTACGCTGCATCGAAGTTGGAAATGCTGAACTCGTTCCTGAAGAGTTGCAGCTCTGGTCTGAGACTAAGTCAAAAAGCCCCTCATGGCTGAAAGTCATGCACGGCAAGCCGACAAGATATGATCCTTCGATGGGGCCAGTTGAGGATATGCAGGAGATGATGTCTCTATAGACACGTTACCAGGAATTGGTCATTATAAAGTGATGGACAAGGGCATCGATACTCATTATATTCCTCTTACATGGCATTACTCGACTCTCGCCCTATCCGAACGTATGGGGCTACGGCTGGAAAACGCGTGAGTTCTTGGGAGCCAGGCGTTTACTTTTACTGGCTTTACTTTAAGTAAGAAATAGCAATTTAGCGAATTAATATGAGTTATGAGTATTCTGATTAATTTCCACCTTTCAGTCTGGCTGGGTTCTTGTCTCAATATTTTACACCAAAGACTCTCACAGATCATCAATATAACATTTAGGAATTGAGTAGTAAAGACCCAACACG
This sequence comes from Talaromyces amestolkiae, assembly GCF_001896365.1. Classification (NCBI taxonomy): domain Eukaryota; kingdom Fungi; phylum Ascomycota; class Eurotiomycetes; order Eurotiales; family Trichocomaceae; genus Talaromyces; species Talaromyces amestolkiae. The sequence goes on along the minus strand of NW_024468039.1, from coordinate 145,175 downwards.
CACACAATCCATTGAACGCCGCCAAAGCTGAATACATTCATGTGTACCCCCCATTCTTCCACATAGAATTTGACGCCTTCACTTGTTCATAATCCCAAGTCACTTGAGAAAGCACTCTGCTAGTTCCCTGTGTCGTAAGACAAATTTTATATCCTCTGAAACGTAGACTCTTGACCAACTTTATCAGAAAAGGATTTGTACTTGCACTCTCAGTAAACTGCAATCCATCAATAACCCAAACGAGAGATGGCACTTTATCTTCCTCAAGGAACGCCTGTATAATTCGTAATGCGACATCTGCACTTTCATTGCTTCTATCGATTGATTCGGGCCTATCCAAATATAACGATGGGAATATCTCTTGCAATTGAGCGATGATCGAGTCGAGTAGACATAAAAGAGCGAGCTCCTCATTAGACCTTCTCTCGTGCAGCTGTGAGTCGGTGGAAGAGGTAGATTTTGGATTGCAAGAGGCAAATATGTAACGCGGTGGCGAACTTGTAGTATTTTGGTAAGGTTTCCAACTCGGTAGGTTGTCCTTTGATCTGGGGAAAAACGGCGATGTGCCCTCAATCCAGATAATGTTAAGCCTCGGATCTTCGGTCCATGCTTTGACTTTGATCAAAGCATGTCTCGGTAGCTCCATGGCCCAGATACTTGAATTAGTATCATTCAATTTTCTTGCAGAGCCGGAATGTCTTTTTCGGGTCTCTTCGAGGACAGATGGCGAGCGCATTTCATGGGGATCTGAAGGCACGTCGGCGATCTGTATATGGATCAATGGTGAGTAGGTTCCAAACTCACCTGACTGAATCTCTATATCAGAATCTGTATCATCGTCAGTATTCAAGAAAGTCGCACCGTGATCTGAAGCTGTAGGCGAAGCTCTGTTCTGTATTGGACTGTCCGCAACTATTTATGCCAGCTTCGAGCTTAGTATATATCCACATTATACCGCGAATGTAGAAGCTCGCATACCATTCTGAACATGATCCTTTACGTATTGCATTTTGGCAGTCTCTCCAAATTTTGCACTTCGAGTCCGAACATTCGTAACGAAGGATTTTCAATGGCAGATCCATTAATTACTTCGCCGATAAGGAGAGCATTGACTCATCAGTTCGAATGACTCATTATATGAGCAACCCTTACTCTTGTCATACCGTCTTGCAATCGTCTCTTTCCATCACGTATGATAATCCTAGATCGGTCGAGGAAAATTCCTAAATGGGAAGCAAGCTGATATTTGACTAAGTCTTCTGATTGGCGGGTGATATGCAGACCCACTATGCTTAACCCTAAACGCCGAAGCTCGGAGATAGTCTCTCTTCTCATATTTCCACCCAGACCACGGGTGTATATCATCGACTTCGTATGATGGTACTCGGGACTATATTATCATAGGTGAAACGATACATATGGATCGTTCTCCTGATCTCTTTAATTAAAATGTGCTGGTCCTTCATGAGAGTGTTACATCTTCCAATAGAGATGGAGATGACCCCACCATGCGCAGCTTAATTCAACCACTTCAATTGATTTCACACTAATACTATATCTGTCACCCATAATCAGTTCTCGAAATGAGTAGCGATACGTCCTCATCTGTCACTGAGGAGTTGACCAAGCTCCTACCAAAGATAGAGGTACGTATACCTTATATCCGTAAGAAAGAAAGCTCTCCCATTTGCGCTCCACATCTTTGCTTGTGTACTATTAGCCACGCTGAGGTTGTTCGAACTAAGTCTAAGAAAATAATAAGCTACATGCCCATCTCAGTGGTAGCATAACCCGGCAATGCCTTCACGAAATCTGGTATCGCAAAAAAGCCCAGAACCCGAATTTCGCAATCGAGGATCCATGGGTCCTCATGCCACCTGGCAAGGTCAACTATGGGCTTGACGTGTAAGTCTTAATCACACTATTCTTTGATAAAGTGGCAGAATTTTTTGATCGGCAGATTGATTCAGCTTCTTCGATGTATTCTCAAAAAGCATTTACAACCTCGTCAATGACGCCGAGACTATTCTCTACGCGACAAAATCTGTATTGAACGATTTCCGAGCTGATGGTGTTCGGTACCTGGAGTTGCGGACTACGCCTAGAGAGATCCGCAGTGAGGATGGTCATGTACTCATATCGAGAGAGGAGTATGTCGATATCGTCCTCCAGGGTATCCAAGAGTTCAAGCAAGAGCAGCAGAACGACATCAAACAAAATCCGGACATGTCAGTCTATCTAATCCTCTCCATTGACAGAGGACGCGACACAGCATCTTCAGCTGAAGACGTCGTCAACATCGCCGTACGCCATTATCGCACCCTCAATCCGGTCATAGTAGGCATCGACCTCTGCGGCAACCCGCTAAAGGGCACCGTCTCAACATTCCGGTCCGCATTTGAGCTTGCCAAAACGCACAATCTCGGCATAACGATCCACTTCGCTGAAACTATCTACTCAAACGAGAATGACGCAGAGGAACTCGAGACTCTTCTCTCATTTGAGCCTGATCGGTTGGGACATGTAATCCACGTCCCCGATGAGATCAAGGGAAAAATTGTAGAGAAGAAGATCGCGTTGGAGTTGTGTATGTCGTGTAATGTGCATGCGAAGATGATTGTTGGTGGGGGCGGGTTTGAGGATCATCATTTCGGGGAGTGGTGGTTAAGGACGGAGTGTGCTGTTTCTCTGTGCGTGAGTTTGTCTCTTTCCATTGTTCCCGTACTCGCTGCTGAATATCGGTAGACGGATGATGTAGGATTCTTTTGCAGTCCAGTCTCAGAGGAATACTTCCTAGCTTCGAAACATTTCGGGCTATGGCGAGGGGATCTAGTTGCTCTATGTGAGAGGGGGGTTGGTAGTATTTTCGGTGGAGAGGAGGAAAAGGCTCGTTTAAGAAAATTGTTAACTGAGTTCTCAAAACTGAATGCTTAGTAATATTGAATATAGATATCACCGAAATACACTCGACTTGTTCAAACCAACAAGCGATATTATACACTTTTGTCTATCATCATAAATCGTAAATCATAAATTAGCCCTGCCACCGAACCTTGCCCTGTCTCAACACCTTCACAACACCCAACGGCATCAAAGCCCTATCCACAGCAGACAATCCGCCATACCTCTGCACCATACCAGCCGAATATACCTCAGCCACCCACTTCCAATACGGCGACATTTGCTTCCAATCCGAGCCGATGCGATCCTTTTGCTTTCGCCATTTAGATCCACGTTGAGTGGGCTTGTTTTTATCAGCTGGTGGCAGATGGCCACTGCCAAGACCTACACTTTTCCCGACTTGGACCTCGTTGGGAACGCGTAGCAGGTTATCATAGGCGACTCTCAATGCATTGCTTGTAGTTTCGAGGTGTGCTGTGTACTCCTCAAGCGACCAAAACTTTTCAGGGGCATCTTCGTCATCTCTCTTCCAGGCGACGCCGCTGTGGAAAGTGGAACCATGATCGCCCTCTTGCCACCTCTTCTTTGCAGCTTCGTAGTCGACTTCTTCCTGCAAGTAGACATTTTCGAGAATTCTCTGCGGCGTTTGTGTGATGCTCTCCCTCATCGCGAGCAGGCTAATAAATGGGTTATGCAGCTCCAAACCGCCGAATTCGATAGGAAAGTAGAAGAACCCATCGGGCAAGTCGTGGACATCGAAGCGTTCTGCAATCACTCGACGCAAATGGTCTACCACGCCATTGTTTCCGGAAGCCTTTGAGGCTGCGTGCGCAAATACTTCTCGCTCTATACGACTCAAGGCGTTGACCGCCATGTCGATATGCTCTCGGCCAAAAGCAAACGAGGGCTTTGCAAAATTGTTGGCAAAGAAACGCGAAAAATAGCTGTTCCAGGCCTGGACCCATGCAAAGATACTCTTGCATGCAGAAAGCTGGTGTCGCAATTCCTCGATATGAGCATCAACCTGGTCCTGGTCGATGAGAAACCGACCTCGCTCCGGATCAAGCCTCAAGAATCCCCACCGAATATCACCTCGAGGTAACGGATCGAACGCGTCATCCATAAAATGCTCAGCATCCGACTCGGAATCTTCCTCTTCCTCGTCCTTGGAGTCCTCGTCACTTGAAGATGAGTCCTCTTCATGTCGTTGCCGCTGTTTCTGGCCTTGTGAATTGATCATTCTCCCAATTCGAGCAGTTCCTGTCTTTTCCTCGTTGAATTCCAGTCCAGTCACCGCAGTGAAATCAGTCATTGCCCTCCACGCTTTACGGCATGTTTTCTCTTCTCCCCAGAACCAAAAATCATCATGCAAGCGGTAAAGGAAGGCGCCGTCCGCATGCTGATTAACGGCATAATCCATGCAGAACAGAATAACCTCCCCAAATACGTCCGACAAAGAATGGCTGATAGGAATGCCTCGTTTTCGGGTTTTTATTTCAGCTTGTGGGCCATCGTGAACAAACTTCAATGGACATTCTAGAAACTTCTTGAAGAATTCCAGCCAGTCTTGAGGGACGCCGAAGAAATTTAAAACTGCTAGCAGAGTACCATGGGGAAGCGAAGGTCCAAACCATTTAAAGTCAGATCGTATGACAGTGAATTGGCCACGAATTCGATTGTGGATAATTGACTCTGTTATGAGCAAATGAAGTAGCGAATGCTTGGTCTCAATAGCTGATTTTCGCTCTGTAGTAGCATGGTCATCGTCGTCACCATCGTCATCATATCCTCGCTTCCCTTCCTGGAGGGACTCAGGCAGTTGACTCATGAAATAATCTTCGCGATACATTTTTTTACGGATGGCATCGACAGAATAAGCTTTGGTCGACTGGCCGGTAAAATATCGTCGTCGGTCAACCCATGCTTTTGGTATAGTTTTTGCATTTGACTTCCATGCACTAGAATCAAAGAATTGGAGGAACACATGCCTTAACTCAACCGCCCACTTCAAACCAATATAGTGGAAAAGAAGCGCATCGATGAGATCCTCGTCCATAAAGACACGGTATTTGCCATTCAACTGACGACGCATCTCAACTGGCACACCTTCTGTCGACCAATTCCAGCGATCCAGAGCGACAAACCGCAGGTTCAGCACATCGGCGACTTCTTGCGCAACCTCATCGTTTCTCAGAAATTCCTTCAAAATCATAACCTTTTCCGGAGATAGCAAGTCGCTACCCAACAGTGACCGACTAACATTTTTGAGTAGCTCGATATCAAAGGAATCCTTTGCTTCTGATCTGAATTGCATTCCGAAGGTTTTGACTTGTTCTCGTAGGTCCCTCAGAGCCTGTTGAGAAAGCTTTGTACGGGTAAAAAGCCGCTCCAGATAGGTTTCAATACTTTGAGAGTCGACATCTGCAGGTGAAAAGACCAAATGTTCCCAGGTAGTGCGCTGTTCGTGCATCGCGGCGCGGCCAACGTTTTCAAACGCAGATTTGTCTGACTTCGTATCGTCCTCCTCATCGATACCATCTAGGTTCTTGTTCGTGGAACCTTTTTCTTCAAAGTTTGATAACCACTCAGTCACCATATCGCTGTAAAAGGTAGCATGCTCATACTTGACCGACAACATCTCAAAATCACTCTCCAAACTCTTAATCCAACCCGTCAAAACCTCATCGGAAATAGACCTGTCATATTGGCTTTGGAACAAGAACCGCCGAATATTAACATCCCTACTCCTTTTCCAATCCGGAGAAGACAGATCCGCCAGAGATGACGGCGAAGACGAACTTCCCACGTCATCTTCCCGATCAAACGCATCCTCGGGCCTTCCAGCCAGACGGGTCACGCCTTCCAGCAAGATCTGAACTTTGCGGCGGAGGTCATTGTCAGGAACTGCATTGGCGGCTTCCAAGATCTCGGATTTGCGTTGGTTAAATAAGGCGCGTTGTTTGGAGAGTTCTTCGAGTTTGGTGGAGCTGATTGATTTGAGGGTCAGGGGGAGGGCGCTGGTAGAAGTCATTATTTACTTCGTCGTTGATGAGATATATGAGGAAGGGTATAGTAAATGCAGATGGAGTATGAAGAAACGAATGAAATCAGTCTGGTATCTAGGTAGCGCTGTCTCTTGTACCCCGCCGTGGACGTTGTCACACGGAATATCAAAGAATGAGATAATTGCTTTATTTATAACCCTCTACCTGACTCAGGTTCAACAGGCAACCACGCTCAATGAGTCAATTATCGAGCATCCAAATAGTTTTTCAGGTAAGTAAATATCGAAAAATGAAGCTCAGCCCTTTTCTTGTGTAAACAAATGGACCAATGACATCATGTATCTCGCCCGGCGTCTTTTTCGGGCTTAGTGGATATCTGCCTCGGATGAACTGTCGGCGTCCAAATTAAGATGGAAACACTCTTTGTGCAGATTGGTGCCTATTTACTGCTTCTACCTAGGGATGATATATCGCTCATCTGACAACAAAAGTGAGTCATAACAGTTCAATCGAACCAAGACAACGGTCTAGATGTCGTACTGTCAAGAAAAAAAAGAAAAATACAAGCTAAAGCCGCAAGACAAAATCATCAAATCATCAACTCGTCAATCAAAAAGTCGAGTATCCCTGACTCTTATCCTTCTTGTTATACGCCAAGGTATCTTCCTCGGGGATACTCCTCGACTCCTCGTCAGTGACCACTTCCTGGCCATAGGCCACAGTGAGATGATCAACATCCACGTCGACTTCGTTCCAAGTATCGCTCGTCGCGGGGATGGGAAAGGCCCAGCATAACAAATAATAAATCGTACCGGACACGATGAAGCCAGCGAAATAATTCACGTTGTAGATATATTGAGCGCCAATTGGCACGTTCGCGCCGACGGCACCTGCGAATCCGACAATATTGACCAGAATACCGGAAATATAAGCCGTAAAACCGCGCCATGAGAAGCCAAATGTGAAGTAGTATGGCGAACGCTTGCGGGCACTGTAAAGCTCACGAAGCTCTAGATATCCCTTCCGCACAAAGTAGTAATCTGTAATGATGACGGCGGCGATTGATGAGAGGAACACGGTGTAAGCAGACAAGTAAGTCGTGAAATTGTTCGATGACGAAGTCAATTTCCAAGGACACATGGCCAAACCGATCGCAGCACATATATAACCACCACGTCGAATGTTGATAAATCTCGGGAGGAGAGCAGTCATATCTGTACCAGCAGAAACAGAATTTGCTGCAATATTGGTTCCGAGCTGTGCAAGTGCGAATCCAAGAGCAATGACAAAAATACCGAAACGTTGACCAGAACTAGCTCCATTGAGGAACTCAGACAGTAAATCGAGAGGACTCCAGATGGTTTTACCATAAATGACTGTTGAAGAAGACGAGGCAATAATTCCAATGAATGAGGTAATTGCGAATCCGACAGGAATTGCAAACAGCTGAGACCACAGAGCACTCGTCTTTGTCTTTGAGAAACGAGAGAAATCGGGGTCATTAACGATCAAGGTTGCGAAGTTGGCAATGGATGACATGATGCCTTTGACTATGGCCCAAGCGAGAGCACTTCCGTGCAAGGCAGTAGGTTGGTGAATGATTGGACCAATGCCGTTGGCGCGACTGATGGCCCAGGCGAAAAATGCAATCATAGCAATTGGAGTGTAGATTGACTTGACCGTGAAAAGATGACGGATCTGGTGAACTGGGAACCAGATGGCAGGCAGACTGCAAAGCCAGAAGACGAAGAAACTGACAAAGTCTTTGGTGGTGGTGCCAGAACTGGCGGGGATGTGGTTGGGGATGTTGGCGTAGCTAGGCCAGATGGCAGTGATCATGACAGTCACACATTCACCTCCGATCCATGCCTGGACACCATACCAAACACACTACTATGCATTAGCCATCGACCCGTGATTAGGTCGTCAGGGAGAGCGAACATACAGCCATCGCGGCACGATTAAAGACTGGCCATAGAGAACCCCAGACACCGAAAGACGCTCTCGACACGACGGGGAACGAAACGTGATACTGCGCACCAATGCGACCAGTAGCAACAATCAGTATGGCGGAGATGGAATATCCGATCCAGACACAGATCCAGGCCTGCCACCAAGCCAGATCGACTGTATTGGAGCCATTGGTGGATTGAATAAAGGACGAGGCGATCATCCATGTGTTCTGCTCAATTAGCTTTTACCCATAGTTCTGATATTGTCAGGACACGTACGATGTTCGCGGAATCGGCAATCCAAAAAGCGACGAAATTCCACCAGCCCCATTTCCTGCGTTCGGGAGGGACTATTGCATCATGTCAATTCTTCGTCGCATGCGAGAGGGTAGAGAACAATTACCCGGACGCAAGTCATCGTTGGTCAACATCAGCTGAGCATTAGATAGACCAGGCTCGCTTTCGACGGCGATCTTGTCCACGAAACGACGGACCGACATGATGGCGGGTAGGATCCAAGCTCGATGTCAAGCAATAGAGGAAAAAAAAATAAAGGAAGTTTCTATAACTACCTTCAATGAGCTTCAAGCAGAAGAAAAAGATGCAGAAACACAAAGCCGCCAACCCATTGATGTTGGATGATGTGTGGGTGGGTATGGTCCATATATAAACACCAGGTCGGAGTCGCCGCGGAGTCGCAGCGAGAAAAGTGGCTAGGGTCCAAAGGATCCAGAATAAAAGACTACTTCCGCCATTCTAGCCGCAGAAATGAGAAAGACTAGAATAAACAATCGCGTGGAGTGAGCATAACCAGATAAGCTGAGGCTTGCTCTGAGTGGTCATGATGGCGTTATCTTCTCCTGGACTTTCTCCTAGACGGGTGATAAGATACAAAGCTGGACATGTGATTCGCTGGGCGATTCCGGGGTTAGCCCTCTTTCTTGCTGGGCCGCCTATCATGACGTTGTATGCAGATCTCCATACACGCTCTCCATACAGAGTAAAGAGCATATACCCTCTATACTACGTAGTACTGGATGCATCACCCGCAACCGGCATATGATCTCACCAAGGACACTCCCCATACACCACAACATATGAATACTCACTCATACCACCTGCTACAGCATCGAATACTTCCAGACTACGCTGTAGGACAAAGTAGGATCTTTGTGGGTCACGCTCCCGCTCTCCGTGCCCAGCCTAACCTTTTGTGGCTGATAGCGAAGATACAAAAGATAACGCCCCAAGATAAGCTTACTTGCTGACTCGATGTGATCGAGTAATCCGGAGTAGACTGCATGACTATGCCATACTGTGTATAGTATGCGGTGTGCTCACGGACTTATACTTTCTCTTCTTATCTACACTTTCCTTTCTCTCTCCGTGCTAGAGTTTCGCATATCTGATCTCTACTATGTAGCATGCAAGACCTGGAATGAGCACGTGGTACTAACCCAATTCCGGACTAGTGCGCATGCAGAAGTTCACGGAATTGGCGTTCCTTGCCGACTATTCTATTACTGCAAATTGGTCTATGATCTGGAGTACTACCGGGGTATGTGCAGATGGGTTTGATCTGATCTTGAACGCTATGCTATGCAACTAGTCGACATCATCCTTTGCTGTTCCACTTTCCAAACCTGACATAATCATCATGCAAAGTCTTGAAAATCGCCCGAGACGAAATATCCATCCCCGCATTCAATCCCCGTTTGCTCTCTGCCGGCATTGCGTCGAGTATCGCGTACAGTCCCGGTGCTAATGCTGTCTTGATCTCGGGCTGTAGTGGCGCTTCCAACATATTCTGTGCGTAGCTCTCAATCAGGATTCGGAGGTGTTGGCCCGCAATCACTTTGGCCTTTTTGGTCTGGTCGATTAAGCTGTTGTTACTGTTGCCGGTAGGGCGGCTTGGTCGGGATACTGCGGATACGGTAGGATCGCAGAGGGATGTAAGAAGGCGAGTGAATTGAACGGTATGAGAGATCCCGAGAGCAGCTCCACCTTTTTGATAGCGCTTTTGGCTCGGAGCAAACAGCGCTTTGAGAAGACTTTGCAGTGCCGGGATTAAGAGGTGGAACCGGCCGCCGAGCTGCTGACGATAAAGCCCAACGATAGTCCCCATTATGCGACAAAGACGTGTGTAAGTTGTACTTACAGACTTGGTCGATATATGGTTTGTCTCACGCAGGGAATGTATCTTTGACATCGTCGCAGTGACTGCCGCAAGACAGCTGTCGATGTTATACTGTGTCACTCCTCGCGAGTGCAAGCGCAGAATGATATCCACGTTCTCCGCTGCAAGTGAAAACCTCTCAATATCATCGATACTATGCTGTAGGACGTGCGTAACGGCAGTGCATAGTGACGATACTCCTCGTGCTTCAGCACTGTCTTTTTCTGTGATTTCGTTGAGAGCTGAAGCAGCCAATCCACTGAGTAGCAGTCGGCTAGCCCCTTCTGAACATTCGAATCCAGCTGTCTTGAATTCGCCAATAGCTTTGATGCGGTCTGCATTACTCATATCTTTCAACTTCGTCGTAAATTCTCGCACCAAATATGTCTGTTCACAGGCTTGCATTCGACATAGATCAATACCTTGTAGTAAAGTCGATTCGTTGAAGCCCAAGCTATCACTTGTAGCTGCTCGAGCAACTTTCCGCCGTTGGGTTATGTATTTAATGCCGTTAATCAATACCGGATCATTCTCTCCTAAATCCGTCGAGGCTTTGTCAAGTTCTGTCTTCTGAGCTGCGAGATCGTCAAAGTCTTCCATCATCTGATGCGTCGTGGCAAGTATAATAGCCGCTTCAGGGTGCGATTTCCGTCGTAGAGTCTTGGTACATTTATCAAGACGACTCAGCAACAGACCAAAAATTTTCTCGCGCTGACGAGCTATGTCGTCCATTGTTTTCGACATTTCTTCCCGCTTTTCCCACAGCAACCGCAGGGACGCCCCAACGAAGATAGGCGCAAGAGTTGATGGTTGATCCTTATTCTTGACACTCGATTCCAACTGCTTTGTGGATGATTCAACTCGGGATGTCGTGAGTTTATAAAAGCGTTTTAGAAATTTTCCAGTTTCTGCTGGTGACTTGCAAGCTTTGTATTCGCACTCAAACGCCGTGCGGATCAAGGATCGAAACGACTCGATTGTGCGCATATCCATAGGCGAGTCTTGCAAAGAGATGTCCGATGTAATCCATTCTAGTATCTCTGACCCAACCTGTCTCGACTCTTGACACCACCCATTTATCAAAGACACCATGTGAGGGACGAAATCAACAGGATAATCCACTTTCGACAGTAGAGCTTCAATCGTGTCTTTGAATTTAGGCACCTCCTGATGACGAACTGGAATACCCGGTAAGTCCTGAACAATGCCCGGTAGATACCGAACAATCACCGGCTGTGTTTGTTCACTCTCTACCATTTCCATAAACAACTCACAAAGGGAGCGTGCAACTCCCGAGGCCAATGATGGAGTATCTGCGAGATAGTCATAGGACAGAAAAACGCTCCATAATTGCTTGAAAGACATACACTCGGTGATCTCAGGGATCTGATGCTTCCAGTCTTGGCCGGAAGATGAGGCAAGATCCCAGAAAAACTTGACAAAGCATTTCAAGTCTTCAAATACCAGCTCAGATAGAAGATCTGGATGCTCTAATAGGCACTCAATGACAGCAGTCGCCTGCTGAGCTAGTCCATTAATATCCTTATAACGTCCGTTCCATCCTTCCAGTTTAGCCTCAAAGATAGAGCTTGATGATCCTGTTAGGCAATTGATGATAACGTGTAGGATCTCTCTTCGTTCAGGTGAATTGCCATGGTATAATTCTTTGCTCAGCGACACCAAAAATTGACAGGCTTCGAAGCTCTCTTGATGACCATTCCAGCCAGATCTGAGCTTTGTTGGTCCAGTTGAAAAATTTGCTACAACCAAGGCTTCGCGTTTGAACTTGTCTGCAAGCTCGTTCGGGGTGTTGAATGTACTCTTGAGGCCTATCGGCATCAAGTTCCGAGCCACCCTCCACAAACGCCAAAGCCAGTGCCTGTCTCCTTTGCGTTTCGACAATGTTTTGTGCAGTGATTCCATCAAACCAGTCACCAGGTCAATGCGTAAACCTGGCAGTCCACTCTGTCCCCATATACGAGTGCCTGCTTCCAGGATGACGAAATAGGCGTATGAGTCTGGCGCTTTTGAAATATGTCCCGATTTTGTCACAGTAGAAATGGCTGTCTCAATCTGCGTTTTCAAGAATGTATCGCTTATAGAGCCCCTCAATGCCTCTTGATAAACAAGGAGAACATCATCGTCCTCCCACACCGAGTACGCCAAGTCGTTGCGTGCAACTTCTATCTCACGCAACTGCTCATACCAGAACCCGGCAAACGTTGGGAGATCTCTGGCACCGGCAAATGCTCGAATCAAAGGTATTACTACCTTCTCTTTGACAAGCTGATAAGTCTTTTGATCGCTCATGTTCCCCCGGATATGATGCAGAGATAAAAACAGGGCATCTAGAAGACGACTTGAATCTTTGAATCCAGAGTTTGGTAGAAAAATATCGCTCTCAAGCTCCATCAACAGAATTGTCAAACTCCACCGAACTTGTTGGGGATCTTCTTTTCCTTTCAAAAGTCCTGTGTAGGAAGCATGGGTGAGGAAGGTGTTCGGAGACAGGCTTATTTTTCGAGCACGGACAACGATGAATAATTGTTCTAATAGTGATATGAATCCAAGAGTATTACCGCCGAGCTGCTGCGTACTGGAGTAAGCCAGCTCTGCTAGAGCCACGAAGACAGTCTCGAGCCATGACGCCTCGGCATTCTGACGGCGGAATGAATCTCTTGGTACAGACCTCGCAACGATATCGTAGAAAGTCGGAATAAGTTCTGCTGGCTTCCAGGTTGCAGGGAAGCTACATGAGTTTTCGTCAACAGAGCCGATATCTGTTCCGTTGCATTTTATATCTATTGGTGCGCGGTCTTCAAAGAGCGGTTTGAAGGTTGCGGTGACTGGCTGTACGGCGCTCCAGTCAGGATCTTCAGCTTTTGAATAATCTATACCTGATCCGCCTCGTTCCATGAACAGACTTCGCGCGGGGAGGATAACATGAAGCGCAATGAGTTTCTCGATAGAACGTGTTATGAAACGAGCATCGTCACTTTCTGCACCAGACGAGACTACAAGACGATGTAGCCTCAGCACTTCCAGGAAACAAGATTCCGAGAATGCAGTCTACCGTGTAAAGTTAGCTTCAAGCTGATTTGCATTGTTATTTTTGTAGGGACGACTCACATTTATGGAACTCTTGTCGATACCATTGATACCCACTTTTTTAAGATCCCACAGACTAAAATATACGGTAGCAGTCTTCGATAAGTGTTGCAGCTGATCGCTTTTCTTCTCCTTTGCATATTCAACGATTAGGCCAGCAAACAGTCTGATTAATTTGCCCAGTATCTCGGCAGCGATTGCAGGATCCAGTCGGAGTGATTGCTGTAGATGAAACTGTGACACATCTCCTCGATCACTCTGGGTATTGACTAGGTTCATGAGAACATAAAAAGCGTCCGAAAATCGACCATAAGCAAGAATTGCCCGTTCCGATTGTGACTCTCGGTTGCCCGCATCGTACATAACAATGTCGTTGTCCGCATCGGCACTGTCATTTCCTCTCTTTCGTTTCTTCGACCGAACCGGGGATCCTTGGACAGTCTCACTGGTCTCTGAGTCGGAAGATATTCGGTTTGCGCCATCTGAGAGCGACTTGAAGACCGCATTATTCAAATCGTCCACGATGTTCTTCAATATCTGCGCAAATTTGTACTCCACAAAAGTTGAGGCGATTGCCCTTCGGGAAATTCGTTGCAAAAGCTGTTGTAAAAGAATGTATGAACGAGGATGTACTCGGTATGTTGTAGTCTTTAGTCTTTTAAGTAGCCATCTCAACACCCATTCTTCCTTTGGAGCCGGTCGGGTGATCAACTCGATTGTATTCGAACTCGGTAGCGGAGAGCTAGTGTCAGAGAGGTCTAGTTTCAAGATTTGTGCTGCTGCGGCGAGTTGTCTGTCGCTGTCCTCTGTACTTTTCTCGAGTTTCAACAGCGCTTCCTGCGACGGACCGGCAATCTAGATTTTGTATCGTTAGAATAATTCCCCGACAAAGTGGCTATGGCTTATATTTCGGCAATCAAAGCGTACCTCTTTGCTAGGAGCCATGGCAACAGCGCCAACCTGATCCCCGTCGTAGAAAACAAAAGCTGGTACTTCTGTAACTGCTGCAAATAAATTGTCCGTCTTTCTTTCCTATCGATAGACAAAAAAATAGTAGACCTTACCGTATACGGGCTAGCGTCAACAGCTCCGGTGCTATCAGGGCATCAGCCAAGCCGAGCCTAGTTTTTCCGACGAAAGCCCGCCAAGGAGCTCACTACGTACATGCAACAACATTGGTTTACCTCTCCAATTCTCTGCGATATTCAACGTCGGGTCCCCGTACATACTCTTTTTATACGTAAGTACAACCTGCATGTGAAGAATTGGCATTGATGACTAACATGAAATAGAGATCCTGTCGCAATGGCCGAAACAAACGAGACCAAGCCGACAGTCCCGGTTGCGCGCTCAACCAAGCCCGTGAGCGAGGCTCTACTCAATGAAAAGGTAAGCAGTCGATCAAGCAGTCACAGCAGCTACAAAACTCTCGTGTCTTATTGGCCAATCGCACCCATTCAACTAACTCGATCTTCAATTGATAGTGGGACCGCGCCATTTCTTCTCTGATCGTTCGCTCTTCCATCGGCCTCGGATTCGGTGTCGTTCTCTCAGTCCTTCTCTTCAAGCGGAGAGCTTGGCCTGCCTGGGTCGGTCTCGGTTTCGGGGCTGGCCGCGCATATGAAGAAGCCGATTGTACGTATCCCGCAATGCTTAATTGCTTTGTTCGTTCCATACTAATCCAGTTTTTCTGATTAGCCGCCTTCCGACACGGCGATAGCCCCATTGCCAATGCTGTGCGTCAATCTAGGTCGTGAGAGTATACCCGGGTCGTCGAAAATGTGCCAGAATAATGTCCTCCTTTGATATATTATCATTATGTCACCGCCAATCAAACAATCAAGTATGCCTTCACGTGTTCCATAAATTTCAAGGCAGATTCGTCCTACGAGGATTTTTTGCGTACGGTTGGATTCTGCTCTTTCCCTTTTTTTTTGTTGAAGTCGAATTATGCGTTACAATAGACTAGTGCGCGTTTTCTGTTAGAAACTGTCCATGTATTGTTTATATACAGAGAGATGAACATGGGGAACTTGAAAGGATGCTCTGATGAAGTACTCAACTATTTCATGTGTAAATGCATGTTTAGTTCCAGTTCCTACATATGAGAAGAGACTATATGTAGATTTTTTGATGCCAGTCAATTCTATTATTCAATTTCCGGTACTACAATGTCTATGTAAGTATCACCGGCAATTTTCGCATCCATCTAATTCACAGGGGTATCCATGGTTTGTCATCAATCATTCAGCATTGGACAACGTCAACTTCTTTCAAACAAGCGGCGTCTCAACAAGCCGCGGACTCAAATCTGATGGAGAATATTGATCCATCGAACGAGTTTTACCCGGGTTCTGGCTGTAATAATCATGGAACTGCTGCGGAGGAGAAGCCTGATTGGGTATAGGTTGGCTCTCTGCAGGCATTGATTCTAAGACAATACCGTCGTGACCGCTATGGGTGATGCATCCGACACAACTACAGTCATTCCCACATTGGCACGTCCCTGTTATATCTGAGCAGAGAGTCAAGCCGACAGGATACTCAATCGTATAATATTCGGAGGGTTGCATGAACTGGCTGTTAGCGTAAGTGGGTGAAGTGATGTTGTTGTCGAAAGTAGAACCGAAAGTATTGTCGTCTGTAAAAGACGGTTGTGTGTTTTTCGGCGCGGAGTGGCTCTGTTTGGATGAAATTCTGGACGACATGGCTGGCGGGCTGTTCAGTCCTGAAAATGGACTGGAAGTACCAGACTTCTCTTCGTCCTCTTTCACGGTCATCATATATCCCATTTCTTGCACATGTTGTCGCGTTGTTTCGTTGTATGGATGGCTAGCACATCCCAGGCATTGACAGCTATCACCACATGAGCAATCATGATTGCTATCGTCAACGAATGGTAGTGACATGTCGAAAGGATATGAAGCAGTATTTAGGTAGAATTGATGCATGGTCGGTCCACTTATATTAGCCTGGTGTTGTGTATCCATATGATGAAACGTTCGAGGCATGGTAGACTGGTTCGATTCATGTTGGTTTGTGTAATATGAAGGCTTCGTGTTCATGGTTGTGTAGATGTTGCTCTGAGAGGCGAAGTCGATATTCGGTAATTGGGTATTCCACGATGTATTTTGAGAATTGTAGAACGATTCATTCCATGCTGAATTGAGGCGATTGTCAGACATACTTAGAACCGGCTCTTCTTCCTGTTTTGTCGCACTACCCCCACAGCAGGATCGTTGCTGCGGCTCCGATGCTGGGGTAACAGGCTCCGTTTTTGCAGGTTTTTCAGAACAACACCCACGTGGCTTGTTCTCTGTTTTAATCGATATGGCCTGGGTCGATCCATATGACGGCATGTGTATATCTCCAGAGACAGGTGTATAAGTTGTAGAGCGGTCCAAAGTAGGTGTCTGCGCCGATATCCGAAAGTCATTCTTATACTCTGCTTGCATAAGCTCAGAGTCCAGGGCCTTGATGACATTATTTGAGGGATTCTGAAAATTGCTTGGTCTCCGCGTATGCTTCTGTATTCGTCCTGGTGCTGCAGTCGATACTATCGGTATAGTCGGATTAGGTGGTAGCGACGGTGTCCCAGAAGTTGTGGGAACTGATTGTGTCTCTGCTGTCGAGCTGGCAGGGACTTGATACAAGGGTCTGCACAAGCAAGTTGAGCCTGTACCAAGCTGAGTCAGTATAGTTGACATCAAGACTTCGACTGCAGGATATCCTACCCTTAGGTATTCGGACCATGAATGCATAGACTTTTTCACAACTGCACGTCCCCTTAGGATGCGGACACTTTGCCAATGGTCGCCCGGCTTTAGGAACTTTCATCATGAGACGATCGAAATGCTGGCATTTTGATGAGCGATGTCCACGCATACATGGCTCACTGGTGATCGTATTAGGGACAGAACATCACGCAACCTTTTCCCGCGCTAGGGTACGTACCACGACCATTTGGCGCCTTCTTCGTCGAGAGGCATGACTGAAACAAATCACTCCTGTTCCACGCAAAGAAGAGGAACAATATTTATCTTCTCAAACCCACCAGATCATGCGAATTTCAAGGTGCATATCAATTGTTTATTATCGAATCTCCAGATTTGCACCGATCGGGGCCGAGAAGATCGTCCAACGCAGCAGACCCCGCACCACGGTTGCAACTCGCTTGACCAACAACCAATGTCGAATATTAGAGATTGAAGAAGAGCCAGGTGGTAGAACAACCAGTCCTCAATGCGATTCGAAGTCAGACAAACATCGTACCTCTGACTAACGATATGTTGAGGAAGTAAGTGTTTCAGTACGGGACCTGGAACTGATCGGACCGGGTTCATTGTTCCGAAAGCGGACTAAACTGCTGGTATGACTCGAGGCTTTTCACATGCCAAGAAAACGTGATCGCAGTTGAGGGACGGCATTTCTGTCCAATTGGGGTGGCTTCTTACAGCTGATGAGTGGTCAAGGGCGCGGGGCGGTGAGACATGCTTTTCGATATTGCCAACATCTAAACATTTATGGGGACCCTTTGGTTTGACATACCAGAGCTTTACAACCTTACGACGAAGCTGTCTAGCTTTATGGATAATAATTCTGAAATCGTCTGAAATATMCCCGCCAGAATTGCCGTCACTCCCATGCCCTCACAAACGCGTGTGAACGCTGCCACGCCGGCTGGAACCGAGCATGACACCGAACCTCCTCGGCCAGCAACTCCCAGTGTAGTGCGACCGAAGAAGCTATTCAGCGTGCCCGCGCCAGTGAAACAAATCTTCGACAAATTCCCACTGACGACATACGAAGCGGAAGATATTCCTGGCAATGTACACAACAGCGGAAGCTCCGGGCGGAATAGATTGTTCGTTTTTATCGATCCCAAACAAGCGGCGACAGGGGCACCATCTTTCAATCCTCAGTGTCTCAAATGGCAGGTGTGTATCGCGCACTACTGTTTTGAAACATTACGCAAGTTGACCAAACGCGATAGGCCTATTTGAAATTCGTCGGCATAGACTTTGACCTTGTCCCTTCAAACAACCACGCTTCTCCAACGGGTGCCCTACCTTTCCTCTACCCAGCCTTACCAGCTGCCACGAGATCTCCGATTCCTTCCAACAAGCTACAAAAGTGGGCTATAGAACAAGTGCACTGTGAAGAAGAGCAGCAACTCAATATACGATTTGATGTATACGCCTCATTGATTGACCATCGGATACGTAATGCATGGGTGAGTCTCGACCATATAGCAGGGTACAATTTCAGCTCACTGATAATTCGTAACAGCTACATCAACTATATCTAAATGAACTCAATTTCAAGCAAGTAGCTCGAAAACGCTACATTAATCCCGCCACCTCATCTTCAGCCGTTCGAACAGCGCTAGCCGTTCAATTACAGTCAGCAGCACGGGATGAATTGCTCAAATATTCAGACTATATCGATGTCAATACTCTAGAAGCTGATGCAGATAGCGCATTCGAAGCTCTTTCTACACTACTTGGCGAAAACGAGTACTTCTTCAATCGCAGTCAACCAGGGTTGTTTGATGCTAATGTTTTTGCATATACGCATCTCATATTAGATGAGAATATGGGATGGAAATATAACAGATTGGCTCATTTGTTGTCAAAACACGAGAATCTAGTACGACATCGTGAGGTTCTGTTGCAAAAGTACTTTTCGTGAGGGAAGGGTCAAAAAGGCATACGGCGTTATTTGGCATCGATCCGAAATCTGGATTGAACGTACAATAGATATATGTACCATATATGTACAACATTCACACTATAATCGACAGCATTGTCTCCTCATGATCATTTTCATTGGCCTACTTCATTTCTTTCTGAAACACACTCCTAACCAAACAAAACATACACCAGCATACTTCTGTGACCTGGGCCCAAGCCTCTCAACCATATCCGGCGTGACCTCCCTCTCAATCACCCCGTCAACACAACCATGCGACCTAGCAGCCTTTCCAGTCGGCAACTGCACAACCTCAAATCCCCACCTCTCAGCCTCCGCCAGAATTTGTCCTACTTCATGCGCATAACTCCTTGATGGACGCACTTTCTTCCCTGTAGCAGAGTCCACGAAGCCAGCTTGACTTCGCTTACCCATGTCTGCGTGCATATTTGTGACCAGGAGATATGCGCCTGAGCGAAGAATTGATGCAGCTGCTCCGAAGAAGTTGTTTAGGGGTATGTGTTCAAGGACGAGGGTTGAGATCACTCCGTCAGCGTCTCGTACGAGATTCAGGGTTCGTCTGTTGGAAGGGGCCTCGATATCGGCGAGGAGGTCGAAGGGTGCTAGTTCTACTTCTATGTCCGCTGGCCGGTTGACTGCATCAATTCGCTGGCGTGCGACATCTAGCATGCCGTTCGAGGCGTCGACGCCAATGATCTGAACATTTGATTGCAATGAATCCTGAGAAATGGTATCCAGAAGTTGCAATGTATTCCTGCCCGTACCGCAACCCAGATCGACCAGTTTATATTCCTGACGACCTATCTGTCGTGTTTGAGCTTTGATTTGGGCCCATAGCTCGGGAAGCATCCACTGCATTTCAATTGTGTCGAGTGCTTGCAGGAAGTTGCCGTCTGTGTCATAGACCTGTTTGAAGAATGTTAATAGTCTGTTTTGATATTCAGGTTCAAGACTTTCCTTACATCGGCCCATTGATCATATGCTTGTATGGTGTCGATATAGGCCACATTCGTGTCCTGTGCAAGGGTGGACTGTATCGTTGGTGGGTGTTGCGACATGGTTGTAGTGGTTGGCCTGGACCTTTCAAGAATGATCCAAAAGTCAATGGATATGAATCACAACTTCGAGAAATGATATCTTCTTATATGGGTGACCACAAATCCGAGGCTGTAGTAGTATTGCCAAATATCAGATTCTCTCAAAGCCGATCGGAGTGACTCATAATGACTCTACAGACTGAGTCAAGCGCGGATTGAAAAATTCACATAGTTTCAAAATGACCTTCTACTTTTGGCAATCTCCGTATAATTTGGGGATATAGTTGTCTCAAAGTAACCTCTATCTAGGTGCAGATTGAAGATTGAAAAAAGAAAACCGCTGGTCTTGGAGGCGGTGTCATTTTGATCCATATCCAGGAGTTGGTGATGAATGTAAAATCGCGATGCTATTGGACCCCACGAAAATCTCCGAATTAAGGCTAGATATTATATCCAAACAGTCACCTCAGTGTTCTTAGGGAATGGACTCTTTATTAGTAAACTGTTTGGGTTGTTGACCAGTTGATAGTTTGAAGATCATCACATCACAATAGTATACATGATACACTGAGCAGGAAGGAAATTTTATGCAAGTCTATATAAAAGTACACCGGATCGTTCTATAAGATCTGCGATGGGTATCTCAGGCCTCAAATAAACCACTCTTTCGTTCCATTACATCCCTTCGTTAACCTCCATTACAGTAAGTTCCAACGCGTGCTCATACCTGCGATTGCACGTCTATTGGGCATTCTTTTCTTGTCGTTTTTCTTCGTTGAGTTTCAATTTCTGTCCAACCTGCAGAACGGCACGCTCCACTTCAATGGCTATCGCTGGGGTTTCCAGAATCTTGCCGAGTTCTTCGCCGTCTTTCATCTCTAAGAGTAATCGTTCCTCGGCGGCTGCCTCATCCTTAGGGGCCGCTGTTTCCTTTTCAGTTAGTTTATTGGTATCTTTAGTCACCATATTGCTTTTCGTCTGGTGTCCTGGGACACCGTTTTTCAGTAATCGGGTTGCATAGAAGCTCTCCAATTCGGGAAATGCATGCGGGCTAATCAAGTTGAGATCGAGTAGGTGTATAAGGTGTTTTGAACCACTCCAAGCTGTGATCAAAGTCAGTATGTGGGCACTTAGAATTGAAATATCAGACTCACCTCGCCAATGCGACCAGGCACGATATGCAAGATAGAAGAAAGGAATATTAGGTACTCTAGATCGTTGGTCAGCGTGGTTGAAATCCATCTGCAGCACAGGGCCTTACACTGGAATAATTGCAATAGGCGCAGTCAAAGGCGCAATTCCTATACACCACCACATCCTCCTCCGATGTAATTCCTGCCGTTCTGTGCCCAATTTCCTCAAGATACCAAACACGTCTTCACTTTTAATTGCATTTTTGGGAAACATCACGTCGATCTTCTGTTTTTGTTGTGCTTCTTGAATCTGAAGACTTTGACTGAGCGGAGGAATGCTTTTCAGTCCCCATTCCTCGTATGGGATTCTCTGCAAAATGACATGTCCATAGCCGACGAGTTGTTTCTTCCATCCTTTCTCTGCCTTTTCCCAGCCAGCCCATATCTCGGCAGCTTTGTTCGTTACACGGTCAACGTATCCGGTCTTTATGGTTTTGGGTGGACGACAGTATATGAAGGCTCGTTTGGTCGAGATGGGGACGAGGAAGAAACGCATCGCAGCGGTCAGTTAAGGACAGGCGGCGGAATAACGATGTCGATTTGCGCAAAGGGTTCGTATGTATCAGTGCATGAATACCATATTTTGTCTTTCCCTGGCGTCTTTCTGTGCCGCAGAGGAAAATGTTCACTGGTCGATTGAATAGTAAAATTGAAAATTGAAGTTGTTACGTAGCTTAACTAGCACATGTGTACAAGACGTCATACCACTGGCTCGCAATTAGCGGGTGGTGCCCCAGGCAGTCAGGCTAGCAGGCACCAACCGTAGCCTGGCCAAGGACATCGTCATGCCGCAGCTCATTAATCGATCGCCGGGCCGGATCGGCTACCGCCGCCCTACGAGCCAATTGGACTCATAGTCCCAGCTTCCAACTTCATCTTTCAATCTGGTTGACTTGAAGCTGCTGTTCGTTCAGTCATTTTTTCTAGCATCTCAGGGGCTTCACAGAGTTCTAAGGATTTCTATTGAATTCGTCTGGCACAGGCTCGCTCTGCATCGCTCTGGCCCACTTGCCATGCCCTTTGTTGCATGCAATGGCCCCAGATGCGCGAGAATCTTTGCTCGTTCCACCGATCGTCCAGAATACTCCCATAAACGCGTCTGCGGAACAGGATTCTCTCCTCCCACCAAGGACTTCTGCCACGAACCGTACACAGTCGTCCTTTGCTGTCACGGTCAATTCTCACGATACACCAACTCACACTTGGTCACCTCCTCCAGTTCGGACTCTGCCTGGTACGTAACTAGCGATTGACGTTGGAGACAAAGCAGCCGTTCGCACATACACATACTGACTCGTTTATGATATAGCTTGGGTGAGATCATATGATGTCCCTGAGGATGAAACCGACGCTTCTTCAAGGCTTCTGCCGACCGAAATAGACGATGCCCTCGTGGCACAACATAATCACTCGCCTTACCAGACGTCGAAACCGAACAAAAACCTTACAAGAGGAACCAACGACGAGCTTGATGGTACGATACCGGGGCGCGAGTCACGATGGAAGCGCTTCGCGCAAACGGCTGCTTATCCCCGCACGGGAGTTGGCGCAGGAGAGAAGCGAGTGTCTTTCGAGTGGTTAAACAATAATCTAGGAGATTACTCCCTGCCTTGGGGCACTAGTCATGATGGATCGGATGCAGAACTGGGCCGCGCGACTTGGTCCCCACGACATCGAAATCTAATAGAGCGCTTTCAACGGCACTTACTACGCAGTCCTATGGTGCCTTTAATACTGCGACTCACTGTTTGGATATTCTCCCTATGCGCCTTAGCACTCGGTGGTTCTCTTCGCATGCTGGCGAATCGTTCCCATCGCGATACGGGTCCTTCGGCAGATATGGCCATTATTGTCGACGCGGTGGCTTTGGTCTATTTGGTTTACATCACATATGACGAATACGCGAGCAAACCATTAGGCCTTCGCTCGCCAAAAGCCAAAATGCGACTGATCCTGCTAGACATCTTTTTTATTGTCTTCGACGCGGCCAATCTGAGTCTCGCATTTGTATCTCTGGACGATGTGCAGGGAACTTGCACGAATGCGGTAATTAACGATGTACAAGATGACCGAGATGATGCCTTATGTGTACGGCAAAAAGCACTTGCCTCGGTTCTACTTGTCGCGTTGATTGCGTGGCTGCTCACGTTTTGTATTAGTATTTTCCGGTTGGTCGAAAGAGTTTCAAAATGAGCTCCATTCTCATCGTTTTTTTTTCTCGATATTTTGCTTTTTTCGGATTTAGCATGGATTTAGCATGGAGTTCAAGGTTTACTCTGAGGAGTTTTCGCTGTATGCGAGCTGAAACATCCACTTTGTATGTTTACTTTATCTTTGGAATCTTACGAGCATCGGGTGTGCTTTTTGCTATTGGACTTTGGCTTGCACCGACCAGCTACGCCTGACTGGCTGGTCCATCACGACCATATATTGGATCTTGGTCGAACCAGGTCAGCTGTGAGATGGCGCTCCTGATCTCATTTTCGTTCTCATCTCCAGCACCATAACACATATCCCAATTCTTCCCTTTGGGATATGCACCAACCATGGTGAACCCGCCACTGAGATCCTCCAGCAGACGATGCGCTACMCCAGCCGGTACGATCATCACATCTCCAGCTTCGATTACCGGCTCAACTCTTTCGGGATTATCTTCTCCGCCGAAACATAATCGGGCCCGGCCCGAGACAACACTAAGGACTTCGTGAGTCGTTGAGTGGAAATGAGTCTGCCTGTACATGGAATATTGCCACTGTGGAACAACGACGTCTACTTTCTTGAGATTGTTGGAGATCTGGGATGCTGAGACGCTTTTTTCAAATGCGCAGTGGTAGATGAGCAGGGGTTTGTTCTGAATCGAGGTATTGGGAATTGAGTGCCATGCCGGGATGAGGTGTCGTGACACTTTGATAGCCGATGGCGGGTTCAGTCCCATGGTGTTGCTTCTGTAAATATAGTATAAATAATTGGAAAAGCCTGCTCATCATGTGCTATATTATAAGATATTTGGGTAGGCCCGATAGTTGTCTCCTTGATAAATCAATGCTGTAATTACTCGGCACTCTGTTGATATGACGTAATAGCCAGATGATCTGACATCAACATGTTGCTGAGCACAAGCACGTAAACCGCCTGATGCGTTAATGTACGTATAAAGGACTGAAAGCGGCCGATATCTTCCAGATGTCGTACTGTGCCCGCTTGACCTTGATAAAAATTGTTAATTATACATAGCAGACACAGGAGTCTGCCATCAACCAGGGTTAGGATTATAATCATCCACTGACTCAAATGTAGACCAATAGCAAAGAATATCTAGTAAACAGTAATAATACCAGGTTGACGAACCTTTCGAGACCATATGCAGAAGCCATAATGACCTAAGCAGCAGTAATCTTGATTAGGACAACAGCTGAAGAACAACGAGCCCTCCTGTCATGCCTTAGGCACGCAGATCAGATGAGATGACAATGAGATCAACGCTAGTCCTAAAACAGTAAGCGCATCTCCCCACCTGCCCAGCGCCAAATAGCAGCCGCAACCAATCACATCACGTGGCTGCCTTGTTAAGGTCGCCCAAGCACTAGCAAGCAGGAGGAGGCGGCTTCTGTTTATGGTTAGCGTCACTCTGGATGACCAGGTCGTTCCGCCGCCAAAGGCCCTGCGATCCTTAACTTTGAGCCGGCGCTTATCAACTTCATTTGGCATCACTTCAACCACTGACCGGAAGTCTGCGTTCCTCTGGTCTCTAACTTTATTTTGTTTCTTTGTTTGCATTTTGACGTCTCGATATCCTGCTGTTCACGCCCTGCCTTGACTTTCCTTGCGTCGTTTCTATAGACCTTTTGCCGTTATTGCATCAGCATTCGTCGCTGTTTTGCAGGGCATCATCCAGCAGCTGCGGGCCGCGCTCTGAACACTTGGTGAGTAGGACGCATTTTTTCGGCAGTTTTTCTTTTGCTCGCTTGCGGTTGCTAGCTATCCTCCATTTTGTTCAAGTTATCTTGGTCCTTGCGTATCCTTTGTTGCACGCGTGCGTCCTCGTCGATACCCGCAAAGTGTATATCTTAGGCTCTCTCCATGGTTTCCTCGTGTCGTTCCGAGAAAGGCAGTTCACAACATTAGACGAAGACAAAGACAAAGTTTCTGCCGTACCAAACAGAATAGCAGCGTCATCTCTAGCTTATCCGGTTGCTTCATGTCTCGTTGCCTGCACTCCCCCGCACTACACGCCCCGGTCTTTGCTTCACGTCGCTCAGCCCTGTCAAGTTTCTCTTGTCTTCTCTTGTCGTGTCCTTTTATTACTTGCAGCACTTCTCGTTTTTTGAATTTATATTTCAAACTCATTTAAACATATGTGACAAAACATGGGTCTAACAACTGCTGCCTTCGCAGCTCCTGCTATCTCCCTCCGCCGATCAGACCGTTTAAGAAAGTATCCGCCGCTTACGCCGAAAATGGCGTCTCTCCAGAAGGACGATGTCCAAGACACGTACGTATTCGAAAATAGACGATCGATCGACGTCATGACGACTAACGCTCACAACAGATGGACTTATTTGGAAAATGGAATCAACAGCGTAATGCTCAAGTTGGAGGAAGGCGTTGATATGAAGACAGTATGGAGCTACTATTTTCTGGAATCTGGACAGGATGCTAACTTTTCGTCTCTCGCAGTACATGGGCCTATACACGTACGACTTCGCATTTCAAGCTCCATCAGCGGTCGAAGCTAATGTTATCTAGGGCGGTCCATAACTTTTGCACATCACAAAAAGCCGTTGGTAGTACTGGGGGACTCCAGGCCCTTAGAGGCGGTATGTTGGTTATATGCATTTGTCTGAACATCTACTTATTTGCGTTTCACTTCTAGCTCATCTCCTCGGCGAAGAACTCTACAACCTCTTGGGACAATATTTATCGAGACATTTAGAAAATGTGTATCAAGCGTCCGAAACGCACACTGAAGAAGCTTTGCTTGGTTTCTATATTCGGGAGTGGGATCGCTATACAACAGCCGCCAAATATGTGAACCATTTGTTTCGCTACTTGAATCGACACTGGGTCAAGCGTGAAATCGATGAAGGAAAGAAAAACATCTACGATGTGTATACCCTTCATCTCGTGAAATGGCGGGAGGACTTTTTCAAGAGGGKTCAAGAGAAGGTCATGGCTGCGGKGCTCAACCTTGTTGAGAAACAGCGCAATGGCGAGACGATCGAACAATCACAAATTAAGAGCATAGTGGACTCATTTGTGTCACTGGGTCTGGACGAGAACGACAGCACCAAATCAACCCTCGAGGTTTATCGATTCTACTTTGAGCGACCTTTCATAGACGCCACCCGTGTCTACTATGAGAACGAATCCCGTCAGTTTGTCTCCGAAAACAGTGTCGTTGAGTATATGAAAAAGGCAGAAAGTCGACTTGATGAAGAAAAGGCACGTGTTGGTTTGTACCTGCATCCGGACATCACGAAGCGATTAACAGAGACATGCTTGGATGTTTTGGTCTCCGCTCACTCTAGTCTTCTTCGCGACGAATTCCAAGTTCTCCTGGACAACGACCGACAAGATGATCTGGCTCGTATGTACCATTTGCTATCGAGAATCAAGGATGGTCTTGATCCACTCCGTGCCAAATTCGAGAAACACGTTCGCAATTCAGGAACTTCTGCCGTTGAGAAGGTTGCTTCTGAAGGAGAGTCCTTTGAGCCGAAGATGTACGTCGATGCTTTATTGCAAGTGCACTCTCGCTATCAGACACTGGTCAACGCTGCTTTTGCGGGCGAGTCCGAGTTTGTTAGGTCCTTGGATAATGCATGCCGTGAATTCGTCAACCGCAACTCTATCTGCAAGACTGGTTCATCCAAGTCGCCCGAGTTACTGGCACGCTACACAGATTCATTGCTGAAGAAGGGATCCAGGGCCACTGAAGAGTCGGAGTTGGAGGAAATGCTCACTCAGATTATGACCGTTTTCAAATACATTGAAGATAAAGATGTCTTTCAGAAATTCTACTCGAAAGCTCTTGCAAAGCGTCTTGTCCACGTCAGCTCTGTTTCGGACGATGCCGAGACCAGCATGATCAGCAAGCTAAAAGAAGCATGTGGTTTCGAATATACCAACAAGTTGCAGCGCATGTTCCAGGATATTCAAATTTCCAAGGATCTCAATGCTAGTTATCGGGATTGGCAAGAAAAGATTCATGACGAAGAGGACCGGAAGAAGATGGTGGATCCTCACTTTCAGATTCTGGGTACAGGTTTCTGGCCTCTAAATGCACCCTCAACGGAGTTCATTCCTCCAACAGAAATCGTCAAGACGGCTGAGCGATTTCAACATTTCTACTTTGACAAACACAGCGGCCGTAAGTTGACATGGCTATGGCAGCTTTGCAAAGGTGAAATGAAGGCCAATTATATCAAAAACACTAAGGTTCCCTATACATTCCAAGTGTCGACGTTTCAAATGGGAATCTTACTTCTCTATAACGAGCACGACTCTCTCGATTTTGACGAGATCCAAAAGGCTACCAAGCTCGCTAACGAGGTACTGGAGCCAAATATCAGCCTATTATTGAAGGCGAAAGTATTACTCGCCAGCCCCGAAGGTTCAAAGCCAGCACCGGGAGTCTCTTTCACACTCAACCATAACTTCAAGGCCAAGAAAGTCAAGGTCAACCTCAACCTGCAAATCAAGTCGGAGCAGAAGATCGAAGCCGACGACACACACAAGACGATTGAGGAGGATCGTAAGCTACTCCTTCAGGTATGTACTCCCACCACCCCCACTTTTTGGACATAAGTCTAACCTGTATGACCAGTCCGCAATCGTCCGAATCATGAAATCACGCAAGAAGATGAAACACGTCCAACTCGTACAGGAAGTCATTCAACAAGTCAAGGCCCGCTTCCCACCCAAAGTCCCCGATATCAAGAAGAACATCGAAGCTCTCATGGAGAAGGATTACATCGAGCGCTTGGACAATGATGAACTGGCCTACATTGCATAATCTCTCCCCCTTTCTCTTCCCTTGTTCCATCCTTCCATCCATGCGCAATTTAACTCAACTTTGCTGGGCAGGCTCGTCTTATACTCCTTTTCATCTCTCACAAGCGAATTCGTTTTTATTCTAAACTCCAATTCGAGATGTTGCATTACTTGAACTACGAATTTTCTTTCTCTCTCTCTTCTTAAAACGGAAATTGCGTTTCCTCTCTTGCTAAAGTTCCGTTGGTAGGGTAGGCTGGTTATTTTGTTTCATTTTACCTAGGTATGAATGCAGTCCTGAATGCAGTCATGGTGATGAATAGTAGCCTGTACAGCAGGTAGGTCGTGACGATACTTGAATGTCATTCAATTAAACGTTATACCATTCAATGTTCTACTCAAATCAGATCTGTACTACGTATATATAGGTATGTTTGTTGCAAATAATTGATACTACGTAATCGAAATAATATGTCATTATCATTATGTATATACCTGGCTACTTATCAATAAATCTCTAAGAAGGTCCGTGTTCATGAGGGATACTATGTAACATGCTCGCCGTGGATGATATAAGCAGACCTACTCCACGACAAGTGGCTCCACGTTCCAGATACTCTCTGCATACTCATCAATCACACGGTCAGTCGAGAAGAATCCCATTCGAGCAACACTGCTGATCGACTTGGCAATCCACTCATCCTGTTTCCGGAAATCCTCGTCAACCAGTTCCTGGGTCTGGATGTACGATTTGAAGTCGTCCGAGACCAGGTAGTAATCTCCGTGGTCAGCGATGGAAGCGATCAACGATTCGAATGCTTTGGCATCGCCAAAAGTGCCAGATCGAATTGACTCGAAAACTTTGGCCAGGTCTTCGTCTAGTGTGAAGCCCTTGTATCTGTGAGTCTCGCGAAGGGTCTCGACGTCTTCGGCGAGATTGCCAAAGAGAAAGATGTTTGACTCCGTTATTTCACGCGTAATTTCGATCTGTTTACATTAGCTCAGAACAAAGCATCGTAAATGGTGGCTTTGGTAGACTCACATTGGCACCATCACACGTTCCGATGATCAACCCTCCATTGAGCACAAACTTCATGTTGCTGGTTCCACTAGCTTCTGTACCGGCTGTTGAAATGTGCTCGCTAATGTCCGAAGCAGGCACAATGAGCTCCGCCTTGCTTACATTGTAGTCCTCAATAAAGATGACTTTGAGCAAATCACCCACGTCACTGTCGTTGTTCACCACCTGGCCTACTTTGTTGATCAGATGGATAATCGTCTTTGCCATCCAGTACCCAGGGGCGGCTTTGCCTCCGAAGATTGACACACGGGGAACCAACTTCTTGCGTGCTTCCGGCGTCATCGATTTAATCTTCAGGTATCGATGGATCACGCCAAAAATGTTGAGCTGCTGTCGCTTATATTCATGAATACGCTTGACTTGAACATCAAATAGGGCGGTTGGATCGACAGCATACCCAGTCGTATCTTTGATGTGGTTAGCGAGTCGCTTCTTGTTCTCTGTCTTGATTTCAGCCCACTCCCTGCGGAATTCCTTGTCGTCAACAAAGCGCTCGATGCCGTCCAAGAGCGTCAAATCGGTCAAGAAGTCATAACCACCCAGCTTGGACGCTATCAATTTTGACAGTCGGGGATTTGCCTGGTGCAACCACCTACGTGGAGTGATACCGTTCGTGACGTTGGTAAACTTATCTGGACCGTAGATGTTTACAAAGTCCTTGAAAATGGTTGTCTTGATGAGATCGGAATGTAGTTCTGCAACACCATTGACCTTATGAGACCCAATGATAGCCAGATAAGCCATACGGACCATCTTGGGCCGAGATTCCTCGATAATGGAGACTCGTGCCAACAGATCACGGTCATTAGGAAACTTCTTTTCCACATCTTGCAAGAAGAACAAATTGATGTCGTAGATGATCTGAAGGTGCCGGGGCAGTAGGTGCTCCATGAGAGGAACAGACCATTTCTCCAAAGCTTCTGGGAGAACAGTGTGGTTGGTATATCCGAAAGTGCTGACAACAATCTTCCATGCTTCGTCCCATTCGAGACCTTCCAGATCGATCAAAATGCGCTGCAACTCAACAATCGCGAGTGTGGGGTGAGTATCGTTCAGCTGAATTGCAACCTGATCCGGGAACTCGAACCATGCACGCTTTGTCTTCTTGAATCGGCGCACAATATCATACAGAGAAGCTGCGCACCAGAAGTACTGCTGTTTCAACCGAAGTTCTTTGCCACGATCAAGATTATCATTCGGGTAGAGGACTGCTGAGATTGTCTCGGCGCGTTGCTGATCAGATACAGCACTTTCGTATTCGCCAGAATTGAATTTTTGAAAATCAAACTCGCCACTACTTGCCTTACTCGACCATAATCGAAGGTTGTTCGTGGTTGTGGTGCCATAACCAGGAATAGGCACGTCATATGCGACAGCTTTCACAATCTCTCCACCTTGCCAATTGTAGGTCACCTTACCATCCTCGTCCTCGTGTCGGACAGATTGGCCGTAGAATTGAATATCGACCGTGATATCGTGGCGCGGAAGCTCCCATGGGTTGAAATCAAGCCAATAGTCTGGAATTTCGACCTGGTAGCCATCGACTATCTCTTGTTTGAAGATACCGTACCTGTAACGCAATCCATAACCCCAGGCTGGGTAGTTGAGTGTTGCCATGCTGTCAAGGAAACAGGCAGCCAAACGACCAAGACCTCCATTTCCAAGCGCTGCATCATGTTCTTGGTTAATGACATCTTCAATGCGGAAGCCTAGATCTTCCAGGCCCTCTGTTGACAGAATTCATGAGTAAGATACTTAAACGACGACCACACGGACAAGTCATACCTTTGGCGGTCTCCTTTTTGCCCACATTCAACATTGCATTGTCAAGAGCACGACCCATCAAAAACTCAAGTGACAAATCTGTAGCAAATTTGCCCGTCAGCCACTGTCCTGAGCGTACATGCCAGATAAGAGAGTCGCCTACAGTAGACACGCTTCTGGTCTACCAAAGTCTGGCGTTGTTGTGTCTTGTTCCAATCGATGATCAGTCTTTCACGAAACGCAAGGGCCGTGCCTGAGTATGCGGCTCTATAGTAGGTAAAGGATTAGCATCGAAATTTCAAGTGAGATGCTGTTCGACCACTCACAGATCATCGCAATTGTAGAGCGAACGGGCCAGAGTCGTATAGATATGTCGAACAAACTCTCGCTTTTTGTAAAATCAGTTCTAATTCATATCTTTCATATCACGCATTTAAGGAGTACCTCAAATTCTTCCTTGTTCTCGAAACCTGTGGCGGACTATAACGTGCGTGGTTATTAGGTTCGTTCTTCGAAACAGCACTATCGATGATCGAGGGTGTCATACATATTTTCTCCATCTATTTACGATTAGATTACAGGCAAACTCAATTGTCAGCAGAGCATTGGGGAGGTATGCTCACGTCTCCCTAAGATGCTCCGGAATACTAGCTTCCACAGCCTTAATCTCTGCGGGGCCAAACCCCGTGAATGTCCTCTTGTGCTTGGGACGACTGAAACCAGGTCCCACGGCTTGAAGTTCAGCGACAGGGACGCCAATGGACGGTTTACGTTCTCGTGCAAGAGGTTTGGACGACATTTTGTCTTGTCAGGACGTTCTTGGGGGAAGGAATTGAGAGTCGAGAGTCAGGAAGTAGATACGATTGTAGGAGCTCGGGATTAATAGAGAAAAGAGAAGGTAGATCAATCACAGGTAGAAGAAGTGTACTCGCTTCAGGCAGTAATGGAGTCTGAGGCGAGAGCGTAGGCTAGGTACAGAGACAAGAGGAGTAGGTATGAAAGAGGAGAAAGATGAAGCTACACAAGAGAGGGGTAAACGTACATATACCTGTTTTATGTACAGCGGGTAGTCACGGTTGGGATAGTGGGAAGGTGGCTGTGCCCCACGTAGCTTCCTTGAAAACCCAGGTCAATCGAAGAAAGGAGGAAAGAGCTACTTGCCTCTTTTGAAAGATCATGTAATCGAGGAAGGAACGGGAGGTCATGAGCATTGAAGTGGGGACAGCCCACTTAAATGTTAAATAAGCACGGCTGTAGACCGCTAGTCCGCATGCGGCACCTCTTGACAGGTCTAGATTCGGATGCTTTTGTGCGGGGGTGGATACTTGCAATGTACACCACACCGTCCACCAAGGTTACAGCTGTTTTGACAATGACGAGTTTACTATGGCCGCATCAAAGCAAGAATCATACATCTAAAAACGAATAAAACAGATCTGTGCTGAGTACGGTGTGTCCAAGCTGAAATCAAGTCGCGAAGGATTAACCGAATTCGTCAATCAATCTAATAAATGTAGATGGACGACTACTGCCGATACTTTATAGCGCCAATATCAGTGCAAAAAAAAAAAAAAAAAACATCAATTGGTACGTGCTAGAAAAGCCTCGACGAGCTGTCTACTGGCCAGTAGGTAACCATGACTAAGAAAGCGCTAATATATTACTACTCCGGAACACTTCGGAATTCTGTGCAGATACCCTTATAATAGTACGTAGCCCTTTAGATAAGCTTGGGATGTCAGCTGTTGACTACATATATCAAATAGACTATGTTTCTATTTATCCCATGAGAAACTAGGAAGAGAAAATTGTCAATGTATAATTAGGAGAAGTCGTATATCCTGATGATGTCATGTCAAAGCAATCCCGACTTCACACCGAACGAGCCAATCTTAACCCGACTTTGTTATACGACCATGCTGGATTCATCGCGGTTCAATGGTTCGATTTTCTGAGAGAGCTGAACCGCTAGCAGTGGATGAGCTTTGCAAGCTAACAGGTAAGAGTCGGTCATACATCGCAAGTGACTTACGGGACCTAGCGGGGTCCTTTTGTACGCCATTGATGTCAGGAAGATTTTTAGTAGATTAAATTGTTGGTATCACTCGATCTAATAATAGACAATATCGTAAGACTGCTAGAATTTGGATATCACAACCTTATCAGCAGGTCAGAAGTTTTCTCATGCTTGATTCATTCAATTGACTGGATATGAAAGTATAACATCTTGAATCCCACTGAGAAGAAGTATGCTTGATCGTGATGAAAGAAAGGAAAAAGAGAATATTCCGTCATGAAGCCGTATTTTAAGAAAGACGCCTCCGCAAAAGAAAAAAGTAAGAAAAGATAAACGCCAATTCTGTATTCAGAATGATGAAATGTAAGAAGATCGTTGGAATGATCCCTGGGATATCAAAATTGTAACAACAAAGATTATGTTGACGTCGAGATTGGTGAACAAGGAGACTGGGCATAATATTAGGAAAAAGCCCCAAATGATCGTTAAAAAGCCTGCAGCGACAGACATATAAGTAACACGACGCGCTCCTTAACCCAGAAAAACGATGACGACCCCCGTCAGGAGTTGCACGCGAAAGCGAAAGAGAAATGATTCGACGACGTTGGCCAGCAAGAAAGAAGTAAAGAACACATTCATTATCATAAGATACCGGAATCTTTCAAGGCGTTCTGTAGAATGGTTTCTTTGACGGCGGCGAAGACAAGACGAATATTAGTTGTATCGGTGGCTTGTGTGAGACTAGAAGACGCACACAGTCAGTGAATGGTATCTTAAAAGAAAAGGTAGATGAACGTACTGAGGGTATAGGTTAAGATGAGCTCGGTTGACCTGGTTGAACCTCCACAGTAGGTACTTTGCTGCTCTGTTCACATCGTTACCACCGGAGTAATCTGGAAAGTAATTGCTGAGCGGCGATCGTCCGAGTTTTTGTCGGAAGAGATCGACTTTATTCAAGAACAAGATTATACTCGTGCGCATGAACCATCTCGAGTTGACCACCGAGTCGAATAGAACTAAACTCTCCATCATTCGATTCTGAACACTATTAGCTCCTCTCCACAATCTGTATATCATCTGTAGTTCATACCTGGTTGCTCTCTTCTAACAAGACTTGGTCGTATTCACTGAGTGCGACGCAAAATATGATCGATGTAACGTTTTCGAAACAATGAATCCATTTTTTTCGTTCGCTGCGTTGCCCACCGACATCAAACATGCTACAACCAGATTAGAATTGGATCAAAGCAAAGATGATAGTCAATCGTACTGTATACTGAGCTGGCCCATAGTGAACCTTGTCTCGTAAATACCTGTCGTCTTGGTACGCGCACGAAGCACGTCGGCTTCATTAGGAATGTAATCTGACGCTGCTATTCGTTTCGCATGTTCGAAAAAGCTGTCACCGTCAGTGCGAATCCTGGCAAAAGGGGATTGATAGCAAACCAAACATACTATGGTGCCGAATCCATCAGGTAGAATTCACTTTGGTGCTCCATTACCGAAGCGGTACACGGATCATTCCATATAAAGGTCACTGCATCGCCAACTTTCGGGTCTAACGGTATAGAGGGATCGGGGTCTATGTTGTATTCTGAGATGTATGTGATGAAATCCCGTACTTTTTGACTGGTCGGCTCCATATCGAAATGTTCGTAAGCCTCAATGAGGGATTTGGCGCAGTCAAGCAGGTTTTTGTAGACAGTCAGTCGGTACATTGTCAGTTCTTCGACGCTGTAACCATTTTGGTGAATAATCTTCATTTGTTTGACGATGGTCGATTTTCCACTTTCGCCGGAGCCTGTAGGTCGGATGAAAACATGAGATTAGTATCAATCGACCGTCTCATATCTCACACTACAAGACTAAACAACCTACCGAGTAGAAGAATCTTGCATTCCCGTCGTAATCGTCTCGAGTCTTCCTCTAGTTTTCTGTCGATCATCTGACTTCGCTTCTTCTGTTCAAGGTCCGCGTTGGACTCTGAGCTGACACAACCACCCATGATGACCAGACCAGGTGTGATCGATGTTTGAAATACCCGGAAAACGCAATCGTGGACACGATTTGACGTAAAAATAAAATCAAGTCGATAATGACCGGATTGTGGGAATGCCGATAAATCAAGTCCAATCCMCCCGCCGCGGGAGTCGATGTCGACGACGATTCAGAACACCAGACCAGCCGCGGTGGCTCGAAGCCGTCTGAACGCTAACAAAGAATGGCTATTTTCTTCTCTTTTGTTTTGCTATTAATTTGCCGTGGGTCTCTAAGAGTTGGATATCAAGCGCTTGAAGTAATTATCGTCGGCTGCGAGGGTTGTGGATGTCAGAGTTTTTGTGGTGATGACACAGATGTCGCTGGGACGGAAGGCTTGCGCCTTTGCAACGGAGTAAGGATGCGGTGTTGTGTTTGGCGGTCGGACGTGAGGTGCGAAGCCGACGTGGAAGCGAAAAGTAGCAGTAAAGGTGGCTGTATGGTAAGATCGCTCAATGTTAACGGTCTCAGCCGAGAAGGGCTGAAAGCGATCTTTGGTGGTGTGGTGGTTGGTGGTTGGTGGTAGGTGGTAGGTGGTGAGTGTAATGGTGGTGGTGGTTGAGCTTGGACGGAGAAGTTAAGTGGGAAGCAGCCAGAGGAGCTGAGAAGCCGAGCGCCAGGTAAGGTTACCAGCGCTAAACAGTAAATACGGAGTAGTGAGGTGGCTATGGCTCTGGGCTGACGGTCCGCTCGGTTAGCCTCTCGAACGTTAACCTGACAGACACACCTGCAACTCACGATATGATCCCGCTCGACCTGAACTTGTGTTGTTGGGCAGATAAATGTTAATAAAAATAACAACAGTGTCCGGCAATGAAATGAGGACAAGAACAGGAGGAAATGACGACTCGTGGTTTGGGATGTTCTTTCATGGACAGACGCACTGCTCAAGATCGTCGCAGTAGAAAGTGGACATTACTATGTAAATGTCATTTAACTACGTACTAGCGGGCGTGCATTGGACACTGGCTGATACGGACGTCTGTACCACTCGGTACTGTACGGAACACCGACGTCGCAGTATGTGCCATATTCGTAGTATCGTACATTGTATATGATACATACGAGGGGAGGATTTT
This sequence comes from Talaromyces amestolkiae, assembly GCF_001896365.1. Classification (NCBI taxonomy): domain Eukaryota; kingdom Fungi; phylum Ascomycota; class Eurotiomycetes; order Eurotiales; family Trichocomaceae; genus Talaromyces; species Talaromyces amestolkiae. Next base: position 109,120 of record NW_024468039.1, on the reverse strand, counting down.
AGGTTGGATTTTCACCCAACACCTCGACCGCGGTGACCGGTAATAATAACCGATGTGATCCTCAACTTCAACTCCGCGGATACTTTACAACTACAACTATGAATCGTCGATGGCGACTATCAAGAGACTCAAGAGTCAAGACAGATGAATTGTAGACAAGTATATTCGATCCACTCAATAGACCCATTAAATGGGGCGCTGTGGGCGCTTCGTGACAAAATCGACTGCACCAAAGTATGCCTCGCAGATGATAGTTCCTTCCAGGTGTTGATATAAAGTCTATATACTTACTGATCAAGGCGATCATCAATTGGTCAAAAGTATGTCATGAAACATATTGGGTGTATTTGAAAATGTGAACTGCGATCCCCATCCAGTCTCAATCCAAATACGTACAACGGAATAAACGAGATGATACGTTCAAACAACTCTCCACGAAGAAGGCCCCAGGTAAGCCGGTTACGAAACGGTAACTATGTTACGGCTCAGTACGTACTCCATAATCCTGAACGATCCAGCCATTGCGGGAACTGTGGTAAGCTCACGTGGGCGGCGGGGATGGCATACGAGCCAATCATAGTACTTAGGGACAACAGACGGGACATAACCCGGGTAGCTTGTGATCCGTTCGAAATACATGGAATAAATTACATATATTACCGATTACCTGCGCACTTCGTTTGCTCAATAGTTCCAACCCTTGAATTTGCCCAAAGTCTTAGAGAACCAACATCAGGAGCCCAAATACCATGTCGATCTTTCCCGGTCGTTAAGGGCAGTGTGACTCGTGAGATAAGCTTTGGCTTTTCACTCATGCGCATTAGTCACAGACTCACAGACTTATGTTGGAACTTTTGCGAGCCTGAGGTTTCAGCCTACCAGTCGATTCCCGCCTTGATTGGCGGCTACGCATGTTGCACCCTAGGCTTTCGCTGTGCATTGCCTGTTTCTCGTTAGTGTCATGCCGGTGACTAACCTAGGTGATAGTATTCTTGGAGTAAAAGATACACATTGAAAATGAGGAGTTGATTCTGTTGCTGACCACAGGCAGTGGAATGTTAAAGATAACGAGTACAGTCAGCAGAACGCGATGTGAAAGGAATTAGGCTGAGCAAACTCAACTGATGAATCATCAATACCGATTGTGGTCAAGACGCAATATATTCGACCATTAGTTCTGAATCTAAACTGGCAGAAGGTTTGTAGATGTATGGGTCCGTGTCTGTGCTTCAGCCTGATTGATAGTCTAATTCCTCGGACCAAACCCTAACCCTCGACAATCAGTATGTATTTTCAGACGGAGCAACTAGGTAATATCGACCAAACGAGACCAGATGAGGTTGTCCCAAATTTACAAGTCACGGATGTTGGTCTAGCATCGCATTCTTAAGACCCGACGAGTGATCTGTTTCTTGACGTCTTAGGCGCGCCTGAAAGTCACCCGTCCAAAACTTAATCTTCAAACTAAGTATGTACTTTGAGGTAATATACAAGACATTTCAGGGAGTGGTAATTCATCGTTTCAGGAAACATTAAAACGTTAAACAAAGAGGCGAACTCTCGCCCCTTCTGCAAGAGTAGTGCACACTGCGCCGTTCAATTGATGTTTCAGGGGTGTTTCCATGGCTACTTGGATCTACCCGTACTAAATTTAGCCATCTGAAGCAACGTGGATGGCATCATTACTCTGATGGAGGACAAACCGAGTCATGCACCGAGATATTTCGAAACGTTCCAAAGTCAAATATAGGAAGGAAATGTTGCCCATGCATGTTTTGAATACTCTTGGACGAACCCTATGTTCGGTCGGACGCAGCCCTTTGCGGAAATTGGATGCGAGTTGTACGACATAGATTTGCCCAGCGTGTATGCCATTCATTCAATACGAGCAATGCGGCGTCCGAGGATTTCTTGATCAAAGTTGCACGGATTAAGTAGTTGAACATGTATATCTCAACCGGTGTTCGAACTTTGCTGTGAAAAGTTCCTATTCGCTGCACTAACTTATCTATATTGTGAGAGTGGCATGCTAATTGAAACGTTTGGCCCCTGCCACAGAGCCAAAAGGATCTACGAGGCTTTCCATGTGCATGCGCAACATATCATTATGGCTCGTTTGAGTTGGTACTTACCTCACAGAGCCGGCAGTGGACGCCGAACGGGGAGTCTATTTTTAAAAAGCGGATCAGCGATCAATTTCACCTTGGAGACGGCGACTTATCAGTCTGAGCGCGGGTTTAAAATATCTGCAAGCCCCGTAGAACCTTTCGATTATGTAAAAATTAATGACGTATCGAGGCAAGTGGTGGAGTCACATGACTTCACCCCATGCAAACCGAACAAACTGCGGGTCAACAAAAGTGACAGCACGAAGGATGATGTAAGAGGCAGATGGAGAATCGACTAGACCCGAAATGGCAGGTTTACAACAAATGGTCATCAGTCCTTTGTTCTTTATCATGAATACAGGAACAATCAGACTCTAAAACAACAATCATTCGATGACTCTTACTAGGGGTCGACGAACACCAGAAATTGGGCCACCTACATACCTTACTCTGACCACATGAACCACATGAATGTTGCAACAATTGTGTTTTGTGATACCCTGATGGCCGATAAGATGAGACGAGCTTTGACCCTGTCGAATCGGATCGTGCCAGCTAAGCAGCGGTAGTGTGCGATTTCAAGATTTGGGTCGTTTCTTCTTTGCGTTCAACGTTTCTGTATGGTCTCTAGCCTAGGTACGGAGTGCATAGTATATACAGCGCGTGAAAATGCCCGCGCGTGGAAACCGAGGACGTTTACAATGCTGTTCCAGGCCGACTTAGTTACCGTTTGTACCCGCGCTCATCACAATCAGTTGGAGACGTGAGGAAAGTCTTCCTGAGGTTGGATGACAGACTGCTAGGTGCATACTCCTGACCGACATTCTGCACAGAATCTTGTGGAGGCCACGTAGCGCCGATTTGGGCGCTTTCTCGTAGATAGTACACATATTAATCCATTGCGACGATGTGAAAGAAATGCCCGTAGGATAGCAGAAGTCGAGACGAGAGAGGAAATGCTACAGAAGTCTACCGAACTTTTGAGAGTCTCGACCGGCCGGGTTCAGCCAGTCAGCCGCCGGAATGGCGCCATGGAGATCCACCAGTGTAGACGCCAAACCGCATTGGGCGGACTCAACAACGTCATTCTTGTCTGCTTCCTGGGAAACTGGCAGGAGCTAGAACGCCAGAACCACAGGAAAAAAAGAAGGAAGTATCGTTTGGGAGTGCTCTTTCCCACATTCTGGTCCTCTAATTGGAGAAGGAGCAGCCCCGGTTGCCGTTTACCGCAGCTTTTCTCTGCTTTCCTTTCCCCCCATTCAGCGTACCCTTCGCGCCTTCCGCCTGTCTCTCCTCCCTCCTGCTCCCCCACCACCACCAACTTCCAAGGTTTTTGCTCAACCTGGATTAACACTAAACCTCCACGCCGATTCTCGTCTACGTCAACCTCTGTTGAACTTTTTTCTTTCTATCTCCTGAGCGCCTCATATCAATTTATTCTCACGATATTCCATTCTGACTGACCCTGTCTTCATTCTGTCTATCTGAGACGTCTGGACTTCCCCCGCCTTCCGCATTTGATTCCGCATTCCGCGAGCACACTACTTTTGAACCTTTCGCCATCAGCCAAACTCCGCGCCACAGTGAAAAAAGTTATTGTTTACGAAGGGATTTCGATAAGCACCAAAACAGAGAAGCAAGATCATCGTCGCGTTACTCGCTCTTCGACTTTATTGTACCACAAGAATAACCAGTCAACGCGCCCATCATGGCGGAGTTCGTGCGTGCCCAAATTTTTGGCACAACCTTTGAGATCACCAGCAGGTGCGCGTTACTTGCCATAATACCTTCACTGGAAATTAAAACATACTCATGCTTCATAGATACACCGATCTCCAACCTGTAGGAATGGGTGCATTTGGCTTGGTCTGGTATGTACACGCTCCTTCAGTGGTGGCGTGACTTTGGAAACACATGGCAGATACTGACTGATGACCCAAAGCTCTGCGAGAGATCAATTGACCGGCCAACCGGTCGCCGTAAAGAAGATCATGAAGCCGTTCAGTACACCGGTATTGTCAAAACGCACATACCGAGAACTCAAGCTCCTGAAGCACCTACGACATGAGAATGTGGGTTAACCGTCCTGTTTTTCCAGAGATGATATTAACTTTTTCCTGTAGGTCATCAGCCTCAGCGATATCTTCATCTCGCCCTTGGAAGACATGTATGTATTATAGATTTGAGTCTTGAACGATCTTGTTGCTAATCGCTCGCGAGTAGTTACTTCGTCACCGAGCTTCTAGGAACTGACTTGCACCGACTCCTTACCTCGCGGCCTCTTGAAAAACAATTCATTCAGTACTTTCTCTATCAAATTCTGGTGCAGCACGCTCTCCAAAAACCTGACGAGCCTCATTGCTAACGCTCCATAGCGCGGTCTGAAATATGTCCACTCCGCTGGTGTTGTCCACCGTGATCTCAAACCCAGCAACATCCTGATCAATGAAAATTGCGACTTGAAGATTTGCGACTTTGGTCTTGCCCGAATTCAAGATCCTCAGATGACGGGTTACGTCTCAACGAGATACTACCGTGCCCCCGAAATCATGCTCACGTGGCAGAAATATGATGTCGAGGTGGATATCTGGAGTGCCGGCTGTATCTTTGCCGAAATGCTGGATGGGAAGCCTCTTTTCCCTGGAAAAGACCATGTCCACCAATTCTCAATCATCACCGAGCTTCTAGGCACTCCTCCTGACGATGTCATTGAGACCATCTGTAGCGAAAATGTGCGTGCTGTTCCTAGTGATATTCCCGGACCAACTAACCATTTCTAGACTCTCCGATTTGTACAGTCTCTACCAAAGCGCGAACGCCAACCGCTTGCTGCTAAGTTCAAGAACGCTGATCCAGCTGGTATGTTTTCTTTTCTGTGGTCTTGCCACTTATGGAACTGACGAGTCTTAGCTATCGACTTGCTGGAGCGGATGCTTGTTTTTGACCCGAAGAAGCGAATCAGGGCTGGAGATGCACTTGCCCACGAATACCTTGCTCCATACCACGACCCGACCGACGAACCGGTTGCCGAGGAGAAGTTCGACTGGTCGTTTAATGACGCTGATCTGCCCGTGGACACTTGGAAGATCATGATGTACGAAGAAATAACCGAGATATACGTCGACAAGTAACTAATAAGGCGTTGTTCTTTACTGTAGGTACTCGGAAATATTGGATTATCATAACATTGACCAATCCGCCGATCCCACCCAAGTTCCTTTACAGTAAGCCGACAGGGGTCGCCCAGTCGCATGACGAATTTCCTTGTCGTACATAGGCAAATGAAGCGATTCATTACATATACGAAAGCCACTACACGGTGTTCAGGTTCTCGAGACCTTTTGTGCTTTTACATATTTGGGCAAGCGTTTGGCGCTGATTTTCGCCCTTGAGCTTTTTTTCCTTTCTAATTGATATAAACAAGGCATGCATTCAGTCATGCAATACGTCTATAACAAATATCTTCCGTTGTTCTCGATATTACCCGATTCCAGCCACTTGTTTGAGTTTGATGGATCATATGCGTTCGTCTGGGGGGTCTGTTAGTTCAAGACGGATTCATAGATATACGCCGGAGGTAGTTTCAAAGTAAGAAGGGATTACAATTAGACGAAAGCTCCATTCATGTGGTAGCTTGAGTCTAAGCTATATTGTTGGTCTATAGTTGCATTAATTACGAAGAGTGTAAATCAAGATTCATATACTATGCTTGATTGTGGTGAAGATCATGACGCTGTGGGCAGAATCTTGGAGGCGCCGGTTGTTTCCCCGCAGAAGAGCCGCACCGACACATCCATGTTGAATTACTTTGTATTCCATTACACCAACAATCGTAATCACATTGTATTTGATAGTGATAAAATCATTTATCTACTTCAATACACACAACTAGACTGGTTGGCACAGTCACCGCAACACAAGGAGATCTCAGAAGCGCCGATCAAATGATAATTAGCCTGATAAGATCAGATTCGTCAAGCGCGGGATTATTTTGTCCGTCCGCCCAAACTTCATCTTTCTCCGAACTGAGCTCAGAATCTGCAATCGAGAGCGAACACCTCACAAATCCGTTCTCTCGAGCATGACTCAAGGATCTATCATGCGCCAGGATCCGATTGTCCTGGTTATAGATTTCCATCATGCCAGGTTTGTGTTTTTTATTCTTTTCGATTGCGCCATGACGGCGGGTTGATCTGTGCTAAAAGAGACGGTATGAAAATGCTGACGATACTGCAATGCGAACAGAGGCCCGGAGATAGAACTATGTTTCGCCGATGAGGGATCGAATCCAGCCGTGGACAATGACTGGTCATTGCTGCCGTTCATGGCATTGTCGGATGGAGCACATGCGTGAGTTCTCTTTTCTTGGTGCTGCTGCTGCCGGCAAGCAGTAAGGATCGTTTCCCGCTATGCACAATGGCTACGAATCTTCATACCGGTAATCGAAAAGGCTAAAATATGGAACTCCTAGCTCGACGGAAGATTTCTCATATTTTACACTCCGACGCGAAGCTACCTCTACCCAGAATGCAACGTCGCTTTTCGGTATATCTTGCACAAGACAGATCCCTGCGAGTTCGTTGATTGTTCGTTCCCCCGATGTTACTCGATCGACTGTTCAGAAAGCCGTGGTGGTTGTGACGGATGGACCGCAACATTTTGGGCCATTGAGGGAGAAGTTGTCGATGGTGACGTCGGCGTGGTTTGCGCAAAGGTATAATATAAGACACAGGCTGTTGATGGAGGCTGTCCATCGTCACTAAGGACGAATCGCTAAATTGTTGCGTGTAGGGATTTTTCGGATGTTGATATACTCAAGGTCCGTTGCGCTTGATAACGTATACATGATCTGCATAAGTGCTTATTGATTGCAGAAATTCCGCGAAAGCCTGATCGCAAGCTTGAAGAATGAAGAGGCGCAAAGAGACATATATCTTGGTACGAGATCGCTCTGGAATCTGTACTCTTCCAGACTAACCAGACTAGGCCTGTCCTTGCGAGAAATGATTCACACCTTCAAATCCCAAACACTCGTTCTGTTCAAATGCTTACTATTACAACCGAAGGTATATATGCCACTACTCGGCTGATGAATCAATACTAATAACTCACTAGATGCTCTTCTTTGGCTCTCGTTGCGAACGTCTATGCATGATACAGTTTTCATTATTATCTTTGATACCCGGTCTACTTAGCAATTTACAAGACTGTGCCGATCCAGCGTTTGATTCATATGCTGAGAATGCTGAAAAGGCTACGTCTCTCAAGACGAGCGAACGGAGTTCATGTATAGTTCACCGGTTAATATGGCGTATGACGGATGGCTGATGTCTGGATTTAGTACTGGCTTATATGGGACTGCCATTGCAGCTATTTGGCAAGGTGAATCAGGACGTATATGTCACTATGACAGAGCTGATCGTCTATCTAGGGAAGCATATTTGGACCGTATACACCATTGCAGCAATTGGATCTACTTGCTGATCACGGAACAAAGTCGTACGTTGTTGGGTCGACAAACTCGTTACTGCTGCAACAAAAAGACCGTTATAGCGACATTTTGATTAATGTAGGCGTCCTCTTATGCCATCAATGAAAGTAATACTAATCTCCATGCAGTTAGACGAAGGAACCATCAGCATACACTCACCTTCACTCAGAGCAGCACTGGCGTTAACTGCAGCAGACAGACGATGGGTGGACTTTCTCACGCAAACTATCAACGAGACTTGGGACCCGGCGCATCCTGAACAGCCCAAGACGCACGGCTATGTCGGTTCAGAGGAGTTCATTAGACTGCAGTTTGAAGAGTATCTTTTGGCATTGTTAGCAAGCACGAACCATCGACAACATGTCCAACCCACGTCACCAGGAAAAGCGGCAGAAGTAAGGAGCAAGGGACAATCGACCGACGCGGAGGGAGACCCAACGCTGGATTTCAACACAGATTTCGTGACTCATTGGCAGACCACACCAAATTATGCTTTATTCAATCAATTAACATCTGACGCGTTGCTGTTCTCCATCGTCGAGCCTCGACATCCATATGCAGGCGGGCTTACAATAGACGACATTCAGCGCCGTCTGGCTCAGCAGGTCTCCGAACTTCATCTGGACGAGCGAGTCCGCGAGGGCCGGGAGGCACTCAACAAGACACTAGCATCAGGCCAGAAGAAAGTGAGCAGCGCCTTCAACAGTTTCTGGGCAGATATCGAGGCTCTACGAGAAGCGCAACGCAAAAAGAATGAAGAAAAAGTCGGAATTACAGACCGTTCTTCCTCCTCCGACAGAAACGTCAGCAACGAGTCTGTGCAATCCGCACGAAATGATGCCGCCTCACCTACCAACGAGAGTCAATCTTCGATTTCATCGTGGTTTGGAAGTCGTCGATCGCCATCCGTCGATATCACGCAGGCACAGGCATCGGTGAACGTAGCGAGTCAAAGAGCGGGTGCGTACATCAGTTCATGGGGGACATGGGCCAGCGAGCGACGCAAGGAATGGCAAGATAGGAGAAGTACCACGACCACCAATAGCACAATATCATCGCCATCATCTTCAGAAACAACAACCCAGAAACCATCTGGTCTTCCAAGCGTTAACGAAAAGACTGAATTGAGCGACCAACCTAATTGCGATCACAACATCAGCACCACCAATCAATTAAGAGACGCATCCTCCCTCCGCGAAAGCGAAGATTCTTCCTTCCCATCTTCAACAACTCTAAGCCGAAGCATGAGCCGCCGCAAACGCTGGAGCAGCGTCCTCCGCGTGAAAGATCATCGCCGCAGCGACTCCGACAGCGAATCGTCCACCAGCCGGAAGACATCATTAGACATCCCGGTGCGCCGTGGATCCGCCTCTTCGACTTCGGTCTCTGGTTCGATGGGAGCGGGTGATGGGATCCCAAAATCGCCGCTGGGGCAGAGGCAGATGATCGTCGGAGACGACGTTGTTCCTGTTGCTGCACCGGAGAGTATTGCAGCTGAGACGGGGGAGAAAGGGGTTGATGTGTCGCCCATTCCGGCTTCGGGCCCTGAAGCAGAGTAGGTCCAGGGTGATGAGGATTACAAAGAGGAAGGGAAAGATGATGATGTTGTGAAATAGAGAGTATTACCCATGTTTTTGCTGGTTGGTTGTTTGTTTGTTAGCGTTGTACATGATCATACCTACTATTTACATACATATACATAAATAATTAATGAATTGAATGAGCTAGTTAAATGAACGATGGTTTCTATACGTCTATGCGTGAGTATTCGATCGTACATTCTCTTTGTATACATGATATCATCTCAGTGATACATCATAATCAATATCCGAGCTAAGCTAGCTGTATATGATTAAGCCGCGGAAAGCTCAGCAATTCGCTTCTCAATATCCGGGACGGCTCTTAATTGCAAGTCGAGATCTTCTTTCTCACTTATCATCAAACGTAAATTAGCAACTTCTCATACGTAAATCAAAGGAAAGGGGAAAGGACATACTCTTCCAGTTTCAATCTCTTCTCCCAATCCAATCCTGTGAAAATATATCCACCTTGTCCATCAAACTGCAAGATCTTCTTGTGGTATTGCCACAGACTTCGTCGATGCGAGACGGTCATCAACGTGATTCCTAACTGTTTGGCGGTCTCGTACATTACTTTCTCGATTTCGAGGGTGACGGAGGATGTGCATTCGTCCAAGATTGCGTAGCGCGGTTTATGATAGAAGAGACGCGCCATGGCGATACGTTGTTGTAGCCCGCCGGACAGGACGTCGCGCCATTCTTCTTCTGCATCCCAGCCGCCTTCGCGCTCGACTATGTTGGAGATCTCGAGGATGGAAAGGACCTCAAAAAGATCGGTATCTGTCACGCCCTTGGCGCGCATTTCTTTGACACCGTCTGGGTAGATTACTTGTTGTCGTAACGTGCCGCGGGAGAGATACGGCCGTTGCGGGATGTAGAAAATGTCGTCGAAGCTGGGCTTTTTCACTGTTCCGCCGTAGACGGGCCAGAGGCCGCCGAGAATACGAAAGAGGGAGGATTTGCCGCATCCGTTCGGTCCAACAATCAAAAGGTGATCGCCCGGATGGACGGTGAAGGATAGTTTGCGGACTAAGACGTCCCCGTTGGGTGAGACGATAGGAACGTCTGTGAATTCGATGGAGGGGCTCTCGGTGACGGTTCCTCGACCTGCGAGGACTGCTGCGTTCTCTTCTGTCGATGCTGAAGATACGAGTTTCTTCTCAAATCGGCCGGCAGCTACGTCTTCCATGACGTCGAGGAGGGATGAGACTCGAGCGGTGTGGCCTGCGAGTTCCGATACTTCTTTGTATGAGAACATGACACGGCCGAATGCATCGGATGAGGAGAGGAGTAGTCGTCGATTAGTGACGAAGCCTGGTACATGTTAGCGACTTGAAATCATTCTGTAATTGGAAAACGCACTTTCTGTCCGATCGCCCATAGTCTGGCTGATTTGCCCTGGAATCTTGAAAAATACCGGCACACTACATAGCATAAGTCCCAAAGCACCCCAGAAATACTTGATGACAAAATCCTCCATGAATCCATGATACAATCGTCGTCGAAGAATACGGTTGACATGCTTTATGAGCGTGAAATAACCCTTGTCAAGGTTATCTTTCTCAGCTTCGTGACCGTGATAGAGAGCGACTTCTTCGCTATAGTCTATTAACCGTGTATGCTGAAATCTGAACTCGCCTTCCAAACGAGCTTCGTCGGCAACGTATTTGCCGAATGGAGGTGTCAATGCGCGCATCATGTTTGCTGATAGTTGAACCAAAAGACTCATAAGAAACAAGCCCTCCATGCCCACGTTCTTTGAAAGCTGATAGTTATATAAAACCATATCCAAAACGGGTTTTGCCAAATTCGAGTATAGCTCTGCTAAGCTGTCGGAAAATCTGGAGATATCCACTGTGACCATCTGATCCGGATTTTTGATTCGATCGTCCAGCGCCGAAAGTGCATAGAAAGTCATGTTTGACAAATACTTGTCATGGACATGCTCTGTGAGCCGTCTGCGATATTCAAGCGCAAGACGGCATTGATGATAAGATAGCTTTACTCGTCAGCTATGACATGGCACAAATAATACTGGAGAAACTTACCATAGAATTCGTAAAAGTAGCAGGTATAGCCACCGTCATCCACCACACAAGACTCTTCAAAAACTCTTTGCCTTTGCCACGTACTAAGTGACTAACCAACTTTCCGTCCAACTCAGCAACATATATACTCAATATAGTCCTCAATACCAAAAACACGCTATGGCTTAAGAGCAGGCGGAACTCTTTACTCTTCCATCCCGGAATCACAATTCGCAACAAGCGCAGGAGATTTCTGAAGAATTCGAGATTGATTTCCACCTTTTTCCTGCTTGCGCTTTTCTCATCCGCGTTCTTATTCTCTATGTTGTTGTTGTCGAGACTGCTTGTTCCCGGCCGCTCACGCATCTCCGCCTGCCGCCGGGATGCCGCTTTTTGTTCTCCGATCGCATTGTGGATTCGTTTCGCAAGTGCAAGGAACAGGGCGAGATAGACGGCGCGCGAGATTCGGGTGCGATGTTTTACGTACAGACTCGTCATATGTGAGATAGTCTGGCCGATAGATCGCTCTGGGAGGCGGATCTTGGATAGCGCTGCCATTTTGGCGGATGCAGACGAAGCAGGGACTGTTTAGATACCCATGTAGGTCGTTGTAGTATTCTGGAGGAGGTGTTGCAAGCTCAGCAGCCCACTAGATCGAACAGCGCGAGAAACGACGAGAGTGATGAACCATCCTCAATACGTAGTGTTGAGGCCGGCAGCTAGGGTGTAGGTTATGTGGCTTATTGGCAAGTTGTAAGTATACCAAAAGTGCTTCAAGGTGAGTTCTAGCAAGTTGGCTGAGAGCACTCGAGGAGGTGGTGGCATGTGAATCGCATGGAATGAAGTTAGTCCCAGCAGGCAACTCCGCCAGCCAACCTGCCGAGGATGTCGTTACAGTCTCGTTACGTGTTTGCGATACGCGTCACAAGTAACTTTCATTTTTTTCAACCCTTCAACGTCCCTGAATCAATGAAATTTCTCAAATAGCCGTTCTTGTGACATATAGAGTCTCACTTAGCTCTAATGCGATTCCGAGAGAGATGATTAGTGTGGAGGACAAAAGACACAGTCTACTACGAAGAGTGCACTCTGTAATGCTGCGTATTAAAGGGTGGAGAACCCCGGACTTTCGTTTTGGCATGTGAATCAATGGCCATGACGCAACTTTCTCGTTAGCCCTAGGGTTATTTAGGGTTATACTCCAGGACTGTTCACTCAGCGTACTCATCGCAGAACACGGAATCTAAGGAACTCTATATATTTGGAGATTAAGCCGAACATGAGTCTCCTGCTTTCTAGGTGTTGGTCTTCTTTCCTTGTCAAGCAATGCACAATCCCAAAAACGGCAGTTTAATGACAGTCGATTTGTCAGCTACAATGACTGATTTGCCGGTGTCTCAAACCAGCATCGTTTTTCGAGCTTGCAACTTTCGGACAAGCAAATGACGATGGAGAATGCAATCCCGACTATCACATCTCGTCAATCGAAGAGAGCAGCATCTGCCTGCGAAGCATGCCGTGCTCTCAAGGTGAAATGTATTCAACTGGAGGAAGGACAACCTTGTACTAAGTGCGGGTCACATCCTTAGTTGTAACAGTCCATACTTACCTCAGCCAAATATGAGTAGATGTGCCAGATCAAAATCTCAATGCGTATTACCAGAGCCAAGACAGCGGGCTCGGGTTTCACAACGAGCGAAGCCGTAAGTGGCCATGGACGGCGTTCCATTATTTTTTGCTGACAGTAAGGAAATGAAGGCGACTTGCCGATCTGGAATCCAAGCTCACCAATATCATCGGTCTTCTTTCACGCTCGAGTGCACACCATGGTGGAGTACATAGCTCTGTTGAGACCGGACCTGAACAGCCTGCAATTCCCGGTGATTTCAGAAGCAGCCCGCATCTAACAGCTGAATTGATGAGCCAAGGGTGTCTGGCTGACCCTCAATCGAATGAGGACCCCAATTTGGCTGTTCATCAGAACGACACTAAAAGCGCTCTGGAAATTTCATGTGGCGCGTCTACCACCGTGGATGCTGCGTGGATCACCGACCTGGGACTTACTCCCGTCGTTCTCGATTATCTGCTGGACAAGTTCCGTGGTATGGCGTCCTACTTTCCGTTTGTGCAACTCTCAGAAACCTGGACGGCTGCATTGATGGCTGAAAATCGCCCCTTCCTATTGCTCGCCGCTGTTGCTGCTGCCTCCTCAAAACACTGCCATCTTCAAGACGCTCTAACCAGACAGTTCAAAGAATCTCTCAGCAAGCGAGTCGTCATGGCTGGTGAGAAAGATATAGATCTACTCCAAGGATTACTTGTTCATCTTGCTTGGTGAATTTTCCCTTCCACATCCTCCACCGGGGCCAATCTGACCAATACTAGGTTCCAATTTCACTTTATTCCCGGGAGTCAGCAAGACTACCTGTACGTACAAATTGCAATCAGCATGGTTATTGACCTTCACCTCGATCAAGAGGCTGCCGACTTGCTTGGGCAGCGGACCAATCTCGGTAATATCTATACTCGCGAAGCATGCCGTGCGTATCTTGGCTGCTATTACATATCTGGCATGTAAGATGTTATTCACTTTATTCACCACGAATAAGCGCCGATGAGCCTGAGCTGACCGAAATAGAATAACAATGTCTTCGGGAAGGCCTAACAATCTTCAATATCACAAGAACATGCTCTCATGCGCTGTGATGCTGCAACAAAAGCCAGAATTCGAGACAGATCTGTTGATTCATCCAGTGACGAAAGTGCTACAGTTTGCCGAGGAAGTCTGTGAAACTTACAGGTCAGAAGGGCTTCACGGCCCCTGTCTATACATTCATGCTGAACGATTCACGACGCGGTTGGAAGACTGGTGGTCCTCTCTATCGACGGATCTTCGCAACACAGGTTAGGGTCTCTTAAGCTCAGGATACCCATCTAGCTAATTGGAATTCCCTAGTATTACTGAGCAACGCCTATCATACCGTCAAGATTCGGATCCAAGAAATGGGCTTGGTATATCGCTATGGGCCGAGAAATCCTCCCGTTCCAAAGGGACGTGGAAATTCCACCCTGTTATCTATGCCTCCAATGATTATCAGCAACCTAATCAAATGCGTCAGCTCAACAAAAGAATCCCTCGATTCCTTTCTTGCTATTCCAATTACGGGGCACGGTAACTTGCCATTTGCCACGTGGTATCAGGTTATTTTGACGATATTTGTGCTGTACAGGCTATCCGTGGGACTTCCAGAAGTACCGGACTGGGACGTGGAGATTGCACAGCAAGCGGTGGATTTGATGACATACTTTGATACACTATTGTCCTATCTACAGGTTATGAAGCCATCCCCAGACCGGCAAATACCCACCAAGAGCCTCTTCTCAAGGCTGCCCGAAGTCATGGAAAGTGTAAGAACTTCCTTTGAGGCGGCAAGAGGTAATCTCGCAGAGGTCCGTGATAGTCGCAATGCTCATCACGAGCTTAAGGATTTAAATAACACGGCACCGTCGTCTAGTCAAAGGCTACACCGCTGCCCTGCATTACGGTATTCAAATCGCAATGTCACCCAGGTCCCAAGCCAACCTACACTACAAAATGCTATTGCTATGGAAATTCAGAGAATAGAAGATGAGAAGCTTTGGAGTGATATTTTGTTGACGGAGACTCCGAGCATAGTCTAGTATTGGTAGCTCATAATATTAGACAGCGCAAGGACTGCCCTCCTTGCAAGATAAGGAATGACATTCGATACTGCCAAACAAAAGAGATGGCTGGCCTGACTCATGACGGTGGTATGGCTGAGTACATTCTCAGTCAGGGACTCGGATTCTCTCGTCGAATTACCCGGTGAAGTCGTATTTTATCAGGCCGCACCATTGATGTGCGCTGAGTACTGCTTTTCTCGAATTCGATCATGCTCGATAGACTAACATTTTGTGTAAAGGCTACATTTTGAGCTGCGATTTGAAGAGACAGAAGCACCAATCAAGGCACTATTGGGAATAATCGGAATCGTCGGGCTGAGCTCTCTCGTTATTCAATTCGCAAAAGTCGTAGGCCACCACAGGTACTTCGTGATGCGCGTGTCTGGTCTACTTGGCAGAGACTATTCAAGCTCGCAGTCAACTAAAACATTGATTTCATTTCTGAAACTCGTGCTTTGAAGTCTCACCATGAAGATGTGATATCCCCTCTTTAAACATTTGAAGCTTTTCGTTCATCTCCGAATATACTTTACGTACATGATAACCGTTAGGGCTCTTTTTAAGCATGCCCTAGCAGGATATAGCATTAGCTTCATGCCAAATCTCCCAAGTGAATCCAGTAGATATATGAGATCACTTCAATCTTCATTACTATTAGCAACGAATATTTTCTTTAAATGTTCATTTCGCTGTGAACCTAGTAAACGATTCCTGTCATTGTATTGGACGGGAGCGTAGCAGCCTATCTAACCTGCAAGCTGTCTAATTGAGCTTCTTTCAACTGCACCCCACTGCTCGAGACCACGATCGACCCTATCCAGAAGGATCTCAGTGAGAATTTAACTCAAAGGGTTACTTAATATAAAACCAGGTAGAGTCATAAATAAGAGCTCACCTAACTCACTCGTTACTCAACAACATGACCACAACCAAAATCCCGGCTCCTTCACCCCTCCCAGTCAACACCAGACCTCATCCTCACCAAGATGATAATGAGACTCAGCCCACTAAAAAGGAGACGATACCTAGACCGAAATTTAGACTGCGTCTAGAAGATGTGCGCCACTCTGCAGCAGCATCCTTCTTCGGTCTCATCCCAGACCTAGAAGCTGTACTCGACTCCGCCTTGACGGCAATCGTCGAGCAACTCTACACTTCCCCTCGGCGGGCACGACCACACAACAATAATGACGAGAATGATGCTTCCAAAGCACCAATACCATCATTCATCCCATTCATACCCCCGACTCGCTCCGTGACGATCATTCTTCAAGACTTCAATGGCGTCGCCTACACCAACGGCACAGATCTGGATGATGACCACAAGGAAATCCACTTCTCACTCTCATACATCAACCACGTCTGCAACAACGACACTCAACCCCTCTCCGAACTGAAAGGTGTTCTCACCCATGAATTAGTACATTGTTACCAACACACTGCTCCTGCTGAGGGGGAAGTCCCGCGCCCCCCCGGCGGGTTGATCGAAGGAATCGCAGACTTTGTCCGTCTCAAAGCAGGTCTGGGAGCAGCGCATTGGCAAAAGCCGAAATCTGCGCTTGATCGCGCATCTGATTGGGATGCGGGGTACCAGCATACGGGTTATTTC
Organism: Talaromyces amestolkiae; assembly: GCF_001896365.1. Lineage (NCBI taxonomy): Eukaryota > Fungi > Ascomycota > Eurotiomycetes > Eurotiales > Trichocomaceae > Talaromyces > Talaromyces amestolkiae. The sequence continues at coordinate 92,600 of NW_024468039.1, read as the reverse complement.
TTGTCGTGGTTGGAAGATGTGCGGTTTGGAAAGGGAGCGATTGGGTTGCTTAATGATCGGTTGTTGAGGACAGGGTATTTGGGGGAGGAGGAGGAGGAGGAGGAGGAGGAGGAGAAAAAGAAAGATAAGAAGGAACCGGGGTTCTGGAGGGATTTGTTTGGGGTTGAGGTGGATGTTTTGTGGGAGGAGTATGGTCGATATCTGGACAAGGAGGTTTAGGAGAAAGAGAAATGATGTTCGATTATTATCGTCGTTGATGACTTACAGGGCATCCAAGTGATTGAATCTGATGTATTCTTACAATGTGATCTAAATTTTCCTGAGAGATCTGATACTATACAAGACATGATGATGATGACGATGACATGCAGTGGAAAATTCCGCGCCCATGCAACCTCATACCGAAGATATAAATAACACAATAAGGAAAGAAAAACAAAGTCACAGCGCCGTGGATCCGCGGCATCAAAATGAGAAATGTAAAGGCCGGTCCTTGTAAGCAAATGCTCCTTTCGCTGAGGAAGTCTCAACAATTATTTTATCCAGAAATTGAAAAAAGGATCTTAGACGAAGATCTCTCCATAATCCACGTATACGGGCTTCCATGGCTTAGCTCCTTCTTCTTCCATGGAACTAGGTACTCTGACTTCCAAGGGGCTATAGAGGTACCAACCCTTGAGCGCTGCAACTGCTGCTCGAGTTCTGGCCTCAACAAGACTTGCTCCGGATCCCTCACCCAGTTTGTCCTTGCCGGAAAACACGCCGACGTTGAAAACAGGACTTCTGCTGTGTCGACCGGTTTCGCTGATGATTTTCGCAACGGGGGGTTCGATATTTTCACGGTGGCATAGAGTAGCCAAATCGCGGGCAGGCTGTGTGAAAGAGAATAATTTGGTCATATCGAGGTGACGAGATACAATATGTTCCAGGAAGAATCGCTTGGCTGCGGGACGACCGGCATGTAGATAGATACCACCCACCAGCGCCTGCACAAATGTTGATGTGGCTTTCTCGGCGGTCACGCCAGGAATGGACTTGATATCCGGGATTTTAGATTCAACGTATTTCGGGTTCTTGGTTCTGAGATCTGGGTCGCCAAATATATCACCGTGGACAACGCTTGATGCGATTGACTTTCTCCAGTGTGTATTTGGTTTTGTGGTCCTTCTTGCTTCTTGTACGATCTCCGTCCCTGGCTGTACCCTCTTAAATTGTAAAAGACCCGGGTCTACCTCCGGCCCAGGTGCAACAGCCAACTCGACACCCCATTCTCCAGCTATAGCTGCCAGCGTCCTTGGACCAATGTATGCGTACAATGCGGCGTAAAGCACAGTCATGGGAAGGCGAGGATAGGTACAGATGATATGTTCGGTGGTATAGCTAGCGAGGAGATCATGGCCGAGCAAAGCCAAAGACGAATTGTTGAATTTGGGGTGAGGATCTGATGATGCATCTCTTAACGTTCGGGCTAATGTCTCGAGGGGAAATTTCTTGGGTAGAGCGAGTCGAGAATGTAATGCGTAGACTTTTGGCGATGGTTTTTGGAAACCTGCTCTTTTGAAAGTGTCGAGAATTTGGGGTTCCGCGGATGGTGTAATTTCTTCTGATATCGGATTATCAGTCGTCTGATCCTCTGATACTTGTGCAATTGGTGAAATTGTTGACTGGTGCCGTGTTCTAGCATTGACCTGCCAATGCAAATGACCACCCGACATGGTTCTCGACGACGGCGACAGGACCGAGCGGCTCCATCGCTGGAGCTGCAATCTCTTCATCTGGTGCCCTAACAAAAAATCAGAGGTCGGCACCGAAAAGGATCAATTGACGCGAGATTGAAGCGGTTGCGTGGTTACTGAGCAAACGGACACCCCATATAACTTTTTTCAAAGAAAATTGTAAAGCTGCGCTCGAAGTCACGGGGACGGAGAAGGGGAGAAATCTGAGAAATGGCGCTAGTACATTTATGGTTAGCTTACAGGTCACGGGCTTTCCGGACGGATTCAAAGCAGAACATCAAATGGACACCACTTGATTCCAAAGCTAGCTTCGACCTCTTTATTTACAATTGTCCGCCATTCAATCGCTATATTGAAAATGGGAGGAGGCGGAAAGATCCCGTACGTTATTAAAATCTCGCCAGATTTCGAAATAGCCTCCAATTGCGCTCGAAACTGACCTACCTGCCCAGTTACCCCAAAGAGGTGTGGTCTCCAGCCGGTGGTTGGTACGCTCAACCAGGCAACTGGAAGGCCAACACTGCCGTCATGGGCCTAGCCATCGTCGGAATCGTCGCAGCAACATGGAGTCTTAGTGCCGAACGCGAATACCGTGACAGAATGCCTGAGCCAGGCCGATTCTTCCCAAGTCGAAAGTCAGTTCTCGGTTGACTTTTACGCCGGTTATACATTCGCTGACATTTGAACTATACAGTTGGAGCAAACAGATCATTGAGCACGACCGACAGAACGCTACGAAAAACGAGTCGTAAGCCAGGACACGTGTTAGAGGATATTAAGGGCGATATCATTTCTATGTGTTTATTTCTTTGACGCCGCGCGGATATGGCTAGAGATATCGATCACTAAGGTGATTGATGATAGAGGCGTTAATCTATCACCCATTCATAGTCTTGCGGAGACTGCTCAAGGGTTTTGCATAATCGCTGTGTATAATTACGGAGTCGTTCATTGAATCCAATTCCGTTCCATGTTTCATATTCATTCGTTGTTGAGATTGTAGGCACTCCGATTTGCTCTACAACAAACCCGGCGGCGACAGTAGCACAGATAAGAGCCTGGGGAATCTGCCCATTATTGCCCCATTTGTGTTTGATCTTGTCCCAGTTATCCGACGTTGCTAGTATTTCGTCCATGATTTCGCCGGGCTCGCGATCTTTGCTGATCATACCCTGTGCTAGCGCACCAAGGAAAGAGTTACCAGCTCCAGTAGGATCGACGACTTTTGATACTTGATCAGATTCAGACTGGTGATATGCTGGAAGCCACAATCCCTTTCGACCTTTTGAATAGGTGTAGCTACCGTCTTTACCTGCTCTGATCACTAGTGCGCCTTTCTTTTCCGGCCCAATACCGGATTCTAGAATCTTTTGGACCAGTTTTCGGTCGCCCTCGTCAGCTTCATGCCAGCCAGGACGCCCGAACATCATTCCCAGCTCCAGCTCATTAGGACTGACCAGGTCGACAACGCGACAGGCCGCGAGGAACTTTTCTTGTTCCTCGGGTGTACAGAGATCGGGTACGGGTTCCCAAACAAAGATTGGTCGTGTGGATTGAGATGAGGAACGCGATCCTCGTCGCTGGAGAATCTCTTGAACAATGTGGATGCATCTTTCGGACGAACACACCATGTGGAATGTCTTGGAGAAAAGCTGACCATCTGATAGCATGTAGGGCTCCAGGCGTAACTTGGGTGTCAAATATTTGAAGTCTTATTTGGTTAGAACTCTCACCACACAGCAGGTACACAACCTTACCTCTTTTCTCATTCTCGCTGTAACCATTCCATGCGCGTGTAGTTAATCGACCCTTGTCCTCTCGTATCACACAACCGGTGTTCCATGATAGAATTGTGTTCGTCATATCCGGAGGAAAATCAGACCCAGCGTCCACAATCCAGCTGACAGCCTTGCCATGGTCATTACCAGCAACCATACGAGCTCCCACAACTGCAAAGGAGCCTGCCCCTCCTATGATTCCATAGACCGACGGAGTTGGGGGCTTGAACTCGATGTCATCTGAGATATGTTAGAAGGATATCCAAGCCCAAGCGGACTCTACTTTAGGTGAAATAGCTAAAGCACATGCCTATTATGAACATGCCCAAAGTACAAAAATCCACGTCGACTTCCCGCTTGTCGATTCCATGACCGTCGACCGACATTCTGATATTGATAATCAAGTATCGATATCGGTGGCTGTTTATTATATACCGCATCCACTTGGGTTATTTGGAGGAACACGGTTTCTGCTGAATGAGAGCACGAAAAGGCCATTCTCGCCGTGACCACAAAGTTCTTATCGGTCCCACTGACGTCTAGTGAGCCGTCTGGGAGGCAGCTGAAAGCCAATTTCCAAGCAGCCAACTCTTACGACGGGCTTTCATCTACATCCGTGTTTTCTCTGTCTATAAGTCGGGGTAGAGAATAAAACAGACTCAACGAAAATAAAGACAAACAAATTGTCCCCAATGAATAGGCCAATCCGTGGTACTCGTAAGTGGTAAAAAATCAGATCTACGACCCTGAACAAAACGACAGGAGTGAGATTTGAACTCACGCATCCGAAGATACAGCATATCGAGAATCTTTAAACTATAGAATATATATTTAAAGTGAATTCGAGTGCTGCGCCTTAGACCACTCGGCCATCCTGCCATATTTAAAATAAGTAAATTGAGGACTGTGACCCGAGTCGGGCAAACAGCTCATTATCCTCCTGGCCTGAGCTTGGTTCAACTACTACAACATTGTTTCTACCTCCCTAAGACGTGATTCATCACAACATCCCAACCGCAACCATGGCTGGAAATCAGATGCATAATATGACCACCCTCATAAAGAGGTATGATCTCGGGATATTCTTTTACGTTGATTGTGAAGATGAGAAGGTAATACAGGATGCTAATGATAGCTCACCCACAGGCTTGAGGCAGCCACCTCTCGTCTTGAGGATATGGCAATGTCATTCGAAGGCGCCAGCCAAGCGAACCACGTCAACCTCACGACTCCTGTACAGCAAGGAGCTATAGAGCCTTCGATACAACCTCCCTCACCCCCTACCCCAACACCCGATCCCGATCCACCACAAATTGAGGACTTTGATGCCTTGATCAAGAGCGACGTTCAAGCATTCGTTGATCTCGGGAAACAAATCGGAGGACTAGTTGGAGAACAGGTACCATCCCTCAAATCCGGACACTACACATACGTCGAATGTGGATTGACATAAGATCAGGCCGAGGCAGTTCTTCAAGCATTCCAAGCCGAACGCACCTTCATTCTCGTGACCACAAAAGCTAAGAAACCCGAACCATTGGCTCCTGAACTCATGACCGAACTTCATAAAGCATCCGATACCATCAACAACATTCGCGAATCCAACAGAAGTTCCCCATTCTTCGACCATTTCAGCGCTATCGCAGAAGGTATAGTTGCGCTAGGATGGTTCTTCGAGCTTAAACCTGCGACATTTGTCAATGAAATGGTGGGCGGAATTCAATATTATGGTAACAAGGTCTTAAAGCAATACAAAGATAAGTGAGTAAGAAGAAAGGTTCATTGATCTGGTTCGATTGCTGATCTTCGAAGGGAACCACTGCATGTTCAGTACATCCAAGCATACTACAAGGTCTTCAAGTCGCTGGCCGCCTACCTCAACAAACACTATCGAACCGGCTTGACATGGAACAACCAGAGCGACCTCAGCGCTCTAGATGCATTGAAACAAATCCAGTCCGGCTCTACTAAAGCAGCACCTGCTGCTCCTGCCCAAGCTGCTGGTGCACCTCCGCCACCTCCTCCCCCCCCTCCTCCTCCTCCACCACCACCAGCTGACCTAGCTGTGCCTTCTGCATCGCAGCCCAAGGGAGGGGACATGAACGCAGTATTCGCCCAGCTCAACCAGGGTGATTCTGTTACCTCAGGTCTTCGCAAGGTAGACAAGTCTCAAATGACGCACAAGAATCCTAGCCTTCGTGCAGGATCTACCGTTCCCGAGCGATCCGACTCCCAAAGCAGCCTTGGATCACCCATCAACCGCGGAAAGTCACCTGCACCAGGCAAGAAGCCCAAGCCCGAAAGCATGCGGGCTAAGAAACCTCCCCGAAAGGACTTGGAGGGCAGCAAATGGTACGTGGAGCATTTCGACAGTGTCTCCGACGTGATCGAAATCAACGCCCAACAAAACCAATCCATCCTCATCTCGCGCTGCAGCAAGACCATCGTCAAAGTGAACGGCAAGGCAAACGCAATTTCAATCGATAACTGCAGTGGCCTCTCCATCATCGTGGAGTCATTGGTCAGTAGTTTGGAGGTGATTAAATCCACCAAATTCGCGCTTCAAGTTGATGGTGTTGTGCCTACTTTGCTTTTGGATCAGGTCGATGGTGCAACGGTCTACCTTTCGCCTGCTAGCATCAATTTGGAGATCTTCACCAGCAAGACTACTGGAACGAACATCTTGTTACCCCCCAAGGAGGGTACGGATGACGATACGACTGAGGTTCCTCTACCAGAGCAGATTAAGAGCTATGTCAAGGACGGTGTGCTTGTTAGCGAAATTGTTGAGCATGCTGGTTAGAGAACGAGTGGAACATTTTTTTGGTGTATTTGCAAGCCTCTGTTGTCTGTTTTTTTGAGACATCTTGTGATCTGGATAGCGTAGCACATTCATTCTGGTTCTTGTAGATAGAATCTTCCGCTCATAAGTATTACATGAGGCGGGAAACAATAACTCTTCCATATCTAGAGATCATGTCTCAACTACCTAGCCCGTAGATCTAAGTATATCAACTCCTACCTAGGTATGAAACGTAAAGCTACCCCAGTCAAGACGTACGTACCTAGGTACAATTCTTTTCCCATGCCTTTTCAATATAATCCGGAAGAACATACCGGCTATTATAAGTCTCGGGCATGTATAACTGCACATCTGCGTCGCTATATTTGTTCGAGCCTATACTTTCTAGGGCTTGTAGCACGTTCGTTTTCATATGAGACATGAAGACGAGATCAACGAAATCGGGATCTTTAGTAGCTCTATCTTCTTCTTGCTGTGAAGGGAAATTGGCTTTGGCGTAGTAATACTTGTGGTATCTCTTGTTCTCTATGACCTTGGAATGTTTCGTGTCGTCGCCGTCGTCGCCTAGGCCGTCATGTGTCGTGTATCCGGGACTGGGTTCCGCCTGTTCTCGCTCCTTATTCTCAGATGATGAGAGCAGTGTCTGCTGTGTGAAAGATCTTTTTCGAAGCTCTGAGCGAGTTTCTCCGAMCCCTGCCATATCTTTGGTCATCTCTCCGTTTATGAAGACCACCTCCTCATCAACCGGCGCTGGATATGGTATTGATAGATTCTTCAGAACGCCCTTAACCAACGGCTCAAACGCAATATTCGCAATATACTGAAACGTGTTTGGAAACGGCACAATAGCATAAGCATCACCTCGATAGAATGGTCCCTTATAGATATGATCACGAATAGACCCTTCATTGGCAAGAATGATTCGAGGGTTCTGCCTCCGCGATTCATTGACAACAGTGTTCGCTAGGGCGGCTTTGAAGAGCTTGTATATGTTGCCGTCGTCTGAGGCATTCTTACAATTATAGCAGTATTTTCTTGTGGCGCAGCCAAGAAATTGGGTCAGATTCAGGTTGAGGCGAGTATCGTGGATGGCGCGTGAGGTATTGAGTCCTAGCGGGGTGTCGAAGCGGGCTGCCGGGACGTTGGACGTGTTATTATCGAGGCCAACTGAGTGATAAGCGAATGTCAGACGGTTCCAATCAAGGTATCGGCGGTCTAAGAAGAAGTCCCGAGACTGGTTGCAACTCTTCTTCGGTCGGGAATCGTCCTGCAGTATCGAAATCGAAGTTCCATTCCATGTGGATGAAGAGACCTTATTCAAAGCTACCCAGCCCACTGTATCGCCATATTTCCCCGATTCGATGCCAGAGGACTTATCATCGTAACATGTAAAGTTTCGGTTGTGTGCATGGCCACCAAATACTTGAATGGGGGTATTAGACTTCAAACTCCGGATATAATCACGCAGGCAAACCAGGGGGCTTCCAGTTGCCATGGACTTGCATGGTTCGTAGGTCGGAGAGTGTCCCAGAATCACATACAGATCAGCATGAATATTCATGGCTTTCTTGAACCAACCCTTTCCGACCATTTCAGCGGCACTGTAGTACAGTGTACTCTTCGTGTCTCGCTGAAAGGTATCATTTGTAGTCACTCCGAATGCAACGATTCGGAGCCCATTCTTCGTCATGAAAGAGCGATACCGGTGGCCGATGGATTCCCATCCAACGTCTGTTTTCACATCCATGTTGCTGGTGAGGTATCGTTCTCCGTAGTATGATGAAATGTTTGCTCTGATATTGAGAGCCTCCGCACCACTGCGGACACCATGGTTACCGATTGTCAATAGATCGTAGTCGATTTTTTTGAAGATGGTGTCTGAAACAGCGCCCTTGGGATCTGTGCTATCGCTGAGACCATTTCCCTCGTGTAAGTCACCTGCCATAAACCGAGACAGATTGATTTAGCATACCGAAATAGAATCCTGGAGAGAGAGAGATGGAGAGAGATGGAAATATCACCTGTATCAATAACTAACAGATCAACTTTCTTCTGGACCGCCAGCTCCCTCATTCGTGCAGTAAAAGAGACCAAGTCTCCCCAGTCCCCTCCCCAGCTGGGGACATTATGATGGCCATCCATCCATCCGTGGCTATCTGACGTATGTAGGAAGTTGACGTTTCCCCAAGGAAGTGGTCCTGTCGGTTTTTCAGTGGCATTCATAGCTTCTGGTTGTTGCAAAGGACTGAGAGCTGGGAAGTTGTTACTCTCTAGAGCATGGACAGCGGTAAATGCCAACGCCGCAGCGAAGAAAGGAGACATGGATTGCCGCATGTTGTCTTGTTTTTCCAAATTCAGATAGCAAGAGTACGTATTATGAGAACAGACTTGAATCGACAAGTCAGGGCAATGACTGTTTATACCCCTAGGTTGCCCCCGGAAGTACAAGATAGCATTGGTACGTACCAGTGACTGGCATGCTAAGCTGTTGGCATGTCGTACAACAGCGGACGACTGAATATCACAACAATGCATTGCATAAGCTTCGTCTCGTCTCAGGCGTCATAGAGAGGATACAAGGAATTGGATACACCAATCAATATATACGTGCCTGAGAACTCCTGGCGTCGAGTATGTCGTACCACATCAGAATGCAGACACGAGAAGGTAAATAATCCTAAGTAGGCACTAAAGTCCTCAAAGAAATTCCGGGACATGCTCTGTTGGGTGGGTAGGTGAGTCGATCCCTATATCATCGTTGCCGTTTAGGTATTTCTAGGCATGTCACCGTGAAAGAACATCTGTCAGGGAGCGATTAATACGATGGTTCTTTCTGATATAATTGAACCTTCTTTGGATTCACACAACTTAACCACCTCCCAGTTATCATGATTGTATATATGTTTGGATAGTTACTAATAATGTTCGTGCATCTTAACCAGCTGGAATAATTACATAGTTATTTCCGTCCAACCAGATCAGACCGCTTTCCAGAAGCAGTCTATGTCATATATGTCCATTCTAGAGTCAATCCAGATTAAAAAATGGTAGGCGGCTATATACAACCTCCTTATTGAGAATCTGAGGTTTGTTCGTTACTACAACTCCAATCTCTAAGCCTCTGAGCTAAGAGACTTTCGCCAACACTGGAATAGCTCGTAGGAGAGGTAGCGAGTTGGTGGTAATTGCCATATTTCTCGCAGTCGTTGTTCATTTCTGCGTCATCGTCGATAATGTCGCCGAGGTCTGCAGATTTGGGTGGTAGAGGAGAATCGAGTGACATCTCATCGGATAGTGAACGTTTGGTGGAAGAGTTTCCTGTCCGCCAGATATCGTTATTCGAGAATAAAGATGGGCCGGCGTCATTTGTAGACGGTTCTCGAGCGTTGGAGATGCTGAGCCTGAATGGTACTGGCTGTACTTGCTTGTGATTCGAGGGTGCAGGTGCATCAGGATAGAGCTTGTCATCGAAGAACTGACTGCTGGCGAAACCAACACCAGTGCTTCGTCTCCAATGGCCTTTGTCGATCGCTGATAAATTGCTAGAAGAGTTATTCGAGTCCTTCAAAGGCTTGTAAGGACTATATCGAGGCTCCGGATGCTGAATCTCATTTCGCAATTTCTCTTTCCCGTCAGGCACTCTATTCGCAAAGACAACACGGATAGTCGAATAGAGGTAAAAGCGACCCTTACTTGGGCAGCAGATGTTGAGATGAATGAGATATCTCAAAGTAGGCTTATCTTTCGGGTCACTTGTTGGATTGAGCGAGGCTTCGGGACGGTCAGTCCCTAAATTCCTTCGTGCCGTCAAGGGCATGTCGATGATAGGACCTGCAGAGTAACTGCGCTGCCTGATGAATGTTTTGGTGCCGGATTCCATATCGTCGAGATCGTATGGCACCAAGAATAGTTTGACGGCTGTCTTGTTGGGATTTTTGATCACAATTTGCAGCTGACCACGTTGGGGAATGCGATAAGAGCCTCCCGGAGGAGCCTTCACTGCTTCGGAACGTACGGAACGCTTCTCACGCCTCTGGTGCTCGTTGCAGTCGGGGCTAGGTATGGGCGTGCTTGAACCACTATTGTCATAAGTGGGCGTTTTTTGCGCACGAGATCGCTTGCTGGGAGCATCGCGAAGTTGTGCATTCTGAAGATCGATCAACCCAACGTAAGGGCTAGGACTGTCGTCGGAGATGGTACGGCCAGGTCCGGATGATGGATAGCTGTAGAAAACAGCGGGAAAGGGTACAGTGATATGTGGCGGGCATCTCAGATTAGATTTACATTTGCCCCTGCCCAAGACTCCAATTTGTGCGGTAAAGTCCAGAGGTTGTGATGGAGTTGTTGACATTCTGCCACGCAAGATGGACTCTTCATATGAGCCAACCATTGATGCATGTATGCGAGGAGATGAGTCTGATGCAAGGGATGGCCTGCGTAACCGAAAGGGCGTTTGTGGCGATGACGATGCAGGCTGAAGGCTATAGAACGATGACCGATGTGGCTGATAGGCCTGAAGGCGGGAATCTTCGCTGCCGTGAGCCGAAGCAAAGGACCTACTCAAGTTGGAAATTCGCAATTGATTAGGTGGCGAGTTACGTAGCTGCATGAACGTCTCTGGCGGCAGCGTTCGCCGACGACTTTTCTTGATGCTCTTTGCGAAATCATCGGTAAACTCACGCTTTGTCGAGAAATCTAAATCGGTATTGTTTGCTTGATTTACCAGAGGACTGGTCGGGGCTTTAAGGACGTAACTCGACGAGAAAGATCCTAAAGAGGGTGCCCGAGATCTTGCACCTAGTACACTTCTGGCATGCTGCCCGCTCAACGGGCTTGCTTCAGCGTCTCGGGATGTGTGCCTCACAGAGGTCACATGATTGAACCATGGAGTAGTCGGCGAAGAGCCATATCGTTTGAATGAAGGAGGTTGTGGTGAACTATTATACCCGCCAAAGTCCGGAAATTTTGTTTCCTGATTTTGAGCAGCACCCTCCCTGAAGTCGCCGGAATGTAATGCAGAGCGTGGACGCTCAATTTCGGATGGACTCGCTAGCTCAGATCTCTCATCAACTCCGGATACATGAGGCCGGACATTGTCCATGTCTGATGTCGAGTCATACTTCTTCTCAAACTCTAGCGATAAGTTTGACCGAGTCGCTTGGTTTGTAGGTTTTCTTCCTGAATTCTGATGCGCCCATGTGGGACTTTCTCCGCGCTTGATAGACTGTATAAGCTCCTCTCGGCTTCTGGGCCTTGGTGGCAAGAATTTAGTATCATATGCCGAGCTGTTTTGAGGCGAAGATTCGCCTGTGTGAATTTCTTTGAACTGGTCTTTCTTCCATTTTAAGACAGTTGGATAATCCCTCTGATTTCCGGTTTCACTGTTGACGAGTCTGTCTGGAGGCGTAGTAGATCTTTCCGGATAATGGAATATAGGCATCTTAAATTTTCGGTGGACCGCCTGTAGATAGATTGACTATAACATCGCAAAGGGCTTCCAAGCAGAAAAAGTCTCTTCGATAAAGAGATTTAAAACTAGAAAAGACGGCGACCGAACAGATAAAGCGCAACAATCAACCGGGTGGCGGTAAGTACAAATGTCGTAATCTGCTCGGCTTGCTAGCAATTGCGGGTGAAATGAAAAGTCCAGAGGCGATAAGCAGGGTAGATTGCAAGCAAGTAAAAAGCGCAGAAGCCCAGCCCAGCAGAAGACGACAAAATACAAAGTTGGACGTTGAGGAGGTTTGAGGTTGGGAGACGAAAGATGAGATGATTATCAAGTGACCAGTCACTCGGCGGGTCCTCAATTAACGCTTTGTGAGGTCAGTGGGCGATCTCCGGCGCTCTCGGCACTCGGGAGCGCCTAACCCAGTCCTAGTGACTATTGGATCACTAACAGCGCATAGTACTAACATCGTGGTGCCAGTGCTGCGACAGTAGTGCCCAACACATCCCTGCTGATGACAGAATACTTTTTCAAACAGGACATAATAATCAATATGAATATAGTAGTAGAAAATTATCGCGAGAGATGGAATAGTCCGATGATCCAATTAAGCGCCTCTTGGCACCTTCCTAGTGTGCCGGGTGGGGCCTTCATCTCTGCGGAGTCAAAAAATTCACTTTCTTTCACTTTGACAGCCTTGGATGTCTGCTATCACTACAAATACAATTAACATGTCTACCAAACGCACCCGCGATGCCGATGATGCCGTCGATGCAAAGAAACCCAGCGACAATCAAGACACCCGCAAGCGCAGAAAAGGGTTCACCGTCGGACCCGAAAATCTCCCAGATGGCACATATCGCCGCAAAGGTATATACACTCTCCGATAATCTCACCAGTCACTTTGCACTTACTGAACTTTCTGCGTGGCATCTAGCACAAAAAATCAAACGCGACCTCATCCAAAAAGCCAAAGTGAAAAAGGCATACGCCAAAATAAAAGCCGCCGAAGAAGAGTCCGCGCCTGCCGTTCGATCTCTCTATTATGAGGATGAAGAAATCACCGCCGCCACGAAAGATGAGTCCGCAGATCCATCGACCGGCTTAGAGTTACATCCAGACCGACAGGCCATGCTCGATGCTCCCGAGGCCCCGACAACAACTGAAAGGCCAAAGATCACCAGAGAATGGAATAGAGAACGCAACCAACGAAAGCGGCGCCCAAAGCCATCCGCGTTCCAGAAAGAGCTAGACATAGCTGAAAAACGCAGAAAGGAGCAGGAAGCGCGTCAGAAAGAAAGAGAATTAAAAGCTAAAGAGAGGCAGGCGATGGCGAAGGCCAGGAGGCCTGATCAATTCGGGAAGCGGAGGTTGGGGAGGGAGAGTACGGTGTTGTTGAGTAAGATTCAGAGGACGTTAGGTTCTCAATGATCTCTTTGCGAGATTCCTGGTTTAGATTAAGATACCCTCCTTTGATCCGTTATATATGAGTTATGTGTATGATGAAGTCTGGAAAATGGACGTGCAAATAATTGTAGCTACTCAGGTATGTGTAGTGCCCTTAACTCCAGATCTCACTTTCCTAAAGCATGCAAATTCGCCCTTGGTATGCTCCCGCAACTTCTTCAAAATACCCCTCATCTCGCCCAGTTCAGCTTGCAACTTTGTCCGAGCCTCGTTGTTTGTCCGTCGGTCGAGCTCGAGATAAATCTGACTCTGGATCGAGGACGCCTCTTCGGTGACGTATTGCGCCATTGTCTGAGCTATGAACTCCGTGTCGAGAGTGGCCTGCATAAGTGCAGGAAGTGTGTACTTGGGGCGTGATTGGAATGCCGTAAGTAATGAGGTGGAGATCTTGGTAACAAGGTACGTAAGAACGCTGGTCAGCAGCGGGTTTGCCTGAGCCGAGGATGAGGATGTCGAAGGGAGGGATGTTCCTGGTTGGACGGGAATGGTTGTAGTGATTTCAGTATGAACAAGCACAAGCGTCAGCATTGTTGTGTATACGTATGGCTTCACTTGCTCCGGACGGCTTGTGGTGGGAACCCAGTCGGCGGCTGTGATGCCCTCTTGAATCACGCTATGTAAGGCTGCGCTTGTCTGATTTGTATATGACTGGAACAGTCTATCGTCGATCTGGCCGAGCACGTCTCGAATAGTGTTTGCTTCATCAGTCAGTTTTACTGAGAATGCTGTCTCGAAATTGGACACTAGCTGAGGCACAAAATCGATTTGAAGTGCCTTGAGATTTGATAGTGTCAACAGCATTCGTATATTCTGATATTCAAATCAGTACTTCATCAGACCCAAAGTGATATAGTCGACTTACTCTGTTTCTTGCGTCCACATTGTCCGTGGTGATAATGCTAGAGGCGGCGTCAATGCTCCTCACCGGAACAGTAGGTTTCAAAGTCCAGTCTTCTTCATCGCCCATTTTAACCGGTCGCTCAGCATTTTCCACGAGACCGCTAAGAGCTTTGTAGACACTCGTTACAAATTGCGTTCGCACCATCTGCAGCAACTTGGCTGGAGGCGGCGTGACGACATCGACTGACCCAGCCTTGCTCATCGCTTCTGAAATATACAAGATCTTCTGCATTCCAGATAGCACACTGCTCTCGAATGCAACGAAGAATCCCGGCATCTTCGTGAGTTCCCGTCTTTCCGGGTCTCGAGTCCAATCTTCGAGCATTTTGCAATTTTCGGCATCTTTGTTCCATGCAGCGCAAGCAGCCCTTACGCATCTCTCGCGAGCAAAACTGACAAGGTTCTTCAATCGGTCATAAGAAGTGCTTCCTGTCTCTATTGGAGACATTGCCGACATATCACTCGCGGCTGTACCAATAAGAATCAGGAACTTGCTCAAGTAGTGAACACTACTCAAGGAGTTGGAATATGGAGGCCAGAATGCAAACTCTTCCCATGCTTCACCACGTCTAGGTGATGGAGGAGGCAGGTTCTTAGGATCGAGTTTGAAGCGAGATTCTGTGGGTGTGATACGGCTAATAGGGGTGCTAGGGCTTGGTGGTATGGGTGAGGCGAGAAGAGAAATATCTTCTGGTGGGGGGTCAACAAAAAGAGATAGAACACTCTTTCGAATCAAATCGACAAGCTCAATAATACCCTCCTGTAGCTGTCTAACGCCGTCACTGGAAAGACGATGGTGTTTTCGGCTTTCGCCTTCGAAACCCGCAGGGAGCATCTTCTGTTTGCTTCCGTTGATGAAAGACTGGGCGGTTTCCCAGAAATCCGTAACTTCGCCGAGCAAGCCGCTTTGCATCGAAAGAAGCTTTGTAAGATATGTATGAATGCATTCCCACAACTCAATGATTTGATCAGTGTCGAGTCTATCCTGCGATTCTGCTCCATCGCGTGAGGTTACCCGCAAAAATGTTGTCATGACCTGAGTGCTAGGCTTTTCTCCTAGTGCGAGTCGTCGTCTGAGGATTTCAATTTCGACACTGGAGCGCTCGCAGAATGCTACAATACTCGTCTTAAGTAGGTCGTAACGGCTAAGAAGCCAAATCCATACAGGATTATCCTCGACACCAAGTTCCAGGAGCGCACCGATAAGCTCCATATGCTCTTCAACCGGTCCTGCTGCAGTCATGTGAGAGGACGAAGTGTTGACATCACTTAGGCGATGCCATAAGTCTCGCTTGAATGCCTCAACCTGCTGTTCAACGTCCACCCACATTCGTCCAGTCGCTAACATTGTATGACTCTCTTGATCTGTCAATTGCCGTCCGCTTGTTGTCGCACGATCTGCTAGCTGTCTAGCCTCATTTCTGAGAGTCTTGGCGCGGCGATATTCGTCAAAGACTGTCTGATAGTCTCGTTGTTTAATTGCCCTAGCAATATTGCCTCCAACTTCATACACTGCTCGGTTCCTCTCAACCGCATTTACCAGTGCATAAAGATTCTGTTCGCGGTCTCGTCCCCCCAGCGCAGGACCCCATAATTCTTCTGCTTTGACAGATGCTTCAACCAGCGGTGTCCGGATGCCTTTCACTCCGTATTCGGCCTCCTTTGTCAGGGCAGTCTTCTTCGCGGCTGGGGCTGGGGCTGGTGGTGCGGCTCCGTTAAGCGAATAACGATATTGGGCACTTGCACGATGAGACTGAGGCCTGGCTTTGGCTGCTCCTTGATCCCGCATTTCGGTATATACGCTGTCAATAGTGGCCTTTGCGCGCACGAAACGTTCGAAATTGGCTTCCACGAGCACCTTCAACGAAGCCGATTTTTGATCTATGGATCGCGAAAGAAATTCAAGACCTTCCAGAAGTGAGTCGGTAGACGCATTTTGATGCGCCTGGGCCAGGAAAAGAGCGGGTGAAAACGAGGTCGACGATAGTAGGAATCGGTTTCGGAGGCGGGGGTCTTCGTCCACCGGTATACGTTTCTGCTTGAGGATATACATCACACTGTCGGAAGAACCCAGCGGATCCGGCTCATCCTTGACAGAAACATTATCTCCTCGAACGGAGCCCGTTCTCAAGTTCCTACTGTTAATTCCAGCAAGCGCTGAATATCTCGTCGACCGTCTGTTTGATTTGGGACCAGCCCCTGTCGCAACATCGTCGGTTTCGGAAACGTCGCCCTCATCCAGTTCAGCGGGCCATTGGTCTGGAAAGGGATTTTGGATGCCGTAATGGCTCSTGACGTCGATATCCTCAGCCATGTCGACAAACCACGCTGTTAGCTATCGTGGGAGTCCCTAGGTAGATACTAGATAGTAAATACGGCAGGCGCCAAGCGGAGCTGCAGCTACTCCTGTCTGGAGCTGCACTAACGCGATGGAGAACTTTCCGATGAAAAATGTTAGAAGCACCGAGTCAATGTGAATAATAAACCGCTCATAACCACCCAACTGCTACGTCGCATTGGCCCATCCCGAAGTTAGTTGATGTCACAGACCGAGTTTAACTTCCGAAACGCGGAAGTTAGCAAGGTTTTGCCCACTCAGTTTTGCGGGTAGCAAAACGGGAATCGGAACTTGGGCAAGCTAGACCGGATAAACTCTTCACTCTACCACTGGCCTTCAACTATCTGCCTTTTTCTTTCTATTATTCTCCTCTCCACGCAAAAATTTCCATAATCTTGGGCGGAGTTTGTGTCAGCTTCCTTTTTAAAAAGTCCTTACTCGTTTTACTACCGTCATAATGATCTCTGCGCGTGCTTTCGTGGCGCCCTCCCGCCAATGTCTGCGGGGACTGCGAACTGTTCCTACCCAAGCCTCTCCATTTTCTCAGGTATGCCTCTAGTCAAGCCTGATCCTACACCTCAATTGCGCATTGCTAACATCGCTCACCTCATAATAGGCTCGTGGATATGCTGCTGCCGCTGGCGGCAACCGTGTTGGCGCATTCAAGGGACAGAAGGGCTCAGATGTATGGTCTCCAACGCGTGTCGTCTGCCGATGATTCCGCGATCCCTCTTGCGAAACAAGAAAAAAGGTCGACTAAACACGGTTTGAACAGGGAAACTACACCGTCACTTTGATTGAAGGTGATGGTATCGGACCTGAGATTTCTCAGTCCATCAAGGATATTTTCTCCGCGGCAAAGGTACGTTGGTAGCTGTGGTCAAAGATGCATATCGGAAGCTTATCTTTACATATCATGTCGTAGGTCCCTATTAAATGGGAACCCGTCGATGTCACACCCATTCTCAAGGATGGACGAACCACAATTCCAGATGAGGCTATCCAGAGTGTGCAAAAGAACTACGTTGCTTTGAAGGGTCCCCTTGCAGTTCGTCTTCCGTTGTTCCGATAGTCGGTTACGGTACGGTACTCACAATTTTGCAGACCCCCGTCGGAAAGGGACATGTTTCATTGAACTTGACTCTCCGTCGTACATTCAATCTCTTCGCCAACTTGCGACCATGCCGCTCTATTGCTGGATACAAGACCCCATATGACAACGTCGACACTGTGTTGATCCGTGAGAACACCGAGGGCGAATACTCCGGAATTGAGCATGTCGTTGTTGACGGTGTTGTCCAAAGTATTAAGCTCATCACTCGGGAAGCCTCCGAGCGTGTCTTGCGCTTCGCTTTCCAACATGCTCAGTCCTCTGGAAAGAAGAAGGTTCGTGTTGTGCACAAGGCCACAATCATGAAGATGTCCGACGGTCTCTTCTTGAACACTGCCCGCGACGTTGCCAAGGAGTTCCCCGACATCGAATTCGACGCCGAGCTGCTTGACAACACCTGCTTGAAGATGGTCACCGACCCTACCCCATACAACGACAAGGTCCTGGTCATGCCCAACCTTTACGGTGACATTCTCTCCGATATGTGCGCTGGTCTCATCGGTGGTCTTGGTCTTACCCCCTCCGGAAACATTGGAGATGAGTGCTCCATCTTCGAGGCTGTCCACGGTTCCGCTCCTGATATCGCCGGCAAGGGTCTTGCTAACCCCACTGCTCTCTTGTTGAGTTCTATTATGATGTTGCAGCATATGGGTCTTAACGAGCACGCTTCCCGCATCCAGAAGGCTGCTTTCGACACTCTTGCTGAAGGAAAGGTGCGTATTCCTTAGAAACAAAATAAGACATGCAATCCAATACTGACAATCGACTAGTTTCTCACTGGCGATCTCGGTGGTTCCGCCAAGACTCACGAATATGCTGGCGCCATCATCAAGCGCCTTTAAGCTCTCTTGAATATACCTGACTTGCTCCATCTTGTACTATTTATGCATCCTTAGATCCGGTTCACATCTTACGAGATTCCCCTGTTGCATGTAAGACGCGGTCGATCATGAAACAGTTTTTTTTACAATGTACTCGAGTGTGCTAGTAATCAAAATAGATTAAATAAACTCAGTTGCTTACTGTCTCTTAGCATGTCTACAGATTTACGGCGGGGKTTCGTACAGCAAGTTGACTGGCAAGCTTTTAGGTACTTTTAGTCAAGTAGAATACATGTAGTATACAAAGGCATATCAACCATCTAAAAACGTACAACCACAACTAACGTCGTCTCCCAGTTCGCCTCGTCGTCGTACTAGTCGCAGTAGCACCCTTTTTTTCTTTCTTCGACTTTGCAGTTTGCGTCCGCGTACTTCTCGTCGCCGGCGAGCTTGCGGTTTCCACATCGCCCTCCTCCGCGTCATTATCATCACCGTCACCTGCATCGCTCTCCCCTTCGTCTTCGCCATCGTCGTCCACATCCGCGTCCTCCATTTGCTCGTCTTCGGTGCCGACGCTTGCTGAAGATGGCCGTTCGATTTCGACTTGTAATCTTGTACTGCGCGTACCGCGTGTGGATGCTCTGGTGGGTTTACCGCGACGACCACGGGACGGTGCGGGGGACGAGCGCGGTTCTGTAAAACGAGTCAGCTCTGATCCGAGCAGCCCAACGCTTCCATGTCTTACCATCAGTGTCAGCGACTGTGCTACCCCTCCTAGACTCAGGATGTACAGACGTCTCCGGTGACTCTGATCGTTCTGCAGCAAGTCTTTTGGCAAACATCATCTCGCCGTACTCGTCTTCCGGTAACTCAAAGGGGCAATATTCTGATTCTTCGGAGTCATCCGCGTCTTGAGAGATTATCGAGTCTTCCTGTTTTATCATTTAGATGAGATCGAAGTAGAGCATTAACAAGACTAACCCTCTCGTCCAGCGCAGGAAGATTGTACAGCGAACCGAGCTTTTTCCAAATCCCTGGGATTCGAGTATGTTCTTCTTCCGCAGGCGCATAACCCTGGCTCTTCATATATTCCGCTATAGCCAACATCCTAAAATGTTTGTGCATTCCTGCCACCACAAGTCAACAATTGTTACCTGGCTCCGAAGGAAATCAGGAAAGGCGTGTATACCAACTGGCTTCCATCGCACAATGCTTTTCAGTAGCGCGGTCTCTTGTTCATCGGTCCATGGATCGTTTACTAGGTCATATTCTGTGTCTGATTTTTGGGCGCTATCTGTTGTGCTGTGTGCGGAGCTTGGTTGTTTTGTGGTCTCGACTTGGGGCGTGCTGGATGATGCGCGCGGTGAGAGCTTTGGGCGTTTTCTGGGAGGCATATTGTGATATTTGCGGGTTGTGGTATTATCAGATCTCCTCACTCCGTCTGTGGAGGTAGATAGTGTGATAGACTTGTTAGGTGAACGCTCAATCTTCAAGATAATTGTGCTCTTTGCCTGCTTTGAACAGCTGCGGAGGACGAGCGGAATTAAGCAGTGATCCGTGCATGAAATGGCCCCCACCATGCCGTTTACAGCTTAGCTTTAATTGATTATTGTCGACGCGATTCCCCGCGTAACTTCCCTCGCTGTTCTAGCCGACGATAGCACCTGGAAGTTGGAGGTTGGAAGTATGAATGCCGTGGATGATATAGAAGATCCCTTCAAACTCAAGGATCTCTGGCAGACCTCGAATTTTGCTCTTGAGACACTTCCAAAGCTGGAATCGGCCCATTTCAAATTAGCCATTTCAGGTACGTACTGACCTTCTCTCCGCACTTGATCTAACAACGACTGATGAGATTTACTCAGACATTCCCAACGGAATATTCAACTCCTCACTACACAACTTTGATAAAAAGGATTCTCTTCTATACGAGATCAATGTCTTCGGCGCCGACAACACAGAGAATCTCTCAATCGAGCTTCCCGACGCAGCGCAGTCCACTACCGATGGCGATAAGACAGATACAGCCTCTTCGATCGAAGAACAAGAGCAAGACAGCCCTTGGAATATAGAGTCGTTACTGGAGTACCTCCACGAAGCACCGAAAGATGGACCGAATCTTGCATCCTGGGACGGTTTCCTGAATCGCAATTACAAGGAACCTGCATCCGCATATTTGAGCGAGTTCGGCAACAGAGGGTTCGATGCAGCGATATCACACCAAGCTACGGTGAGCGGATTGGAGAATGCAGGCCGGATAATGCGATCCTCGGTATTCTTGGACTGCCTTATACGTCTGGGACTAGGATGGAATTCAATGCTGTTTCATTACAACGAGCAGAAGAGGGTTTTTGAGAAGAGCATCAAGGATATACGCATTACTGGTCTTAGTCTCATGGCTCTTGATGGCATGATCAGCGATATCTCACGATGTGGTACAGGCGTCCAGAGAATGCGCAAGTTCGTACGAGCGAACCCTTTAGTGACTGAACAACCCTCCGCGCTGTCAAGCTTGGCCAGCGCAGTCTCTGTACTGCTCTACAGTCTCGAAAAGCAGCTTTCGGGACATCTACGTGTCAATGTCTCGTTGATTCAAGTTCACAACCTGTTTCAAAAATGTGGCCATCTTGTAAGTACGCTGGTAGATATAATCACCGCGGCGGAAAAGGCCCTGAGCGAGAGCGACATCATCTCTGTTCTTCTGTCTAAAAGTGAAGATCTTGAACAGCGCGTTCCCTGGCTATCAAACACATTGAACGAGCTTATTCAGCGATGTACAAAACCGTGGCTATCATCGGTTGAGACGTGGATCGGACTTAAAAGCGAAAAGCCTCTTCTTGGTCAAGTGCAATTAACGAGCAACAGCTTCGTGGAGGTGGAGCATTCACAAAAAATAACCAACATAGCTCTGGCATCGGCGAATGTGGACTATCTTTACCATCCGGAATTTGTACCGTCGTCTCTACCCACTGAGCAAGCACACCTACTATTCGAGACTGGGAGAGCACTTCGCCTGCTCAAAAAAAATCAACCAGACCACCCTATTTCAAGGGCTGATGTTATCGAAGCCGCAGAAGCTCCTAGCCTTACATGTGCTTTTAATTGGGCGCATATTGAGCAGATACAAAGGAGAGCCGACGAGTACGAAAACCGGCTTCGGCAGGAAATTACGAGGTACAACAACGGCGATACTTCAAGGTCTCGTCCTGGGACACGGCACGGTAAAGCGGAGCGTGACAGAGAAGAGTTATTTGCTGACGACGTCGTCGACAACAATTTCGAGCTCATTGATTTCGACGATGAGAAGCATGTCACAGGGCTACTTGCCGGCAATGCACACATGGAGTCCGATAGACTGTATCAAGATACCGAAGAAAGTGAATTCTTCAGTCCACAGACACTGATACAAAGTGATACAGCCTTTGGCCCTCCGCTCGGCTCCGTTTTGTACCTTTCCCTAGCCCCGACTCTAGCAGTTCAAGCGAAACTTGTGGACTATTCGTGTCTACATCTACTTTTCAAGAAGCACAAGCTACGATATCACCTCACATTACAATGGCGATTTCAACTTTTGGGCGATGGCACATTTACTTCACGGCTATCCCATTCTCTGTTTGACCCTGAAATGACAAGCGGTGAACGGAAATCAGGCGTAGCCCGTGGCGGCTTTCATACGGGATTACGGCTGGGGAATCGAGATACATGGCCTCCCGCAAGCTCTGAGCTTCGACTTGTTCTCATGGGGCTGTTAAGTGATTGCTACGATGCCGGTGAGAATGACACTTTCTTGTCGGAACAACCAGAAACAAAAGAAAAAGAATTATCTGGAAATTTGAGTTTCGCCATTCGCGACTTGACCGGCAACGAATTGATCAAGTGCAAGGACCCAAATGCCATAGAAGCCCTCGACTTTCTGCGCATGCAATACAAACCATCAACCACAATCGAAAGCGTGATCACGCACAGATCTCTCGAGAAATACGACCAACTCTTCAAATATCTCTTACGTCTACGACGCATGGTCTCCGTTGTCAACGGCCTTATCCGCGATTCGACCATACGCACTTCTTTATCCGGAGATACGCATAATGTCTTCCAGCAATTCCGCATTGAATCGCACCACTTCATCACCGCGCTGAACGATTACATCTTCCAAGTCGCAATCGGCACAAACTGGCAACGATTCGAAAACACCCTGTCCGCAATCGAGTCCCGCATTGACCACGACGACGTAGACGGCACCATCGAAATCGCTGGTTCACTGCACAGATTACGCAAATACCACGAAGACGTGCTCGATCAGATTCTCTTCTCAATGTTTCTGGTGGACCCAAAAGATCCAAAAAGCCAGTCTCGCCGCAGTGCGCCATTGAAACAAATCAATAAAATCCTTGAAGATATCTTTGGCACAATCCTAGCATTCATGCCTCTTTCCAGACTTGATGGTGAGCATGGGATACGCAGTCAGAATGAAAAAACTGTGTATCGTCTTCATCTTCTGTTCAGGAAAGACGTGAATAAATTGATGAGGTTTTTGAGAGGGCTAGATGGGAAGAAGGCGGGTTTGTTGGCTTCGAAAGCTAGTAGCACTGGTTTCGCAAAAGGGATGTCGGCGAGAGGGACGTCAAGTATTTATGAGTATTTGCTTTTGCGGTTGGATATGAAGCAGTATTACTAAATGTGGAAACAAGTTCATCAAGAATAGAGTCATGATTCGTGTCAATGTATGTACGGTGTCGGCGATGCAAGGAATATCTCAATTTATATACACATCCATATATCCAACCCAATCCAAACGCCCAATGAAATGCGCACTCTATATTGAACACTAATTCAACAACATCAAAGGTGTATTCAAAAGAAAACAAGATCATTCTCATCCCAACCCATCTTCAACAACCCGGCCTTGGTAGCCGTCTCCATCCCCTCCGGTCCACAGATCAGTGCCAAACTATCCCCATCCGCAGAAGGCGGCGCATATTGTTTCAACAGCTCTTCTCCTATTCTGCCCTTGAGACCCTTCCAGTCACCGGATGGCTTCGTGAGCGTGTGTACAATCGTGCATCGTTCATCGTTCAACGCAGCGTAGGAATCGAGCTCCTCGCGGCAGAGGATGTCTTCCTCCATCCTGTTGCCGTCTAGCACGACACAATGCGTCGGGTCCTGTGCGTTTGTTACCACGGCGCGAAGCACTTGGTAGATCGGCGTGATACCGCTTCCGCCGCAAATCATGCGGAACGATTTGACGTCTCGTTGTTTGTCGTTCAGTAATACTTTGCCGTGGCCGAGGTAGGTCAGTCTACCGAGAGGGCCTTTGATTTCGACGTTGTCACCGATGGCGAGTTTGTCGAGGGCCATGGTCATTTTCCCGCCCTTTTCGGTTGGGGTGGGGGTGTAGACTTTGATGAGGAGATCTAGAGTTCCTTGTTGATTTGTCTCAGAAATTGGTGTGTAGGCGCGGATGATGGATTCGGATGTTGTAGAGTCTTTGAGTTTGACCATGAGATGTTGGCCGGTAGGGAGGCCGAGGGGTTGTAGGTCGTAGTCGAGTTTGAAGGTGAAGATACGGGTATCCCATGATATAGAGCGTTTGGTGGAGAGTTCTGCTTTCTTCCATACTTTGGGTTGGAGGTATTTCTCATCTGGCGTGCCTAAAGAAGACTGGTTTTGAGCCTCGTCGTGTAAGACCTTGAGAGAAGCTTTTTCTAGAGTGCCGATGTGGTAGTCTGGCATCATCGCTTTGGCTGTCTCGCTGTCTGTAGTCTTGTTGGTATTGATTCCATCCAAATAGAGAAAGTGGAACTTACGAATTGCAAGGAACTCCTCAGACACATCCATGCCTGCCGCGGACACGATACTCTGAGCACCACCAGGATGACCTTCCAAAAACTTTGTACCATCGTAGACCTCGCCATTCACAACGAACCAAGGCTCTTCCGGAGAGACATGTGCCTTGAATTCCGCAAAATCAACCTTTCGATCAAGACCTTCTTTCTTCATATTAATCTCCTCGACCGCTTTTCCATTGTTTGCCTCTACCTCCTCATTACTCATCACCTCACCCCAGTGACCATTCGTGAGATCTCCACCAGCCTTCTTGACTCTCTCCATCCATCCACCAGGCATAAGAGCCGGCTGCGTGGGATGCTCGAATCTGATAGTATCGCTATCCTTGATAACCGCAACTCTGAACCAGGGGTTATTCATCATACCGAGAACAGACCAGTACATATCCCGCGGTTGAATGCTAAGAGCTTCGTCCATGGCACGAACAAGAATGGCGTCGCTTTCAGTTAGATCCGAGATGAGAATTTCTAGATTCCAGAAACACCAGCAGAAGCAAGTCTCGCGCCAGAACATGTCGACTTTTCCGCCGAAAAGGTTTGATTCGTATTCACGGTATTTGTCTTCGGGGTATTCTATGTTTGCCAGTCGCCAGGCTGTGTCGACGTCAGTGTTTGGGACAAGACATGAAGTGACGACGGACTTACATTTTCCTTTATCAAGAGATATTTCAACCCGATTTATTCGTCGACCACCTCCAGCGTATGCGTATCCTTGTGCAGTATACGTTGCGGTTGGGCCAGCTTTTGCAGGCCGCAACACTTCATCATGTTGGGGATGTACAACAGCCGAGTTGACATTGAGATCATAGATAGCGTATCGGTCATCGTACCACCACTTCGGCTCTTTGGCGGATTGTTCGGGAGAGACCATAGTCCTGGATATGTTAGTTCGACTTCTCCTACTTCGATATACAGAGACAACTTACGGAAGTACTCGATTATCATAGATGTGGTACCAATTATCGCTAGGCGCGTCGGTCAAGATCAGTTTTGTCAACCATTTGACACTTCGTCCACCGATCTGCCCTGGTACCACAGCTCTCAGGGGACGGCCGTGATCAGGACGGAGATCTTCGCCGTTCATTTTATGGGCGAGCATAATGCCTCGATTAGGATCCATGACCCAGTTGAGCTTGACGGATGTTCCGTAAAATCCATTTGGCTGCAGCAGGCGTTAGTGAAAAGTAGTCAACTCGTTAGAGCGAACGGCTTACCAGTTTATCTGCTCCCTCCATACAAACATATTTAGCCCTTCTCATTGGCTTTGCTCGTTTGATGATGTCCCGCATCATTGGACCGGTGAAGAGGGCAGTTGAGAGACCGGCTGCTCCCCATGAAAAACCCTTTGACTTGCGGACTTGGTTCTGCTCTTTGCGTCGGTTACCGGCGCATACAAGGGTGATGGGTGCAGTTATTTGGTCGAACTCTTGTAGGATCTGTCTAAAGTCAAGAGTGATGGGGTTCTCAACAAGTCTATGATATATGTCAGTTGATGTATTCTCCAAGTTCAGGATAAGGTGGGCTCTACCCCTCGATACTTAGTTCCCAGGTTGGAATGTCTTCATCACGGACTCGTGGGACGGGCCCATGATTTCTAACGTAGAATAACTCGGGAGACGTCAAAAATCCTTCAACGAGTTAGTCGACTCTCTCATATAAGAAGCGGTTTGATTTTGATATACCCTCTTTGAACAGCGTTGTTAGTGGAGGCTCCACATTGAAGGGATGGACACCAGTCAATCTGATCAATCGAGGATCACGAGGCACATGGTTGTCTGGCGTGTCTAGGTCAACACTCAGAATCTCTGTTGGTGCTTTGGATGGCGGCGGCAGAGGAATATCGGGCAGTAAATCAGATACAGTGGAAGCACTATCGCTGTCGCTTTGTGATGTCGAGCCGTTGTCACTCTCACTGGAGACAGGCAGCGAATACTCCAACATCTCCTCCTTATATCCCAGCGTTTCTGTGGCCATCTTCTGTGATCATAGAAGGTGTATGTTCCCCCTACCGAATCACCTACTATGTACAATGAGGCTTGCGTGATAGATGTTGGTCAGGTGATAAGAGCAGCAGCAAGAGTATACAGGTATTAGGTATTTGATATCGGGTCCGGGCTCATAGGGCTAGGATATAATAACCCTTCTGAGTAACAAAGTCATAAAAGGCTCCCGCGGAAATCCAACACGTCGCAAGACTTTCTAGTTGGAAACAATTGAGAACAATGAACTGTGCGATGATGCACTAAAGAACGACCTCCGGCCATGCCCGTCATTTGCTCCCACGCATCAAACACCGACAAGCATTGGTCAACGGCGGCGCAGGAAAAACGCATCCTGGAGAAAGTGGATACTTTAAGGTGTCGACAGTGGGTGGCAAAACGGTAGGCGACAGGTGTCTGTCTATTCCCGAGCCTCTGGACATAGTTCTGGGGCCTCTCAGAAGATTTCCACGGTGATACAAGGCGATGACGATGATGAAGCATTACTACAGCGCGACTTAGTGATTACCCAATCTGGCAGAGATTAGGGCATTGAAGTCATGTGGCCAATCAGCGTGGCGGGACAAAATCCTTATCTCCCGCTAATCGGACGAGTTCGAGTTCCTTACCGAAAGAGGCTTAGCGGGCAGGGAATCCACCCATTCCGCGGAGGATTTCTCCTAAGCGTCCATCTAGATTCGTTACTCTATCAAAACTAGATCTTCTCTTAGTGCTATCACTACTGTACGCGTACATCAGAAGATGCTTGCGTGATGTAAATACGTACATTCTGCATAGATCGGTCGCGACTACGTTTGAGGCGCCAAGTCGCCGCTATCGTAGAATCTAGTTTCGTTTGGAGGCAGAGCATGCTTTTGCACGAATAGTACGTAAAGGAGACTGCCCATCTCAAAAATTTCAAGGTCATCCCATCTCTGTCGTAGATGATTGGCGAATCTGCCTTTTCCAAGAGAAAAGCGTGGGCGATCGAGACTTAAGATTTGAGACTGAGCTTATGTTGCCCCTCCTGGATTAAATTTCACGTATATCCCAAAGGGCTCTGCTCTTTCTTTCGTTCAAACGTAGCTTTCGGAGCATCGCAGAAGGCAGCACCACCACCACCACCATGGCGCCATTGATGCATGAAGATCCATCGATAGAAGGCGTTACCGCCGACGCGGACAATCATCATGAGAGCGCGGCCGAGACAGTATCTTCCCGCAAGAAGATTGTCATTGTAGGGCTTGGGATGGTGGCTATTTCATTCATGTATGTACTATACATTGGACGCAAATTGACAAAGACAAGACACTAACTTGGATAGTGAGAAGATTATGAAATGGGATGCCGAGCGAAACCAATATGATATCGTGGTGATTGGCGAAGAACAACATCTTGCATATAACCGGGTTGGATTATCGACCTTTTTCGAACATCGAAAAATCGAAGACCTATATTTGAACTCGCAAGAATGGGTGAGTCGAAAATAATATGGTATTCTTAGAATAGAGTGACTGACCGTAACAGTACTCTTCCTTTACAGATGGATCTTTCAATTATCACTTGAACACACTCGTGACGGAAATCGACTCGACGAAGAAACAAGTACAGACCTCAGCCGGAGACTGGATACCCTATGACTTGCTCATTCTTGCAACCGGTTCCGATGCGGTCCTTCCCGAGTCCACACCTGGCTACAACGCCAATGGTGTTTTTGTATATAGAACAATCGACGATTTAGAACGATTGATCAAATTCGCATCTCATCACAAAGGCGAAACCGGTGTTACAGTTGGTGGTGGTTTACTGGGTCTTGAAGCCGCCAAGGCGATGACAGATCTGCAAGATTTTGGAAGCGTCAAGCTTGTTGATAGGAACAAATATGTGCTTGCGCGACAGCTAGATGCTGACGCAGGCTCACTCGTGACCGAAAAAATCCGAGAGTTGGGCTTGGATGTGATGCACCAGAAGAAAGTTGCTCGGATAGAAACAGACGAAGGAAACAATGTGATTGGTATCACATTTGAAGATGGCGAGAAGATCGACTGTTGCTGTATCTGCTTTGCGGTAGGTCATCCTGTCTCTTTTTTTTTGGGTATGCGCTGACATACGATACAGATTGGTGTCCGACCACGTGATGAGTTGGGTGCTACAGCAGGAATTGAATGTGCTCCTCGTGGAGGGTTTGTCATTAACGAAAGTCTCGAAACATCGGTATCAGATATCTACGCCATCGGAGAGTGCGCCAGCTGGGAGAATCAGACATTCGGTATTATCGCCCCCGGTATCGAAATGGCAGATGTGCTTTCTTATAACCTCACACACCGTGGCGAAGTCCCAAAGAGATTTCATCGCCCAGATTTGAGCACCAAACTCAAGTTGCTCGGCGTCGATGTGGCCAGTTTTGGCGACTTCTTTGCAGACCGAGACGGACCCAAATTCCTGCCTGGCCGACGAGTGTCAGCTGAACATGTCAGACCTTTTGAAGCTTCAGAACAACGAAAGACATCTACCAACAAAGTCAAGGCGCTGACTTACAAGGATCCATTCGGAGCTGTCTATAAGAAATATCTCTTTACAATGGATGGAAAGTACCTACTGGGAGGTATGATGATTGGTGATACCAAAGATTATATCAAACTGAACCAGATGGTCAAGTCTCAAAAAGAGTTGGATGTACCTCCAAGCCAATTTATTCTGGGTTCACAAACTGGGGGGGAGGAGAACGCCGACGATCTGTGAGATCTCTAACTTGTATTTATTTTAGAGGAATATCACTGACAGCTTATAGGCCCGATGACACTCAGATTTGCTCTTGCCACAATGTCACCAAAGGTGATGTGGTAGAAAGCGTCAAAAATGGCACTTGCTCGACGATCGCACAAGTGAAATCCTGCACGAAGGCTGGTACTGGTTGCGGAGGTTGTATGCCTTTGGTGCAGTCTATCTTCAACAAAACCATGCTTGAAATGGGCCAAGAGGTATCCAACCACTGTAAGTTCGCTACCACTTTTCTGATATACAATGTTCTAATTTCCATTAGTGTGCTCTCATATCCCACATTCTCGTGCGGACTTGTATAACATCGTTGCCATTAAGCAATTAAAGACCTTCGAAGAGGTCATGAAGGCATGCGCAAAGAACCCAGAATCTCTGGGATGTGAACTCTGCAAACCTGCCATCGGTTCCATCTTGTCCAGTCTCTACAACCCTCATCTTATGGACAAACCAGTACACGAGCTTCAGGATACCAACGATAGGTTCTTGGCCAACATCCAGCGCAACGGAACGTTTTCAGTCGTCC
Organism: Talaromyces amestolkiae; assembly: GCF_001896365.1. Lineage (NCBI taxonomy): Eukaryota > Fungi > Ascomycota > Eurotiomycetes > Eurotiales > Trichocomaceae > Talaromyces > Talaromyces amestolkiae. The sequence continues at coordinate 63,071 of NW_024468039.1, read as the reverse complement.
CCCGTGTTTCCGGTGGTGAGATCACACCGGAGAAGCTTATCACTATCGGTCAGGTCGCGAAGAAGTACAACCTTTATTGTAAGATTACAGGCGGTCAGCGGATTGACATGTTTGGTGCCAAGAAGCAAGATCTTCTGGCCATTTGGACTGAATTAGTGGAAGGCGGCATGGAAAGTGGTCACGCTTACGCCAAATCACTCCGAACCGTCAAGAGTTGTGTCGGAACTACTTGGTGCCGATTCGGTGTTGGCGACAGTGTTGGTATGGCTATCCGTCTTGAGGAGCGATACAAAAGTATCCGAGGTCCCCACAAATTCAAGGGCGGTGTTTCTGGCTGTGTCAGAGAGTGTGCAGAAGCGCAAAGCAAAGAGTAAGCATGATTCTTCACAAAGGAATGAGTTCGTCCGCTAAATTATTACAGTTTTGGTCTTATTGCTACTGACAAAGGCTTCAATATCTTCGTTGGGGGTAATGGAGGGGCAAAGCCAAGACACGCCGAACTCCTCGCCAAAGACGTCCCTCCAGAAGAAGTTGTCCCCATTCTCGACCGTTTCCTCATTTTCTACATTCGTACGGCCGACAAACTACAACGAACGGCACGATGGGTTGAAAATCTTCCCGGTGGACTCAAGTACTTACAAGAGGTTATCGTGGAAGACAAACTTGGCATATGCGCAGATATGGAGCGGCAAATGGAAGAGCTTGTGGGCAGCTTTTTCTGCGAGTGGACAGAAACCATCAACAACCCTGAACGACGCAAGTACTTTGAGCAATTCGGCAACACCGAGGAGACCGTCGAGACCGTCGAAGTCATCAAGGAACGTCACCAGAGCAGACCTGCATACTGGCCCAAAGATGGCGCAGAGGTTGACTTCAAGGGCCACCAATGGTCCAGCCTATCATGGCAGCCAATAATTCAGGCTAGCCACTTCAGCGTCTCCAAACCCGAGGTCTCTTCTACCAACATCAAGCGGGGCGACACACAATTGGCCATCTTCAAGATCAAAGGCAAATACTACGCAACACAACAAATGTGTCCTCACAAGCGTGCATTCGTACTTTCTGATGGTCTCATTGGTGATGACGACGCCGGTAAATACTGGGTTTCCTGCCCATACCACAAACGCAACTACGACTTGAACGGCGAACAAGCCGGTCGGTGCTCGAACGATGAGAGTATGAACATTGCTACTTTCCCCGCTGAAGAGCGTGAAGACGGCTGGGTATACCTCAAACTACCCCCTACTGAAGAATTGGACGCTCTTCTTGGAACGGAGAAGTGGAAGATCAAGAGCACTGAATCCGAAGACCCGTTTGAGAAGGTTGACAGGATCTACAAGGGTACGAGGGGGGAGAAGATTGGAGATGTCAAAGTTGCCCCAAAGGAGGTCTCTTGCGGTGGCGCTGGTAGCAACATCGACTGGTGAAGTGGTCAATTGACTGAGAAGATATGTTTACGATGACATGATCACTGTGTTGTATAGGGCTGTTAGCGGAGTTCGTGTTGCTTTATTTAGTTGAATATACCATCTTGATCGATATCTTATACGAACAATCTGTCCATGAATTTACGCAGATTAAATCTCCATCTTAATGAATACCATCTAGATACTTCTTCCTGCTCTGTTCTCATGTCAATGAAGACGATGCAAGTAGGGCAATGCAAATCACGTGCTAACTGATTTCAACCAATCAAAACTTTAAAATCTCTTATCAGCGAGCGGATCCTTGTACCCACCCAGCGAGTCACTAGTCTCTGGGCTTCTCAAAATCTATTCACCTTGCTCGTCTCCCGTCCAATACACACAACAACAACATCGATAAGGACCCTCTCTGAGACTATGAATAATACCCCATCTCTAGCTTATTTCACGCTGTAGTCATCGCTCCAGACTTCTGTTTCTCCACTGATTCTCCGGAGAACTCCTCCGCGGACAGAAAAAGAGCCGTTTTGGCATGTTGCCTCAAATATTATATGGTCTACGAAGTATATCGAGCTGTGACTAAAGTTTATTATTTTGCCTTCCACGTTTTTCGCCTTAGCCTTGGCTTTAGAGTATTTCCCGAGTGATTGACTATCGTACATGAGATTCGAGTCCTGCACATCTGTACCATCCCACCCTGATCCCTGGCCTGACGTTGTGGCCTTGGGTTGCCCTGTGCCAGGGTTGGTGTTGGGTTCGGACAAAAATTCAATGTAGTAGTCCGGTATATGTATTTGCAGTCCTTCCCGTCCAATAAGCCGCAAGATAGTTATCACGACTTGCTTGCTTTTTCCTCCGAGTAATCCTTGAAGATCAACTAGCCAGATCTAAGTATCCTATCACATAACTCGGAGCTATTTTCTTCTTCTCAGGGTCAACATCTCCAATAGACACATTCTTGAAGTCTGGGTTGTGTACTGTGGTCTGATAGTTTACGTTTCGTCCTGAGTGCAAGGACCCTTCTCCCTTTAGGGCGCTTTTGGCGCGATCCTTCTAGCCCTTCTTATCGTGATTTTCTTGAACTAGAGTTAAACCTTAGTGTCAAACAAACCGTCAGTCCTGAAACTGATACTGAGGGCTATCTCTGCCTTAACATATTGAGTTTGGTTATGTCAATTCAAAGCCAACCCAATCGCCGCGGAAATGCTTCCGGTAGATTTCGACAATCTCCAGAAACTCGATATAAGCTTAGATTCGACTTAATCACTGTGGGCCGTGAATGATGTCAAATCGAGACATTTATCTATATATGTCGACTGTCCTTGCTTTCTATGGTTTACTTCACGTCCAGATCATGATCAAACGATAAGAATAACATTCTGATATCTCCAAACGGGGCAACGAAGATACCTGAGGCGGTGGGAACAAGTCGATCATTCTATAGGATCTAATATATCAACATCACGAAAATATCAAGTCTTTCGGAATAACACATCGAACTCGATTAATCCATCATCACCTGGGCAGGTGACAATCAGCAAAATGCCTCCCTACAACATGCTCACAAGCGCATTCAAGGCTCCCGAAGTCAACCCGCTCACATTCAAAGCACTATCAATCCCGATTTTCAACCCAATCAATCGATATGGAAGAGTATTCTTCTTCTCATGGCTCGGTTTCTTTGTTGCGTTCCTGTCATGGTTCGCTTTCCCACCTTTGGTGAGTTAACTTGTCTAACTATCCAGTCTTTACACTCAGAGGCTGATTGAGTTCTAGTTGACTGTCACCATTAAGAAAGATCTCAACATGAGCCAGGCGGATGTAGCAAATTCTAATATTATGGCGCTATTGGCTACGTGAGTATCACGCTTGCATGTGCCCGTATAATCAAATACTAACATCAATGATAAGTCTCCTCATGCGATTCATCTGCGGACCCATGTGTGATAAATTCGGTCCTCGATGGGTCTTCATCACCGTCTTACTTTGCGGCGCCATCCCGACCGCTATGGCAGGTCTGGTCACCACACCCTCTGGCTTGATTGCCCTTCGATTCTTCGTCGGAATTCTCGGTGCCAGCTTTGTGCCTTGCCAGGTGTGGACCACTGGATGGTATGATAAGAGCGTTGTCGGCTATGCCAATGCCTTGGCCGCTGGCCTCGGTAACGCCGGTGGTGGTGTGACTTAGTATGTCTCCTTTTAGATTGCCTTGATGAGGTATGTGGCTAACTTGCTGTGATTATAGCTTCGCGATGCCCGCCATCTTCGACTCCCTTGTCAAACACCAGGGCCTCTCTGACCACAAAGCCTGGAGAGTCGCCTATGTCGTTCCATTCATCATCATCACCGCCATCGCCATAGGTATGATGTTCCTTTGCGACGACACCCCTACCGGGAAATGGTCCGAACGCCATCTCGGAGGCACCGACACACCCATGATGACATCCAGCAACCCAGACTCATCAGCCTTTTCTTCCGGCACTGTAACCCCGCGCATCGCCAACGAAAAGATCGACGGCAAAATCGCTTCTACCTCCTCTGCTGGCTCAGACACCGAAGCTCAAGTCGACAACTCCGAGGGCGATCTCATTGACGAAATGATCGTTGCACCAACATGGCGCGAAACTCTGCAAGTTGTTTTCAGTCTCCCCACCATCTCTCTCGCTGCTCTTTACGCTTGCTCCTTCGGTGCCGAATTGGCTCTCGACGGCGCTTTGGGTAGCTACTACACCAAGAACTTCCCCAAAATGGGCCAGACCAAATCCGGTGAATGGGCGGCCATGTTCGGTCTTTTGAATGTCGTCACTCGGCCCCTGGGAGGCTATATTGCAGATGTGATTTACCGCCGCACATCCTCCGTATGGGCCAAGAAAATCTGGTTGACATTCCTGGTCATTGTCACCGGCGTATTCTTGTTGGCCATCGGTCTCACAAACCCAACAAGCGAATCAACCATGTTCGGATTAATGGCTGGAATGGCCGTCTTCCTTGAAGCTGCTAACGGCGCTAACTTTGCCCTGGTGCCTCATGTGTACCCTTTTGCCAATGGTATCGTCTCCGGCACCGTCGGCGCTTTCGGAAATCTCGGAGGTGTCATTTTCAATATTGTCTTTAGATACAATGGCACACACTACGAGCGATCAATTTGGATCATGGGTGTTATTACTCTGGGTATTGGCGTTTTGCAGTCATGGACTCGACCTGTTACCAAAGAGGTAGTCGTTTCGGGGAAGCACTGATGTGATTGCAAAATATGAATTTATTACGATACCTTTTCATAGACTATTCCGGTTTTAGCAAGTACTGTACTAGATGGGCTTTTTCGTTCAATTTCATTTTTCCATTTGTAATAAAAGATTAATCCCCCCCCCCCCCCCCTCCCTTCAAGTGTTAACTGTCTGTGTTTTACTACTAGCCATGTTCCAATCTGTCAATCGAATCTGCCTAGACCGTTCTTTTCAAGCCTTCAAGCCTTCAAGCCTCCATAGGATTGCCGCGTGCGTATTCCAGGATCTAGGTTTACGTAGTATACGATGATGTACGAAGTGCTAGACGTCTAGAGGTGCAATGACTGTCTTGGATAGATAGATCGGAGCTGCCCGGTCCAATGATGGGCTGTGGCAGACCCCCTACAGCCCTGTTCCTGCCACTAGAGGACATTCGATGATGTGCGTTAGGTGAAACGGCACTTGAAAGTCGCCGGATTGGCGTCATGTCGCGACGTGGCATCTGCAGAATGATCCGATGGCACCACGCCTTGCGTTTCTGCCAGTTATGAGCCTCTTGATCTGAAACATGGTCTAGTATCATCTACTGGCCTTCACCCTACAGAATTGTTGTGTGGCAGTCGCGACGGTTAAGGAAAATCAGCGACAAGAGTGACAATCGCTCTAAGCTGTATTTGGCATAGCGTCGCCGTAACGGGGCCGCGCCAGCACGTGTTGTTTCCACTAGTGCTCCATCTCAGGCCCTGATTGATCGGTTTCCCCACGTGAGTGCAGTCCGGCGATGGAGCTCTAACCAAATCCGGCTAGTATGTGGTACTTCTCGTCCAGCCTGAAGTTGAAGGCAGCAAGGCAGACAAGCCAGACTCCATTAAGTCCATCCGTGGAAATACCGAAGAAGCTGAATCCTCGGTGGGTTTTGCGGGGAAACCAACAAACCAACAAACCTACTGCTGCTTACACACACCCGCATCGCCAAAGCTTGTCCTTTCTCCTTTGTCCATCCAGACTGGTTCGTAATTCAACAAAGAACCCCCCGTCCATGATGATGTTATTGTCCCATGTCCACACCCTCTTATTCCCGCGAGAATGAGTCATGTCGTCGGCGAACGAGACTCCTTTTGTCACCATGAACGAGACTGGAAATAACGCCAATACCTCCCCCAACACTTTCCCTACCAGTAGTAACAACGACAAACCGGTCAATCCCAGATCCCGTATATTCCGCCCATGTCTGACATGTCGCCGGCGCAAAATAAGTGTTTGTATCCCCGATGTCTTGATGTCTTGTCGGATCGGCCCTGAGCTGACTCGCGCGGGAAACAGTGCGATAAGACCAGACCCAAATGCAAGAGATGCGCACAAACCGGCTATCAGTGCGAAGGATATGGCGAAGAACGCCATTTCGTCTATGTCATTCCAACCCGGTCTGCAACTCCGTCATCGGACAGTAGCGGAAGCGGCCGGGGCAGTAACAGAAGAAACAACAACAGCGATGGCAGCAAGGACAATCACAGATCGAAAAGAGTCACGCTTCGATCATCGCGACAATTACCGCCAGACCATCTGCAACAACAGCAGATATGGAAACCGCACGGTGACGCACAGCTGCGCCCACCACAACTTTCCAGTATGATGACGTTGAATTCGCCGGACGCCAACCGCTTACAGATGGTAAACTATTTCGTCGATCGGTATATGCCCGACCGCATGGCGCAACGGAATGAGAATATCACAGCAATGACATGGTTGATGGGTCTGCCGAACTTGCTGGGGAAATGGAAAATCTTGGATATGTCCCTTTCGGCCTTGTCGCTTGCGTATATAGGAGATATGCATGGGAATAAACACACTTCACGACAGGGGGAGCATTTCTATAACGAGGCATTGCAACATATGAGAGGCCGACTGGTTCGGAATCAGATAGATGAAGGGATGCTTGCGGCTTGTATTTGCATGTCAATATATGAGGTGTGTTCTTCTATTCCCCAATTTTATGTCCACATCCCAAGGCTAACTGGTGAAGATATTCCATACAAGTGACGGAACAAGCGGGTGGATGTTCCATGTAAAAGGTGCTTGTCGATTACTCGAGCTCAGAGGACCACCATCGCCAACTTCGCCTCTTGATATGAATCTGTTTCGTCGAATACGAGCTGTAGCGGTAAGTTTTCCCTGTATGATCAGAATCCGGTGGTTCTGTGACTAATATTCGCAGCTCTGGGACTCTTATGCCAGCGGAAAAACATCATTTTTGGCGAAACCCGAATGGCGCGGGCTATCCGATACACCCTACGACCTACTGCTAGACATTCTCGTCCGCCTCACAGCATTACTCTCAAAAGCAGACCATATAGATAGCATGGCCGCAAGTGGCGATGACGCTGGTGCAACACAGGCCGCTCAAAAACTAATGTGGAAATGCCATAGTCTACGAGACGATCTGGTCACTTGGTACGCAGATTTCCAGACCAAAGAGACCGGGCCGCTCTTCTATCTAGAGCCAGAAGAACAACATCCATACCTCGACCCGGACTCGGATCTAAACGATGTATTTCCGGACAGCGTCACATTTCAAAGTCCATACATCGCTCAATTACTACTCTTATATTGGTACGGCGAGGTCGTCGTTCACAGCGCCATGTCAACCGCCCACCGCCATCTTTGGGGCCAAAGCCCCAACATCGAAACACCATCCCCATCCTCAACCTCCATCTCCTCCCCTTCAACAACCGCCTCCGTGACCACCGAACGCCTGACCGAAGCCCGCCAACAAATGACTATGCTCGAAGGCGAAACTCTCGCCAACATCGAAACCATCGGCGAATACTTCGCTGCCAAGATATGTCAAGCCATGGCTAGTATTGGCCGAAACAGTCTTCGCGGCTATGGGTTTCAGATCGGCATGGTCCCGCTCTGGTCTGCGCAGCAGTATTATCAGAATCGCTCGGCGCGCAAGTACATGTGGTGCCGGACTGTGCTTATGAATTTTGGCAGAAAGGGGTTTGTCGTTGGGCAAAGTCTGGGTACGTTGGCTTTGAGGCAGTATCCTGGTCGATATGTAGAGGATAGTAGTTCATCATCAATTGAGGAACTGACATCATGAGCCCTTTTATCTTTTCTTATCTATCGTCCAGAGATATTTCCATATTTGCTTGAAGAAATGGAGTCCAGGAGTCATGATTCATGAATCACGAGGTACGATGGAGTATACGGAACTAGGTGTTTCTTGGAAACTGTATATTATAGGATTCTGGCCGGGCTGGGTTGGGCTGACAAGCAAGTATATGGAGCTTATCAGAATGTCATCCTGTATTGATATCCAGTACAATCACTTCATGTTTTCGCCTGTCATATATTGAATATCTCATGTATACAATCAATTGCTGCAATTGTAATGATTACAATGGCACGTATACCAACATGTCACATTATCATGGGTATCACTCTCCCCATGTTATGGCCCGGCTATCAATCAACCCCCAACCCAAATGAGAAACGCCAATCATAAAAACCGTAGAACGCCATGCCATGAGAGAAACAGAATGTTGAAAAGGGGAAGGAAGTATGAGACAAGAAGCTGACAAATAGAAACAAGTAATGGTCATCAACTCGAGGCGAGGGGTCAATCCACAACAGGAGGTGATAAATCCTTCAAAAACTCATACCCCGTCTCTTCCTCCGGCTTTTCCGGCTCCAGGCCAACGGCAGACCTCAAAGCCCTCACCTCCGACTGCAAAGCCTGAATGATCGTCGTCGGCGCCTGATCCTCTTCACACCTCAATCGATACGCCGTACGCAACATCTCCGCCAGCCGCATGGTTTGCGCATGCCAATGGTCTCGATCCAGACGGCTTGATAAATGAGCGTCGCGCTCCGCTTGCAACAGAGCGTTGAACTCTTTCTTTTGCGCGAGGAAGTACATGTTGTTGTTTTGGCAATAATTGCGAATCTGTTCCACCATGATGCCCATGCTGGTCTCGAATTCGCCGATGAGGCTTGTGTTTTCGATTTGTTCCCGTTCGAGGGCTTCGACGGTGCGGCGTTCGCGGGCAAGGGCGCGCTCGAGTTCGGCGATTCTTGCGGCTGTTCCTATATTAGCACGTTGCATTTCTCAAAAATGGGGTGAGTATCAATTTACCGGATATCTCCCCGCTGACTTGATGAATATCCGGACTCGTGCCTTCAACAGTAGATCGACGCTGCGTCCAGTATCAGCAACCAATCCCTCCACAACGACCACTTCCAAACATAGGACATACCATAATCTCCTCCGCACTCTGGACAATCCCCCTCGTCATTTCACGATTATTCTTCAGAATATCGCTAAACTCCACCACCATATCGTATAAGTTATTTAAATCCATCTGATGTCCCGCATTCATCGGCAGTCCATTCATCATCATATTGTTGTTATTATTGCCCATCCCGTTTCCACCACCGCCTGCACCACCACCACCTCCGCCGCCCCCGTTTCCGTTCATCTGTGAGGGGGATGGAGACATGGATTGTCGCGACATGTTGGCCATATTCACGACGTTGGGCGAGTTTTCCATATAATTTCCCATTGCTGCAGCGTTGTTGCCGTTGGTGGTCATGCTCTCGCGATGAGCGCGAGAGGTCTCACGAGCAGGAGCACCTTCAAGAAGGTGTGTAAGGTCTATTGGCATTTAGCGAGTTAAAACGTTCGTGACGGGATTCGGTCTCACGACTGCGCTTTCTGGGAGCTATTGTTGTTGATGTTATGCTGGTTCATCACATTGTCGATATTAGCAGTTGGTAGTTGACAGGTCGCTTTCTATTGGACAAGAAGAAAGTAAGACTCGACGAGCACAGACCGCCTACCTAAATGGAGCTCATTCAAGGTCACGTGATATCTATCTGTTATTTAATGTCGGTTTCAAAATAATTCATAGTTCCGAGATCAAAATTTATGTTATATTTGAAGAAAATGATACATTCAATTTTATCTTCTTTGATCAAAAAGTAGACAGTCCTCCAGTCGTGATGCGCTCACTCTTCGAAATACAAGAGTACACTATCATCAGCAGCATCCGATGGATCTCTGTTGACAACTCAATAAAGCGGTACTGCGGCAGTGTATATGCTTCATGGCTGCTGATTTGAGCGAGTAACATCCGGGATGAAGCCAGACGTAGATTCTATCCGTAGAACATTTGGCCAGCTTATTTCCTCTACAGCATGAAGCTGTCTATGAGGAATGCAACCTAATTGTAATTGACCTACATAGCAGCCATCTCCTCAAGTCATATCGAGCAGCGCAGCGAGTCTTCCCTCAGGGTCCGTAGAAGGTATCGTCTCAGACCCATCATCCGTACGGACAACTCGACTACTATTCACTCTTCCTGCAACCCTTGCCACCAACATGCGCATCTTATCAATTTCTCGAACTAACTCTCCATCTCTCGTGAGAAGATTAGGTTGAATATTTTCTTGTGGGTTCTTGAACGGCTCAAGGAGAGCTTCCAGTTGCTTGTATTGCGCCAATTGCTTTTGTTTCTCTTGTCGTCTGTTATCTAGTGCGACGAGTCGTTCGTAGAGCATTTTGTATCTGTGTCATTTTGAATCAATATCGTGTAGTCGCATGGGGTTGGAGAAGAAGTCAAGTACCTTTCTTTCTCCTCAGGTGGCAAATCGTCTCCGCGGTATTGCGATGGTAGTTTCTCTATCACTCTGAAAAGCAATTAGCCCAATGATCGGCACGCTTGTTTTCGGATTCGATACATACGAGTTGTTCGATAAATCTGAACCAATCTCCACTCCCGTGGAATTCTGACTTGGGCTGAGAACCTCGCTTTTGACAGACTCCCAATACAAGTTCTCAATCTGTCGAGCGACGTGTTGAATTGCTTGGCTCGAGTAAACGACGCGATTATGCTGTTTTAATGTCGTGTTCACTATCATGGATGAATCAGTCTCTAGCCTCGACTAGTTGAAACCGAACTGAACGAACGCTTTTGCACAACTTCGTCCACGACCTTGTCGCTCAAGTCGTCCTCTGTATCCGGCGCAAAGTCTCTCCATCCTTCCTGAGGCGCGATAGATGCGGATAGAATTCGAATTTGGGTGCGTATGAAGGAGGTCTTGATTTCTGATATCGTTCGTGATTTCTCCATGGCTGTATGTTTGGTCTCTTGTCTGTTTGAGAAAGAGAGGGACATGTAGGTATGTTGATGTAAATCATCACGTGTTGATAAGCTTGAACGCGCCGATTACCGCGACTATCAACCCCACGTCCAATGATAACCTCAGTTGTGGATAATCTACAAGCCTACAAGGCTCCATGATCATGGCATTGGTGGTTGATGTGAGATAAATTACAGGTTGACGCTACATCTGTAGTTCAATCGCCCTTCCTTTTATGGACGATTCAGAGCTGGGAGCTGCAATTAACTAGATCCTACCGCATCGGCTACCCCGTGTACATCTAGCCTCGGCAAATTGTCGTTTATCAGCCGGTTGCAATCTGCAGAATTCAAGCTTGAAGTCATCCTCCCTGAAATGTTCCAGCATAATTTTTAATTATATCAACGAAACAGTCGAGCTTGTCAAAATGGCTAGGCCTGCCCAGCCTCGTGCACTTCTATTTGATGTCGGCGGAGTTTGTGTAAGATATATCAATCCAACCCATCAGAGAACTCTCCCTGACCCGATGTAAAGGTTGTTTCGCCATTTCAGGCAATCCTAGACTATGAGAAATCCAATGGCATACCTCCTGGATGGATCAACTTCAGCATCTCACGAACAGCCCCAAATGGCACCTGGCACAAGCTAGAGCGCGGCGAAATACTACTAGATGCAGATTTCTTCAAAGGCTTCAAGCGAGATCTTCAACAGCCTCACTTATGGAACGAATATCAACAACGACTGAGACAGAAAGATGGCAATTCTTCTTCCACCGACGCACCTCTCCCCAACATCGATGCAGAGGCTCTATTCTGGGAGATGATGCGAGTCTCTCGAGAACCAGATCCATTCATGTTCCCAGCTCTGGGAAAATTGAAGGCTTCTGGGAAGTTTCTGATGGGCGCATTATCCAATACAGTCATTTTCCCACCCGGTCATCCATTTAGTGAAGATAAAATCGGGCTACGGAAACAGTTTGACTTTTTTATTTCTTCAGCGCATACCGGTCTCCGCAAGCCACACCCTGATATATATGCACATGCATTGAAAACGATAAATAAAATCGCGGCACAAAAGGGTCAGCCGCCCATAAGTGCATCTGAGATTGTATTTTTGGATGATATTGGGGAGAATCTGAAGGCGGCTAAGAAGGCTGGGTTTGGAACTATTAGGGTTGTCCTTGGGAAGTCGCAGAATGCAGTCAAGGAGTTGGAGGATATCACTGGTCTTCAGCTGTTGGATGGAGGCGACAGGCCGAAGCTATGATATGTATGTAACTTCCAAGGTTGAGATAAAGTGTGCTCTATGAAGCTATTGAAGAGCTATTTAGCTTGTCAAGTGTAACTGAGTATGAAGATGACTTCAAAGCTATGGGAATGGCTGGGTCATTATATGCTCAAATAAGGTGCTTCCTAGATTCATAAGACATGCATATGATTAGGAATTATCAATCGACTCTACGAGCAATAAAAACCATAATTTTATCCAGATAATGTCTGTTGTCGTCGCCCACCTTGAACGGCGGGKGGTTCGTGGCCGACCTTTTTTCCTGCAGAAGCTTTGAGATGGCGCTAAGCGAAGCACCCGCACAAAAGCCCTATCTACTCATCCCGCACTCTTCTTCACTTTTTTCTCAGTCTAGCAGCCAAGCCATACTCGACAAAAGGACAAATTTTCAGTCCACGACAAATCCGTCAAGATGGTGAGTTGATACAGCTCTGATCAATGGCTTATTTTCGCCATTTCTACCTCTCTTAAAAATCCTCCGAGAAGTGTTCTCAGAGTCGTGCAAGATGCTTCGGAGGGGGGATTTCTGAAGCGCAAATTGCTGACTCGCCTGTAGCCTTTCACCAAGACCGTTAAGAACAGCGCGTACTACAGGTCAGTCTTCATTCACTCTTTCTTCACAAGCGTTTTCAAGCGTTCTTATACTGACTTTCGTTCAGTCGCTACCAGACCAAGTACCGCCGTCGTCGTGAGGGAAAGACCGACTACTATGCTCGCAAGCGCTTGATCACCCAGGCTAAGAACAAGTACTCTGCCCGCAAGCACCGTCTTGTCGTTAGTTTGACAATTCACTACGATACGAAAACATGATCTGACATGGTTTAGGTCCGCTTCACCAACCGCGACATCATCACCCAGATCGTTTACTCCGAAATCACTGGCGACAAGGTTATTGCATCTGCTTACGCCCACGAATTGAAGCGCTATGGAATCGAGCACGGTTTGACCAACTGGTCCGCTGCCTACGCCACCGGTCTCCTCCTCGCCCGTCGTCTCCTCAAGAAGCTCGAGCTCGACGAGACCTTCGAGGGTGTTGAGGAAGCCGACGGTGAATACACCTTGACCGAGGCTGCTGAGACCGACGACGGTACCCGCCGCCCCTTCAAGGTCTTCCTCGATGTCGGTCTTGTCCGTACCTCCACCGGTGCCCGTGTCTTTGGTGCCTTGAAGGGTGCCTCCGACGGTGGTCTCTTCGTCCCTCACTCCGAGAACCGCTTCCCCGGTTACGATATTGAGTCCGAAGAGCTCGATGCTGAGACTCTCCGCAAGTACATCACTGCCGGTCACGTTGCCGAATACATGGAAGGTCTTGCCGATGACGATGAGGAGCGTTACAAGTCCCAATTCTCCCAATACATCGACGATGAACTTGATGCCGGTGATCTCGAGGACGTGTACCTTGAGGCCCACAAGGCTATCCGCGAAGACCCCTTCAAGAAGGATGAGGATGCTGGTGAGAAGAAGACCAAGGAGGAGTGGAAGGCCGAGAGCAAGAAATACCGCACCGGCAAGCTCACCAAGGCCGAGAAGGACGCCCGTATCCAGGAGAAGATTCGCGAGTTGGCCGCTTAAATGGGCAACTTGCCATAGATTTCCTCAAGACTTGTACTTGAAAAGTTTCTTCTGTTAGGAGCATTGACGCAGAACAAGAAAAAGTATTGATCTTCATGCCTTTGATGAAATCTTTCCTCCTACCTCTTCTTCACCTTTTTATACGTATTACTGTCACGGTTCATGGATGATATCCTGTCATGTTTTGCATTTGTTTTCTTTTTCGGAGCATTAGGGCGGTTACAAGGATTTTTTTTCTCTCTTCCAAATCTTCCATGAACTGTTGTAGTCCGTAGACGTAAATTGTAAAAGGACAACTAGTCTCAACATATCACGCGAGACAGCGCAGACATCCCACTCCAAAGATAAATCCTTCGGGGAGCGAATAAACTCAAAGCCATTGTACGTAAAGGGGGTAATACCGAATACCGTATCGTACTGAACGTTTCCGAGGATCCCTAGAAAAGAACCGGTAGGACCGGGGCATCCTGGCAGCACGCAGATTATCAGTCACATGACTCGCCTACAATTGCCTGCATTCCCTATGCAAAGAATGGGCCGGTGCCACATTTCGCATCTCTAGAATGATAATGATGTGCATATTCGGCAGGATTGGTCGTTGTAGATATTAAAGACGTGTATAGGATTGAGTAGAATCAAGTGTCTTCCATGGGTAGCCACACAGTCGCACTTGTACTACCACATGTACTATGTAGAGCCTCCGATTCCGGGGACTTTCATGGCATAGAAGTCTCTTGACCAGGCATGGCTACCTACCTTTATACGCGGGGATAAAACCTACCGAAAAGCAACCAAAAATACTCAGGAAAGCAAGCTACAGTCCATCGGAGCCCTCCATGCACCACTGAGTGGCAAAAAGGTTATGTGCGCGCGCGCGAGCGACGACAAGTTGAACACACGCTACCAAAGGGACTAGATTTCAAGTCTGGCGTTAGACCACCCCGCCACCTTGCCGTTGATGTTGATCGAGTTTCAGCAAACGTCAGACGATTTCCGCTTCCGCGCTTCGGCAGACATCAGACGGTTGCAAAATCCCCTCCAGCAAGTATCAGACGGATCCATACGGAAAGTATAAAAGTCATGGTATTTGATGGCGTCCGCCAGCGAATTAGACAGTGGTCTCGTGACCCACAGACGATTCTTACCGTTCTTTGTTCTTCTCTGTAAGTAACAGTCTTGCTTACAATACCTCCACTGTACTTTGTGGTCCGGACTCCGGAGTACTTTACATCAACTATGTTACTAACTGAGGGCTGAAATTTTCTCGTTTTCCAATCCTTTCCTCAATAAAGTTCATTTAGGGCTTGTCATTGGGTTCTCGTGAATACATATTTCTTATCGTATAGTACCACACCACTCTTTACTGTGCCAGTTCATGGCAAGTCAAGATGTCGCCTTTATGAGAGATAACGTGACATCATCCCACACCTGACCTCCAGGACCCCGTACAACCGGAGGGCATCACGACCGCACTCAACTTGGGAATTTTGATCAATATTATTGTGCTGTTGCGTCTTAAGTCATCATAATTGTCTGGATCAACTGTTTCAAGGTGAGGGCAATATGGAGGGGTCCAATACGGTGGATGTGAGCTGGCTCCATCATTCGCATCGAGGTATATATTCTTTGTCTTAAATGTACTTGATCATGTACTAATTTACTGTTACGTACAGCGGAACAGTTACTTCGAACCAAAGCCGCCACATCCTCAGTGCACGAAAAGACCAACGGACCGGCAGATTCCAAACTTGAGCGAAGCGGCTCGAATAAGGAGACATCGCAACGATCACCCGATGAACCGCCGCAATCTACGGGCACTTCTCAACCAAAAACCAACGGCCCTCATACAGAGCAGCCACCGTCTAATATGCGCAATGCGCCGGAGAAGAAAGCAGCAATAAACCCTCCAGCTACACCCGTCAAAGGAAGCGCTCCGAAGGCTGTACCAGGAAGGCGGAATTCGTGGATTTCGTCGATTAGCTCCAAGTTCACTACTGGTACAACGCCACCAGGACAAGGTGCTGCTCTTCACGTCGCACCAAAGTTGAGCCCGCCGGTCAAACCAGATATCAACCCGTTCGGAGCTTCGTTTTCTCCCAAGGATAAAGATCCGGTCATAGGCGAGTCGCCCAATGCTTTTACGTCCACGACATCCTCGCCGAAGAATCCCTCATTTTTACAGAATGCATTTCGAAAGTTTTCATCCGGTGGTGGCGGAATGGGAAAGGCTACAAACAACGGCGGTATTTGCGAGCGCAGGATAATGAATGTCGATCCCAACAGAGACAGATGCAAGGTTCCGGAGCTGAGTCAAGGGAAATTGAAACGTGTCGCCTTTTGTGTTGATGTTGAGATAGCCGGCTTTGCTTCGCGCGAAGATGACGAGGTGACCAAGCGCGAGCCCACGAATGTGCCTACTTCACAGGCGTCCAAGTTGAAGGCGAAGGAGAAGAGCGAAGGATCAGCTTTGAAGAATCCCGAGGCTTCTCCAGAAATCACAAATGAGCCGAAACCGAACGATGTGGATCAGCCTTCGCCAACTCTAGGGGTCAATGGTGATGCTACCGCCGATGTACGGACCAAGGAGCCTACCAAGAAGCAGGAAAAAAAGAAACGCTCAGAAGAGGAACGAAAGGAGCGCAAAGAGAGGAAGAGAAGACAAGCAGAGGAGAATGGGACTATCCCCATGCAATTTAGACAAGGAGAGGATGAACAGCCCGCTGTGCCAACAGCAGCGCCAAGCGGTACTCGCTCCAAGACTCAAAGTCATCCTACTACTGACCCTGTGCGTATTTATCGCCGCTGCTGTCAACTACGTGAAACTCCAGTTTTGAAAAAGCTTGTGGAGCAAATGACTTCACCATCATCGACACTTGTTGAAGCTCCTGGTACCGTGGCCGTGTTAGATCTGAGTGATTTTCCCATGACTTTGCAAGATATTGTTACTTTTAGTGATTGGCTTGCAATCGTTCCTGTTCGAAAATTGATACTAGAGAACTGTGCTCTCACAGACGAAGGTGTGCGCTCAATATTGGCCGGACTTTTATCTACAAAGACCATGCAACAAGCTCGAAATAGACGCCGATCTACGAAGGAAAAGCTCGCATCTGTTCCGCCACTTTTTGGAGTAGTGGAAAAAGTCTCATTGAAAAACAACACCAAGATTGGCCCCGAAGGTTGGCGTCATATCTGTCTGTTTATTCACCTCTCAAAATCGCTCAAAGCGATTGATCTTTCTGGCATTCCTTTTCCGAAGAAAATTGCCAATGGTTCAAGCCCTTTGAAAGCGGGTGACTTGGGGATAACGCTTGCCAACTCACTTACCACCCGGTTTGGTGGCGATTACCTTGAGGAATTACTTCTCAGCGAGTGTCAGCCGTCCACAGAAGATATAGAAAAAATCTGCAATGCTGCAGCCACTATTAAGTTACGACGACTGGGCTTGGCTAATAATAATATGACTCGGGAAGGATTGGAGCATGTTGTCCGCTATCTTCGATGTGGCAATTGTGAGGGAATTGATCTCGGAGGAAATGAGTTGCACGATCATTTGAACCTACTTACGGATGCCATTGATTCTGAGAACCCTCTGTTGGCATTGAGTTTGGCAGACTGCTCATTGACACCGGCTACAGTATTCCCTCTGCTCCAAGCTTTTCCGACCCTACCCAATCTCCGTTTCATTGACTTTTCACATAATCCCGCTCTATTCACCACCCAACCGGATTGTTTATCCATGCTTAGGAAATTTCTGCCGAGAATGGCGGCCTTGAAACGAATACATTTGGCTGATGTAGATCTTTCGCCTGACCATGCAATCGCGCTTGCAGAGGTTTTGCCTGAGTGTCCCAGTCTTTCTCATCTGAATATTTTGGAAAATCCACGAATTGCAAGCCTAGGATCATCCAGCGACCCGGCTGATCAAGAGGAAGCGTGCGCAGTTTATGCCTCTTTGATGGCTGCTGTTCGAGTTTCACGTACTCTGATTGCAGTAGATATCGAAGTTCCTACTGCAGAGAGTAATGAGGTCGTCAGGGCATTGGCTTCTCAAATTGTCGCCTATTCTCTGCGGAATCTTGGTGCTCTCGAGGAACTCAGCGATGCCAGCCAAGTTCAACGCTCGGAAGTGCCAATTCCCGAAGTACTACAGCATCTTGTGGGACACACTGGTCCTGTTTTGTCCACCGAGGACGAACCTGCGCCAAACGAAGACTACGTTATCGGAGGAACAGGTGTGGTGAAAGCACTTGGTGTGTGTCTCGGCAACCTTGACCGTCAGCAGGCTGAAATTGGAGGAGGGTCAAGACCTGGAAGTGGTCGCTCAACGCCTGTTCCTCAAGTCACATCATCTATGCAGAAGACCAAGAAAGCGAGAGATATGTCGAAGAACCTACTCGGGTCTGCTCGTAACATCCAAGCTAGGATCAAAATCGCGCTGGTTCGGGAGGACAGGGCTGGCAATGATGCCAACTACAGTGAGCATACTTCGTCTTTATCATTGAAATATTCTAACCTCTGCAATCAGGGCGACTGCAATTCCTCGATCAAACTCTCCAGAAGATCATCACGCGTTTCGAAGAAGAGTTCCCTGAGTGCCGTGTATCCGCAGACAGTCAAACAGAGGAAACTTCGTCCCAACGATCCAGCGAAGACAGCCACGAACCTATTACAGCGGTTGATAGTGCTGTCTACGTTCCTGACATTTCTACTGCCGAGGATGAAGAGGCAGATCCATTCGCTATTCGTCTATCACGCCGAGGCTCTAACACTTCGCTTCACTCTCGAGCACTGACATCAGAAGAAGGTCGTCTTCACAGGATCAGTCAACATCTTCGAAGAGACTTTCTCAACCCATCACTCATTGCCCCTGAAGACGGCGGTGCTGTATCTGGTGACGACTCTCATATCAACGCGCTGCGCGAGAAACTCCAGAATCTTAAAGGGGACGAGAAAATGGGTACCCACCCGGAGAGCGTTGGGGCCGACAAGGCTTTCCACGAGCTGGGCTCCACAGTGGAAGAATTATGGATCATCCAGCAACAAGATCAAGACGCTTTCGAGCGATGGAAGCAGAGCCAAATCGCTGCTCAGATAAACGCTGGCCTACGATCGCCGCCATTCCAAGCTGGAGAGTCTTCTTCATCGCAGCCTAGCAAATGATTTTTTTTTTCATTCCAATGATGATGTACAAATCTGAACTTATGTCCCTAACTTGAACTTGTCCTATTCTATTTTTTTTTCCAGCGTGCCATGAAACTCGTTCTTGATTGTCCCAATGTGCCATACTACTTGTAATTTGATGAGAGATGACAGCGTTGTGTTCCAAGTTCTTTCATTGACTTCGTGGCGTTAGGGCATTCTATCCATTTACACTCTTTTTTATGCATTACCAATTTGTATCTTGTACTATACTTGTTTCTGATTTCTTGACCAAGTACTCCGAATACAAATATATGATAATCTTATCCCGTAACTCAAGGGCCTGTTCAACGTTGTTAGCAGCGAAGATCACAGAGATGCATAAACATCGATTCCGGTGCCGCAATTTGACAGTTTTGTAGACCTGCAGTTCAAGGATCTTGTGATGCAAATCATGCAGGTCTTGTCAAATAGAAGGTGGTAATGATCAACGCTGGCAGGGATGATCGCGGAGACGGTTGAATTTCGACTCCCGTGCCGTGATGCATACCTTGAGACATCATGCAGAAGAAGTATTCCCTTGCACAACGTAGGTAGGTCGAACAGGTGAGGCCGTAATATAAAACCCTTATTGATTCCATGAGAACAGTAACTTTTCATTCTTCTCATACAACAACGCTGAATTAGCACAACTTGACTCCAGCCTTCATCTACATCTCCAAGTACAAAATGGCTCCTATCCACATCGGCTCCTTGGTCTACAACTACCAAGTCCTTGACGTGCTCGGCCCCTTCGATCTGCTCGGATCGGGAGGTAAACACATCCTGAATGCAGTGGCCTACTATACCAACATTGACAAGAATATCCTCAACCGCGCCCCGGAGTTCGTCTTCCACCACATCGGAGAAACACTTGATCCAGTGCCACTCCTCACGAGCTCGGTCATTATCAAACCCACTGACACGATCGACAGCTGCCCCGAGCTGGACTACTTGCTCGTCGGCGGGCCCGACGTCAAGGACTTCGAATTGTCGCCCAGATACGCGGATTTCATCCGCCGACATGTAGCAGCGGGCAAAACGGTTTTTACCACCTGCACTGGCGCCGGGGTCCTTGCCTCGACGGGCGTTTTAAATGGGAAGAATGCCACCATCAACAACCTGGAGTATGACTGGGTAGCCAAGAAGTATCCCAAGGTCAAATGGACCAAGGCCCGAAAATGGGTTGTGGATGGTAACATCTGGACTGGTGGTGGCGCGGTTGCGGGCATGGATATGTTTGCGCATTGGTTTAAGGAGAATTTTGGTCTGGATATGCTCATTCAGGGTGCCAAAGGGCTGGACTATGAGCCGAGAGATAGTGATGGGTTATTCAAGGTGTTTCCTCAGCGGTATGATGAGGATGGGAACCAGCTTCCTACACTTGTGTTGCCCTAGATCAATGTCTCTCAAAAGTGATCGAGACAGACAAGTTACTTAGGGTCAGAGTAACCTGGTGATATCAATGATCTCTACGAAGTACCAGAAGAGTTTATAAGCGGAATTGAAAACACTGGCATTCCACTGAATCATCTATTCACAAGTATTACTAGCAATAAACTTTGATATACGATGCTACTTGCTTACAAAGTTAATCAGTCTGGAGCCCAAAATAATCAAATGCATCATTTAGGTCTTGCGTTGACAATCTCATCAACGTCAATCGTGGTAGAAGATTTCCTAATTAGAAATCAAAACCTCCGGAAATCACCAGGCATGGGCTATTTGTAATTAGCCCAGGAAGATCTAGTGTCGGCAGATATCACAGCTGATATTCCAAATTACGAATGTGACCCCAATTGTCTTCTTTGGTAACGTCATATTGTGTTTAACTGGAGGACTTCACAGGTTCATTTTGCGTTAATGACATGTCATTTCAAGCACACGCCTTAATTGATATACACTTGACAATCTCGATGATAACTATTTATCTAAGTAAACTCATATATGAAAGAACATGGCAATCATATTGACATATCAATTGTTCAATAGATTAGGTATGTTCTAATGTTAGAATTAATTATTTTATGTCAGTGCAACCAATAGACCAAAAAGCTGCGCGCATATCTGATGATCTGATATTTCTGGTACGATATCACTAGTGAGGATGATCATGGTGCATGCTGTGAGAATATAGGATTTTCCAACACGTTCTTTAGAACTCGCATTCTCCTTTTATTGCGTTGAGCTCCTGCTAGAGAAGTTTTCCGTAGTCCCTGACCAAAGCTTCTAGCTTATCTCATAATAATCATGCAATATACAGTATTTGCACGATGTTGAATTACATACACCAAAGTTCCTTTGTGTACATAAGTGCCCGGCGGTACCCAGTATGTGTGAATCTCCATTGCTGACTCCCAATGTGGTAAGCTCTGCAACTTAGGGCAGCACCGAGGTTATGTCCGTTGTCATTTGAGCTATTATAGTGAATTTGTGAGCCAATCAATTCTTGGTCTTTGCATTTGCAATATCTTCGTTGTCCTAGGTCCTTTTCGAAGAAGTTGGGTAGGCCTGATACTTCTCATTATTTCCCGGTAGAACAATCGAACCTGTAGCATGACCAGCTTTTCATCTGGCCATCAAGATCGGGCGAAGACTCAAAGAGCGTTGTGTCGAACTCGATTGGGTAGAAACACAACAAACACTTGGCCCACCACGGTAACCACGGAGGTGCAACTCTGATAGGCTGTTGTAAACCCCTCATCGCCTCAGGCACCGAGCGTTTACCTGACGACAACAATTACTAACTATCGATTGAGATAACATATCTTTACTTGAACCATTGAACATTCAGTCTTAACTGGAACTGTCAGGAATTTGGAGATTGTATAAATCGCGCGTAAAGCGTCTGTTGACTTTTGCCAAGCTTGCGGCTAATCCGATCAACTTTCCGTTTTGTCAACAACATCGCCAGGGCACTCCTGACGTCTGACCAGCCTCGACTTCTCTCCTCTGGGACTTCGTCCAACAACAATCGCGACTTATACAAAGTGAATATACACGCACATAAGCACCATATTCATACGAGCAACAGCGAATATCCTGGTAAGTCCTCTGTCAAACCCTAGTGCGCTGCTATCGCATCGGGCAAAACAATCACCCTGAAACCTCGCCCCGCGCTGCTCAACACCAGCGCACATGCCTCAGACGAAAAGCGCATGCTACTGGGAAGGCAGTTGGCTTGCGCTATTTGTCCAGCGGCATTTCCATGGCCCAACCTGTCGCCGTCGTCCCAAAATATACTAACCGTGTTGGCATGACAGTACCCAGACATAACCACTTCCGAAGAGCCTCTCTTGTTTCCGCCACTTCGAATCCCCCTCAACGCAATTCGCATTCTGCAATCCATAAGTAAACTCCGTCCACTGGCATCACACAACTGCCCTTTATGTGCTGCTCGCATATACTACAATCGTTTCTCCTCCCAACGGCCTGAAATTAGCGACGCATCAAGATGGAGGCCAGAGCTACAGAACTACTGGGCACGTTGAAAAACCCAAACGTCTCTATTGACGCCAAAATTGCGGCGCTCACAAATGTCAAATCCGATATCAAGCAGAAAAATGTCCCCGAACCAGCTGCTCTCCCCCTTTTCGAAGCTTTGCGACTCGCAATTTCCGCTCAGCACTCGTCTCTGTCCTCCGCAGGATTTTCCACCCTGACACATTTTCTGAAGCGTCTTTACATACAAGAGAACCATCATCTCGTACTGTTCCATGCCCGCCAATTATATCCGATATGTCTTGAGCGATTGGGAGACCACAAGGAGCGTCTTCGCGCCCAAGCTTCCCAGGCTTTCACCGATTTATGGATTGCGGCCCCGCAAGACGTGGAAGCGCATGTCCTTGGGACCGCTATGGTCGGCAAGAATGCGCGAGCTAGGGAAATGAGCATGATCTGGCTGGCTACTGTGAGTTTTATCTCTGGATTCAAGAACTTGTAACTCACATTCGGTTACAGATGACGAGAGAGCACAACATCCTGTTCCGTGCGCATGTGCCGTCGCTTGTTGCTGCACTTGAAGATGCCGATAGCGGTGTTCGGGAGACCGCAAAGACCACCATCATCGAGATATTCCAGTACGTTGCTATATACCCTCTTGCGTTCCGTCGCTTACATTGACTTCTTTGAACTTCAGAAATGCCCCATCTCGAGCCAAGTCAGACCTGAAACGCCAACTTTCCGAAAATGGGGTTCGCAAGTCTATCGTTGCGGCAATTCTCTCAAATCTGGGTCTTTCCGACCATGATGTATTAGCCAGCAGCCGCTCGGAGACACGTCGTCCGGGAAGTAGCCTTGCAGTCTCCCGTCMCCGTGACGMCCCGCCTCGACCGACTTCTGTCCTATCTCAACGCCCACAGAGCCGGGCTGCCATTGCACGTGAAGGTAGGCTTTGTAACCAAGATTATGCGGTGTCTTATTCTAATTTCATGTCAACAGACTCAGAACATACATTGCGACCAGCTCCGAAAGTTGACCTTCATTCGGGATTAGCCCACAGTATTAGTACTGACTCTCTAGCTGGCTCGGCTGCTGCTGCTTTGGAAGGTGAATATGTTGAGCCCATTTTTGTGGACTCAAACCGTGATATAGACGATATGATACGAAATATGCAGCCACACTTTGAGGGCAGGGAAACAGAACACAATTGGATACCCCGTGAAAAGTCGATAGAGACCCTTCGAAAGCTGGTACGCGGCAATGCTCCTCAAGCATATTCTCAGCACTTTCTCGCTGGCATCAAAAGCCTTCTTGATGGAATTTTGAAAGTAGTCAACTCTCTGCGGACAACTTTATCTACTGCAGGCTGTCTTCTTCTCCAAGAGATTGCAAAGATATGTGGACCAGGTATCGATAATATGGTTGAGCTCTTGCTTCAAAATATGATCAAGCTATGTGCTGGAATGAAGAAAATCAGTGCACAGAACGGCAATGCCACCGTCGATGCCATCATTCAGAACGTGACTTATGTTCCTCGCATCCTTCAACATCTATCATTTGCTTGCCAAGACAAAAATGTACAGCCCCGGTTGTTCGCTGCGGGCTGGCTAAAAACCCTCTTAAAAAAGCAGGCTCGCCATAAGAGCTCAATAGAGCATGGTGGCGGCCTCGAGCTCGTTGAAAAGTGTATCAAGAAATGCCTTGGCGATCCAAATCCAGGAGTCCGAGAGAGCATGCGAGGTACTTATTGGACCTTCCACCAGATCTGGCCTGATCGAGCCGAAGAGTAAGATTGACCGAATCCTTGACTATCGTTGTGACAAACTAACCACTTTCTATGTAGGATTATGTCATCGCTAGACGCCAAGTCAAAGACTCTTTTAGAGAAAGATCCTCACAACCCCAGTGCTGCTCCTGCACCTGAAGGTCGCCCTCGTCCGGGTTTCTCACAAAGTGTTTCGGCATCTACTCAGCGACCTAGTCTCAAAGAAACAATTGCAGCACAGAAGAGAGCCGCTGCAGCGAAGAACATTCCGACCCAGAATATCCCACCCCGTCCTGAATCAGCACAGTCTACATTTGCCGACACGAAGCCCACACGTCCTACCGCTCGCACTCCTGCAGCAACCAAGTCTACGAGCAGTGTCCGGACTGTTCCAACTGGAACTCATCTCTCCTCCCTATCGTCTGCTCCTATGCGCCCTGCGGTAAAGCCTCGACGACCTGAGTTAGCACGACCAGCCACAGCTGATCCATACTCTGACCGACGGCCAGGGAGCGCAGCTTCTCACGTTAAACCATTGAGCCCAGAGGTCAGCCCGGCAAAAGCGAGACCCAAGTCAGTTGCTACACCTAGTGCCCGATCACCAGCACGACCTAAGTCGAGAGCTGGTGGCGCCCCAGCAAGCAGTACTGCTAGGAGCAAACCCAAAAGACTGGATATTTCTAGCTTGAAGAACGGCGAGTTTCGCTCCGCGGCTGGGCCTCGCAGTGACTCCGATGATATTATCAAACCCCAGCCTACGATACAGAATGAAATAGTTGAGTCATCACCACGGTACGAGGAAACCACTCAATATTCGAATGTGATTGCACTGCATGACCACGATGACATGCCTACCACACCCATCACACCCGCCATGCCTGCCACGCATACACATGACGATGTGATGTCGCTCGAAGAGCCGCAGGTCATTGTGGATGAGGAACCTACCTCCTCCAATACAATCACATCTCCATCTCGAGTCCCACTTATACACTCGCGAACAAATAGTGTCGAGACCAATGGCACGTCTTCTTCAGTCTTGGTCTCTCCTCGCCCACGTCATTCACGCCATGGAAGTGAAGACAGACCGAGTCATATACCGAGTCCAATTGCGTCTCGGTCATTAGTACTTGAAGAGCCCCGATCCGTTGGTCTGACGGTCTATGAGAACCCAGAAACAAATGTCAGCCCAGAAACATACTCTGAAAAGTTAAGCAAGAGTCCAGAAGTTCCTAAGAAGCCAGTATTGGAAGAGATTCCTGTCAATGAGCCTAGCGCGCCCACGCCACGCATAGCGAAACAGCAGTCAATGCCTGTTAGTTCACTAAATGGCAATATTGCATCACCAAATGCTTTGGAGAATAGTCATAGAATTTTGGGAAAGATCGGGGTGGAGAGACGTCGAAGTCTCAGTCCTAGATCAAAGGACCCTACGAAAGCCAAAGAAATGATCGACAAGGGCATCGCTCGCATCAAAGCAAAAACTTTGGACGTACATGGATATCGCAAACTTCAAGGCCTTATCAAGTACCACGATTCGATATTCATTGATGAGTCAAAGTATGATGAGATGCTGTTGGGACTTTTGGATGCATTAGAGGTTCCCACAGATGAAAAGCGAACATCGGTGCCTCGGTCCATGGATCTCAAAATTCAAATCCTTGTGACGATCCGACTTATGTTTGCGTATAATGGAGCCTGGTTCGCTGTCCATTATCCTCGAGTGATGACTGCACTTCTTAATACACGCAAAAATTATGAACTTACTCACCACATTGTGAGTGGTCTTGAGGAGACAGCAGAAGATATCATTGCTTCCTGCGAGGCTGTGGATGTGATATTCGCTGTTCTTGATTTGATCGAGACCGAAAAACATGATGATGAGGGCAATCGCGCAATCACGATGGGGATCTATATTCTCTCAGGTCTACTCAAGCGTCTCAATAAAGACCACAGGACGTTGAACGAGGGTGAGATTGAACGATTAGGACGGTTTGCCAACGCCTGCCTTGCACAGTCGCAACCCGATATAAGACGAGCCATTACGGAATTCAGTGTTGAATTGCATGACATGGTGCAGAATGAGGAGGTCTTTTGGCGCATGGTCAATCCCGCTGGAAACGACCAGCGCAATTTGTTGACCTACTTTATTGCGAAGAAGACCTCTCAAGCTGTTCGAGCGTGATATACCTATCGCAGATTCTTGTCTATATTCTATTGTTCGTTTCTTGTCGTCTTCCGGTGAAGCTTCTTTTAAAATTACTGGCGTTTGATTCGTTGTTTATTTTTGATACCGTTGCATGAAAAGCATCTGCTTAGCGTGGAGTTTGTTCTTCAACGGTAGATAGGAAGTCGCGTGCCTCATGGAGTTGACATTGTAATATTATCGTTCTACCTGTCTCACTCTACATCAACTTTCAAGCAGACTTGCAGAAATAGGAACCCGTAGCCATATTAAAGGTCCAGAGAGAGTACGACATGGTATGTAAATGTATATTAACTTGTAATCTGTGAAATCTTTACGGAGATTCACGAACAATGGAGCTCGAAAAGCTCGGCATCCCGAGTCAGGGGAAAGTGGGTTCATTTTATGGAGAACTTCAACGAGTCACGACAAACCATTGAAACATTATTCAAACACCAAGGAAAATGTCTTGCATTTAGTCCGTGCTAAGAAAAGCATGGACGACTAGTAGTTCGTACGTATGTGCTTCGTAAACTTTGTATCCCCGACAAGAATGATGGTATCCAATTCCGTATATACTTTGATCACGATGAACTTGTCACTTGTCAGGATTGCGTTAGAGTTAGGGCTAATTCAAGAGTCGAGTCAACCTCCTTTTGAGGGCAGCGAGGCGTGACCATAACAATGCTACCTCCAAGCTCCTGTATTGTCAGTCCGGCCCGTCTATAAGATGTCAAACTCAATGAGATGTTACGTTCGTAGTCAAAGCTATGATAATTACCTGTCAGGCTGTAACTTGTCCAGACTCCATACGGAAGTACGTATGTATTTAGTCAGTTGAGGTGGCTGGGTTTGTTGGATTTTTGGGGTCTGTGTCCTACGATCTATAGGATCAGGAGTACGGAGTATACAGAAATGGAGTAGTATTCACAGGCCGTATGATGCCCCTATTCAAACTCCAAATATAAAATAGCGGGATGTGATTGGGCCATTGCGACATAAATTCCAATCAAAGCGAGGAATGGCCTGATCAGCTAGGGCCTGGTCCAGCCGTAATTAATAGTTAGTTCTGGTAAGTCTACCTAGTTAAGCCCAAGGAACGGCTTGGTTAGGGACTTGCAGTGGCGGTTTGCTGCGTAGGGACTAGAGACTAGGTTGGCCTCCTTTCAGGGACTAAATTACCGAAGTGGCGCAGACGGCGAGATGGGCTCGTGCGCGTTTCAGAGTGAGGTGTCTCTGGGCTAGAGTTGACTTCACGAGTTACAGATACTAGTATTGTACATTCTCGACAGCCGGAAGTGGTGTATAATAGTAGATGCAGATTCGTAGAGGAAGTGGAATGTTCCTGTCAAATTCTTGAGGCATCTCATTCTGACTGTCAGGGGCAAAGAGCAAGACACGTGAGATGGTTCCAATGGTTCATGTACCAGCTAGCCCTCTGATTGCACCGGAATCCTTGCTATAAGATCATTGCGATATTCAATGGTCAATAATAATAACACCTAAATAAATAACCTAGTTACATCAGACGAAGACAGATTGACTAATATGATGTGCACGGCATGTCATCTGCAAGTTGCCTCAGCTTCTCTCTGTGTCCCTGCCGGGTTACCGCGCCGTCTGGCCCCTTACACTCAACAATGACAGTTGAGTCTAAACAGTGTACAAGCACTAAGCAGACGTACCCACAAGGACCCCTTTGCGTTGTCTTAAATTAACAATTTCTTCTACAGAATTTGACCCCTGTCGTGCTACATGCGCTGCTCGTTCGTCGACTTGCGTTTCAAATGTTGAAACACTTCCAGATTTGTGTCAGTCTCGTTCCGCATATTACTACGTACTGTACTAAGTACGTACGTAGTGTACAGAGTACGTACTACGTACAAACTCCAGATGCTACATACTATAGTGTATATACAGTACTTCCGACCGTGGTATGTGCCTGAGACTAGGCATGAACTACTGACTGAACCACGTATACACACACAACTAGGCTGTGCGCTACTTGAATATAGCGACCTTCGAGTCAATACTAAATTATGAATGCCTCTATCGAACTGTTTCACTTGCTCCACTAAGAACCACGGTACATCCTACGTTGTATACATAATTCTTTTGCCGGCTGTTTTGCCATTGAGGACGTTGATCCGACAATGGTATTATACTCTGTAGTCAGAGACCCCTTACTAGTATTGGACAACTGCAATTGAGTAAATGCATTGTTGCTGAAAGAAAATAACCAAGAGTAGATAGAATACTAGACGCTTTTCTGGCAAGCTACTTGGCAAGCGCAGGCGGCAGAGTCCAGAACTTCAATTGGCACGTTCGCTCCTGCCAATTCATCAACCGCCGCCCTTCCTCGTCTCCTCCACTTCCTCAGCTCCGTCCTTTCTATTTACTCTTCCTCCTCTAATCTATCCTACATTCTAGGAGTCTATACATATTTACTACCGACAACTATAATATCAAACAAAMCCCGCCGGTCATTCGACTTGGTCGGAATTCCTTTGCCGTGCGCGCGCACTGACTCGATAAACAGCCCACGCCGCTCATCCTTCCAAATCCCTCCTTTAATAATATACCAGTTCCCCAGTTGCACGCTGGGGTTCCGTGGGGAGGACGACTTTGAACAACTCGGTTGACGCCGAAAATTTTCTCTTTTTTTTCTCGACTTCAAGTATCGTGAACAGCGTGCGGATCTCCCCTCCCTTCCTCTACCTATACTACGTTATCGAGCATTTGTGATGCGGCGAATCCGTCTCGCGCATATACACAGATACTTCCGGGAAGGCTTCGTGATGTGTACAGGCTCCCGGAGTCTTTGCGCGCTCGTCGGCCTCGTTCTGTTTTCTTACCAAGATTACTGATCATCTGCTTTTATCGTACAGGGTCTCCCGCTATCTTTCCCGTCTGCGGTCCGTAATAGTACACGGTTTTACGACCCCCCTTCCATGCGCGGCCTTCGATAATCGTCGTCTGTGTCCATCCGTGTGCTTTCGGTGGAAGACGCTTGTGTCTATTGACTTAGTCTGTTCGAAGAAGTTATAAAATGGATTCACCAGCGGGCTTCTCTGATACCGCCATGGATCAGGATGATATTCCCTATCCTTGCAAGGGCTGTGGAGAGGTATGTACTATGGATATTTTCTGCGAGCTGCATTTCTGACCGTCTGTTACCATTTGTGCTACAGATCCTGGAGGAAGGAAAAGCATTCGAGTTGGGTAAGTTTCTCTGTAACAGCTACCTTATACTCGTTCCTTGCTAATGCGCACATAGCGGGCAATAGGTGGCATATCGATTGTTTCCGATGCAACACATGTAACACCCTTCTAGATTCGGACGCTCACCTCCTACTTCTCGGCGACGGCTCGTTGATATGCAGCAACTGTACATACAGTTGCAGCTCATGCGGGAACAAAATCGAGGATTTGGCAATCTTGACCGGCGACCAAGCGTTTTGTGCCAACTGCTTCAAATGTCGGAACTGCAAGAGAAGAATTGAGAATCTGCGTTATGCAAGGACATCTCAAGGTATTTTCTGCATGGACTGTCACGAGTCCCTCATGCAACGACGTCGCAAGAAAAAGACGGCGGCGAAAAAGCCAAATACTATATATGACAAGTCGCTCCCGTCTCTCCCACCGACCATGGAGGACACCCGATCAAACCGCGACGTGGAGACACTTTCAGCGAGGGAGTACCCCGGTTCTCCAGAGGTTCCTACCCGTGGCTATGGAACGGAAGAGCGAACGTCAAGCCGTAGTCGCGCTGAAGAACCGCCTGCTGCACAGCTGGAACCTCCTCAGAATCAAGGTGATTTTCTTTACGATATCCAGATATTCGAGAATACTGACAGTCTGAATCAGATAACCTCATTCTCCCCTCGAGTGCATACCGCCCCGATTCGAGCAAACGCCAGTCCACCATGTCTACAAAGTCGGAAGTGGATACTGGAGAGTTTTTGATACCCGTCGCATTCGACCCTACACCCGACGAACGTGTGTCGCCGCATAATGAAGTTCCTGGTCTAGAGCAAGCACGCCACCAGCCGCAAGATTACTTTGATCATTCGCGACCAGCAACATCCTCTCGCCAGACTTCAGTTGATCGTACAGAAACTACTCAAGCATCCGCCCCTCACATTGCTTTTCAACAAAAAGAGCGCCAGGCGAGCAATCCTGTCGCGGATCAGAACCGCTGGCGACAAGAGCCAACGCCGAAGGTTGCTCAGACCAAGGCAGAAAGCGATGGGTTCAAATTACAGGAGGCACCGAGAGGACGGAAGTCTGCTTCTACTCATAGCTCCAAGTCTGACCTCAACGCGGCCAAAGAAGGAACTTCTGTCTCGACAGGTTCTCCCGGAGCCGTTACCGCAGCTTCATCCGAATCATCCAAGGCACCCCAGCCATTTACGGAGAAACCCACAAGCCCTCCCATATCCATCGCCTCGCCACCAGTGCGATCGCCCGACCAGAATCGTAGCAGTTATGTTGAAATTGAGCATGACCGAGCCGATACTAATATGACTCTTCCCAAATCAAGCACAGTCCAGGCTCTTCCAAAACGAGGCGATTCTTTGGAGCACTTTGTTTCAAGCCAAATCCAGCGCAAGGATGTTGGCTCTACTCCTAAAGCTTCACCATCCGGTCGTGGTGACCATCGTGACTCAAAAGAATCAGCCGATGTTTCTCGACAGTTGACTCATAATGCAGAGACAGAACTATCGAAAGAGGTGTCAGCAGACAGAACCAATGTGCCAATTTCCCTGGACAACTATCACGGTCGTAATGGGTCGAATGCTCCGTCTCTATCAGACGCCATCAAAAATAACCTTGCCTCGTCACCTGCCTTGCTGCGTTATAGTGGTGGTGGTGATTTCTCGCTGGACGAGGATTTGGCTAGGATTTTAGGACCTGAAGCCCAGACCGGTAAAAGTGAGTCCGCCAAGAGACCGATGTCGAGTTCTGTACGCCATGGTCGGAGCTATAGCGATAAGGGATCGATTATGTCAAAGGACGGCAAGTGGCCGAGGTCTCCAGTGAATGGCAACACGTTCGCACAGGATCCTAGCAGTCCTGACACTCCCTCTCCGAGTGAACAACGGGAGGATATCAGTTGGCTAAGGGGCGAGCTACGTAGAGAGCGTCAACGGGTAATGGAAAGAGATCAGAAAATCGCAGAGCTAGAGAGAGCTTTGAATGCTCAAGCAGATATCAAAAAGGCTAATACCGAGTTGCGCGAGAAGCGCTCGACCATGGTGGTCTTGGATACTAAGAAAGAAGTGGTCATGCGCGAGCTTTCTGCTATCACAGAACATCTTGATCGAGAAAAGCATGGTGCTGCTCCTATGGATCTAGCAAAACTGACAAACAATGTTGTGCGTAACTTCGCAGAAAAGCTACAGCAACTCAAAGACTCTTTTGCCCCACAGATTGAAGAGCTTATGCAGAAACGAAATGACATCGTGGAGGAAGTTGCAAACCTTTCACGCATGAAAGACAAGAGTTTCCAAGAATTTGAACAGTTGTCTTCAAAGAATGCACAACTAGCAGAACTGAACAACCAGCTCGTGAACCAAATTCAGGGCCTCTACAAAGCCAGCTCAGCCACAGAATCAAATCGCTCCACAAACGGCTTGGGTATTTACTCACACAACAAAGAGAAGTCTACTGGTTCTGTTGATGCGTCCAAGACAAGCGATCTTGCTTCCTCAGTCTCCACCATGACGATTCAAGACGATGGCGATGCCACAATCATTCCTGGTCCACAGGTTGTTAGTATTCGCAAGGGACAGGTGCGCAAGTTTAACTGGAAGAGAGGAGGGCAGAGTGTGGCCAAGGGTGTTTCCAAGGGACTTAAAGCCTTCTCAAGCGAAAGGGACATGATCGGTCCAGATGGAACGGTTCAGCAAATCGAGGTCAACCCGTCGCTGCCACGCTCTCAAACACAGGAACCCAGATTTGGATTCTTTGGAAATCAGAAGCGACAGGCTGCGTGGAAAAACCAGACGAATGGAAGCTCACCAGCGTTAGCTGATGCTACTGTGAATAGCGAGAGTAAGTTTGCTTTCTGTTGCGTCAGTCGCGTAGCCATACTGACTTTTTTTTTTTTAGGTCTATTCGGCGTCGACTTGGAGCAACGCTTAGAACTAGAAAAGAGTATCATTCCTTCGATAGTTACACGGTGCATTCAAGAGGTTGAGCTGCGAGGTATGTTTGTACCCTGAAAATTGTACTGGGCGATACTGATAATTTGCAGGGATGGACGAAGAGGGTATCTACCGTAAATCTGGCGCGTCGACCGTCACCCAGTTTATTCGCGAAGGGTTTGAGCAAGCGAACGATTTTGACATTTCTGACCCAGATCTCGACATTCACGCCGTTACATCAGCGCTTAAACAGTACTTCCGCAAGTTACCTTCGCCGTTGATCACCCATGAAGTCTACGACAGTGTGATTGATACATTTAATATCCCCGAGCATTCCACTCGCATCGAAGCGATGCGCAACTCGCTCGATGGGCTCCCACGCGTCCATCGTGATGTGCTAGAGTTTCTCGTTTTCCACCTCAAGCGCGTCGTGGAGCATGAAAAGACGAACCTGATGACCAGCCAGAATATTGCAGTTGTGTTTGCTCCAACGATCATGCAACCAAAGGACATTGCGCGCGAGATGACAGATGTGCAGAAGAAGAACGAAGCTTTGAAGTTCCTTGTGGAGAACTGTCAAGAGATCTTCATGTAGATCTTAGCCGAGTCTTGTATCTATCGCCATGCGTTAATCAACACCCAACCTCTTCTGGTTGGCGTTGGACAGTGAACTATTCAGCAAAAGTCGAACTCTACCTGTCTTGCTTATTCGTTACGATTTTGGATTGCCGCTGTTGTCTCCTATTATATCATCTTTATTCCCTTCATATGAGCGTTATCATGAGCACCATCGGGGCGTTGATTGATATTTCTCTTTGTTTTCCCCTCGATTCGGTATCTGTATCTATTTTTTCATGATTATACCCTTTCATATGTTTCCACAAAATTTTTTCCCTGTCTTTTGGATTCCGTTCTTCTTTATGCTTGTTGTTTGTTAGCTAGTAGCATGATGTAGTATTTTTTTTTTTTTTTGCTGCTGTCCTTGGGAGGAAAAAGCTGAGAATTGAGAGAGCGCTGGTCGTTTTCTGTTCCTATAGTTCTGGACTATCGTAAAAGTAGTAGTCTCATGTATCCATTTGTACATATATTTCTACAAAGTTGACGCCCGTCCAAAGACCATATCCCCACCTGAATCTCTACACAAGATCAATATGTTTATACGTAAGCCTAAAAAGTATCGTCTTCCAATCGCCCCCCACTCCGCACAACAGTGGGACTATGCTCATCTTCTTCTGGACCTGCTCGATACCGATGATAAAAATCCTCCGTCATATCGTCATCCGCCGTAGTGCCCGTGCCGCCTGCGGTAGCAAGAAGATCCGACACGATGCGTTTAGAGGCTTCTTTGGCTGTTGCTTATTAGTCCTTGTTCTACTTTCGTTTGAAGGGGAAAGGGAAGACTGACCAGGCGTCTTCATCAACCGACTCTGCGGAATATGGAATTGCATAGTCTTTGGCGGACTAAATCCCAGCGCCGCAGCCGTATCCTCAGGATCATACGCATCGAAATCCTCGTCATCCTCGTCGCTTTCCCAGCCGCCTCTTGTCGTTTTCATGTTGCCACTGACCAAGGATAGTCGTGGTTTGGCAGGTGTCAACACACTAACTCCCGGTCTGGGTGTAGTGCGCTCCCGCTTTTCGGGACTGCGATGATGACGAGTCTTGCGGTTTGTACCCGGTGTGTTCTGTGCGCCTCTATACGAGAAGAGTTCTGAGCGGAGTTTTGGAGCCT
The DNA here is from genome assembly GCF_001896365.1 of Talaromyces amestolkiae. Taxonomy (NCBI): domain Eukaryota; kingdom Fungi; phylum Ascomycota; class Eurotiomycetes; order Eurotiales; family Trichocomaceae; genus Talaromyces; species Talaromyces amestolkiae. The sequence goes on along the minus strand of NW_024468039.1, from coordinate 28,967 downwards.
CGAGTTCGGGACTGGAGAGTGGAGAGTCGTCGTATGCGTGTTTACCCTCCGAGGCAGTGGTGGCGGTCTTCTCCTTCGGGGTGCTGACGGAGAATTTTGTGGGTTTGTATCCCTTCGACAAAGGCGTGGCTTGGACACGGTATGTTTTGTCGAGGACGTGGTGCAGGACGGGGTCTGTTGGTTTTTGGTAGTTCTTTTGAGTTGTCTTTTTCGAGGTTGACAGTTGGGTGGTACGCGAGATTGTGGGTGGAGGGATGAATGGGGAGGACATTGGTGTTTCGTTTGTGTTTGGTTGAAATCGGGTTGTATTTCTGCCGGGAGTGACTGGTGCAGTATTATCATCGTTGCCCTCCGCGAGCGCCGAATCTTCGTATCCAACTCGACCGGTATCGTCCTCACCGTAAGCTGATGGATATCCACCAGCCGTCGGAGTCTCACCACCCTTCAAATAAGTCTGCGGTCTAGGGGTGCTGTGCGATGGTGATATGGTGAGCGACGAAATATCCAATTCGCTTTCATCATGCTGATGGTGATGTCCCAGATCTAGATGTTCGGACGAGGGAGTTTGATAAGATGCAGCTTCGTCGTCCAAACTTGTTTGTGTCAGGTTGGTCGAGTCTTCGGTTACGGTTTGCTCGTGGTCTGTGGTTGTTGTGTCCTCGTTTGGCATTTCTTCGTAGCCTGATAGGGAGACGTTGGCGCTTGCTTCGAAGAATTGTTTCCAGAACTATCCCCGTTAATCACAAAGTCCTTCAGGAGACAACGGCAGTCTTACTTTGGCTCCTTCCCAGACATCCTTTGAGTGTTCCGCGTACTGCTCGACGATGGGCAGAATGCTCGTTGTAACAATTCGGTGGGCTCGGGAGAAATTGCTGTCGATTTCTGCATTCAGAGTCAGAATATGCTTGCGATTGTTTGGATTGGCCGCGTACCTTGCAGAGTCAACGTGATGGACTGCTCTAGTCTTTCCAGCTCCTCTGTGAGCGTGAGATTACGCTGCGTAGAGCTTGACATTTTGATAATTGGGTAACGCTGTCAATTTATAGTAGAAGTCACAGCTTGTAGGCGACGGCGCTGGTGTCGTCCAAGATCGTGTCGAGTGTTGATCAACGTCTTTTCGGCGGAAGGTATACAAAGACCGAATCGAGACGCGTTTTAGGGCAATGCGATAGGGGCTAGTGTAGTCACGTGGCGGGGCCTGCGGGGTCGTGAATCATCCAATCCACTCTTATCGGCCTTATCGGTGAGCCGGCAGTCTCGGCGTTAAGAAGGCAACCGTCAATCGATACAACTCTCCTTGAATGAATCAATTATCATCTTGTGTTTTGGAGTGGCTACTTGTGAGGCTGTGATGTTGGATCACCAAGGCTGATTTATCTATTAGCTAGGCTGAGTCAGTGGTGAAAACGCACAAGGCTACTCTGCTCCAGTTGCCGCCGAGCTGCCTCTACAACCTCACCAGACCTATACTTCTTCTATACAGTACACTAGAGATCTCGACATCATGCCAGCCCCATTAGCAAAAGGTTTGTCTCAACTTTCTTTACAGTCTATCCTCTCAAAAACAGATTAGAAGCCAAATTCTATAATTACAGTCATTGACATCATTACAGGAATCATCATCGGTGTGTCTGTCCTCGTCGCAGCTGGCATCGCCGTCTACGAAAGCCCCCAATTCCGACGATGGGTAAACCAGTCGCGCCGAAAAGTAGCCGTCGCTCTGTACAATCTAGGCGATGAAATCCATCCGCGGGAAGCGCATTCGGTGGACATCTCCATGACCGAAGAAACTGGCGCAGCTGCCCAAGAACGAAGACGTCATGCTCGAGAAGAAATTGAGCGACGCAGGGAATTCAATCAAGCAAGGAGGAGGAGCACACAGTCCAGCAGTGCGGCTGTCAGCTTTGATACGCTGGTCGATCAGGATGGTAGGCTAAAGTCTGAGGATGGAGAAGATGATCCGCGTGGAATAATTATGAATGATGACCATGCGACTGCACAATCAACGGCGCTCGACACCAGTAACCTGACTTCATTGCATAAACGCGGCGGGTCGCCTGAGCCGGAAGCTCTTACTAATGCCCGTCTGCAAGCCCAGCATGAGATGTTGGAGGCTATGGAACGGGATCGTCTTCATCTTACTCTGCCATCAGAGACTCCATCACACCACCCTTCAGAATCGCTGATTGATCTTACCCCAACATCCGAATTTCCCGAATCCAACCAGGAGTCTACATCCAATCGCGGCCAAATGGAAAACTCGGAATACTTCTCCGTCGCAAACCTCTCTAATTCCACACACGCTTCGGAAATTGGTCAATCCGAGTATTTCTATGCTCATCCAAACCAGTCCAGTTCTTCTACCAATTCAAGCATTCCAGCCAACCCGTTCGTCGACCACGACGTATCGACTGCATCGTCTATACCAGGAAGTCTTGAAAATGTCCACGACGAACTATCTTCGGATACTCTAAGTGAATGGGGACAGCCTACAGACGGTATACTGACTCCCGCCAGCTGGTCTGAGGTAGGCAGTGTGATTAGCAGTGATGACGAGCATCATCATCAACAGTAAATTTGGGATGATTTCACTTTCTCTTTGCGATGGAGTCTATTGTCATTGGTATTGGATTGGATTTGGAATTGGGGATCTTGTCAACTAAAGCCTACTTGATGCAATAAATAGGTAGGAGGAAAACGGATGGCGTAATCTTTTGGTTATCTCAAGTCGAAAATATCGCTTTTTATCAATCTCATAACCAATCTCCAGCGCATATTAGATTGGTCATCGTACTCGTCTGGTTGCTTATCCATGTGGGCAATAGGTTCGGTGTGTAGTTATACAATGTATTGAGATAAAACCAGTGGAGCAGCACCGTTAAATAAGTTTCCACACGTCAAACATGACCGGATGTGGGGTATCTATTGAAACGATTGATAGCACCGAATGGAGATGGAAGCTTACAATCTTCTATGAATCAAAGTTTGAGCGCCTCTCCAAGTTTTTCTTGATTCTCCAGCCACTACTCTGACAAGGTTTGCACGTGGGTAGCTCCTGTACCTGCAGTATGAAGGTAGCGGTGAGGCTGATGAAACTCATTGGTATGAGTGAGAACTATTATGGGGTGAATTACTTGGTCTCCATATGTGGTGTCTTCGTATAGGAACACGTTTACTCTCAGCTCTCTAATTTCTCTGGGTCCGGTAGAAATTTCAACGCTATATATTTGGGATTCTAGATCGATCTTCGTATCCGGGCTAACATTCTAGCGGATGTGAAACCTATGCCACGATCGCCTGTAAATATCAATCATGAGAGAAGATTTTAACGCTATTTTTTCTGTCCAACGGTATGTAGAATGCAAACTACGTAGCTAGCATTTCGGTGGCATTGAGCCTCGTATAAAAGAAGCCACTTACCTCGATCGTACGAAATGTATTTTCTCTTTCAATGTTCTTGTGATACCCCGAAACATCAATCCAAAGTAACTCTTGAAGTCAGAACCAAAAAGGAAATTCACTATGCCTCAGGAAACAATTAGCACGGTCTTTGGCGACCTCCATGCAATCGTGCAAGGCAACCTAGCCAGCGACAAGACACTGCTACTCTTGCACGGGAACTCAAGCACCTGGAAAGCATTCGAGCCCATCCTAGATGATGCCGTGCTCAAAGCCACATACAAAATAATCGGATTCGACTTGCCGGGACACGGAGACTCAGCTGATGCCCCCGACCCGCAGCTCTCGTACAATATCCCCGCGTACGCCAAGGCTGCATTGGAGGTCCTGCGCCATTTCCGTGTAAAATCCTACGTGGCCTTTGGGTCGAGTATGGGTGGCCAAGTCGCATGGAGCATGATCGAACTCGCCAAGTCAAGCCCAAAAGAATTCGATATCCGTGGTGTCATGACATCAGGATCAGTACCGTTCGGTAACCTGCGAGATCTCCAAGAGAGCTTCAACATCGACTCGCAAGACAGCGTTGCGACTACGGGGTCAATGACCGATGAACAAGCCGAATGGGCAGTCAAACACGCCTATGGCGGCACACCGCAACCATTCATGTACGAGTCCTTGAAACGAACGGATCCGAGAGCGCGGCCTTTGATGTTTGAGCATATCGTCAAGGGTGAATCGACAGATCAGCGGAGGACGGTCAGGGAGACCAAAATTCCGATTGCGATTGTGAATGGAGACATGGATGTTTTCATCAAGTTGGATGTGTTTGATCGGCTTGAATATGGGAATTTGTGGAAGGACAAGGTGTTTACTATAAAGGGATCCGGCCATTGTCCGTATTGGGATAATCCGAAGGAGTTCTTGCCCTTCTTGACTGAGTTCGCGGCTGATTGCTATTCTGCATAAGAGTTGACACACCTGGGTTGCCTGTAATATGTCAAGTCACTTATCATCCGAGGAAGTATATATAGAGTTATCACAACATCAAATAGCGGACAATAGAATGAATAAAGTTACTATCAGTTTACTGTATCGCTGGATAGACCTAATACCGACCCTAGCCGAACCCTAATGTAAATTCAGCCGTCTTATCAGTGAACAACATTGTAAGGGCTCAACCCTCAAGAAAGAAGCAGAAACAAAGAAACGCAGCATTATCTCAAATTCCACACTCATCAAGTGATGTCATGAACATGAAATTTCTAGACGCAGCTTCATTACCTTTCTTGTGTAGGCGAGTACCTCGGGGTTCTGCACTTCTGCTGAATGTAATCCTGAGTCAGTAGTCAACCCAACAATGCGATTCATTATTATTAATGCGTCAGATGAATCTTACATGTAAATGACTCGTACAATCTCCTCGCTCAATAGGATCAATGCTACGTACGTCAAGGTCTCAGAGCAGCGTCTTGGCGAGCGGAGTTACCTCTAGCGGTCCTGCCTCGTTCGTGATGAGGCTGCTAATGACTGAGTCAGTCCGTCAGCGAGACGTAGATGTCAAGCTGTCATATGCCATTTCCGTGTAAGTGCACCTTAACGGCTGTATACCGAAAGCATCGTTTTTTTCAGTATCCATCATATATACTACGTAGTACGTAGGAGGCAGCGTCATCGACGGCATATGGATCAGTGGACGGCGCAGTCAGCCAATCACCGGCCCAGATTCCCGATAGAAGCCGGTGTGGCTTGGCGCCTTGATCTTGCACGGGCCCGCTAACCGCATTAGGCAGGAATGCACGCGCGTCTCATTTATGATTTCCTGCTCTCCAAGATTCTCTCCCCTCTTTCTTGGATAAGTTGAATATGTCCAGTCTCGTGTTTGGTGGTCAAGCCGTCAATAACACATTCTGCGCATCTGATTGGATGCAATTTGTATTGGTGTCAGCAGCACAATGTCATTTAATTATACATTTGACCGGATCGTTGCCACGAATACAAGTACGGAGTTCTTGGTATCTCTGGTATCTGCCCCAGTCGCGCCGTTGACCGACGCAATCCAACCTCCCAAGAGTCCTAGCCCACAGTTCAAGCAAGACTACTCCTAGTGCCTAGTACGTAGACTAGTAGCTGTACACATACTTACTACTTAACCAGACAGTCCCCGTCTGGTTCCCTGGTTGACGATCTCACATTCAAGGAACACAGGGCTGTGGTCTTGGCATACTGAGCCTTATCAAGGGACTCCATTCTCGTGCCCTTCATTGCGCCGTTCGAGCCCTGTAGTAGATGGGATGTAAATATCTTTCTTATCTGATTGTCGCCGGTCTCTTTTCTTCTGCAGTGGTGTTTTCCCGATCCATATTCAACATTGATACGACTAATCACCGTCCACCAGACTCGGAAGCAATGAGATGAAAAATGCATCTGATCCTGCGCCAATAGTCTCACACCAGCCATGAGGATTCAGAGAATACTATTCGGCTTGGCCGTGGGGTCGACGTACCTATCGCAGATCGTTACCAGTGCGCCCATTGACGACAACAGTCAGAATTATGAACCCCTCCCGCCGCCGGTACTCGATGGCATGAGCTATTTGACGCTCAATCGGTCGCTAGAGGATAAATATTTCCATGAACCGGTGGGACATGAACAGGGCGCTGATGACCGCCTGGGCCATTATGACGTGCGGTATTTCCATGGCATGGTCTCGGAGGAGGAACGAGCGGAGAGTCTGCATCATATGGTGATTGCGTACTTGGATTTCTTCCGGCTGAATAAGTTGGAAACATGGATTGCGCATGGGACGTTGTTGGGATGGTGGTGGAATGGCGAGGTATGTTCTCTTGTCTGGTTCGGATGGTCTTGACTGACGGTGACAGCTGCTGCCCTGGGACTGGGACGTCGACACGCAAGTCCTCGACACAACCCTTGCGCGCATGGCCCGCGACTTCAACCGCACCGTGACTAGCTACACCTCGACAGACAAAAAATTCAAACGCAAGTACCTCCTCGACATCAACCCCTGGGCATACTTCCGCGACCGCGGACCAGGCCACAACATCATCGATGCGCGCTGGATCGATACCAGTAACGGCTTATACGTCGACATTACCGCGCTGAGTCGCTTCAACGCAGAGGATGAGCCGTATACGTGGGAGTGCAAGAACAGCCATGTTTATCGAACGAATGATTTGTTTCCGTTGCGGCAGTCCACGTTTGAGGGCACAAAGGCCCTTGTGCCGTTTAGGTACCAGGAGTTGTTGACGGAGGAGTATTCTGTCAAGGCGTTGACGCAGACGAAATTTCAGAAGTAGGTCCAATCTTGTTTGCAGTGGATGGTGGTAAGGTTTACTAACACGCGGTCCCGATCTAGTCACACATGGAGTCCCTCGGTTGGACAATGGGTACTACATCACCTTTGAACATTGAATAAATATACGAATGGTTGCACAGAGTCATGCAATGGATGCAACCACGGACCGCGCAGAGCCGCGCATTCATCTACGAGCACTCGTCATGCTCAACGACATACATAATATTGGATACCTTGATTGAATTTCGGTACGAGAATTGTGTCTCTTACATCAGTTGATACCCTATCTGTTTGCGCTTACTTATACGAGCCCCGTCCACGCAGCGGGCCAGTTTGATGATATACATGCATTTAATATGATGTAAATAGCTATAAAAAATGAACATATTCCGATTACATTTGACTCCCAGTACATACCCCATTGACAATATTGCAGACAGGTCATGTGATCGCAGCACCTTCTCGAAGGCTTATCTAAGCAGCTGCTGACAAACTCGGAGATAACGGATCTATTCTTAATTAATCACATGTACCATTTCGAGACCTCATCTCATCTTTACCCATTTGCATTGAACATTTTGCATTTGTCTTCCATTTGAATCGTTTTGTACAAATACTATCATTGAACATATCATCATGTCAGACCACGAGAGATCTACGAGTCCTGGACGAAACGACTCGACGATAGACATCACTGTCCACCACCATGGAGCACCATACACATTCACACTCCCCGCCACCGCGACCCTCGACGATCTCGCGACAAGCATCTCCTCATCTCCCGATTTACAAATACCCATCCAAAACCAAAAATACATGATCGCACCCGGAAAACTTGGTCTACAAAAGCCTCCATTCAACACCACCACACCTCTGCCGGAGTACTTACCACTCTCATCCCCGAAACTCAAAATCACTTTACTAGGCGCGAGAGCTGAAGACATCGAGTCCATGAACGAGAATATCTCCTCCACAAAACAACGCCTTGCAGCCCGCGCCCAGGCACGCCGCCAACCACATCCACCCATCACCCGCCGCCCTCCAGGCGGAATACACACACTTTCCTCCCCGTCATCCTCCACCTACACATTCGGCCGCTGCGAACCACTCTCATACCTCCCTAACCCATCTCGGAGCCTCCAATTTCTAGAACGACTCCGCGACGACCCAGGCATAAAATTTGCCATGGCCAAACACCGCTTTTATGTTCCACTACTCACAGAAATGAATCCCGCCGAACACACAACGCACGAATCGCGCACGTTAGGCCTGAATCGCAACAAAGGCGAAGTCATCGAGTTGCGGTTACGGACAGATGCATATGACGGATATAGGGATTATAGAACCATTCGCAAGACGCTGTGTCATGAACTGGCGCATTGCGTGCATAGTGAACATGATCGCGATTTTTGGGAGTTGACGAAGCAGATTGAGCAAGAAGTCGAAAAGGGGGATTGGACGAGGGGAGGGCATAAATTGTCGGAGCAGGAATTTTATAATCCGAGCGATTGGGAGGAGGAAGGGCAGAGGGGGGATGAGGAGTGGGTTGATCATGGAGGTTGGACGGGGGGTGAATATGTTCTTGGCGGTGGTCAGGCAGGAGGTCAGACCGTAGGTCAAGCAGCAGGAGGGTTGAGTAGGAGGGAGATTATAGCGAGGGCGGCGGAGGACAGGTTAAAGAAGGAGCAGCAGAGGGGGAGGGGGTCTAATGCTGAGGGAGAAACTTGATTGACTTTTGTACATCCATACCAATTTGCATATATACTAATGATTCATGACATTTTTGAATATACAATCCTATAACCGAGCGTAAACAGCAAATGCTTCGCATTCTGATATTAAACCTGCTCATTGACCCAAAGCCCCGCCATCCCTTGTCCCGTTCCAATACACATACTATTCACCAAAATCTTCTTCTTCGTCCGGCGCGCCTCACTCAAAATTGTAACGACCTGCCTAGCACCCGTCGCACCAAGCGGATGACCCAACGCAATCGCTCCTCCGCGCGGGTTCAATTTCTCATGCTCAATGCCCAGATTCTTGAGACAGTAGACTGCCATCGAGGCAAACGCTTCATTGATTTCCCAAATCTCAATGTCGGACACGCTTAGATTGAATTGTTTAAGGAGTTTGGGGATGGCGGCTGTGGGACCGATGCCCATTACTCGTGGGGGAACGCCGGCGACAGTGGCGCCGCAGAATTTGGCGAGGATGGGCTGGTTGAGTTCGATTGCTTTGGAGCGGCGCATCAAGAGGACTGCGGCGGCTGCATACGGTTGTCAACTTCTATATTCATTATCAATCCAGTGACCGGGAAACTCACCTCCGTCGGTAACCTGACTGGCATTACCGCCAGTAGTCTTATTTCCAAACTGCGGGAAAGCAGGACGAATCTTGCTCAATCCTTCATATGTAGTTCCATACCTGGGACCCTCGTCCTTGGTAATTGTAACGGTCTTTTCCTCGCCCGTTTTCGGATCCTTGACCTTGGTCGTCACAGGCACAATCTCATCATCAAACCAACCCGCCTTTTGCGCAACCTCTGCACGTCGGAACGACTCCACCGAATACTCATCCTGCATCTGGCGTGTGATGCCGAAATCGTCACCGACATTCTCAGATGTTTGGCCCATGGGCTGCAGACAGTCGGCAGCTTCCTGGTTCTTGAGGATCTCTTCGTGGAATGTGTCGACGCCGCGGCCGCCGAAGGTCATGGACTCGGCGCCGACGGCGACACCGATATCAATTGCGCCAGTGCGGATCTGGTTGGCGATGTCGTGGATTGCTTTGAGACCGGACGCACAGAACCGGTTTACGCTGGAGGCGCCGGCGGTGTGTGGGATGCCGGCTGCGAGCGCGGCGGCACGGCCTAGGTATGCTGCTCGTCCGTCACCAACCTATCCTTATCAGCCTTCTGTTTAATCTGCAAGTAGAAATGGTGGCATACATTGCCCAAAGAAACATCCTCGATGAGCGCAGGATCAATCTGTGATCGCTCAACGAGCTGTTTCAGCACTGTGTAGACTATGTAGTCGAGCGATGTATCCTTGAAGCCGCCCTTGAAGCCTTTGGTCAATGGAGTTCGGATCGCGAGCGTGACCACGACATCGTCTGGGTTTTTGGTTGTGCTGTTAAGAGTACAGGTTAGATAATCTCTTGCCTCTTGTGTCGGAAAACACTCACATTGCCGCAATTCCAGAGTTGCCGGGCTTCAAGTGGTTGAGAAGAGAGGAGAGGCGGTCGACGGCCATGGTGATGTGATGTATACAGCGAAAGGAATGGGTTGGAGAATGAGGTCTGGATCGGTAAAGTCAGTAATCAGACAAAAATGCGGGGAAAGCTCATGGATCATGAATCATGCATCATGAAGCATCACATGGTGGTGGTCACTTACTCTGACCAGACAAATTGCACAGAATATGAACTCTTGAAATTCCACAGACAGAAAGAAGTATTCAAAGTCGTCTGTAGAAGTAGAACGAGTAGATTTATGTAGTTGCTACCAAGGTTAATCAGACAGCCGATAACCGTAGTCCGCCTTGACCGCATAGGGCTCTGCCGAGGTAGACTGCAGCCGGCCAATTCTACGCTTCGCACTCCCCAGTCTCAAAGTTTAAGCTATTTCAAGGTTCTATGTGTAGTCAAATATTGTATTTGAGAATATTCTAGTCTAAGTCTTAAAACATCAAAATTCGATCAACAGTCCACCACCTAGGTCTGTCATGATGAACGTCGTTTGTCGTCTGTCGTAAGTCTCTTCTGCCTGGCCGATTTCACTCATTTAGAAGTCTGCAAGAGGCAGAAGTCGCGAGCACGGAATTAGAAAATAATAGTTGATTGCAAAGGGCATGAAAAAGCATCATATATCATGTCAAATAAACTGTTTTAATCGGGGGCACATTGCAACCATTGCAACCATTGCAAGCGCCTACAAATGGGAGGAAGGTATCGTCTAATCGAGATCATTCTTGGCTTCACCTTCGGCAGGAGCGTCTTTCATCTCGGCGTCAGGGGCATCCGTCTTTTGTCCTTCAGCAGCTTTCTTGGCCTCCTCCTCTGCTTTTCGCTTGGCGTCTTCTTCAGCACGCTTCTTGGCGGCTTCTTCTTCTTGGGCCTGGAGCTTGGACAGGCGCTCGTTCTCGATCTTGTCCATGTATCGCTGGATGATGGGGCCGGCGATGAATCGAATCTCCTCCATCTTCGAGACGTAGATGGCCTTGGTGGTGTCTTCACCTTCCTCGTAAAGCCAATCCTGTAGTTGTTAGTCATTATTCGTTAATATTAACAAAAAGTAGGAACTTACCTCAGCTTCGGTCAACTTGGCACGCAACTTCTCCTTCTCCTCCTCGCTAGAGAACTCTGCGTAGGTGGTCTCGACCTTGTCACGGAGCTCGTAGATGTAAGATTCAAGCTCGTTCTTCTTCTCGTCGGTGTCGGCAACGAGCTTGTCTTCCATGGTCATAGCGTTCTCCTTCTCGGTCCAGGCAGACTTGGTTGCTTCTTCGAGGCCAGTTGTGCCGGCAGAGATAGGAAGGTCACCCTTGCGGACTTGCTTCTTGACCTTGCGGGTCTTCTTTTCGCCGTCAGCAGCATCGGTATCCATAGCCTAATACAGTTAGTATAATAAGCTTCTTCGAGACTGGTCATACTTACATCGCCATCCTTCTTTTCACCCTCCTCAACAGGCTCCTCAACCTCGACATCCTCAACATAATATCCGGACTCGACATTAAGGATACCGTGCAAATTGAGACGAGCCTTGAGCTTGCAGATCATGAAGTCGTTGTCGGCCTGGGCCTGAACACCCTTGACGGAGAAACGGCCAATCCATGGGTTGACCTTTCCTGGGAGAGCCTCGGGCTTGACGTAACGAGCCTCCAAATCGAAAGGCTGTCGGCGGTAGAATGTGAGGATCTTGGTAGAGGGCAAAACGTTGCCCTTGTTGAAAACGGTCAAGCTGGTGTCCTCATCTGGGATCTCAGGAGATTGTTCCCAGGTGAATTCAATCGGGTAGTTGACAATGTCGTGCACGGAGAAATCACGCACACGGAAAACAGGAGACAAGATAGCGCAGCTGAATGTGCAACCACGAGCGATAGCTTCGTCTTGGTTAAGAGTGAAAGAAAGAGGCTTTCCGAAGAAGTTGGTAACGGCCTCCTTGATGATAGGAACACGTGTGCAACCACCAACCATCTCAATGCTGTCGATATCCTCTGGCTTGAGCTTGGCTTCGGCAAGGGCCTGCTCCAAAGGAACTGAAACACGCTCCAAAAGGGGCTTGACCATTTCTTGCATCTCCTCACGCTTGACCATCGCGCGAACGTCAATGTCGTCCATCAAAGACTCGATGTTAAGAGGGGCCTGAGCGTTGGCGGAAAGAACCTTCTTCAACTTTTCGGCGGCAGTCAATGTACGAGCCCAAGCCTTGGGGTTGGAGCGAATGTCGATCTTGAACTTTTCCTTGAACTCATCTGCGAAGTGGTCGGTGAGGGCCTTGTCAAAGTTACGACCACCAAAGTTACGGTCCCATGCAGTGGCCTTGACGTTGAGCTCTCCCTTGCGGAACTCGACAATCGAGACAGTATAGTTGCTGTGACCAATATCGACGAAAGCGACACGGCGGGGCTTTTCTTCGGGACCGGGAAGGTCCGACTTGGTGATACCGTATCCGAGAGCGATAGCGGTGGTGTCGTTGATCAATCGGAGGGCTTTGAGACCAGCAATATCGGCGGCATCCAACATAGCTCGTCGCTGTGAGTCTGTGAACCAGGCGGGAACGCTGATAACGACGTCCGAAACGCCCAACTTGATCTCTTTCGAAGCTGTCTGTTTAATCTTGTTCAGGTACATGGCGACTAGTTGTGTAGCGCTGAACTTGTCCTTCTTTCCGAGATAGTTGACCTCCACACCGACCTGGCCCTCGACCTCGCAGAAGGTTGCGGTGTTGTATTCTTGTTCGGCCTGCACATCCGGGTCGGATAGGCTGCGACCGATGAGACGCTTGAGACTGCCGACGGTATTTTTGAGGTTGGAGACTTCTTGTGTCTTCGCAGCTTCGCCGAGGTATCTGCTCTTGGGGCCGAATCCCACGAGGGTCCTAGAATCGCATAGCAGTTAGTGGCCTGTCAAACAGGAATTTTCATGCGATAAGCGAGCTGCAGAAAGATAGCTGACTTACGGTGTAGATCTGTTGGAAACTTCATTTGTAATCTGTAAGATCACGACGGTTAGTATAATGTCTTCTCACTAGTTTTGTGACGAATATACCAGCTATAGTATGCGTGGGATGACTGGGGATATTTTGGAGGGGCAAGCGAAGATACGTACAATATCGATACCCTTATTGCGGGCCACACCAATCTTGGTGCTCTGAGCACCGAAATCAATACCGATCACAGACATGGCGAATAGATATTAAACGATGGTGAGGTATATGATAGAGAAAAGGGGAAAGGTGGGATAGAAAGAAGAAAGAAATTGACAACACTTTTATGACGGAGGAAAGAGGTGTAAATGTGCCGTAATGGTACTGGCTGTTGGAGGGGGAGGAATTTGCACCAGCAAGTGGACCGGCGGCGGTGGATCCGTTGTTGTTGTCCCGTAGTAGCGTACAAACTTTTTTTTCTCGTCGTTCCTGCTCTCTGTTTGCGGCGACGTGGATGCTTCGATTTAGCACACAAGGCTGCAGAATGATACGTGTCACGTCGGCGGGKTTTGTGGACGATGAATCAGATGCTGGATGAATTGATCGCAAGTTGACTCAATTATATGAGGCGTCCTTCCGCGTGGTTCTTTCAGTCCGTTTGGAGCCTTATCGAACCTTCCAGCGCTTCCCAGAATGMCCCCCCCCCGCCTCACCGCCTCACCATGCTGGCAGAATTCTCTGCATCTCACCGCCATGATGTAAGCTCTGCTTTACGTAAACACTTAGGGCTAAGTTAGGAATTGAGGCAAGGACTACAAGTGGAAGAATTGTGATCCGTCATTCACCTATGAATACAAAACGAACTGCTGCATACAACAATGCGGAAGAATACATGTGTAAACCAAAACGAGTGTATGGCAGAACTAATCTATCTCCTAAGTATGCAATCGGCATGGTATAAATGATGCACCGTTCATTTTTCAGGTCTCGAAGAAAAAGTTTCTTGGAGCTCAAACTAGTCACTGACTTCCCGACTTTCTTCCCAGAGTGAAGAGAAGCCGGCCTTTCTTGATTGACCTTCTGCCGATCCCACCGAATAGCGGCGCTCGCACAGTTGGCTCGTGGTCGTCATCTTCGGGGACCGTATTTTGCATACAGCTTTGACCCAATGGGCTGGGGGTCAGGTGCAATGGTGCTAATTGCCTCATAGGGTCCATGTGAATCTCTCCGGAACTATCGATTCGAGACATTGCTGACAGGGTTGTCGAGGATCGGGGACCAAAATCGCGCTGTCTGCCTGGAAAACTCAAGCTGTCTCTGCGGTAGTTCGGTTTCCTCACAGGCGTTTGGAGCTGTACCCCACTATCACTGTCCAATGTCTGCTTGTCGAAGTCACGAAGATCTTGGAGTTTCCGCTCTTCTTCAACCAAACTCTCCACGGGCAGCGGCAGACTAATTGGGTAACTATCGGTTGTGGTAGAATCAAACGAGGCTCTTGGATGTAGAGGAATCTCTGGAATCGCAGATTCTTCCCGATCATGTTCCATCAAAGAAAGCTCGGACTCAAGATTAAAATCGCACGAGCCATCATAATTTGGTTCGTTCGCCAAACGGTTTGTTACGCTCTCCGTCGGATGTAGTGGGACACCGATGGTGGCATTGCCATACTCGCGGAACGTGGAGACATCTACATTGAGATCATCACCTTGGGCTTCTGCTTGTTCCGTAGCTTCGCGAGGTGTGGTGTGTACATCTGCCTTGGGTGCATTTGTTCGCGGCCCACCCCAAGTACGCTTACCAGCTGTACAGCATCCGTAGACAAGATATAGCCAGTTAAAGAACGGATTCAGCAAGAACATCAGGGGATACAGCCACGCCTTGAATCGGTGTAGAATATACCCGAAATAGAGCATCAGTGCATAGTTCAAACCCAAGGAAATCGCAATGAAACCGAGCGGCAGGCTAGCAAGGCTCGTGGAAGTAGTCGAGACCGAGAGTATCATGATAAAGAATAACAAGGCTGTAGTCCGAATAGTATCCTGCATGAAGCGTATGATACATAGCAAAGGATAACGCCTCCAAATCCTCACGTCGGTAAGCATACAGACTTCGTTCGAAATGAACCCGAGAAACCAGCGACGCCGCTGCTTGATTAAGCTGCTCATTGTCTGTACAGCTTGCGTCTTGCAGAATGCACCCGTGCAGAGCTGTATCTGGTTTCGCTTCACGGTGCTCACCATGAACAAATGGGTCAACCAGCGATCTTCGCCCAAGTAACATTTGATGTAGTCGAAAAAGTCGTCGACCTTATCGATCTGGTCTTCGAAATAGTATTTTGCCATTTTGCGAAATGCCGAGAATCGTAACATAGTCAAGGCACCAGGAAGACAGGTGACCGAACCACAGGTGGACTCAACGGAGCGTTCGAATAGCTGACCATGAATGTACTCCATGTCCTGAAGGATCGTAATCAAAGACATGGTTTTCGTTGTAGACGTGATGATTCCGGTCATTGCTATCATATCATGCCCGCTTCCCGGCTTCAATTCCATGTCATACATGAAATTCTGAATGCATACTTTGTCCAGAATACAGTCCGAGTCAATGAAAAGGATGAATAAGTCATCGTGCCGAGCGAGATAGTCAGCATAAATTCGATCAATGAGCTTGAAGGTTCTCTTCTGACAGTGCCGCTTGCCACCGTGTGGAAACCTGCTAACTGTTACTCGGACTGAGTGGTAGATGGCATCAATGCTCTGAGCCCTCTTACTGACGCCGAGAGGAATGCCTAGTTGCATGGCGATCGAGTCCCATAGTTGATCAGATGGTTCTCCATCAAATGATAGAAAGACATGGAGACACGACGAAGGATAATCGCTCCCGACCACTGATCGTATTGCTTTGATCAAAATTCCTGGTTCTTCATTGTAGACCGGCATGACCACTACCACCTTTGGGGCAGCTGTATCGTGTAGGACATCTTTGATTCTCTTGGACCGACCGATCTCGCTGGTGATGAGTCTGTACAGGCAGAGTGCCCACGGAACGAGAAGTAGCACCGAGAACATATAAAAAGCGAACCATTGTAGGACGTTGACCAGGGCCCAGGAGAAGTGACGAGTAATGTTATTAGGTAGGGGAAGAGTGACGATCATCACCGGAAGAAAGATGGAACTATGAGAGTTAGTTGTTTTGTAGCCTCCAAGGCATGAACACACATACCGAAGCATTGAGAATAGGATCATGATGAAAACCGCAATAGCACGAGTAGTCCAGTGCTCGGCTTTTCGATAGACATTGACGAGGCCGAAGAGGAAGGCTCCGAGCCAGAGGAACCATTCAGCAAAGGCTGCCAGGATTAGGGGCGTCACCAGTGTTATGTAGACCACCTGTGACTGTTAGCAAGCGACATTAAAGACTCCCGAGGTCAATTAGCGCACATCAGCAACAGACCACTGATCTGGCCGTGGGGGTGCAGAATCCACCGAGTCAGCCATCGTGAGCTAATGCTATGGATGGGTATATATTTCGACTGGAGGGATTGATGATAAAGAGTGCAATGTCGAAGATGTCTGAGCCATAAACCAGATACGAATCCGTACAAGACTTGATCATGAGGAGTAAGGAAGGGCAGAAAACCATCGATCATAAACATCATGGCTTCCCAGATACAGCACCTAGAAAGGTGCCTTCCTTATGAGTAGAAAAGTTGCTCCTTCCCATCTGGGAAGGAGCACACCAGTAACAGACCATGGCTGCCACTGCTGGGTGGCTCGACAACACCGCTTCGAAGGCAACCTAATCCCGGAGATCTCGTTCCTCTGCTGTTCCATTGTGATATGCAATCTACAAAACTCCAGTCTCTTTCCGAGAGCTGGAGCTGTAGATGCGACAGAAAATTGAACGAACGTACTTTGATTGGCAGATGAGGCAAGTGGGGATGAAAGATTCGAGGCCTCAGGCTAAAGCACATCCGGCGCTAATCCTAATCGGTAGCTCCCGCTGCTTTGAAAATTTCCCCACCACGCCTACTTTTTTTTCTTATCGCGCCGATTGCTCGTTACAACCTGCTCCTTCACTGACTCATCCTTATGCCAACATAGTTACCGGCGCACTTACTGGAGGTCTCATACACCAGATACTTGATATCATTTACCGTTACTACCGAATTGACTCATTCGCGCAAAGCGCGCTCGATTACACATCATGTCTGCCGAAGAAGTCAAGACAACAAACGGCAACGCCGACGCTGCGACAGACGTTCAGAACCTTCTCGCCGAATTAAAGGAAGGCGCAGAAAAGCCTGAAACCGAGAATCCCGTCGAAGAAGATGAGGCTGCCAAGGAAGCCCGCATCATCGCAGAAGCAAATAAGCTCGGCAAGGAACAAGAATCAAAGGAAGAGAGAAAGCCAGCAGACCGCCCCAGACGTAACTACCGCGAGAACATCAAGTCTGATCTCACTGCTCAAGAGGTGACCGATGATCACAATGAGATCAGGAAACAGGTTTGTACACGCAATCAGGTTCAATTGGTGACCGTGACATTAATTCGAGCAGGTTGAATTTTACTTCTCAGACTCCAACCTCCCCATGGACAACTTTCTCCTCAAGAAGGTCGGCGGAAGTGCTAACCATCCCGTTGAGCTTTCCATCCTCCACAGCTTCAAGCGCATGCGCCGATTCCAGCCTTTCAGCGCTATTGTTGAGGCCATGAAGACTTCCACCGTCCTCGACCTTGTTGATAACGATACCAAAGTCCAGCGCAAAGTGCCTTTGCCTGAATCTGTGAACGACTTCCTCGACCCCAACGTTGTCAAGGTGTTTGAAAACGAGGCTATGAGCCGCAGTGCTTATGTCAAGGGATTCGGCGAAGAGGGTCCCAAGACACAGTTTGAGATTGAGGCTTTCTTTGCTCCTTTCGGCCCTACAAAGGCGATCCGTCTGCGTCGTGCTTTTGATAAGACCTTCAAGGGAAGTGTTTTTGTGGAGTTTGATACAGAAGAAACCCTGAAGAAGTTCCTCGCATTGGATCCCGCCCCCAAGTGGAACGGCAAGGATTTGATCATCAAGAGCAAGAAGGATTATTGTGATGAGAAGGTCAAAGACATTCAGTCCGGCAAGATCAAGGCAGGCCACCGAAATGGTGGTCACCAAGGCGGTCGAGGTGGTCGAGGTGGTCGGGGTGGCCGAGGCCGTGGTCGGGGTGGTCGTGATAATGACCGTCGCGACTGGAGGGAACGACGCGATGAGGACCAGAAGAGAGGTTTCCGTGAAGACAAACCTGCCGTTCAGAAAGATGCTCGGTAGGTTTAAAGATTCCTTGACATCAACTACAAGTTCGCTAACACATTTGCTAGGGGCATTCCCGTCATCAAGAGTACCGAAGAACCCGCTACTTCCGGCCAGAAGCGAGCTCGTGAAGAAAACGGCGCTTCTGAACACGCAGCTAAGAAGGTTGATGCCAAGGAAGGTTGATTTACAAAAGCCATACAAAACACTCCTTGTCATCATTAAAAGTCATTCCACATGATCTTATTCATTTCATCCTACGGCGTTATGTTTTCAGGGTCACGGTCACGATTGGCAGTGTTTCTGCCTTTCTTGGGTTTGATTATTGTTCTTTTCTTAACGTGGCTAAATATGTATACCTTCGACTTGTTTACTTCATATAGAGTCATCGCTTTGCACGATCTACAATAGAATACGTGTATGTCTATTACATTACTCTCGGTGTTTGAAGTGTGAGTCGCTGAAGCATGACTTATTTCATTCCTCTGGTACCATACACGCAAAGTAATTGACCAGACAACACTACCAATACACACTATCCATATAAGTATTCAATTTCCAGATCCTTTGACTATTGCTGCCTTCATTCAACGCATATAGACTCCCGACTGAGAGATCTAGAACTGCAAATCAAAGGCAATAGTATCGTCAAATAGCTGCTCACGGAAAGTCTTAGCCCTGCACATCGTTCGAAAGGGTTGATTAGTCATTTATTCACCATTCTCAAGGGAGGAAAGTAAAACACGTACTGAGACTGAGCTGCAAACTTAGCATACCCCTCCACAAACTCCGGGCTCTCCAAAACAGCTACAAGAGCCATATCATACCCCTTTGTGAAAGACACGGAAACCGGTAGAGGCTTATTGGCTTCGATGGAGATGAGGCCAGGCACTTGGCCCAGTTGAGATTTGGCCATGGAGCTCCATTCGGTGATTTGGGCGTCTGTGACTTCGGGTTTGAGGTGGAAGAGGACTATTTCCCCCTCGCGTCAGACTTGGCTTTTTGAGGAACTTTTAGGGGGGGAAGACTGACCGATGTGGTAGACAGGCATTTTGAAGAATGGTAAGATTCGGTTTTCTTTGTAGAATATAGATGAGCAAGTGTTGATTGATTGAGGTTTAACAGATGGGTTTCTGTCTGTTGTCTTGATTAAATTCATTCAGAAATACAATTCATGGAGAAGGGTGAGACTTGTTCATTTTTATATCTCTCTGAATCATTCTAAATATTATGTCCTTTGATATCGGTGCTTCCTCGCCGACTCTCCGACTCATACCTGGCATCAGAGTTTAAACGCCAGTGCGCGAAATCATAAACATTGGATTTGATGATGTTCCAAAAGTCAGCCTGGCATAAACCTTGTACAATTATACTATGCAAACATAATGTGCCCAATTCGAAGGTGAAGTTAATAGTAATTGGATTTTGCTTTTGCTCATAATCATAAAGTAAATGGGTACTAAGTCTAATGATAGTTACTGCATAGGTTTGAGCGCAGTGAAGATCACATTGTTGATCAGAGCGAGCCAATTGATACGGGTATGCATCATGTCGATCATTAATGCACAAAACTAATTCACAGCCTGTCGCCCGCCATTAGATTGGGGCAGATGAAGTACCTAGGTGTATCATTTGACACTAGACCGACCGTAAAACGAGAAAAAACAAATCCAAATCATTGTCGGAGTTTCATCATCTTCAATGAGAGATGGGGGCTGTCAGTCTATACGGATCTGCGATTAGGGCTGAATAGTATCGGCAGCCCTAAGACCGCGACTACGAATTGCATATTATGGCCCCCATAGAGAACTATCCTATGGGGTATCTAAAATATCCAAGGATGAAAGGATAGTCAGAAGTATTGGTTACATTCGACAAAAGTTGAGCAACTCTCATATCAGAGCAGGTAATTTGTTCGGAGTACGGAGAAAGCTTCAGCTAATGCGCCATATGGCTACATATTTAGTGTCACTTTCTTATGAAGATGAGTATCATTGATGGTTCTCCATGTGGGGGCCTGTACTTACTACTTTTGAGCTCTGTGGTGTGGACACTTAACGTTAGAAGGCGCGTGCTATTTCTACCTCATTATATAACAGGAAAGTCCAGTCCTAAATATGGTATGCCTGTTACGTACTATCAATATTAGTACTCTACTCATAGTTCCTATCAATGTTTACGACTTATTTGCATCATAGGGGGTTGTTTGTAAAAGCGAAGCAGCGCGCGCTGCGAGTCGCGATTAGGGCTAACCCATTGTTTCCTATTCTTGAAGTTTTTCCTGTCGAGGTTCACGCTAAACCTCAAGCCATCGTGAGCCATTAGTCCGCAATCAAATGACTTCATTTACATCATCTATAGATTAGATTGATGATTCCAACGCTCATGATGTCCGAACTGAGCTTGCAAATTACTCTCCAGATCCTACATGCCGTGCCCTCCCTTAGGGTTGTAACCATTGTGTCAACGACATAGCAAACAGACAGGAATTGTTTTTATCGCCAGCTCTCGCATCAGCCTTGAAAGTCCACATACCACCCTTTAAAAACATTGTAGGAATCTGGAAATCAAATATGATGTCGCTTTGGCGGCGACTAGGAAGATAGTCAGCCTGATTCCCATCGGCATCACGAATCAAGAGGTGGGCTATATCATTGTACGGTGTAGTCTTTAACGGCAGTGTGACTGACTGCTCGTCATCGTAGCTACCATCCGGATATACAACAGAGGAGCTAACAGTGATAGTTGCATCGACGAGGCCATTATCAGGAAGCCCCAACTCCTTCTTCCTAGATTCCGGTATGTCGCCACGCAAGTAGACAAAGAAGACGCGATCGCTTGAAGATATCAAAATGTTACCATTATTAATTGTTCAAGCAATAAAAGTGGAGGGAAGCGGAAGGGAAAGTCTTACGCAATAATCGGCGTCGGGGCAATCTCGAGGAATTCGACGCGGAATAGCTGGTCTTCTTTGGGCACGGCGTCGTATACAGCTTCGTTGTGGCCGCGGACCTTTTCTTGCTCGTCCATAATGTCCACGCCGACGAGAACTTTTTGCTGCGCGATTTCCGTGCTGCTGCCAAGAATAGCTAATGCGGTAGTGCAAAGCAACAGGAGCTGCCCAACATTCGACTTCAACATCTGGCGGCGGTGTAGATGAGATTTCGAGATGGCTGCGGCATGAAGAATGAGGTGGTAATGGTTGATGGTACACAGCGGGGAACAAGTGTTGGGGTTTAAATATCCGCGGGCTCATAGATCGAATAGAATTGGTAGCTGTAAAGTGTAGAAGCCATATTAGCAGCCTGGCAGGAACCAACTGAGCCATGTCTTGGCCTCATTTACATATCTGCGAAGCCAAGCCAAGAGCTTAGGAGCTGCACATTCAGGCCGTTGCAATGCAAGATGTTGATAGCTCACTTATACGCCGATACTACCCAGCGATGATGGTACAACTGTTGCCTGTCAACCAAGCACGTGGTTATAGAAGCTTGAAACCTGACGATCTATCAGTTTCTTCAAACAGGAAGAATGTCAAATAATCGAGATTAATTTAGCTGTAAAGCGTCAGATAGAGTTCCGCGTTCTATGCCCAGCCAACAACCAACATGATTGAGCCTCCACTCAATCTATTCTACCAACCAACACGATTATGCCTCCAATCAGCCTCCAAACCTCCAAATCTACCAACAAACACGACTTTAAATTAGGCGCACTGTCCTATTCCGGATGCGGCTCCATCCGTGTCAAAATTTTAGTAAATCCGGCAGAATACTAAGAGGATCTAACCCTCTAGACATAGGCTGATTACACTTAGATATTCTTATTATGACGGTTAAACGAAGACCCAACGAGATGGGCTTTACTAGTATGAATTATGTCCAAGTATGTTGTCTCATTCCGCTCTTCATGATGGCAATGTCATATATCCTGTATCACCTGCCCTTCTACGACTTCATTTAGCGTTGCATGATGTCCCATACAATAAATCGACTAACCTTTACCACGACAACGTACTATGATCATTATCGGTCTCTCTGATATCTTACCATGATGGTACCTAGGTAACTTTCAAAACACAACCCAGCAATGTAGCCAAGCAATTCGTCATGCACTAATGATATATGCTATCCCTCTAGACCGAACCAGAGCCGATGCTCCGATTTTGTATCCTAACAAGTGGATCGATCAGTCCGTTTGTAAACAGATGAATAAACGCACGTGTACAACAGGATGGCCTGTATATTGTTTTGCGAGTTGGACTATACTCAACCCACTGCGTTGGCTCCGAGGGCGTCTCTTGGCTTAGTTGGATATACCAACTTCCGAAATGAATTCCAAATCCCGACTCATGAAGCTTTGCCAAGTTGATGGAAATAATTTGTCAAGTTGGATTGTTTACCACACCTCACAGGGCCACTGGCCAAATGCGGATTCGTATTCGAGTCCAGAGATCCCCTAAGATATTGATATAAAAACTCATCATAATCACCAAATTGTCAGGCTTCTCTCTACTTGCTATGTAAATAGACCACCCAATACTACCATGCACCTACATATAAAGGTGTTCTGCCTTTGGGGCGTGCTCGCTGTTAAGGGCCTGGCAGATGATATCGACTTCAGTGCCGCTGCTCAGTCCATATCTGCTACCCTAGCTGATCCCTCGTTTGTGCCTTATACAAAACCTAGCCAAAAGGTCGAGGAGTTTATTGCCCTTGGAGATTCGTACACTGCAGGTACAGGTTGCAATGGACAAGATGAAAAACTGTCAGGTGAAGCATTTCGTGGACAGCGTTCTTATCCCATGCAAATGTCTCAGGATAAAGATAATTGGGCCTTTATCAATGGTGGGGACGAGACTATCCCCCGTTTCAGTTTTCACGCCTATACCGGTGATAAATCAGAAGATCTGGTCGCTAAGCAATTGACGCAGGGAGACTATAAAGACGGCAACATGTCTCCACGCGGTCAGCCCTTTGGAAGCCCACAAGTTGCAGTATTAACTATTGGAGGAAACGATGCGATGCTATCCGAGTGATTCTCCCCCTCTTTTCATTATAGTAGAGTCTGTCCATAACGAACCGAAGGTCACCTTGTCACGATATTGATATCACTTTAGATATGATTCATATGAACATGAAGAGTGCTCTGAATTATTATTGATCAAACAGA
This sequence comes from Talaromyces amestolkiae, assembly GCF_001896365.1. Classification (NCBI taxonomy): domain Eukaryota; kingdom Fungi; phylum Ascomycota; class Eurotiomycetes; order Eurotiales; family Trichocomaceae; genus Talaromyces; species Talaromyces amestolkiae. The sequence goes on along the minus strand of NW_024468039.1, from coordinate 5,648 downwards.
TTATGATATTAGAGTGGTTTCCGTTCCCATATGAAATCAGAGTCTCTAAATATCAGATACAGACATTGGAAGGCCTCCTGTTTGCTATAGCCAGGTTTACCTGACAAATTTAGTCTACATACTGACGATTCGATAGTATATTGAACAATTGCATATTTAGAGCTTGGAATCCCGGAAACTGTCAGAGCAAGCTCGATGCCTTGCAACAAGAGATTGACAACGGAAATCTTCGCGATAAAATCAACTATGCCTTATACGAGGTAGCACGCGCCGGCCGTGAGGCTGGCGGCGCCAATCCTCGGGAGAGCTTTCAGGTATATGTTCTCGAATATATTACCTTCTTCGACGATGCTATGAGTACGGAATGTAACGATTATACCTGGGCGTTTTTCCCATGGCTGAGCGAGCCAAAACTCACACAAGCTCTCCGCGAGCAGCTTAACGATAAGACCCGTCAAGTCAACGCAGTCATCAAAGCGGCGGCTCAAGATCTTCAAAGAATGGGCGTCGTATTTGTGGAAGGCCTTCAAGACGTTTACAATGGCCATCGCTACTGTGAAGCTGGGGCCACCCCGAGACAGACGGAATACAAGGTTTGGTTCTGGACAACTTACGGCATTACATCGACGACCTCTGAAGGACCTGGCGATCCCAACGATGTTGCGGCTATAGATAGTACTGATCCTGCTCAGCAACTGCTGGACTTTGTTTTTCCTGGCCAAAACAAGACTGTGGCAGCGAATTCTGCCGGCGACACTGCGCCGTGGGAATGGGACGGTGCTGAAGCATACCCCGACTACCAATCGCTGCTGAATGCCATATCTGCTGCTGCCGATGACGCGAACACCGATTCGTGGATACCATTCACGTTACTGCGCTCATTCCATCCCAAGGGAACGGCATATGGTGAGCATGCCACGGCACTGTTTGCTGCCATCGCGGACAATAGAGTAGCAATTACAAGCAATGGAACAGGACAGCAGATCGCGGTTGCCTCGTACATTAATCCTCTGGCAGACCCCTCCGCTTGGAATAGGCTTATTGACTACCCTCTGGCAAAGATGCCCATTCTGATTGCCAATGTTGTGAACGGTCCTGATTCCGCCGTCGACGACAGCTGGACCGACGTTATCAGCCGAGCCTCAGCGTCTGGAAAAACGGTCCTCGGCTATGTGCGAACTGGATATCTTGGTGTGAGCGATCAGAAATTCCTAACGAGACTGGGCTCCGGTGACCTTGCGGATTGGACTGCGCAAATCGAGGAGGATGTTGATATGTGGTACAAGCTTTATGGTAGCAATATTGGTGGCATTTTCTTTGACGAGGGGTGGCCTGAATGCGGCGATAACAACCAGTATGCGGACCTCTACAAGTATATTAATGACTACACCAAGCGTGCTCATCCTGGCGCATATACTATTTTGAATCCAGGGTCGCCCATGGCGTCTTGCTTTGAGGATACGATGGACACACTACTCACCTTCGAACTGGATTATACGGCATACACCAGTTCCTATACACCCAACGATTGGGTACCAAAGGATCCTCGAAAGCTATGGCATATTGTGTACAACGTCCCCGAGTCTGCGATTGGTGAGGTGGTCAAATTAGCCAATGAACGCGGAGCTGGATTCCTTCAAATCACAGATGATACTTTGCCTAATCCATACGATACACTGCCTAGCGACTCCTACGTGCAGACACTACTGGATGCAGTTGCGGGTGGCTCTCTATCGAAATCGGATGCTTCGGCCTGGGCGTCAGGGGGGGATGCAGGAGCCGTGTCCGGATTGTCGGTCTCATTCTCAGATTATAGCTCCGCAAAACTATCTTGGTCTGCGACCACAGGTGCCTTTGGGTACCATGTATATCTGGGAGATACTGTTGTTGCTAGTGTCCCTAGCAGCATGACCACAATCACTATTGGTGGTCTTCAACCAGGAACGAGTAATGCTTTAAGCATACGTGCTGTCGGAGGAGGTGGCAATACTGGATCTGCTTCCAACACAGTCACCGTCAGCACCGAATCTCTCCCATTGGGCAAGACTATTACTGACTATAATGTTACTGCTGGGGCGTCGTCAACAACATACCATGCTGATATTTTGGTTCCTTATGCTTTCGTACGTCTCTATCTCTGGGACTCCGTCGAGTGTGACTTCGATAACGATCCAGGTTGGAGTGTCAACTTCGTGACCGACGATTACGTCTGTACCCACTATATGGTCGAAGGTACAACTCTTTATAAGTACAGCGGTACCCTTCCATCCGGATCAACAGCACCGCCTTGGTCATGGTCAGAGGTCGGCCCCATAACTCTCAGCATCTCGGGCTACACGTATTCATGGACCTTGCCGTTGGGAACTTCCACTACAGACACGAATAAATTCGTGATCCAGGCACAAGGCTACAATCCCTTCATTAACGTCTTTGATCCAGATCCCAGCGCATATGATTGCAAGGGTTCGACTCTTTGTACGACCCCTGATCTCCTTAAATGGTGTGATCACGCTGTCAACAGCTTGGAGCGAAATGACCTCCTTACATATGGAACTAAGTGAGTTACTACTATTTTTGTTTTTTATTTTTTAGTTGAATATATTCAACTTCTCCGGTGAAATTATATCACTGACCTCACATCACTAGCGGTACGCAACAAACTGGCAACTGCTGGGGTGACGGAGTTAGGGCTTGCGGCGTCTTCATACAGGGTACTGGATGCTCAATTAGTGGCAACGACATATGGAATGACTACCAAAACATCCGCAACATTGGCGGCTGTACGAAGTGTGGTTCATACCATAGGGAGGATGGCTGTTTGGTTACTATCAACTATGTCACTGATTGTGCTAACCAGTCAACATAGCCAGCAGTGTATATGTGTCAGACATATGCTTTTACTTACTAGTCAATTTAATTGGGAGCATAATGGCATGTTTTCATATCTTGGAACTGTATACATCTTACCCTGAATACCAGCAAATTAATGGGGCCGAGGCAATGTACACAATGATCTCACGCCCAATTTTGAACTTAAATTGTGTGTTTGATTATCTTTGGTCACAACTGACATTCGGTCCCCTTGAAAATGGGACTTTCGTAGTTCTTTCCAATGGCATACCGCTTGCTTTCTTCTCTAGATTTTGTGGAAGCATCCTCTATGTCTGCAATACAGTAACTCTAGCCCCATCTTCAGCCTCAAAAAAAGTAGCTGGCTGGTCTATACTTTGCCCAGCCTGGGGTTGTTTGTTGCAATTACCGAGTGTGGCTACACCTACAATGAGGGTGACACCGTCGAGCTGAGTACCCAATACTATTGTTGATATAACCTGGTTTACGTTTTTTCCAAAGAAAAATACCAACACAAGGTCTAATAAGCGCTTAATCTGTTCCAGATTAGTCGCAAGGTCTATTCGAAAGAAAGGGTCTGAACTTGCTTTGAACATCTATCATCATGACCACCTGCACCTGCTTACACAAAACTTGCATGAACTGTACTATTCCATCAGTGGCGTTCCCAAATTATTGGTCCTGCTTCGTTGTTTCTTTTTGTGGCTACATGTACGCTTTATGACTGCTATCTATCTAGGTATGGCCTCGGAACTTGATAACCATAACAACAAAGGGTTCACTATTCTAGCTTGCAACTCGGTTGATGTTGCACCCTCCGGAATGTGGTATACATATCCATGGATCCATGTATTTCATACCTGTTCTTCTTATCAGTTGAAAGAAGTCATCATCGGATGTTTCTTTGTTTGTTTTTTATCGTCACGTCTGTTGCGTCCGTTGTGTTCTTTGTCTACATTGTCCACATTGTATCTATTGTTTCCAGTATCTCCTTTGTTTCAATTGCATGAACCTATATGATCATAGATGCCTAGCGATCTATTCATATATCGTAATTGCACCGGGCCTCAAACGAACCATAGACTGGCTTAGCAAACGATAGGCTGACCCGACCTTGGAAAGCATACTAGTCACTTACTCGATTAGAAATGTGACTCGGGATGTCTTTTTCAAACATCAATCCTAGATTGGAATATCGACTACTTATTTCTCGGTAATACTATTGTCTAGTTTCATATGTGCATTATTGTGGCGAAGTTTGCAGAACTTATGATGATACTGGAATCCGTCTTTGGTGGCTACAGGTAGGTATACACAACATGAAGCATCAGCGCTTATTCAACACGTATCCAAACTTGAATAACCTGTTGGCTAAGACTATACTAGAATCAACAACCCTAAGTGCAACCAAACAGGCATGTGACCCAATCCATCTCACCAACATCCATAATGCCTTTACAGACTTGTTAGCATGCGTTTAATCGCGTTCGCACTTTGAATCAAGTCTTTCTTGTTCTTCGCCCCTGGCACCTCATGACCACCCTCATGCTCGTGCAAATACACAGTTTGAGGGTCACAGAGCTGCTTCAGCGCTGTTGGTCCCCCAAAGTCACCTCGCTCGTTCATGCCCCAGATATGTGCAGTCGGAACAGATATGGTAGATCCTTGCATATGCTGCACATGCATGCATGTCCAATCGAGTGGTGAATATCCTGATAGAAACACCGCACACTTGAAGAGTGGATCATTGGCTTTGGGAGTCCAAGGGGAATCCAAGCCACCATTACTGGAGCCCGAATGTCGTAAAAGAAGCGCGCTAGCTAGAGTAGCTCCTTGCGAAAAGCCAAAGACTCCGTCGAAAGGACCCTGTTTCTGGATGAAAAGCTCCAAATCATCGAGGGCTTTGTGGAACGAGGTACAGTCGTTGGGTTTGTAGTAGCCGAAATAGCCAAGGTCACCAGGAACAAGCTGGTCGATTGCTATCATTGCCTTCAGCATTGTGCGGAAATCTAGTCATGAGTACAACCAAACCTGAAGCCTTCGGGAGCTGCATCACTCCCTCGACGAAATCGTATGTATGGTCGCCTCCGAGCTCGTAGCGCAGAGCGGCTGAGTGTATACAATATCAGAATGTTTCTTGTTAAAACCCGTCTTAAAGCAGGACGCTGTACCTGTCTGTGCCTCAAAAATCTAGTTTCGCGTGGTACAGTGAGTGTATGCGTCATATGATCGAATTGAATACCGGAAACTCACCCTGCTGTTTGTCCCAGCGCCATGAAGGCATAAGAAATGCATTGCGAGAGTACGCTAAATGATCCGTAAGTTGAAGCTAGATTTTAGTGTACCAGGCTTAAGAGACAAAGGAACCAACACGATGTTGTGAAAACAAAGAAAAGAGAAATTCGGCTCTCAAGAATTGACTTTCAAGACAAGATCAATTGATGGTGATCAACTGGGGGGGGCAGAATGTTTCTTGTTAAAACCCGTCTTAAAGCAGGACGCTGTACCTGTCTGTGCCTCAAAAATCTAGTTTCGCGTGGTACAGTGAGTGTATGCGTCATATGATCGAATTGAATACCGGAAACTCACCCTGCTGTTTGTCCCAGCGCCATGAAGGCATAAGAAATGCATTGCGAGAGTACGCTAAATGATCCGTAAGTTGAAGCTAGATTTTAGTGTACCAGGCTTAAGAGACAAAGGAACCAACACGATGTTGTGAAAACAAAGAAAAGAGAAATTCGGCTCTCAAGAATTGACTTTCAAGACAAGATCAATTGATGGTGATCAACTGGGGGGGG